>NC_079406.1:7220099-7836802 GCF_029220125.1 Pseudoliparis swirei | reverse complement strand
GTTAATGTCAGCGTCCATTTTAGTCTCGTCATTCATCCATTCCACCTCGAGGCGAGATGTTCATCCACTCATTCATGTGAGAACTGTTTACGTTATTAGTTAATGTGCATATACCGTATATCGTTATTTGTATATGTGTATTACGTTATTTATTACATGCATAATTGTAATACTTTGTCAGCTCATCTTGCTGCACTGTCTGTTTCAGGGTGTCTTCATCTCTGTCATTAAACCCTTAAACTGACATTGAGGAGTGTGTTTCTTCAAGGTCCATTTACCATATAAATATAAAGCTAAGCTAATGGTTGCCAACGTTTGCTAACGCTGTATACAAATGGCGACAGTTGCATGTTAACGCAGTTAGCTCAGTTCAGCTTGTAAATTGTCAGAAGAGACATGATCAGCCTGTATTAGTTCAAGCCATGTTGAATATTTCAATGAAGCCAGCAGTATGATCCACGTCACATTAGGGAAGTCTAAAAAGAAAGAAAACACAAATTCTGTGATGCTCATTAACAGTTTGTTTATAAATGTAACATACAAATGTGTTTTTGATGGATATTTCTAATCATTTAAAATACATATATTGGTGCATTGATCTTATATTTATTTTAAACGAATATATTTATCCGTGAATCTGAAATATATTTGTGATTGTGGATTTTGTTTTTTCTTTGTTTTTGTGTAGCGATAACTATTTTTTTTGCATTTGTGGAGTCATAACTACACAAATCACGAAATACATTTGTGAATCCTTCGCTCTGCATTAGTTGATCTTTTTCAACCTAACTAGCTGTAATTGTGTCGTTCCCTTGGAGCACTCTTAACATGAGTATGTTCAATTTAAGCTATTTCCAATCTCAACCAACGCTAGGTTAGCTCTAGATTACTCGTGTTTGTCTCCGAGTGCTTTTATTTTAGAGTGGATAAGAGAGTGGAGGGCATACAGAAAAGGCGCAATGCAGCTCGATTAAAAATGTTAGGTTAGTTTATATAATGTTACTTTCCCGTTGGAACTGAAGCGTGTGGAGCAGAGTTTGTTTTACTGGCAGGAGGAGATTAGCCTACATTAGCCCTGGCAGTGGTGGTAGTTCACTGACACCCTGTGCTCACTGCTCCATCACAGACCGTGTTTACATGCATTCGAATAACTGGCTTAGTCGGACTGAAATCGAATTATCCGTTTCATGTAAACACCTTTGTTCGACTATGTGCGGTCCGACTACGATCCGATTAACACCCCTGGATAACTCGATCCGATCCGGTTGATAATTCGACTTTGCGTCTTTGCGCATGCTTGAGATCCCGCCGCCCTCCTCCCTCCCTCCCTCCCATGTCGTGACCCGGAAGTCGAAAGAGACGATAATGTCACTATTAAAGGGTACCTGTTGAGATCGCGAATATGTAGCCAGATCAAAAGATAATGTGTTTCTAAAGGTTATTCATGCACTGACGGTCCAGTATTCAATAACAATACGTAGTTTAGGCTGTTCAAAGTCCCTCAACTCCGACAAGCTTCATTGCACTGGTGCTTGAATATGGCGCCGGTGGTGTGACGTCACATCGTTGATAGATCGACAGCCAACCACAGCGGATGTGTTCAGAAACCAATGTAAACAACGTCGAGCGCTCGCAAACAAATGCTGAGAACTTGATAATAATAAAGAAAACGGGCGAAATATTGACGATGAAAGATTGTCAGATTCAGCAACTGGATACTTGTATGAACCATTAAAAGCAGATTATCCCCATTTAGTTAATTGTGACAGCGATAGCGATGATTCTGATGAAGTTGATGCCGAAGGACCGCCGGTACAGATGCTTCACCGTGCGGACCGTGCACGCAAGTCGGCGGACGTTTGGTGCAGTTGTGGGAAATGTGTGCCACAAAAAACAGACAGAGTGCATTTGTTGTAAAGAACACGAACTTATGTCCGATGATATAGTGTCATTAGACCTCATCTGCTTTACACAAAAGAGTGAGCTTGATAGCTACATCGCGCATAAGACAGCGCTGGAGATGTCTTTCATTGATGCAATGTTCGGCCGACATGTTCGGGGGTGCTAGTGACTTTTTCTTTGCTCCGTCCGTCCCGATGCGCGCAAACCGGTGTCGGGAGCTCCGCGGCGCACGAGACGGCGGGCAGAGGACTGTTAACGCAACACGTAGAGACAGAAATGACGTGCTTCTGCTGTAATGTGGCGCTATAGAGAAAGTGACAGGGGGGCGGGCCAATTTTTTTTTATGTCATGCGATCTACCAATACTACGCCGCGATCGACTGGCAGGTCGCCGCGATCGATGTATTGAGCACCCCTGATATAGATTGTGTAATTCTTGAGGCCACCGATCTATCCCAAGAAGCAACGCGTGTAGAAGTGGCTCCGGATTGGCTGAATTCCTTTCAACGACTCTACGTCATAGTGACCTTTGACATGAGTAAATAACTGGCAAGATGTCTGCGCCCTGAAGCGTTCACAGACTCGGAATGTTGACAAAGAAATGTAAAGCCTCGGGCTATGCGTGACTTGTTGACAATAGCGGCGGGGAAAATATGATTTATTTGATGCGCCTAATGGATGTAGCACGTTGTTGTTTTGGGCTACAGGTACCCTTTAACATCATGCAAGAATAGTAGAGGGATGTAGCTTCGCCTCGCTCTCTGTTCGCCATCTTTCTCGAAATGTTGATGTTGTTGTTGTTGGTTGTTGTTGGTAGTGGTGAAGAGGTCAAGCGGAAATGGCTGTATCACCACGAGTTGTAATGAAAACAGCGCCACCTATCGTATCGGATATGACATGCTTTCGGCCAATGATTCGAATTACTCACTGCCATGTATATTGGGATAACAGCAGATCCCCCAAAAGATAGCATAGTCCGACCAAAGCAAGATTCGAATTATACCATCATGTAAACGCACTGAGTATGTGTCTCTCAGTTGCATTTTTTTGTGTTCAATTATCTTGCAGTAACAGCCGTCAGTGAGTCAGCAGCACCAGAAGACCTGACCTTGCTGCCCGTCCGGCCCAGTATCATGCCAAGTTTTAAAACAGTCACACAATCCAAATTATTGGTTTTATCTACAGCAATAACAATTGGCCTATTTTCATGTTGCTCAGGACAAAAGTTATGCCAGTGTAAAGTCAATAAAGATAATTGTGTTGTGGTAGAGAGACACATGAGACACATCCACATGACTATGCAGTGCTTTGTCCCCGGTGTTCAGCGCATGTCCCAAAGTTGTGTTGTGGTTATGTTGCCTCAACTTGATGCACTAATTATTTAATCCAACCATGATTTGGTTTTCTGACCTTAACTCTGTTCGTTTGCTGCCTAAACGTTGCTTTCTTTTTGTAACATAATGACCTCCAGAAATGTATAATCTTATTAACATCATTATTTCTTTAGAGTGAATTTAAATGCGGCCGCAAGTCTTATTTAGTTATGTAAAATCACTTGAATGTCTTTATTTTGGCCAGAAATGTATTCAACTGCGCTAATCAGGCGGCAAACTCCGTTTCTGAAAATTTAAACCTTAAACTTGCCATCATGGAGCAAATCCTTCAGCTGCATAAGAAGTCTAGTTGTATGGAAGTCTCTGAGAAGACTTCTTCATTACAGCGTGATGTTCATTGTTTTGTCTCGTAACTTTAACACTTTTTCAGTGCGTTTCAGATCATTAAATTTAAGTGTAACATTTTGGTCACCTACAAATGTCTTATTCAGCGTCCGGTTGTACCCTTCCATTGTCATTTCTGGTTCCAAAAAATGTCATTGTCATAATCACATTATGTATGCAGACGATCTTGTGATTCTTAAGGTGCGTTCACACCAAAAGCGAAACTATTTTTTCACGCGACCGAATCCCATGAAAAGTCAACATACAGATGCGTGTGGCTGCGATATTTTCCCGGGCGGCGAGTTTGGGGCGTTGAGATGTGGGCGATGCGTTTATAGCGGCGCGTTTTCAGCGGCGCAATTTTCGCCCCGAGTTGAAATATTTCAACTTTGAGCCGGTCATCTCGCAACTCGGGCCAATCAGCTCTTGAGTTCCGCTCTCGTAGCATGGAAGCGGAAGTCTTCCAGGCGTAACAGTAACTTCATCGGTGAAAGTGACCGAGCTGAGTGAGCCTACGGGTGATGTCATGAACCCAAACACGAGGGCGTTAGTGTGTGGGATGTCCACAACAAATATAAAGCAGAACTAATGGTTAGTTATTCTGGTGGATGAAGGAAATGATAACGGTCTTTACGGAGACGAGACACAGAGTTAAGCCACGCCCCTCGCTGAGCGTCTCGACGCTTATGGCTTGAACACAGCAAATGGTCGAGCGAGTAAACTCACGCGTTTTGGGCGACGTGAAAAATAGTTTCGCTTTTGGTGTGAACACACCTTTAGCCCACGTAGTGCTGGTCTACACCAGCTCCTTACTGTAGGTACTACCTATGGTGTGGAACATGACATTAATACAATGCCAGTAAGAGTGCTATCCTCATCTAGATAACCAAAGAGGGCAAAAGTGTAAAATTCAAATTATTTGATAATTACCTCAGTGTCTGTGATCAAATATCTTTGACATGTTATTTCAGAACAGATGACCGATGATGAAGATATCTATAGGCAATGGCTTAGGATGTCTGCACAAGCAATCATTCTCTCACGCAGGCTTACTGTGTGTACAGCTGGTGGGAAGATGTCTCTGTTTAGATATTGTACACCTCTCTACACTGCACACGTGTGGTCTAATTACAAAAAAGAAAGCCTACAGAGACTTCAAGTAGCTTATAAAGATGCCATGCGGATATTATTGAAGAGAACGAGATGGAGTAGTTTTAAGAAATCTTATGTGTAATTTTATCTGCCTCGGTTGATGACTCCGAAAATGAAATAATCATGCTTTTATCAAACTAAGTTTTAGTTACATGCGCCTAGCTGTGGAGACATTGGTACAGTTTTCTATTTATGAAGCATGTGTAGTTCTATTTATTTTAACTTGTGATTTTCTATGTATTTTATTCAAATGAATGTTTTGTACTATCTGGACCTTGAGTCTGAAATAAAAGTTTGATTGACGGCCAAAATGAACTAAAACCAGAAATCCATGATGCCTGCAGCCGCTAGTCTTACAGTCTCTGGAGCTAATCTGTTGACACCTAAACACAACAAGGAACTCAGGATTATTTCTTTATTATATGGAGAGAAAAAATATCCATCTGTTCTCAAGTCATAAACACAGGAGAGAACACAATTTCGATCAGACTTTTTTTGGGGGGGGGGGGGGGGGCAGAATATCTGGCCATCCAATTATACTTGTCGACAAGGGCATCCTTAGTTTGGATTGTGTTATGTTTAAAAATGATTTCTGACAGCCAGGACACAATACATTGCCTCTTTACTGTGCTCAATGCAACATAAACAAGATGCTTTCTGATAAGTTGGTTTCAGACAACACCACTATAAAAGTTATATGAATAGATGAAATGTTTTACACAGATTTGATCAGTGTCAGCCAATTTGTAATTTTGTAATAACGTAGAAACCCAGAGGTCGTTGTTTGGAAGCTTTATGTTTTTGCACATACACTCTCACTTTATTCTGTTGTGGACAAAAAAAACTCAGCAAAGCTAGTCTGCAGGTCCTCCAAAACATTAATACTTCTCAATAATCTAGACTCTTTTTAAACTCAGTTTGCAGGGACTTGGCTTGGGAACCAGAGGGTCACAGGTTTAAGTACCCGCATAGACCGTGTACAAAGTGTAGCTGGCCAACTACCAGGATCCTTTTGACCCAGGGCGCAGTCCGTCTGAAGTCTCAGCTACTGCAAGATATTGTATTTCCTTTCGTGAAATGCTCTGAATTTAAAGTTTCCTCTGGTGAAACACTGCGTATAGGTCTCGGTCTTTTACTGTGAAAGGTACAAACAGAAGGAGTGGATCTGGTCTGCATTTGTCAAGGTTGGAGGAGTAATCAAGTCATTTTGTTTGGAACTATGATTGGTGGACCAGTTCTGTTTAGCTAGGTTTGGGAAAGCTCGTGTAACTGGTCAGTTGTTTGCAGACCAGCATGGCCATGACGTACTAACTGTTCAGATGGTTTCAGACCAACCTCAAACTAAATTGTGTGATATAAAACCATCATAATTTGGCACATCGAATGTTCCTATGGCAACTGCACTGCAGTGTCGAGCGGTAGTCTCGCACTAATCTGCTGTGACTGGCTTTGTGTCAAAGTCAGACTCTGTGAGGGTCAGGGCGAAGAGATCATGCTCGGGTTTTTAAGTGATTAGACAAATTTGTGTTTTCCATGAAAACTATCACTTTTATTTATAAAATGAATTACAAAATGAATAGAAAATATAGTCAAAACATTGACAAGGTTAGAAATAATGATTTTTATTTGAAATAAACATTCTGTTCTTCAAACTTCTAGCTCAAGTGAAGGCCAGTTATATATCTTCTCTCACCAGCATAACTGTTTTCAGCTGTGCTAACATAATCGCACAAGGGTTTTGTAACCCTCCATTAATCTTCTAAGGCGATTAGGAAACATAATGTACCATTAGAACACTGGAGATGGCTCTCTAGATATTTCATAAAAACCAGACTAGTCCATTAGTCATTTACCACATTAACAATGTAGGCCTATAATGTATTTCGGATTAATTTAATGTTATCTCTATTGAAAAATAAGGACATTTCTAAGTTGTTTCTTTTCTTTTTCTAACGACAAAACTTTTGAACGGTAGTGTATATCAAACTATTACAGCAGCAGATGTTAATAACATTTTTGTTTAAATTTATTATAACCGTAGTTGATACTGTTGATGATTTTTGCATATCATTGTACGGTCAACACATTGACGGACGATGGCCAAGTTGGTGGGCGAGGTCACTGGGAAGAAGATTTGGATGTGTGCAGAGAGAATACCAGCAGCCATCATTGGATGAAGTGATTGTTTGAAAGCAACTTTCTGTGATCTTCATCTCCTCTTTTCAGTCAATGGAAATTAAAAAAGATTTTTATATAGTTTGATTATTAAAATTCATTGTAGTTGCTGCTTTTTTTACGTGTTTTTCACCAAACGGATGACATAACGAGTACATCATGAGGGTTTTATTCAGCCCGAAAATGTTCCAACACCACAGAAGAGGTTATATAACTGACTAGTCATCCTTAAGACCAGTAAACATCGGCGTAGTGCTACCCAAGTGCACTGGAACGTGAGAAATATTTTTTTACGCCCTTGAAGGTCCAATCATCTTTGGATTGTGTCGTGCCAGAAAGCGACAAACAAACAGAACAGTCAAAGTTTATCTTAAAGATCTGTTGATTGATCCACAATGTCAACTCATGCATAGCCATCTAACCGCTAATCGGTACGAATAAAAAGGCAACAAAAGAAGCTATAAACGTAAAAGGTCAAACAACCTCCGGCTTCCACAAATGCTAGCTCGCCAACTGCCGTGTGTTACGAGGTCTCCCCAGACCATGCTGGAACACAGCTGTAAAACATCGCAAAGAGCACTAAGTGCATACAGCTGACATGAAGGAGCATGAGGACATATGAAGAGTTTTCCTAGCAGTGGATCATAGTGCCAGTGACCGTGTTTACATGCATTCGAATAACTGGCTTAGTCGGACTGAAATCGAATTATCCGTTTCATGTAAACACCTTTGTTCGACTATGTGCGGTCCGACTACGATCCGATCAACACCCCTGGATAACTCGATCCGATCCGGTTGATAATTCGACTATCGCGGCATGTAACGGTGAATTGGATTAGGAACTGGACTTTGCGTCTTTGCGCATGCTTGAGATCCCGCCGCCCTCCTCCCCCCTCCTTCCCATGTCGTGACCCGGAAGTCGAAAGAGACGATAAGTTGTCACTGCCGGGAGCCTGGCCGGCAGAAAACAAACAAACAACGCTATGGAGAACACAAGAGCCACCACACATTTCTGGCCCGAAGAGCAGACAGAATTTATGATTAATGTATTGAAGGAGTTGAACATACTAAAATTCATGGTTCTTTCTCGAAATGTTGATGTTGTTGTTGTTGGTTGTTGTTGGTAGTGGTGAAGAGGTCAAGCGGAAATGGCTGTATCACCACGAGTTGTAAAGAAAACAGCGCCACCTATCGTATCGGATATGACATGCTTTCGGCCAATGATTCGAATTACTCACTGCCATGTATATTGGGATAATAGCAGATGACCCAAAGGATAGAATAGTCCGACTAAAGCAAGATTCGAATTATACCATCATGTAAACGCACTGACAGACTCCATGCATTCAGAAATGCCCTCATGTACACAGAGCCCGACCAAACCCTTCACACTCTCCTCATGCAGCCTGTGTCTTTGCAGACTCCCTTCACTGTTTGCAAATGCCTCTTCTGCTGATTCATGCAGCAGCTCGAGTCAAGTGCGGTGATTATTTTAGACCCGAGGTTGGCTTCACGCCATCGAAGGGCTTATAGTTTCTCGGTCTCTGACTGATCTCTTCGCCAAACATCATTTTGCAGATGGGAGCAGAGAAGGATTTCCCTACAGAGCGGTTATGTGCTCAGAAACCTGCTTAATGTAGAATATTTTGTCACTAAAAATCCTTAAAATGTTTGGCAGGGAAAGAGTAATATGACAGAAGGTCATTTTTTGGTAACTTTCTCGTTCCATTTTCAGCGGGTGGGCAGCAGTGGATGGTGGGTCAGTGTATCTGATGCTCGGACATGACATCTGTATATAGTATCATGCTAAATGTAACCTTTATTTCTCCGTTTATGTTCCATGCTATATTATACTGCACCGAGGGCGTAGGTGATCCACCAAATAAGAGGTCCAGAATATTTTGATCCGTCAAACTTAATTTCTAATGAGAAAGAAAATACTGAATTCAGGCACCATTAAAAAAAAATGTCAAAAACATAATGCAACGTAACGTTGTAAAGCTCTCAGGTATTCTGTATTGCATTATAAAATATCTATACTCCTGTAGATCATTTTCTCAACATTAACTGTTATTTAAGCCCAAATTACTTTTCCTCCTACCGCCTTTAACCTCTTTAAAAGTGCAGGTGGCACCGACCACCCCCAATGAAACATGATCGAATTTTGCTGCATTTCAACTTTCTTCACGTTGAAACCATATCGCATATATCCAGAGATGTATCATCTCACTCATGTTGACTTCCCCACCACTTGATCACAAACCAGCAGCGGTGTTTGTGCCAGTGAGCCATGACTGCTCCATAAGCACCTTTTCAAATGGAAGAGATGTTTCACTGAGGCTACACACACACAAACACACACATACACCTATACCCCCCCCCCCCCCCATACACAAACACACACAGACGCCAAAGATGCCCTCTGAGACGGCTAGCGTAGTTCACACTCTAAAGGTGCGTTCACACCAAAAGCGAAACTATTTTTTCGTGTGACCGCATCCCATGAAAAGTCAACGTACAGATACAACCAGACAACTCATTTAAAGTATTTTCCAGGGTAGAAATAGATCCGTGGAAGGAACATATGGTTATATCTTGGCAATGCTCAGGGGAAAGGACCTATAGGAACATATGAAAATGAATAAGATGAGGCAAAGTCTTTTGCTCTGCAATCATGTCAAAGTGAAGAGCCGACTGCAGTGTCCATCACCGGCACATGTAAATGTGGCACTGGGAGCAGATCCCTAAATGGTGTGAGGAGATCCATAATTTAGGCATGCTAATTGCCTTCCTCTGGTGTGTGACAGTCCAGTCACATGCCTCCTCTGTGTTTCCAAAAGTCTGACATTTCCTCACAATCTGTCAGCCGTGAACAGCTGCACTGCTGTTCAAAGCGTGATGCAGAGCAACTTCTAATGTTCCAATTTATGGTCTGCCAGGAAAAGACCAGCTGTTTGCGTCAAATTCCTCAACTTATTGTGGATGATTTGGTGACTCCTCCTCTCCCAAGTTTCCCCTCACCCCGTGTCTTGCGCTCTTAATGGCTCCCCAAAAGGTCCCATGTTTTAGCCTGCCAGGCGATGCATCGTTGAGGCTAATATTCGCCACACTTTACTCGCCCGACAAGTTGTGGTTCATTCACTTCATTCGTGCCTTAGAGGGGGTGTGGCTTATCTCTGTGGCTTTAGTATGTGGAAACAGTTTTCATCGCCGCCATCCACCCGAGAGAAATAACCACTAGTTCTGCTTTTTACTTGTTCTGAAGATCCCACAAACGTCGTAACATCTAACGCCCTCGTGTTTGGGTTCATGACATCACCCGTAGGCTCACACCGACTACGTCTGAATGACTGTCGCTTCCAGCGCCACTAGATTGGCAGCCAGTTACATTCACCGACGCGGAGTGGCTTTCACTACTCAGCGTCAAGCACATTTGTCATTTGCAACGTTTTTGCGAAATTTGACGTCAAATCTGTGCATTGGCTCTACTGGCGCGAAAAATTCTCAATGCTTTTGGTGTGAACGCATCATTAGAACAGCAGTGTGGCCGACAGCAATGTAAAGGTGCGTTCACACCAAAAGCGATGCGATTTTTCGCGTCGCCCAAAACGCGTGAGTTTACTCGCTCGACCATTTGCCGTGTACACGCCATAAGCGTCGAGACGCTCCGCGAGGGGTGGGGCTTATCTCCGTGTCTTGTCTCCGTGTCTTGTCTCCGTTATCATCTCCTTCCTCCACCAGAATAACAAACCACTAGTTGAGTCATTCCTAGCATTCGGTGCCATTTCAGCTAGGTTGATCAAAAATAAAAAAACATAATTTTCCATGTTTTTTTCTATTTAATCTGAATGATGGCTTGTTAAAGTATAAGAAAAAGGTTTTGGTCAAGCTCAGGATATTATGTTTAAATAATTGTGACCTAATAATCGGATGCAAACGAGGCAAAACGTCCACCCTGTTACAGACATTGTCATGTCTATGAAAAAGTGTTTTGACTACACAATCATTATAAATGTTAATTATCTAACAGCTGAAATGTTCCTTACTTAATAATTTAACAAAACATTTTTTTTTAAATGCATTATTTCGAAAAATACTACTATTTTGAGGCACAATGTAAGTTCAACCCATTTGTTTTAGAATAAAACATAATTTAATTGGAATGGCGCATGTTTTAGTAAATTAATTTTGTCAAATCATTCCCTGCAAAGGACTACAAAGACATGGGTCATATTTGTTCATTTCATTTAATTATTATAAAAAGAAACACAGGTAACAGGGTGGACACAAGAGAAACGGGACGTAACAGGGAGGACTTGTATCAGTGAATACAATAACATATTTAATTAAGAACATAAATCCTTAAACATTAGGCTACATTTAATTAATGGTGTCAAAATGTTATATTATATATTATTTAATTACATTTCATTTTACCAAGAATACTAACAAGAATTATTATAATTAACAATAACAGCCCACCCGCCATCGCATCCCCAGGCCCTGACAAATACGTATACTCCAAACTTCAACCATAAAAGTCCACCCAATACAATATTCATGAACATATTCAACAGTTAATACATATGTAGTACCAACATTCTCCATCTATACATCAACCGATCTATTCCATTAGCCAGCAACCCAGTTGCTTCTCTAAGAAACTCCAAACAGACTTTTCCAGCTGGACAGACCTCTTATTGATTGGTTGCGGCTCTGTAATGAGGCATACAATCTGGTCATCTCTGTACCAACTGACGTCTTCTCGTGGACTGGGCCAGTAAAATTTGTTAATGCCATTTCTATGCATACACTTGATCTTCAGGTCTTCTTCCACCTCCAGGATGATTCCTGGGAAGGTTCACCATCATACTTAATGATGCACCACTGCCCAATTTCTTCTTTAGTGAGGACCTCAGGCCGGGTTGGTTCTCTGGTGCATTCTTGAATCGGCCCTTCTACCAAGCTCACCTCCTTCAGCCCATAGCACGGACAGTCCAGTTTGCCCTTGTCAGCCTGGCAAAGACAGGTTATGTCCCTGTATTTGATAATCCCTGGAGAGAGGCAAATGACTTGGTGAATTTTCATAGTTCCTTTCACAGGCACAAGCTGCGGCCCATCCAACATTTCCTGCCCTTTTTTCTCAACTTCTTCTTCTCCCACGAGAAAAAGCTCCACTGAAGTGCCGACTTTTTTAACTCGTGGAACATGGTTTCCGCATTGGGGATATCTTCTCCATGTTTGACAATTCTGTCAGCAGATCTTTTAAGGGTACCCCCAACACCATCTGGAGCACCCTTTCCATGGCTGGCCTCAAAAAAGTTCCAGCTGACGGCTTGAAAGCCTTTTTTGAACGGCTCTTGAGATAGTAGGTAAAAGTTACCCTTCTGTTTGTACTGAGTTGCTGGGCCGTCACTGAAAACATGCAGGCGATTGATATCAGGGTGTCTCTCCCTCACCATGTCCAAAACAGGGTCAAGATGGGCCCAGATGGCTGGGGGATCGTGGCGTCTGGAAGGTGAAATGGTGGTGAAAGTCACTGGAGACAGTTCAGCTGCTGTGTAAAGCACTCCAGTGTGCAGGGTTGCTTACTGGTGGGAACCTCAAAATGGACAGATTGAATTTCCTTAGAGTACTTACAGGAGTAATTTTCACTGAAATCTACATGAATTAGACATTCATTGCTCCTCAAGTTTTCCTTAGTTGTCTATAGGCTCCATACTGCCAATGAATGTTAAATATGTGCCTTCTAAATCTGAACAGTCATGGTCTCACATGCAAGTCCATCCTCTGTTGTCATCACATTTTTCTTGACAGTGATTGTTGACCTTTTCCTGGCTCCTCTCCATTATGGATGTTGGCTTCCAAAGACCACTGGGTAATACCTACCTCTATGTTTTCAGGAGCTCTCAGCATTTTATGTGTTGTGTAAACACAGTCTTTACACTCGCCGTATGCACAGAGTTTGACTTCTGGATCGCACATGGTCGCATCTACCATTTCCTCAATATTTTTGTAGCTGACATGCCTTGGCTGTTTAGAGTGTTGGCCATGAACTGTAGGTTCTCATGAGTTTTACACTGACAGGTTTCTCGATCAGCTTCTGTTGGCACCACAACCCAAAATGGTCTCAAGGTGCAGAAACGAGTAAGAGACCCGATGTTGATGCTCAGAAAGAATTTCTGGTGCAGATTTTTCATCGTGTCAGTTAGCAAACGTTTTTGATTTTTCGTCTTCTTTTGAGTGACAGTTTGTTTTCGTCCCGTTGTCATCCGGCTGACGTCATCTCTCAAATAGAATGCTTTTACTTTGCTTTGCATTCAGCAGGTAATCTGTTGCTCACTTTTCTTTCAAATGTCAACAGCGCTCCATCTGGTCTTTGACCTCGCTTTTTTGAAAAGCCAAGAATTTTCTGTGCATCCTCTGCAGCCTGTATTTCTCGATAATCTTTCCTATTGTTGTTTTAGCAATTATTTGTTTCTCTCGTTCCTTCCGGGTGTTTTTGTATTTATTTCTGATGTCTTCAATTATGGCTTCCTGCAATAACAATCTTTTTCTAATTGTGTCCTTAACTATTTGATTAAGCAGGTAATTCACCCTAGACCGAGGATTTGTTCTCCCAGCCAAACGCTGGTCTCTCTTTTGTATTTGTACATTTTCTAATTTCTCTCTTCAATGTGGCCTCCAGTTTTTCAATCTGGTTCTGGAGCCTCCTTCTCCCCCTTCTGACATTGTTCCGTCCAACAACGTATTGCCTATAACACAAAAAAAAGTTTATTGTCACAATTTACAATCACTGAAACACAAAATGGTTTGCTTTATCATGTAAGATAATTCAAATCCAGATACACACAATCTGCAAATCATTTAACCCATAACTTTATTCTAACCTTGAGGGCCCTTGTTGTGCTGCATTGTCTCGACTTCGAGGTGGAGTGGTCATTACGCTGGCTCTTGCTTTAACCATTAGTTATATTAGTTGTTTATATTGACATCCCACACACTAACGCCCTCGTGTTTGGGTTCATGACATCACCCGTAGGCTCACTCAGCTCGGTCACTTTCACCGATGAAGTTACTGTTACGTCTGAAAGACTTCCGCTTCCTGCGTTACGAGAGCGGAACATCTAAACGCTGTTATTGACAACAGCGGCGGGACAGCGATGAAGGAGAAAAATAAAAATGACTAACTTTTTGGCTAAACATAACCTGCAGCATATTCCAAAGCATTATGGCGTGTCCACACGAGGCATTTCCACCGTCAGTCCACGCGAGAGGAAAGACACGCTCCTATTTTAATCAATCTAGCAGCTTCATTTATTTTTTTCAAACGGTCTACAGAGCGTTTTTTAATCTTCAAGTCCGTTTCCTCCTTTTTCATACGTACACATACAGCTCACAGCAGCTCACTCAGTGGGAGTAGTCAGACTCACTTGGGTGTGCGCCGGTCATTTGTTTTAAACATCTCCTTCCGTCTTGTATCTCAGCCACACATCTCATGTGGGAGGGAATAAGATGCGAGGATAAGAGGAAAGGAACGCGAGGATAGATGAATTTGCATATATTTTGGAAGGAACGTTTTCTCATCACACGTTCCATCCGACGCGGCAATATTTTCACAGATTAGTAGTAACTCAAAATTGCCTTTCCATTTGTGTCCATAATGGCGGTTTTGGCTGATTGGATCACAAACTCCCCTCAAATGGGCTTTAGGTGCATTTCCATCTGTACTTAAATGTGGTCAAGCACTACTTTAACTCAACGTGTAAAAGGTGGTAAAAGTTAATAAAGCCGAAGTGAGAAGCCGTTGGATTTGACTGTGTATGACCACATTCTGCCGAGTGACTTTCCCAAACACTCCTGCCACGGGAAGCCACCGCACAAGAGCCTTTAAATGCACACATACCACAGGAATCCCTATTAGAGAGATTGGTAAAAGTCTGTCTTTGTCATCCTCCTCATCCTTCAACCCTGTGCTCTCCTTCTCTTTCCCTCTCCACCTCCGCTCCTCAATCCCCTCGCTCCGCCCTGCTCCCAGCGCCCGGCTAAGACCTCTCATCCCGCTCCGTGTTGTTATTTTAGTCTCCGCTGCACTCCTGCCGGCCTAATGAAGTGTGGATGAGCGCCATGGTGACTGGATCGCATTTATCATTGACTTTGAGTTTAGTTTACAGAGCTCTGAATAATTTACTATGTATGAATAGGGGTTTAGAGTCTATCACAGTTTGATAATGTATTCCTCCTTGAAAGCCTTCCCTGAATCCTGATGAAGCGAGAGGAGCTTCAGCACACACACACACACACACACTCACACACAGGGCTGCTGTTCAGAAGGCCCGCATGTGTTGGGAAACAGATATGCACTGATTCCTTCATCTTAGCTTCAGGACAACCATTTTTTTTTATCCGAGTGGGTGTGTGTGTGGGGGGGGTTCTCATGAATCTTAAAGCATTTGATAGATGTAAACCTATAACTGAGCTTCAGCTGTATGAGCTATTACACAATGGGAAGAACACATTTGCAATGAAGCGTTGCTGAGGATTCTTTTTCTCTTCTCCATCCATCAAAAGGGAACACGAGTACTGTCGTTGCAGATACAATGATATTTGACGTGTATTGTGTTGGCCTCGCTACCAGAGAGAATTCAAGACGAGAGAGAATATAAAGTCTGCTATCTGTTATGCAATTTATTTTAACTCTAAACTGTAAATCAGTCGAAGTTCATTTCTCAAAGAAGATGAATTTCTCCTTGTGAAGGGGACGAGATTAGATTTGTGCGTGCGTTGTTTCTACGTCACTCAAATATGGTCACTTCTGCAAAAAGGCAAGATGTGGACGGACAAAAAGCTGGAATTACGGCTTCAAAGCAGCAATCCACATACCAATGGCTGAGCAACCACTTGATATATACAGTCTCTGGTTCTATGGAGTTGGAGGGTGTGTAAAAAGCTGAGGTCGGGACTTCTGGAAAGCCGTGTGCAAACCGAGGATGGATGCTCAGTAAATCAATCTGAGGTTGAGGCCTGCCTGCCTGTTAAACCACCGCGTCACCTTTTCTATTTCGACACTTATTTTGTTAATTCAAAAAGACGAGGCTTTCCGAGTCGTTTGAATTCACCCCTCAAGGAGCCGGGCTGGGGAACAAAAGTCTTTATCTTCAAATTCAGGGTCGCTCGTAAAGAGTGTCGCTGAGACGGCTATGGTGGCTCCACACACAGCTGACTGCACCACATCGGCTCTGTGGCCAAACAACTGTCCCCCCCCCGCGGTGTCTCTCGGCGTTGGCGATGCACTCAGCTGTGTCATCACTGGCGGCCCCTACCGCCCAGGGGCCGGTGAGGAGCAGTGAGGAGCAGTATACAACAGGCGATGGAGGCTGTTTTGACGGACTTGAGGAGAACCCAGACGGGGACACAAACAAAGTAAGAACCAGGGGCAAGATTTTAAGTAGGTTCATTGTAAATGTAAGTAGTAGTTTATTTTATATAGCCCAATATCACATCATCAGGGTCATGGCAGGAGGCATCAGATACAGCCAGGTCCAATGGACACTATGAGACGTGAGGTCACAAAGACTTCCGAGAGGAAGCAGAGTTAGTAATTGTGGCAGCGGGGGGGTGTTTAAGCTCGGCTGCAGAGTGGGTGGAGCGGGGGTGTGGTTCAGGGAACGGTGTCTGATTGTCATCAGCTGGTCTGATTGTCAGACCAGCTGATGTCAGACCAGCTGATGACAATCTGGGGTTGTGTATCTGCGAGGCTCTGTCCCCATAAAGGAGCTGGACAGGAGGAAGAGGGGAGCCATGAGCAGAGACACAGTCGGCGGTCAGAGCGCTCAAATAAAAACACGTTACCAACGTTCCCTCTGGTTGCGCATTCCTTGGGGCTTAGGGGGCAAACCTACCGGTGATGGCCACGAACCTGTCACACTGGAGCCAAATGTGGGACCCCTTTAAAAAAAAAAATTTTTTACAAAAGATTTTTTTTTTCTCGCCTCAAATGGAGAGCGTCGAACAAAACCCAGATCTGCCAACCCAGCATGTGATGTTGCTGGGGCAGATGCTGTGTCAGATGGCAGCAACGATGAAGGACCAGGCGGAGGCAGACCGGCAGATACTGTGGAGGCTTCTGGGCCAGGCAGAGGAGCAGACTCGGGCCCTGGAACTGCTCGCCGCCCAGGCCGCAGCGGCTACACCTATCCCTTCCCCTGGGCGGGTGGAGCTGAAGAAAATGACGGCGGAGGACGACGACAGTCATTTTGGAGACGTTCGAGACGGTGGCGGAGACATGCGGCTGGCCAACGGGGGAGTGGGCGGTGCGCCTCCTGCCCCTGCTCACCGGGGAGGCGCAGACTGCGGCCCTGGGCCTTCCCCCAGCTTCACGCCACAGTTACACGGACGTGCGGAAGGCGGTGATTGATCGGCTGGGGCTGACTCCTGAGGATCACCGCGGCGCTTCCGCGAGCGCGATGGGGCCCGATGACCGGCCATTCGCATACGCGCAACGGCTGAGGGACGCCGCACGAGGTGGCTGCAGCCCGGAAGCACAAGAGAGGCGCAGGCGGTGGCAGAACGGGCGATCCTGGAGCAGTTTGTTGGAGGTTGCGGCGGAAACGTCGACATGGGTCTGCTGCCACCGCCCAACATCGCTGGAGGCCGCCGTCACGCTGGCGGAGGACCACCTGGCGGTGCACCCCGGCGGCCAGGCAGACAGCGACGGCGCACTGGCTCCGGCCAGGCCGATGCAGACCCTGACGCGACCCATACCGGCCCCAGTAAACAACGGCACCCTTCCCAACCCACAGGTAGTCCCTCAAACGCCAGGGCAGGAGTGTTGGAGGTGCAGGCAGCCCGGACACATCCGGCGGGGTGTCAGCGGATGGAGGTGGGCCAGGTGATCCGGGTTGCCGGCTCTCCAACACCCTCCCCAGGACCGGGAGCGACATACCGTGTACCGGTAAGAATCCAGGGGGTATACATCAGGCAATGGTGGATTCGGCTGTACACAGTCTATGATCCACCAGAGCCTGGTTCGACCAGGGCATTGGTGGAGGCATTGTGGGTGAAGATAAGGTGTGTGCATGGGGACATTCACTTGTATCCCATAGTGTCAGTGGAAATTAGACATGGGGTAAAAGCATAACGTGAAGGTTGCGGTTAGCTCCCTTACGCACCTTAATCTTGGGAACCGATTGGCGGGCTTTGATAAGTTAATGGGGAAGACTGCGGGTGCGTTCACGGCAGACAGGGTCATGCGGTGTGTGCGCCGTGCTCAGCGGTGACGCGAGGTCGTCCGTCACTGCAAGCGGGAGGGGAACCGTGGAGCCTCCTATGGCGACTCCTCCGGCTCCCGAGTTTCACTCCATGGAAGATTTTCCACCGAGCAGTCTCAGGACGATACTCTACGCTCAGCCTTTGACCAAGTGATACGAATTGATGGTCAGCTGGTGCGCCTGACGCAGCGCAGACATATCCGCACTTTACATTGATCAGGGACAGACTGTACAGAGTGAGCCGTGACATTCACACAGGGCAGGAAAGCACCCAGTTGCTGGTGCGAAGAGCCGCCGGAAATGGTTTTCCAGGCGGCTCACTATAACCCGATGGCTGGTCACATGGGGTATGATAAAACTCTGGACGGATAATGACCCGATTTTATTGGCGGGCATCCGGGCGGATGTCGCCGTTGGTGTGCGTCCTGCCGGAGTGTCAATTGGTAAACCCTCCGGCCATTCCGAGGGCACCGTTGCGCCTCTGCCATTAATGGAGGTTCCATTTGAGCGAATCGCTATGGACCTCATCGGGCCATTTCACCGGAGTGCACGCGGATATCGCTTTGTGTTAGTCTTCATGGATTACGCAACACGATACCGGAGGCGGTGCCCGCGCAACATTTCTGCAAAGAGTGTCGCGCAGGCGCTGTTTCAGGTCATCTCCGAGTCGGAATCCCGAAGAGATTCTGACTGACCAGGGCACCCAGTTCATGTCAAGAACACTGAGAGAACTTTACGGGTTACTGGGCATCAAGTCTATTCGGACCAGTGTGTACCACCCACAGACCGACGGTCTGGTGGAGCGTCTGAATAAGACTTTGAAGTCCATGATCCGTAAATTTATTAATGACGATGAACGTAATTGGGATAAATGGCTTGACGCTCTGTTGTTTGCAGTACGGGAGGTTCCCAGGCCTCCACGGATTTTCGCCTTTGAACTTTTGTTCGGCAGGACTCCACGGGGTGCTCGACCTCATTAAAGAAAACTGGGAGGAGGGCCGAGCACCAGTAAGAACGAGATCCAACACGTCCTGGACCTGCGAGCAAAACTCCACACACTGGGTCAGCTGTCACGTGAGAATTTGCTCCAGGCCCAGGAGCGTCAGCAGCGGCTGTACAACAGAGGTGCCAGGCTGAGACAATTCACACCGGGAGAGAAGGTACTTGTATTGCTTCCTTCTTCCAGCTCTAAACTCCTCGCCAAGTGGCAAGGGCCCTTGTGGTCACACGGCCAGTGGGGATGTCGACTATGAGGTGGTGCGTTCTGATAGGGCGGAGCTACACAGACTTACCACCTCAACCTCCTAAAAGCATGGAGGAGGCGGAGTCTGTTTCTCTGGTGTCCTCGGTATCTGAGAGAGAGGAGCTGGGGCCTGAGGTCCCAAAATCCACCAATCCGCCTCGCCTTTGTGAAGACCGTCTCCGGGACCCAGAAAACAGACATTGCCCGGTTGCAAAAGCAGTTTGCTGATGTGTTCTCTCTCCTTCCAGGACGCACAAACCTCATAGAGCACCAGATTGAGACTCCTCCAGGCGTGGCGGTGTGTTTACGACCCTACAGGTTACCTGAACACAAGAGAAAGGTGGTTCAGCGGGAATTGGCTGCAATGCTGGAGATGGGGGTAATAGAAGAGTCCCACAGTGCCTGGTGTAGTCCCATTGTTCTTGTGGTCAAGAAGGATGGGTCTATTCGGTTCTGCGTGGACTATCGCAGGGTGAACGAGGTGTCACGGTTCGATGCTTACCCAATGCCCCGGGTCGACGAGCTCCTGGACCGACTGGGCACTGCGCGTTTCTTTACGACACTGGATTTAACCAAGGGCTACTGGCAGATTCCTCTGTCGCCAGTCTAAGGAAAAAACGGCCTTCTCCACTCCGTTTGGGTTATACCAATTCACCACGCTTCCTTTTGGGTTGTTCGGAGCCCCAGCCACCTTTCAACGCCTCATGGACCGGGTGCTGCGGCCGCACGCTGCATATGCTGCCGCCTACCTGGATGATGTGATCATACACAGCACCACCTGGGCGGAGCATGTGCAGCGGGTGGGCGCGGTGCTGGAGTCCCTGAGGCAGGCGGGGCTTACGGCCAACCCGGGGAAGTGTGCAGTTGGACGGAGGGAGGTACGGTATCTGGGGTACCACTTGGGCGCCGGGCAGGTGCGCCCTCAGGTGGACAAGACCGCCGCCATCGCAGCCTGCCCGCGGCCCAAGACGAAAAAAGAGGTGAGGCAGTTTTTGGGGCTGGCGGGCTATTACAGGCGGTTCATCCCGAACTTTGCGGAGCTGACCAGCCCCATGACTGACCTGACCCGGAAAGGTGCCTCAGATCCGGTCCAGTGGACGGAGCGGTGCCAGTTGGCGTTTGAGGAGGTAAAGCAAGCTCTCTGTGGGGAACCACTCCTCCACACACCTAACTTCTCTCTCCCTTTTACTCTGCAGACTGATGCGTCGAACAGAGGGCTGGGGGCCGTTTTGTCCCAGCAGGTAGAGGGGTTTGACCGCTCCGTGCTGTACATCAGCCGCAAACTGTCGGGGAGGGCAGGTACAGCACGGTGGAGAAGGAGTGCCTCGCCATCCGGTGGGCGGTCGACTCCCTGCGCTACTACCTCCTGGGACGCTCATTCACCCTCTGGTCGGACCACGCCCCGCTCCAATGGCTCCACCGCATGAAAGATACCAACGCCCGAATCACTCGGTGGTATCTGGCTTTACAGCCTTTTAATTTCAAAGTGATCCATAGGCCGGGGGCATAGATGGTCGTGGCCGACTTCCTCTCCCGCTCTCATGGGGGGAGGGGGAGTAGGTTAGGCCGGATGTTGGCCCGGCCTAAGTCGGGCGGTGGAGGTATGTGGCAGCGGGGGGGTGTTTAAGCTCGGCTGCAGAGTGGGTGGAGCGGGGGTGTGGTTCAGGGAACGGTGTCTGATTGTCATCAGACCAGCTGATGACAATCTGGGGTTGTGTATCTGCGAGGCTCTGTCCCCATAAAGGAGCTGGACAGGAGGAAGAGGGGAGCCATGAGCAGAGACACAGTCGGCGGTCAGAGCGCTCAAATAAAAACACGTTACCAACGTTCCCTCTGGTTGCGCATTCCTTGGGGCTTAGGGGGCAAACCTACCAGTGACGGCCACGAACCTGTCACAGTAATGTGCGATGGAGAGATGTAAATTCACCCATAAGTAGAGAGAGGATAGGAGATATAGCGTAGCAGGAAGCGTCGGTCTGAAGGCTTGATGGTTTCAGCAATGAAGCAGGCAAGTGGGCAGAGCTCCTGATGCATGGAGAGGCAACTGTCTGTGGTGCGTCTGTCCGGCGGGTTATAGGTTACCCAACATCCTTCATTTATCAGTTATGACAACTCACTGGGGCGTTTTGCTGCCGAGTGTGAAGCGGCAGGGATGAGAGTCAGCACCGCCAAATCTGAGGCCATGGTGCTCTGCCGGAAACCGGTGGATTGCTCCCTCCAGGTGGGGACAGAGTGCCTGCCCCAAGCGAAGGAGTTCAAGTATCTCGGGGCCTTGTTCACGAGTGAGGGAAAGATGGAGCGGGAGATCGACAGGCGGATCGGTGCAGCTGCAGCAGTAAAACAGGCGCTGTACCGGTCTGTCTTGGTGAAGAGAGCTGAGCCGAAAGGCGAAGCTTTCAATTTACTGGTCGGTCTACGTTCCAATCCTCACCTATGGTCATGAACTTTGGGTAGTGACCGAAAGAACGAGGTCGCGAATACAAGCGGCCGAAATGAGTTTCCTCCGTAGGGTGGCCGGGCTCAGCCTTAGAGATAGGGTAAGGAGCTCGGACATCAGGAGGAGCTTGAGTCGAGCCGCTACTCCTTCGCATCGAAAGGAGTCAGCTGAGGTGGTTCGGGCATCTGATTCGGATGCCTCCTGGACGCCTCCCGTTAGAGGTTTTCCAGGCACGTCCTACTGGGAGGAGACCCCGGGGAAGACCCAGGACACGCTGGAGAGATTACATCTCCCGGCTGGCCTGGGAACGCCTCGGGGTCCCCCAGAATGAGCTGGAAAGTGTCGCGGGCGAGAGGGAAGTCTGGGTCAACCTGCTGGGTCTGCTGCCCCCGCGACCCGACCCCGGAATAAGCGGATGAGAATGGATGGACAACTGAAGTAAGAAAGTGAACAGAACAGTTGACTTTGAGTGTACCATCAGGCCCAGGGCCCGTGGGTCACTGCAGAGGGGTGCAAGGAACCAAGGGGAAACTAAACGAGACGGAACGGTGAAACGGAGAGCAATGCGGATTATGAAATCCTAGATAAAAGAAAGAAAAGATGGACTAAAGTCGCTGGACAAGCAATGTGGGGCCTGCTGTTAATACAAATACCAAGCTTCCTCCTCTCCTTCATTCTTGCAGAACTTTCCGCTCCCTTATTCTTGATAATGGCACCACCCCCAGTCTATGGATAGTAAGGTGAGATAGGGTGTGAATTTCAACACCTTCACGCTTGCCTGGATACACTTTTTAAATCAACAGGCGCCCAAAACAGTTTCCCGCATTTTCACCGTTGACTAAATATCGCGCTACAAAAATAGTTAGGTGTTGGGAAATGCCCTTTCCATATATTGCAGACCTGGCCTAGTGAATGGGAGTAAAGCTTCTGTAGAGTTGCGCTTGATGTGAACAGTGCAACAGAGACAGACGGCTTTATGTACCGAGGCCCTCAGCTTGCAGTGACCCTGGACAGCAGCCAGAGCTTTGATGTGATTCTTGTGTTATGTGATTCTTAAGCAACACTACAAATCGCCTGTAATAGAGTAGAAATAAAGGTGTAGATGGCCATGAGTAGGGTTACGGTTTAATGCAGGGAAGGATGGTCTTATGACTTTTTATCAATTAAATTAAATGTGTTCACATAGCCTAAAATCCCAAATCTTTGCATACATATATGGGGCGGCTGTAGCTCAGTGGGGTGAGGGGGTCATCCTGCAACCCCAAGGTTGTCGGTTCGATCCCCGCTCTCCCCATTAGTTGCAAGTCTAAGTGTCCATGAGCAAGGCACTGAACCCCCAGTTGCTCCCCGGGCGCATCGCTGCAGCCCACTGCTCCTTAATAACTAAGGATGGGTTAAATGCAGAGAATACATTTCATTGCCTGTGTACCTGTACTCTGTGCAATGACAATAGATTGAATCCAATCCAAAACCACATCCTCAGTCCTCAATCCCCCAACAAAAACCTTCAACAGGGAAATAAAGAAACCTCAGGGAGAGTAACAGAGGAGGGATCCTCTCTTCGGATGGACAGAAGTGTGATAGATTTCATTTGTATAGAATGAACACTCTTTAAATTATGTCCTATGGTTCTTGGTTGATTACCTGGGGAGAATGAAGCACTTGTATCGAGAAAAGAAGGAAGACAAATCTCAGTAATAGAATAACGCATGTTAAAAAATTCTTTTTTACGACTTAAATCAAGAGCTCTGAAGGGGACCCGCTCTCTCGGTAGTTATGAAAAGCTCATGCTATATGCCATTTGTCGTAATATATCCTAAACACTGCTCCTTAAAGCAATTTGTTTTAATTATTAGACCCATTTCAAAGAAAAAAATAATGAACAATTCATGGTAACAGAAATGCAGCTGCATTAGAGAAAATAGAGGTGAATGACATATTTAAAATGAGTGATCACAGAGACGTTGTCTTCTGTACTTTACGACAGACATACACGGGTGACTTGTGGCACTGCACCAGATTAGGATTGGTCATCCAGCATAGATCATAATATGAAGTGTAGTACCACACCACTTTCAAACAGAACTTTCACGTCATCACTGAGTTTCCAAAGTTGACAAATGCTGTTATTTATATTTATCAACCACTATGTTGTCAATGTCAGGTTGTTAGCCGGGAAAGTGTTGCTTCAAATCCACAGCTTCAGTAGTGATGGCACATCACTTACACACGGACACACACTAATTTCATTCAGGACTGATCAGTATCATAATTAAGCAAAGTGGTGACCGCCTTGACAGATTTCTGTACAGACGCCCACTGTCTGTCAGCACCACGCCCCGATTGTATGGGCCTGTGATGGGTGGAGCGGCTACCGGAGGCTGGGGGAGGACAGCTGTAAGTGTGGATGAGGGGGGGGGGGCAGGGGGGGTTGCTACAGTCCATGGAATAGAAGAAGGGATCTCTAAAAGGTCAGGGCTTTGAAGGCCTTAGTTTGGAGATGATCAGAGGGCTAATCTGTCCCCCAAAAAAAGCAGAACTTTACTTTATGGAATATTTAAGTCAAGTGCTAAAAGAATCAATAACAGATATCCATTAATTGGATGAGAAGATTGTGTTTTCTTCTTTTGACTGTTGCCTTTGTTAAAGATCTTCTGGATACAGATTCCAATACCTTAACTTGTACCGGCTCATGCTGAGTACCAATCAGAAGCCACTGGGCTAAAACCATGAGATATAAATTAAATTGAAATGATTCAGTTTCAAAAGAGGTCAGGGAGAATCCTTGCCATTAGGAAATGTATAGAATTTAGCTGAAGTCAGAAGTTTTTTTAAATTTAAACTACTTTTTTTTTTAGCATTTTAGCTTAGGATAAGTTAAAGGCTGTACAACACCTTTTTTAATATGACATTGTTATTTTTTTAAATATAATCGTCATAGCTCGTAAGTGATAGTGAAAGGCCTTTTTTAATAGAGGAGTTAGTGGGAAACAAAGCTAATATATATATATATACACACATATGTATATACAAATATACAGGACTGTCTCAGAAAATTAGAATATTGTGATAAAGTTCTTTATTTTCTGTAATGCAATTAAAACAACAAAAATGTCATGCATTCTGGATTCATTACAAATCTACTGAAATATTGCAAGCCTTTTATTCTTGTAATATTGCTGATTATGGTTTACAGCTTAAGAAAACTCAAATATCCTATTTCTAAATATTAGAATATCATGAAAAAGTATACTAGTAGGGTATTAAACAAATCACTTGAATCGTCTAATTAACTCGAAACACCTGGAAACACATTTTCAAATGTTTGATTTTGTTTTGCTGTTATAAATCTTTTTTTTTACTTGGTCTGAGGAAATATTCAAATTTTATGAGATAGGATTTTAGAGTTTTCTTAAGCTGTATCCATAATCAGCAATATTAAAAGAATAAAAGGCTTGCAATATTTCAGTTGATTTGTAATGAATCCAGAATGCATGACATTTTTGTTTTTTTAATTGCATTACAGAAAATAAAGAACTTTATCACAATATTCTAATTTTCTGAGACAGTCCTGTATATATACACACACATATATATATATACACACACACACACTTTAATAACGTGTGTACTGCTGACAGCTGCAGGTAGGTTCAACATCCATATTCCACCGGGTGTAATGGGTTCGGACTCTTTTGACCGCGGTGATTCCACCAGACGAGCCGCAGGGCGCTTCAGAAGCGGTTCATTCATCATCATCTACATTCACTCACGTGAGGCTGAGCGTTTGGTTTGAAGAGGAACATTTAGCCGAATAAATAATTTCCCATTCTGTGCAACAAACTGCCAGTAGAAATGGACATAGCATGGTAAATGGTAACTGGACATGTACTTGTCCATTTACTAGACCACTCGACGCTGTTTAACAGTCCAGGTCATCCCTCGCACACTGATGGGAGGAGCTACCATGCAAGCTGCCACCAGCCCATCATGCCATGACTGACAACAGAAAGCGCGTTGTTTTTAATGTGCAGGTGTTTGTTCAAAACGCTGCTGCTCAGACAGAGATAGCTTTATTAGTATTAACACAGTTCACCTGTGCCCAGACACAAACTCCATCAACAGCTTCTGCAGCTGTTGAAGCTGAAGACAGCTGATCCAGCTGAGTAAGGGGAACGTGGATGTAATTAAGAGACGGTCACAGCGTGTTGCACAGAGCAGTATAACGACCAGCCACTCAGGGTCTTTGATCCATATCGGTCATAACGGGACCGTTCACAGTATTAACTTTGTCTGGAGGCTACAGCACAGCAATGGGAAATCATTTCTCCACGTAGCCAGCCGGCGTGTCAATGTTTATCCAACGTTGATACGGCAACGTTAGTTTATGTGCATGGTATAAACAAAATATGATCACTACATACCAGATTAAATTCATATTAATCAGAGGGGATTTCTTCAATGCATCTTTTAAGCAGAAACACAATGTAAAAAACTAATATCATTCCAAAAACTGCTATTGCTTCATGAAGAATAGGGTGAATTCCGATAACATTTTCTGACAAATGTGAAGATGATTCAATGAATAACAGTGAGATTTATTGTAGAAAGTATGTATTACAATAGTAAGTTATGATAGTGTACTAACACCATAATGCAAACACCTCCACAGCAATGTTAACAGCCTAGCCACACAAGTCTGTTTCAAACTCGCCCATATCAATAAAAAGCTGCATTCATATTCCAGGAACCTGCGTGACACCTACACACAGCGTAACAACATGAATTGTGCAATAAAGGCATTGACTAAGCAACAGTTATATCTGCATCACATGTCCAAAGATGAAATGTTTAATATACAAATCAACAGAACACCGTAGAGCCTGGCATGACTAGAGCGCCGTAATAAAACAGCTCATTGAGCAACAAGCACTCAATCAGGAACAATTAAAGGAACAGTGTGAGATTTAGTGGTGAGTTGCAGATTACAGCTAAATACCCCCCGGCTCAAACCTCCCTTTCTTAGTGTGGAGAGAACTACAGTGGTCTTGGGGTAAGTATATATATATATATATAAATAAATTACACAAATATGAAGAAGTTAGAAATCCTAATCCAGACTAAAAGTAGCCCAGAGATTTATTAGCAGATGTTCTTTCTGCAAGTGTCACTTCAAGCCGATTGTGTGAATGTGTTAATGAACAGATTTATGAACTCTCTGCTTCACCTTGAGCCCAACGGAGCCGACTGCAATTACACGTGTTGGATGTATGTTTCGCAGATGTATTCTCACGGTGGGTGACAATATTTGAAGGCTTATTCTGTCAGCCGCAACCCCTGGCAGTGTGAAACAGACTCAGGAAGAAATAGAATACATAAAAACAACCTGTATATATTCTTGTATTCGTATCATATCTTCCTAAACCGCCTGCGCATGTAATAATCTGACCTCTTGACCCCCTGATCAGTGCACGCTACAATGATGAGCTATCGTACTCATTAGCTTCTAGTTATGAAGCCTGCACACTCACATACTTGAACTCACCGACCAGTGAGGACTTGACTAGGAGGTGTCACGTCGGGACCCATTTTTCAAAACACACACTATGTATTTATTTGACGGTCCAGGGAGTCGCCCAGGCCAACGTAACGGCCTCTGCCAATAGACTGCTGAGTAAAGGTGTGGTCGAGGTTCCCGCACCAGAGTTAACTTTGTTGAGAAAACGATTCATACTTTGCGTGAACATTTTTAATGCTAGCTTTTTGCGAATATTCACTGGCTGAGTATACAGGTGATGATACGAGACCCTACCTGCTCTTTGTTCAGACATCTTGTCGGTGTTTGGGGCAACATTCATTTTGTGAAAGAGAATAGCTTTGAACACGATACAGAGCAAACCGCCTGACCCGAGTGTTCCTTGAGAAAATGAGATTTTGATGGACTAGTGGAACGACAATAAAGCCCCATCTGACTCGTCAGAGCTGGTGTTAAGTGGTAATAGTCTCCATTATCGGGGCGGATCAGTGGGAAATAAAGAGGGAACACTTGAGGTGAAAGGAAGGACGACGACGTGACAACGGCACTGCAGATGAATCCCGCTCAGCTGTTTGATCCCGTCCGATTATCTCATCAATGGCAGGGCTGATTTTTCTCTTTTGAAGAGGAAATCAAACTGATTCAACGGTGTTGAAAAAATATATACAGATACCCGCTGCCTTTCCAGAGCCTGTGGTTTGATCCCATGTGCAACGGGTTCAAACGACCCCTGTGAATACTTTGCTCACTGCAACAACAACAAAAAATACAATTCTGTGTCCTGCTAATGAGTCCCAATTCAATTACCCTCCAAAAGATTTGATCATTTTGAAGGCCTTTTGCTGTGCAAATCATGAATTCATATCACATTTACTGTTTAAATCGAACACAATCTCCACCTGAAGGGAGGGTGAGAAGCAGCTGTCACACTAGCCTCACAAAAACAGAGGAGCCCGTTTAACCGGATGTTGGTTGACCCTGTTTGTCTTCAAGGTCATCCAGCTTTACAGGCAGGCCAGTGCTTGCACTTTGGTTGACACCTGCTCCGGAGGAAAGGAATATCCTCTCGAGCCCGAGTTCCTCCCTCCGTGGAGAGCAAATGGAAACGAGGACGACAACCAGGCCGGAGCAGAGCTGACGAATTTAGAGGGAAACCTGCCGTGAGGGAATTAACAGAACTTTCTTAGCAGCTATTCTAAAACCCAACAAGTTGACGGCAGAGAGGAAAAGAAAGGGGACATAATGCCAGCTCTACTGTTATCAGAACTTTTAATCCATCCACAATTTCGGAACTAAATACCGGGTGCAAGCGATTCCAGCACGTGCGTCCCACCAACACAAACACTCGGTAAAGTGACAGCATTTAAATAATGAACATGAATAAGTGTGCATTGTTCAAAGACTTTACTGTCACCCACACCGTTGTCCTCCAGCTGCCCTCCATCCTGACGAGCGTCGTCCGTACCCTCACAGGTGCAGTGACTTTAAGTTCATTAATAACGGCTCGTGCCAGAATGAGTGTGACCCAAAGGGACCGGCTGCCGTGTTTCAGAGAAGTCAAAAAGTTTCACTTGTGTTCCGTTTCAACTTCCACGAGATACAATCTGCTGTTGTGTACAGTACTTAAATTAGATTGATGACTGAACTTTGAATAGACAAGCGAAGACGCCCTGTGGGGGCGGAGCTTCAGGCTACCACTGCTGGAAGTACGGACGTTGAAACCAGCAAGGGGAAAAACTATGGCCTGGTCCCGGACGGGTACTGCAGCAGCCGTTATTACCGAGATCAAAACCACAAATGTTTCTTTTCGTGACAAACCCAAACACTTTTCTTTTTTCAAGGACTTGCATTGATACTTGTCGATACCAAGTACTTAATTAGGCCATTACAGATCGGACAATGACTCATCGTCCACACTTTCTGACTGGAACACCTTTAACCATGCTTTGAGTTTAAACAGTTATTACATGTTTAATATTTATTTTTAACTAAGCAGCTCGTCACATAAACAACGTCAGAACATGACCTCGGAGCTGGAGAAGGCCATATTCTGGGAGCTTTGCATTACGCTAGCTTCCGCTTCCTCGCTGCGTCCGCTTGACCCGCAAATTGATCCATTTGCCCGGCAGCAATCCTGGTCAGATGCGTTTTCCCCTGAAAACATTCAAGTTATTGACAGTTAATGTATATTTACAGATCAGTTTCATAGTTTTATGATCCGGCCTGATGAATACATTCACCTAGCGGAAGTTATTCAGACGTAGTCGAGCTTTGTGAGCCTACGGGTCATATTATAAACCCAAACACGAGGGCGTTAGATGTTCGGACGTTCATGGGATGTCCACAAGTACAAAGAAGAAAATGTTTATTTCTTCCATGGCGGAAATTATATCAAGCGAGTACATTTACGGGAGTGAATAATGCTTGGTGTGAACGCAGCATTAGGAGCACAAAGAATTAACGACAACAACACGTAAAATACACAGTGTGATTGTTTGATGCCTTTATTCAATGTGGGAAAGATCCGAAAAAAATCTGCCCTGTTCTGAATAAAAGTGAAAGTATTATTCATATTTTGTGCTTAAGTAGTCGCGACTAAAACAAAATATTGATGTGCATATTAATTACACACATGAGTGGGACGAAGACACACCAGCATCACTTTATTCAAGCTGAGGCAATGTTGCAAACACAACATTGACAAATCATGACATTGTACGCTAGATATAGCCAATGTGTGAACAAACGGTTACATTTCAAACCGACACGGACAGGATCTAATTTCCAACAGACTGTCAGTCGAGTTTTTTCTGTTCTCTGAAAAACGGAAGAAAACAATGCCAGAATCACTTTTTTAAACATCAGGAATACAATTTTGAATTAGAGTGATACGAATGCCATTTAGTGTTTTATGGGAGAAAAGTAAGTGTCACTGGTGGAGGTGGACAATACCATGTACTTGGTGTTTTCTGCATTTCAAACTAGGCTGTGCTTAACAAGTGACGAGTAGAGAGACGAGTCTGGACCAGGCCTGGATGGAGAGGAGCCCGAGGACCAAGGATGGACCCTGTGGCAACTCTTTTCTGATGGAAAGCCAGAGTATCATCACTCCTGGACTGGTTTGGGATCAACGGTATGAAATGGCTTGAGGTCAATGGAGAGGGCAGCACAAGTAGTTTTCATTCAGAGAGGAATCAATATTATCCATGACTGAAACGGCAGCTGCTGTCGTGCTGTGGCCAGGTGGAATCTTGTGCTGTGGCTGGAGTATGTCCAATAAAGGCACGTATTTGTCATTTGACCTATGATTCTCTACATTTGCCAGAAATAAATCGTGTCAAAATGCTAATATCTTGTGGTGAATTTTTCTCAATTTCCCAAACCATGCTCCAGTGCAATGAGACAAGAGACTACAAGATTTGATGTATGACACAGCAATCAACGAGACTATATACACATTACGCACACACAGTGAGGATAATCTCATTACCATTAAGACAACATACTGAACAACAATGTTGCCCTGCAACAGAATCCACACGCACCTCACTGAGCCACTTTTCACAATCGCATTGCACTTCAGTCCCAGTCCACATAGAGATCCTCTGTCTCACCTTAAACTCTGTGAATTCTCTCCAAAGAAAAGCAGACCTGATGCATACAGAGTTCAAACTCAAAGCAGAGAAGAAAATCCACAGTTATAAGTTTTAAACTACACAACCCTGTAGTGGTTTTCTGTATTCATAGGTGTCATGAAATATTTCACAGATCGCATTGTATTGTAAACTTCTAAAGGATATTTTAGTGGAGTGAAGTTTTTTTCCTGAGACACACCAGTAGAATGCACCATATCTAATGTGGAGTTAAGAGAATTTCTGAAGTTTTGTCTGGCAGGTTTATCTGAGCTGGAACCATGTTGGAGTGTATATAGCTGTCAGGGTTAAGATCCCCGTTTTTAATAACTCAGAGGAAGTCGACGGAGATTAGAGCTTTGTAATGTCCTCTAAAAGCATCGGAATGTGAATATGAATGCGTTGGTTCTCTGTCCTTGCCATTGTTGGTATGAGATCTGAATAAGAGGCAATTTCGTGGAAAGTGAGAGACATTTAAAATGAAAAATGTCATTATTTGAGGTCATGGGAAGGGTCATGTTCACAACCAGGACATCCTGAAGGTGTCGTGGAACAAATCATGCATATAGTCAGTTGTAGGGCGAAGGCTTCCGATGTTGAAGTGTAACAGAAGTCTTGAGATGTGTCAAGTGAAACCTGGTCGTGAGAGGGCACAATAAACACAGGAGTATGAATTCCATTTTTGAAGGAGACACACCAAGGTTGGATTCTACGCCTCTCGCTATTGGCACCGTAGATTTGGCCACTTGAGAAATATGAGGACGGTCCCTTTTGATTAGGTTGTTGAAAATCTATTTAATTAAGTATCATCTTTATCTGTTGACGGATGAGTCATTGTTGATACAGAAATTAATATGTGCAGAACTGAAGTGCAGCCTGAGACTTCGAGATGGAGAGGTTTTTAATGCGACTGCCCTGGGGGTCATTTAAATACTAACAGTTTAGTGGTATAAAGAGAATCTGATCATGCTGAAGACCTTCAAGACACTTTAGGATGTCATGTTGACACTCAATGATACCTATATAGGTTTCACAATTAGAGCGTTAATAAAAAAGGCATAAACTACTATAGTCTATGTACATTGTAATGGTGAATGGACCTGTACTTAGATATAGAGGAGTAATGTCTCCCTGGGCAGAGAATTAAGTATTTGTCTGTATTATCAGAGTTCCAATCTCATTTTGTACCTTTAAAGGTTGCTTTGTGCAGCAGGTTTTTGGCAGAACTTTCTCTTCTCCTAATGGAAATGTAACAGATGATTTTTTTAGCGTGTGAAAAACAAAATTCAGTTTGATATCTTTCCAGGGCTTCCAATTAACTTTCAGGTGGGGCATAGAGCACAATGCAGGGGGGAGTGAGGAAAAGTAGGTTTTTAATCACCAATGTGCACTGGGAAACAAAGAAAAAAGTCAAAAAAAAGTTTTTCCAATTTAACATTAAATGTGGCACTGGCAATCATCTTCCTTCAGAAGCAAGTCCATCACGAAGAGTCAGAGGGCATGACACATTTTCGCTCCTTTTTGTTAGTCTGGGCTGTTCAGTAACATCGTGGAGTGGAGAGGTTCTCAACAAGTATCTATTTTAAAAATACAATACCTTAGAAATAAGTACAATAAAAATAAAAGAAAAACAATATTAAAAAAATATATATAAGAACATGTAAAAGAATATACACAATGATAATATATATATATAAAACAAAATATATATATACGTAATATATATATATATACATAATATATATATATAATATATATATATAAATATATATATACAATGTTATATAATATACAGAATATTATAATTAATATATATATAATATAGGTAATATATATAATTCATATGTGCAGCATAGTCCTGCCTGTAAATACTAAATGCTGTTGAGTGTCTGTAATACTCGGGTCACCTACTTCGCGTGTTTGTAACAATATATATAAACTGTGGTTGCCTCTGTTTTATATTTGGGGTTCGCTAGCGGTACGGTGGCAGGGCCGAGCCAGTGTACCTCAGTATATATGTTGGCAGGATGGCCGGTTGCACCCTCAGTAGTGCCACTTTTTTTTCCCCCAGCCCTACGGCCCACTACGGTGATGGAGTGTCCTGCTGTTCTGATGGTACTGGTGGAGAATGCCCATGTGACTCTGCATGTTATATGCGTAGTGGGGACTGAAGTAAGCCTCTCAGACTGGCAAGGAAATACCACTCTTGAGGGTACTGGTGCGTGAGTGGTCCATAGTGAGTCCTAACAGTTTGTGAGGCCCTTGAGGATGACGTTGATTGGACCCCGGGCCCCTGGCTATCTGTCCTTGTTTCACTGTGCTCTCCGTCTCCTTGAGTATACTCTCTGCTCTTTCCAGCTCTCACCCTAAGTGAGGCCCTGCTCTTCCCTCTCCGGCAGTGCAGGTCCCCCTGTCTGACTGTACTCTTCAGGTGCCTCTCGAGGGACCTGTCCTCCAGATGTGTGTAGTCAGCAAACTTGAGGATGTCGTTGGTGTCTCATTGGCAGTGAGGGTGATCGCTGTACAGGAGTAGAGGATGGCCTCGCTGGTTGCGTGCTGAGGCCGCATGTGTGGAGATACACCATGGTGGGGAGGCGGGCCGCTGAGGGCTCAACGCCCGTCAGGAGGAGTGAGGGTGTGGAGGGTGCTCTCCAGACCCTGCGCCTCTGAGGCTGAGCTTGGGGTGAGGCCGACTTGGGGCCAGGCAGCGTGTGCCACAGTGCCAGTGTCAGAACTTGGTCTCTGTGTGGCCAGTGGAGCGTGTGGGAACGGGCCGCTTGAAGTGCCAACATCCAGCCGCACATGAGTGTCGCGGGCAGCTCCAGGTCCGTGAGCGGGTGCCATGTGTGGGAACCACGATGCAACGGATCCAGCGCTGACACCTTGCGTGTTATGGCCAGCGGCACACCAATGGAGGTGACACTCACTCAGACCCAAGCCAAGGGGACAGTCCTGACAATCGAGGTGGGGACAGGCCTAACAGCCTCATTCAGGCAGGTTACCTTGGGTGTTTGGGGACAGGCACAATGGTGACACATCTTAGCTTGATGCACAGCCTGGGACAGCCTCCTCGGTCGGGGTCTGGACCTCCGGTGAGTGGCCTGCCCGCTCTGCTCTGAGACGCGCTCTGCTGAGATGCTGCTGCCAGATGTCTCGGTGGCGCAACTGGCTGCAATGACCTGCAGGGGCCGCCCTCTCGCCTGCGCTGATCAGCAGGCTGGTCTCGGGAGCGCTGCTGACGGCTCCGTTCTAGCTCGCGCGTTGAAGAAAAGATGGGTCAGTTCCCTGGTCTGAGGGACTCTCTCGTTCCTCTTGAGCTTCCTCCTCCCGTCCGTCCTTGCCTTTGGCCCTTCCACACCTGTCTTCTTCTCGGCTCTTGAGCTTCTCCCTGGTTCGGAGTTCCCGGCGAGGCAAAGCCGGTGCAGCGGTATTCACGGTATCCCATTTATTCGGCGACATTTTCGTGATATAAATGTGAAGCGTAAATCCATGAAGTATTGTGAGAGCCACATCGCCATTTATCCACGGCTTCTGGTTGATAACCACTGCCATTTATGCATTTCTTGATGAACCCGTGAACATATCTGATCCATGGTCGATTCAAAACAGTAACCGTCCACGCTATCCCATCCGTCCGCGTTACCAGTCTTGCCTTCATTCGATTATATTGAAGTTGCTGCTGCTTCCGAACAGCGATTGGAGATGGTCGGCTGCCTGTGGGCGGCTGAGTATCCGGCGGGGCGCGGAGGAGGTGCCCGGTGGTCCGACGATGAGACGGTGAATCCGCTCCCCCCCAATCCATCACGTTTGGAGTGTTGCGCCTTGTTGGGAGTCCTTGCTTGGTTGCTTTTGCAAGTTTCGTGCCCCGAGAACTTGAAAGCGCCGACAAAGTGTTGAACGCCCCCGCCACAATGAAAGCAGCCTGGTCGCAGCCTGCACTCGCTGATCGGCCTGTGAGAGTTCCTTCAGGTACACAGATGGCCCGGTGACTGCAATAAGGGTGCACATGTAAACTCCCACTACGACTTCCTGGGGAACAGACTGACATGTGGTATAGTGCAACGGGAGGGGGGTATGTACATGACTGTTTGTAGTATATACATGCCCTCCACGATCTCTGATCTTATACGATCTTTACCAGAGGGTCCATTCTTTACCAGAGAGTCTTTTGTGCTGCTCCCGCCTGGATCGGAAAATCCTGTCCATGGCGGGGACACATCCTCCGATCACCATGTTCCCGTGGGCAGATGATGCAGTTCCTGGAATCCCGTCGCAAGAATCAAAGCCTGACTGTAGCCCCAACAGCTTATCAAAAGCCAATGTTGCCAGTAAAATGTTGGTGGGTGGTGTAACCAGCGTCGGGCCAGCGCCAGCCCCTCCCAGCTTCCCCTCCGTCGTGCTATTCGCGTGCGATCGCGGATCGAATGGGCGTAATAGTTCCGCTTCCGTTCCCCTGTCCGGTCGGTCGAGTAGAAGTAAAAGTTGAAAAACCTGGTAGGCGGCTCTCATCAAGTGTGCATGTGCATCTGCATCTGTCGACGTTACTAACGTTTTGCAAAAAAAAAAAATATAAAGCAATAAGAAGAAATATAAAAAAAAACTACAAAAAAAGGGGCTCATAACAGCGGCCATCACGTACGGCGCCATATCACCGCATTGGTTGTCTCAAAGTTTAAGTAGACTATTGGGCACATTGGTGATGTAAAATCGAACCTTTGTCCTTGGAACTACAAATGATAGATAGATAGATATATACTTTATTAATCCCCAAGGGGAAATTTGTCGTAGCAGTAGCAGCACCAATAAACCAAACACACAAGAATAAAAAATACAGTTGTGAAACAGAAAAGGTACCAAGTGCTTTCCCCCCTGGGTTCTCAGTGTCATCTAGACGAATCTCCCAACTCATCGTGTCCGGAGCAGTTACACTTTATACCTGAGTTTTTTCACTATTTCTCTTTATTCAACCATATAATATAGATAATTTAGAAAAAAGGTGAGTTCCCCTTTAGCATCGGACAGTTCAGTTTTGACTTAATCCAAGACGTGAAGTGGTGTAGAAATTTAGGACATTGTTAATTTTTAATTAATTGCCATTTATGTATTTTGTGATAAATATCAAATTCTATATAAATCCTTTATTTGTTCATATCTCTGCTTTCACTGCATTAAAATAGAGAGTCTGCCTCATCACGATGAAGCTCCATCCATGATGGCTTTTTTTCATTCACTAAGCATAAGCCCAACTCAAACACTCAGATTAACATACTCCATTTTAAATTTAGTGCTGAACATATATTAAAATCCAGAATCTGGCAATGAATTTTAGTAATTATTCACATTTATTTATTTTATAATTGAAGTTTTCCCAACATAAACATAATGAACCTTATCAGTAGCTGTGATGCATGCACAGATGGTCGGAGGACAATTCACCAAATGGCAACAAATATCTTTTCACTTTTTTTCCTTCTGGGTGACTTGAACATCCAGACAGAGAAGTCATGTGATCTATTACTCTTACTGTCTTCCTTTGACCTCTCACTCAGTCCCTCCCCTCCTACTCACAAAGCCGACAACCAACTTGACTACATTTTCACTAGAAACTGCTCTACCTCTAACCTCACTGTAACTCCTCATGTCTCTGACCACTTCTTCATCTCTTACTCTCTCTCTGGTACTGACAACCCGCCCATATCTACAGATTTTGCACCTGTACGCCGCAACATTCGCATCCTCTGTCCGTCTGCTCTGGCCTCCTCTGTTCTTTATTCACAGGAGGGATCCCTCTCACAGGATGGACAGAAGTGGAATAGATGTTATGTGTAGAAAATGAACATAATAAAATTACAACACACCTAATCCATATGACAAATTATAGATATCATGGAAGATGCAATAGCAGTATAATTCTTGAGACAAAATTGGACCAAAGTCAAAATGAACTAGTTCAGTCCTGATTTTTTTCGACTGAACTAGCTTTGAGCTGCATAAAACACTGTCTTCAATTTGAATGGGAACCGGACACGCCCCCAAACAACTTTTTACTCTTTTTGTAGGATGGTTTGGCTGAAACGCTGACACAGCTGTCACTCACTCAACTCTAACTGTCTATAATTAGGTTGCAGTTACATTTTAAGACGAGCAGTGAAACTGCCTCCTTAAAAACAAAACATTATCTTGTGAAGCTTCTCAAACTGGCTGCCTCCTTCTGGAAGGATTACATTTCCCAGTTGCTGTGCGTTACTTTTTGACAGAAGCTAATCTACCAGATATTAAACTAGTGATCTCAGAGACCGTTTTCATTTCATACGAGTTGTACAGCAGGTACCGGCGTCCTGCAGTATATTTACCGATATTTACATTGTTAGCTTACTTATTCATGTATTTAGCCCTAATTAACTGCACCTTATCATCTGATGTAGAGAGGCAGCCACTGCATAATTTACTTCATTTCTATGCAAATAGAAATGGAAAATGGGGTCCAATTAAAGATCTTTACGGATGACAAGCACAGATACACACATGCTACATATCCATATGAATAAACACACACACACCCTTGTATCTACTGGGCTGAGAAATATCGCAACAAGAAGGTAATTAGAGGCTGGGATCAAACCTCCGTCCTCATTGATTATTCCGTACGATATGAAGAGCGAGCATGTGTGTGCGCATGAGTACATCAATAACGTTTTCTCTCCCTCAGTAAATGTGTGGCAGCAGCAGCAGACTGATCTCTGTGTTGTTGATTAAAGGAGCGGTGACCTTGACTCTGGTCTCCCGAGGCAACACTTGCTCATTCAAATCCAGCAGTAGTAATTAACTACCTCATCACATTTCTTCCACATTTTTTCTTGCAATTAACTCAATTTTACTTCATGTCACCCTTTAATGATGCACAGAAAGAGATTCCTAGCTGGGGAATTAACATGCTCCAATTAGGCCTATTTCTGAGTGGTGCTCCGTCTGTGACACATTTTTAAACTGTTGTAGCGTTGCCCATCCTTCGTTATTAGTTGGTCTACAGGCAACTTCTACTTGTGACATCTGGGTTGTGCGGTGACTTCAGACCACACTATAGTTAGTGGGGCAAGCACACTTGCTAACAGACACTTATTTAGAAACAAGTAAATACAATAAACCAGATTTTCGCATCAACTCTAAACTGATAGCGTCCACTTCTTTTTTTCCCGCTGGCTTGCCAGTTATGTGCACAGGCAGTGTGTTAGACAGCATATCATTCTGCTGCTTAACTGCATTTTGTATTTAGATAACGAGGTCAAACTACCCTGCTAACTCTTATCAACTACGATGCAAGATTATGTTCCATTGGAGAACATGGCGTTAACCAAGATGACGGCACCTGTCTGGACACCGTTGTGTCCGTTTGTGCATCCCGGTTTCCCTCACTTGCGCATTTTCCTTGAGTCTTAGTCCCTCCCACCAGGGATGCATGGTGAGACCCAAGGAAACCATGCGAGGAGAGAGGAAACAAGAAAGTAGGTTTTAAGAGAAGTGAGACGTATCGGCGCGATTTTTTTCACGCAACGAGATCCCGTGCAAAGTCAACGTATAGACGCGTGTGTGCTGCAATAGACGCAACATTTTTCCACCGTGATTTCCGCCCCGAGTTCAAATATTTCAAACCCGGAGCTCTTTAATACAACCTCTTATGAGTCGCTGACTCGCAGAGAATAAAACAGGCACGGGTGATGTTATGTGTAATTATGAATATACATATATGATATGTTATGAACCCAAACACGAGGGCGTTGGATGTTTCCGACGTGTGTAGGATGTCCTCAAGTATAAAGCAGAATTAGTGATTATTTCTTTTGTGGTGGATGAAGGAAACGCTGACGGCGATAAGCCCCGCCCCTCGCAGAGCTTCGCAACGTTTTTGGTGTGAGCATGGCAAATGGTCGAGCGAGTAAACTCACATTTTGGGCGACGCGACAAATCACGTTGCTTTTGGTGTGAACGTAGCATAGGGCAATGTTATGAAGTCAACGCATGGTGCAGAAAGTAGCATTGCACCAACAGCTTTGAGGTCATCTGGTGTCTTGGGGACTCACGGTTTCCCAGTGTGGGGAGGCGTGAGGGAGAGGCTCACCACTTCACACAAAAGGGTACTCAGAAGGTCACAGAGCAATTTGTAAAGGTTTTCTATCAGCCGTAGGCTCCCAACAGATCAAAAGGAAGACAAAAAACAGAATGTACCATAGATAGTCATTTCAGATTTCCAAGACAATCTTGTATTTGTGTAATCTGTATTTATCTCAATATAAACATGTCTTGGCCCCTTGACTTTTAAAAAGGAACCTCTGTTCCTTACCACCCACGGATGAATGTGTAACGTGCAGTCGACGAACCCAAATGCAGCACATGGGAAAGCAGGGATTTAAATGTTCTTTAACAGGTAGCAGACCAGGAAGTAGAAACACAGGTCAGTCCAATCTGCAGACTCAGTCGTAAGACTCTTGGACTAGGCCGGGGGCTGGGTGAGCCCAAACAGGATTCAGTGGACAAGGTCGGGGACATAAGGCTGAGGCGATCTCTGAGGTCACGAAGAAGAAGGAAAGTCGGAGGCAGGCGGGGTAAGCAAAAGGTAAGTCAGCCAAAGGATGAGGGCTGGAAAGTCTTGCATAGAGATAGCGAAGAACAATCCGGCAACAGATGACAGCCCAAGGACTGCCAGGCAGGGGACGAGGGTTGGTTGAAAGAAACAGAAATATAAGCATTTCCTAATCTGTTTGGATGCATTATAATATATCATTGTATTATGTATTGTTGTTCTGTATTGTACTTTATATCTATAAAAAATAAAAAATAAATCACACAATTGTAAACGATTCCTTTCATAGAGCACCTTTATGTTCCGACGGCTTAAGGTGCCACCTGGGCCCTATTTTTTGTTCGTGGTTTAACAAAGTTACTCAAATGTCCTATTATCCAGCTTAAATTAACCAGATGATTGACATCAGGCTATCTCTGTTTCTCAAAGGCTGATCCGCCCTCAAACCATCTTGTTAATTCGTACCAGACGTTAGTAATCAGGATGATTGGTCATGATCTGAAGTGTTTGTGGTACTCGCTGTACTCTTTCCCTTTTTTTATATCATGAACCCCAAACCTTTTTTGGGGCTTTTTCCTCCTCATCCCACAACACAGCAAGAGTGTGACATCTGCTTGATTTCACCTCCGATAAAGAGCAGCACACCGCTATAGATGTGGTCTCATCCAGGGAGACCTAAACCGGTCTATAGGGAATGCTACTACATCAGCATGAATAAGGCCATTTCCACAATAAACTGGTGCATTTAAACTTAACAGAATGCAATACATGTTTGAACCCCTAAACCCCCATCTCAATGTGTAAATCCATTAAAGGAGGAGGACCAATGCGAGCCCAGGACAGAATCCCCTTTCTTTGCATAAGCTCGTAGTTGCTTTCTCGTCAACTACGAGGCAACTGTGGCTCCGTGGTGAGCAGGGTTGTCCTTCAATCAGAGGATCGGCGGTCCGACCCCCGGCTCCGCTAGCCCATGGGCAAGACACTTAACCCCAAAATTGCTCCTGTAGCTCTGCCCACGGTGTGTGAATGTTAGTAACTGCTGATGGGCAGGTGGAACCTTAGCTCCTCCCATCAGTGTATGAATGGGTGACTGATGTCATGTAGTGTTAAAGTGTTTTGAGTGGTCGGAAGACTACAAAAGCACTTTACAAGTAGAGGTCCATTTCCCATTACCATGTTTTCTTTCTCCTCCGTGAATCGCCACCTTAACGTGGTGGAGGAGTTTGAGAGGCTCAGTGATCCCGGGAGCTATGTTGTCCGGGGCATTAGCCCCTGGTAGGTCTCCCAAGGCAAACAGGTCTCGGGTGAGAGTCCAGACTAAAAAACCCTGAAAATAGCAGCACACCGGTCAGCAGCACGGCGGCTAGCCAGCGGAAAAAGGAAACTGGGGCACCTCCCGGAGCCAGGGACAGGAGGGGAGCCCAGGGGGCGTCTGCGCCGCGGGGGGGGGCGCCGGGGGGGGCAGCCCGGAAGAAACAAAAAAAACAGCAAGCAGCACAGACCACCCCCCACACCAACCAGGGAATCGTCATCGGGGTCGGTGCTGTAGAGGCCGGGGGGGGGGGGGGGGGCAGGGGCCGCGGCGGCGCGATAGAGGCTAGCTAGCTCTAGGGACGGGGCGCGAACGCCACCGAAGGAGGGAGGAGAGAGGAAGGGGGAGGGAGGAGTACCAACTAGATCTGGTTGGGCTCACACCACACGCACGCGGCTCTGGAACCAAGCTCCTGGAGAAGGGTTGGACTCTTCTTTTCTGGAGTTGCCCAGGGTGAGAGGCACCGGGCAGGAGTGGGGATACTCACAAGCCCCCGGCTGAGCGCTGAACTGGCCACGTCTGGTCGAGGACCCTGTCCGGGAGGTCTTCAACTCCCACCTCCGGATGAACTTCTCACATATCCCGAGGGAGGTTGGGGACATGCAATCCGAGTGGACCATGTTCAAAGCCTCTATTGTGGAAGCGGCCGACAGGAGCTGTGGGCGGAAGGTCATCGGTGCCTGTCGCGGCGACAACCCAAGAACCCGGTGGTGGACAGGGAAGCCGTCAAGCTGAAGAAGGAGGCCTACCGGCAGAGGCCGCTAAGGTTGTTAAAAGGCTCCTTGGTGGCAAGGCGCCGGGGGTGGATGAGATCCGCCCTGAGATGCTGAAGGCGCTGGACATTGTTGGGCTGTCTTGGCTGACACGCCTCTTCAATGTCACGTGGGGGTCAGGAACAGTGCCCTTGGACTGGCAGACCGGGGTGGTGGTTCCCATTTTCAAAAAGGGGGACCGGAGAGTGTGCTCGAACTATCGTGGAATCACACTTCTCAGCCTCCCTGGGAAAGTTTATGCCAGGGTACTGGAAAGGAGGCTCGACCGCTGGTGAACCTCGGATTCAAGACCAGCAGTGATTCCTTCCCGTGGGAACTGTGGACCAGCTCTTCACCCTCGCAAGGGTCCTCGAGGGGTCCTGGGAGTTTGCCCAACCAGTCTTCATGTGTTTTGTAGACTTGGAGAAAGCTTTCGACCGGGTCCCTCTGGAATTGTTGTGGGGGGTGCTGCGGGGGTATGGGGTTCCGGACCCGTTGCTACGGGCTATCCGGTCTCTGTACGCCTGAAGGAGCTGTGTTCGCATCCTCGGCAGTAAGTCAGACACGTTCCCGGTGGGTATTGGTCTCCGCCAGGGCTGCCCTTTATCACCGGTCCCGTTTGTGATTTTCATGGACAGGATATCTAGGCGCAGCCTGGGGCTGGAGCAGGTCAGGTTTGGGGGTCTTGGGATCGCCTCTCTTCTGTTTGCAGATGATGTGGTCCTGTTGGCATCCTCAGACCATGACCTCCGGCACTCACTGGGGCGTTTTGCTGCCGAGTGTGAAGCGGCAGGGATGAGGGTCAGCACCGCCAAATCTGAGGCCATGGTGCTCTGCTGGAAACCGGTGGATTGCTCCCTCCAGGTGGGGACAGAGTGCCTGCCCCAAGCGAAGGAGTTCAAGTATCTCGGGGTCTTGTTCACGAGTGAGGGTAAGATGGAGCGGGAGATCGACAGGCGGATCGGTGCAGCTGCAGCAGTAAAACAGGCGCTGTACCGGTCTGTCTTGGTGAAGAGAGAGCTCTCTCTCACCTATGGTCACGAACTTTGGGTAGTGACCGAAAGAACGAGGTCGCGAATACAAGCGGCCGAAATGAGTTTCCTCCGTAGGGTGGCCGGGCTCAGCCTTAGAGATAGGGTAAGGAGCTCGGACATCAGGAGGGAGCTTGGAGTCGAGCCGCTACTCCTTCGCATCGAAAGGAGTCAGCTGAGGTGGTTCGGGCATCTGATTCGGATGCCTCCTGGACGCCTCCCGTTAGAGGTTTTCCAGGCACGTCCTACTGGGATGAGACCCCGGGGAAGACCCAGGACACGCTGGAGAGATTACATCTCCCGGCTGGCCTGGGAACGCCTCGGGATCCCCCAGAATGAGCTGGAAAGTGTTGCGGGCGAGAGGGATGTCTGGGTCAACCTGCTAGGTCTGCTGCCCCCGCGACCCGACCCCGGAATAAGCGGATGAGAATGGATGGATGTTTTTTGAAACATATCTTTCTAATCAGGCGTTAACTGCCTCTGTATTTAACCTTTTGTTGGCCAACACATTTCCACTGATGAAGGAAAGTAGATAGTTTAATCCCGAGCAAAGTATAAAAAACATTTTACTCGTAGTTTTATTATATTTTAGACTAGAGAACGCATCCCAGTACTCTTTCCCACACCATCACTTAATTTGCTCTGCAATCATCCTCAAACACCTTAATGCATCCCTTAACACAAGCATTCATATTTTAATGCCTATATGGTGTTAAATACATTTCATAGACTCGACATTAGTGATGTAACGTACCATTGTCGATCCGTGACCCATAAAGATCCCCTCACAATGCGAAAACTAGTTTACTTCTCACTTGATATTGCACCTTTGTAAACATTGAAACTTGAGTTATGGTCTTAATTGCTACTTTTATATATTCTTAATTACTGCATGATGATCTATTCGTAAAATTATGGTCACATTTAGAGAATTACCTAAAAGCCGAATCACGACATTTTCTATAACCCTGTTATTTTTCCAGAATAAAGGCCTAATAAATGAAGGGATTTTGCCAACAGAAAGACGTTAGTGGGCTTTTATTTTGAAACTGAAAGTGCAATGTTACTGGAATGTTAAAGTACGGTCAAAACTTTTGTGCAGTACTAAAAAAACACAACTGATACGCAACCGAGGCAGATCTGAGCTGCAAAATTCAGTCTATGGTTAGGAAGCATGCCACATGGGGGTTAAATGCCCTGAACAACAAGTCCCCATTTAAATTGCTGACGAAGGGTTGTTAGATGCATTTCTTTCACTTACTCTTTCCCTTTCTACTTGTATCGCTACCAAATAAAAGGCATGCAATTACTTTAAAATCCTCTTTAAAAATGCTCAGAGCCAAGTAGAACTAGGGGCCCCCCTCTAAAAGACGTACAGCAATATTCGTAAAAATTACCACAGTAGAGACGGAAGATTAATCTGAATTTGGAGTGAAAAGATGCTAATTTGAACTTCACAAGTACATTTTAATTGTTTTTTTTCAAAGAAATCATTTCTCATGTGATCAGTTAATTGCTGACAGAACATTTTCTGACAGAGGGGATATTGTCTCCCATGAACATTAGATTCCAGTTTTTCTGCAGCTTCTTTGTAATTGCGTGTGGGCACATTTAATTAAAAACACTCAAATTCAGCAGCTGGGATAGAGTCAATCATATGAGTGTGTGTGTAATTAGATGATATCTTGGTTAGAGTAAAAGCAGAAATAGTAACTGAACAGTGCGATGATTCAGGAGGAATGTCTTCTTCATTTGTTGGAAGTTTATCTGACCAGATCAAAGTGTAGGTCTTATTCAGACCCGAGCAGCATTGACTCACCCAGGGTGGGTGAGTGGCGCCAGGGCTGTTGTTAAAATATTGTTGTTGAGAACTTAAAACTCAAATTTGCATCTGGAGTCAATTTCACTTTTAAATTCTGGTTCAGTTTTGGGTGAAGACAGGAAACTAGCCGTTATTACTTTTTCGTGAAGAGCCACTAAACTTTGAATCTGGATATCAAGAACAGAGTAACTTAAACAATTTATTTTTAAAACAAACTTTATTGTCCCATTGGGTCGGTCAAATCAGTGGCATTGCATCCAGTTGAAAGTACAGTTAACTCACTAGCTTCTAAGCAAGTGATTAAATATCCATAACTATTAAAAAATGTCCACCCAGTTCAAATCATTTTTGACCTGTATCATAACATTTGAAAGTCATTCTTATGTCATTCCAATGACTATGGAAATATATAACGATTGAAGATGACATCCACCTTGGCTGATGTCTTTGCATTGTCCTCGCAGCAACAACTTTTATTTTTTACTTTTGCCAGGACACTCTGGCGGGATTACATCTCCCGGCTGGCCTGTGAACGCCTCGGGATCCCCCAGAATGAGCTGGAAAATGTTGCGGGCGAGAGGGAAGTCTGGGTCAACCTGCTGGGTCTGCTGCCCCCGCGGCCCGTCACCGGAATAAGCGGATGACAATGGATGACGAGGCAAATTATACATTACCGACTGTCAGAAAATATTCTTGGTTACAAATGTAAACAATTGTTCAATCCAACAGGGCTTTCACGAGAAATAAAAATGTCCACATTTCTTGGTGGACATGTGCAAAAATATATGTCACCCAAAGCAGCAGGACTCAACATCCTGTGGGGCTCTGGTCTGCAAGGTAAGAGTGAAGCCGAGTCTTTGTTGCACATTGACTGTTGCTGATTAAACATCTTGTGTAGTTTGCAGAGCTCCTTCTATCAGATGGGATGCTCGATTTTCCCACTGATGAGGCTGCCAGAAGAGGGAAAACGCATGCAGACTGGTTACCGACTCAGGTTTGTCTTTAATGATGTCCATGAGAAATTAATTACACTTGTGTAATGTGTTAGAAAACCTGTCCGAACTATGCAGAACATGTGGCAATGCATGCCAAAGGCCAGGCAGTAAAGCAGATGGCCATGATGACTGGGTAAGCTTAAACTGACAATTATGTAATCTTATAAATATAATATTTCTAATCTCCTGCATGATTCTCCTCAGATCCAATGTACAACATGTGACCTGTGGTTTCACTGGCTGTGTATTGGAAAACCGCCACTGGAGCAGGACTTCTGCTGTCCAGCATGTGTTCCTTGATTTGTTTCTTGGCCATTGTGTTCTATTTTCATGGCTATAGAATTATAATTTACAGCCACACAAAAGACCCCACAGAGGTGTACACCAAAGTGGAGGCCAACATTTCAAAATGACAGGCAAGAGTACGGAAGAGGAAATTGGTGCAAGGAGACCATGACAGCTTTGACCTGGAGGACAAAGTTCTCAGAAAAAATATTCCCGGAGGAACAGAGAAAGGGGGGGGGAAGCTGGAGACTGACTTATTGGGGCCTTTCCTGATTATGAACTTTGAGGGAAAAAGTGCCGATTTAAAAAGCAAGAAAGGATCCACTGTGGGCAAAATAAATATAGACCATTTAAAGATATGTCGAACCAGAAGTTCGAATATCCGCCAAGTGGATTGCCTCCAACACTGATGCCCAGCCCCTTGAGGTCCCCATCCATCCAAATTAGTGATAGCTTTTGTGGCTTAGCATGTTTAAGGAAGTGAATGGTTTCACCTGCACTCGTGGTGCAAAGTAGATGATCATTCTGCTTGGAGGCTGCGTTTAATGCCTTTGACCATTACAGAAAGAAACTAGAACGGGCACTCGGTAGAGCGTATACCTTCGCATATCACAAGATTGGGCATTGAATTATGAACATTTTGACCTTGACCCGATCGATCCCAAAATCTAATCAAATGGTCCCCGGATAATAACCAATCATCCCACCAAATTTCATGCGATTCGGTTTAATACTTTTTGACTTATGCGAATAACACGCACGCACACAAATACACGGCGATCAAAACATTACCTTCCGCATTTTCAATGCGAAGGTAATTAACATTACTGTGTAGCCGTGTGCATGCAAGGTCATATTAATCCATGTTACCTTTCAGATTTTTTATATACGTGTAGCAGAGCTATTTAAATAAACACCTTTTGGTTTCTCAAAGTATCTTATGACGGCCTTCTACCTTCCAAGCCACTCGGTCAGGCTTTACCACAAGCATTCATTTGATAATTATTCAATACAGATGAATTCAACGATAGGCCTCCCGTCAGTGGCAATTTAGGTGTTTTTATAACTCTTAATAACCTGTGGCTTGCTATGAGTGGAGGTTTACTCTATTAACTATATTTACTGCACATCATTGCATCGCCTTTTATGTGTGTAACAGGGGTCCTTTTCCTGCCGTTTGAATCAAGTTAATGTGATTTAAAGTACTTGTGGCAGATTGGCTGAATAATTTACCATCCTTGATGATCCTAGTAGAATTAAACATTAAATTATATATTATGCATGTAAATTACAGCAGTTCAAAAAGAGGCTTTTTCATTGGAAGTGGCTTTACCTGTCACGTTGGGAAATATGGCACATTATCCGTCTACTGGACACACTGCATCCTCAATTCATTATGACTGGAATTACCAGTTGGCTTCAACTGTTGCCGACCATTTTGCTGCTGGCAACTAAAGCACCATGGAGAAGCAGGTAACAAACATACTTGTCGGCAGCTAAAAGTAGTTACTCTGAGAAGACGGCCATACACGAGTTGAGAATTGGCATATTTGAAGATACTTAGTACCTTTGTGGTTTGGTTAATTTAATATCCTGGCACACACACACACTTACTGTAAATATTGTATTGTTTTTTATTGTAAATAGTGTGTACTTGTTGCCCTTGCACATTCCTGCTGAGCATTGCCACTTTCATTTCACTGCACACCCTGTGTGTGTATGTGACAAATAAAAACATCTTGAATCTTGATCTTGAATTTGCCAACCTCCGACACAATACAAGGCAATTTTAGATTGTTTCGTTTCGAGAGCATTGCTTTACAGTGAAAATGTAACCGGTTGTATATGGACTCAAATGCAACACACACAATTCCAGGGTTATTTTGACGTTTATTTCAAACTTCAAGAAACTGCAGGCGGAGTTAAACAGTCAGGATCGAAAGGCTGGTGGGTTTACCGCCACATCCTTCACACAGCCCTGTCCAGCGTTTCCCTATCATTTTCAGTGACCTATTGAGTGCAGTATGGCCCAACCGTAGCCTTGTCAGCACCGTTTCCTCTCTCCTGTTCCAACTTCTCACCCTGGTTGCCTCAACACTCTTTTGAATAACATACAAGTGTTTCCTTTTCTTCTGTGTCCCACCTATTTTGCCCGATTGGTTGACGTTTTCCCAGTTCATGCTCTTGACCTCCGCCTTACTGATGCTAATCCTCATTTCTATGTCTCCTTTCTTTAAAGCCCTCTTTGCCAACTTGTCTGCCCTCTCATTCCCACTCAGCCCTATATGTGCTGGAACCCACATGAATTTAACCTGACCTCCCTGGTTGGTCACGAGTATGGCGCAAAGTGTGTGTCTGGGAGGCAGGAGTCTAGATAGGGGCTTGATTAGATTAATGATCAGTGGCAGGTGTGTAAACAGGTGATGGGAGTTAGACTGATTAGGGAGCGACTGACAAGTAGAGTGAGGAGGGTGTGCTGCTGAACTGCGACAGTTCCACAGTATTGGTTTTGGAATTAATGCATATTGAAACAGCAAATTTCTGTAACTTGTTCTAAAGTGATCTTGAGGAGAATAAATATTCCATATGTTTAATAAAGCTGCCATATTCATGAGATACTTTGCGTTTTAACATGGACCCTAATTTCCCATGTTTTAATGACGAGTGAGTTTAGTATGAAGTGTGATTGAGCAGACAGCAGCTGCCAGACGTACTGCGATGTAGTCACCGAATGCTGTAATATTGGTATAATCAGACTACACCAAACTAGCCTGGCTTGAGGAAAAAAAAGGGTACTAAAACAATTCAGCCCAGATGAGAGAAAACAAGGGAGTTTATATAGAAGAGAACAGGTGTAGGACCTGAACAATCACATTCACGGCAAACAGGTGGAGGGAATCAATAATCAGGACACACACTGGGAAGCAAACAGGGTATTACAAGATAGCTCCTACATTTTTTTTGTATTTATCTACATATGTTTTAACATTAAAGCTGCCAATATGGATATTACAAGTCCATTACATTGGGCATGTGGATCATGAGGTCTCAACGCATGTAGAAATAACATCCTGATTAATACATATAAGGGTTCAAATTGTAGAGATGAAACTCTAGCCAGCAGCTGGAGGGATAGGGCTCGATCACACCCGACGTGCCTCTCAAAAACACGTCGCCCGCAAAACCATTGATTCCCTATGGTACGGCGCACCTTTCAGACGAGCCATTTAAATGCCACGCGGTGCGTTTTTTGCGCGTTTTTCAGGTGGTTAAAAGTGAAAATGTTCTCAACTTTAAGGGTGAGGCGCACCGCTCATCAATTTCACACTCTGCCAATGCAGCCAATCGGATCAAACGAGAGGGGGGCTTTCCTTCCGGTTTTCGTGTGGTTTAAGGGCGGTTCATTTGAAAGAAAATAGAGAACTCTGACGAAACACTGATATTAGCGAAATGTAATTATGACCAACTTTACAATTCAAAGTCAAAAAATTACTGCAATTCAATTCGCCGTACTCCTTCCTTTTTTTTTATATCGTGAACCCAAAACCTCCGCTTTTTTGGGGCTTGTTCCTCCTCCTCGTCAAACACAGCGAGGGCAAGAGTGCGACCTCTGCTCGAATCCATTTTGGAAATTAAGTTTTATCGCCCGGTTGCGCACGCAGATCCGTTCCACAGGCGCGCCGCGCTGTTTTGCCCGGCGTATTTTTGACAAGGTGTTTTTGGTGCGGCTGCGTTTTTTAGAGTCGCGTCTGGTGTGATCGAGCCCTTAGAGCCTTTTCTATTTGGCCACTGAGGAATTATCAAAAGAGGAATCTCAAAAGGTCTCCGTTTCCCCATGACTGGCGAACTGCTTTCTGTGAAAGGGCTTCTGTGAAGAGCGGGGTTGATGTATGGGGGCGTTTACTCCCACTGTGCTTATTTGTGGCAACTGGCTGGAAACATCCAGTCAAACACCTGGCATATGTCCATTACACAGTTCTCGTTCCCTTCCAACCATCTGTTTCTGACCCGTCAACAATCTAATCTTGAGCGTACACAAAACCAGGCATGTCCATGATAAATAAATGTAATCTTCTGAATCAGTTCTCAGGCATTTCAATATACATGTCAGACACCAGCTTCTCATCACACAGATTATCATAATGATTTATATTAGAAATAACACGCCTTGGCTAAAAGATGATACTTTCATGCAGGTGCAGGTCGAACCAAATTACCCAGCCCACACAAACAATCAGGTCTCCGATTGCAGCCTGTGGGGAGTCCTGGGTATTGAAAATAGAATTTCAGGATAGATTGGGCGAGCATGCGCGGCCTATTATAATTGAGCAGAAGTACACATGATGAAAATGAAATTCCCGGGGACAGGAAGCAGCTGTGCTGGAATGCTGCTGTCCACTTGACCTTTGCTCTCTGTGAATATGACAGGGGTGGTGGTGTAAATGAGGCATCTGTTGAGATATTTACCCTTGGTTGGATTCCAGAAACAGTGCAGCCCATGCCTGGCATACAGGTTGACTCATATACAGAGACATTGTGCATCTTTTTTCTCCACCTCTCCCTCCCTGCAGTGGTGGGAATAATAATAATAAAAAGTTCCTTTTGACGTCTCTCCAGTCATTTGGATTTCACGGTTTCACCTCTGGAGTCGTGAAAGACGCAGTTGCAGCTTGTAGAGGCCTCATTAGGATTCAGACAGATGGAACTTTCTTCGCTCTCCCTTGTTTTTTTTCTTCCCACTTTGTCATTTATTCATTTGTTTGAGGGTGCAGGGTGCAAGGTGTTGACTCAAGAACACGGGACAAACAAAAGACCATATGCCTTTTAGAATAAACACTTTATGTCATTTCCATATGTGCAAAGGTTATTTGAAAGTAACAACAGCTTAATAACTATTTCAGTGTGGCTTTTACATTTGCCTGAGACTCAAAGTCAAGTCACCCATTTTAGTTTTGCCCTTGAGCTAAATGCCGATCCATTACATTACATGTCGTTTAGCAGAAGCTTTTGTCCAAAGCAACTTACAATAAGTGCATTCAACCATGAGTACAACATCAGAACAAGAATCAAGAAAATAGCATTTCTTCAAGAAAGCCAAATGACCAAAATACCATACCAAGTGCCACTAAAGTGCTAATCTGTTTTTATTTAAGATAGTTGGAAAAGATTATTTGAATAGTTTCCGGTGAAAGATGTAGAGACTTTCTGCTGTCCTGATGTCAGTGGGGAGCTCGTTCAACCACCGAGGAGCCAGAACAGCAAACAGTCTCGATTTTGTCGAGTAATTAGCTTGAAATGATGGAGTCACAAGTCGACTGGTTGTAGCCGAGCGGAGTGAACGTGCTCGGGTATAAGGCTTGAACGTATCCTGGGTGTAGACTGGGCCCGATCCGTTCGCAGCACGGTAGAACCAATGTTTTGAAGGGGATGCAGGCAGCCACCAGTAACCAGTGAAGGGAGCGGAAGAGTGGAGTAGTGGGTGAATTTCGGGAGGCTGAAGACCAGTCGAGCTGCTGTATTGTGGATGAGCTGCAGAGGTCGGATGCCCTTAGCAGGTAGACCTGCCAGGAGGGAGTTACAGTAGTCTAGGCGTGAAAGGACCAGAGCCTGGACCAGAGCCTGGGCCGCCTTCTGACTAAGAAGAGGACGTATTCTCCTGATGTTGTGCAGCATGGACCCACAAGAACGTGTTGTCGCAGTAATGTTGGCAGTCAGGGAGAGTTGACCATCGAGTGTCACCCCGAGGATCCTGGTAGTCGGGGTAGGAGCTAACGGAGTTGGTGAAGGTGGTAGTCGGTCGTGGGTAGTCAGGTCGTATTCTGATCGGCCTGTTCTGACCCTGTTTACCTGACCTAAGAATTTTGCCTGGCCCCTTTTGGATTTGTTGCCCTATTGGACTGACCACCCGGTTTTGACCCTGCCTGAAAAGATGAGTAAAAGTCCTCCTCTTGCATTCCTGTTTCCTGTTGGGTTTTTTTGTCAGGTTTCCCACAAGAGCGTCTGAATTTCCCCTAAAAAAATGCAGGAAGTCTTTGAAAAATGAACTGACTTCACAGGACACAACTTAAGTTAAAAAGCAACAAAACTACTTTGTCAAGTTGAGGAATGTATGTAAAGCTACGAATGCTGAATAATACTGGAATAAAAGGTGTCTTTAAGGGCAACCTGAGAACTGAAATAAAAAAATGACAAGAACCAAAAAGGTAACTTAAGAATCTAAAGTGACAAAAGAAGAAAGGCCAGACTTGAGTTGAGACATCTATACCATATAACGGAAATCATTTGCGAGGTTGGGTGTGTGGGGTAACTCATCAGTCCGGTTGCGAAACACTTGGAAGATTGACAGCTAAATATGGGGGAATATTATCGACTGGGTTTAAAGGCTCAGGCCTTTCTTAGAATACAATTTGCAGAGTGCAGTGGTGTAAATCAGTTAAACCTCTAGTGTGTCAGAAAAGGTGTCCATAAAGGTGTGTTTAAATATAAATGAGAAGTCTAGTTTGGGGTTGAGGTACAATTCACAAATGCAAACTTGGACCTTCTCTTCTTAAATTTCAATGATGGAAAAATCTGCCTTTTCCCTATGTGGAAATCACCCATTGATCAACATAACATGCATCTGAAAGAAAAATACCATGATTTAATTGTTTATGGGGTTAAGACCTGGGTATCTCACGAACTTGGAGCAACTCACTATTAACATCCAAATGTGTAAAATGTAGGTATTCAATAATGATAAAAGAATACTGCATTGGGCACACATGTTTGTGGCTAGGTAGGCACCCTTTTTGTCCAGCTATCAAGGGCCTCTTAATACAATTTAAAATATTCACTTCAAAAGACATTCATGATTATTGTGTTGTACTATTAAAATATAAATCACATTTTCTGTAATGGCCTTTAAAAAAATGTATGTTGTAGTCGCTAAAGTTCAGTGTTCATCAACACTAGAAAGTAAAGTCTTTTTGACCACTTTTAGAGTGAACAACAACAAACATGCACTGATCACATTTTCTTTTAAATGCAAGAATAAGCAATAACATTGAAGAAGTGTAAAAAAAACAGTATTCAAACGTTGATCAAATTACCAGAATGTATAGATGTAACATTAGAACCATAAAAAATATGAGATTAAGAGGCAGAGGAAAAATACAATCGCTGGTGTGCAATGTTTGAACAAATGTTGGTGTTTAGTGAATCAATCAGTTTGAGGATAATGCAATATGACAAATACAGAAGTTTTCGAACAAGTTCTGTTTACCAAACTTCCATTATCCTGGACTGTACAAGTTATAAAACTGAACAAAACAAATTCTGTATCTACATACTTAGAGCTCGAGATTCAGACTACACACTCATGTAATTTTCTTTGATTCTATCGTAATGATTGTTTTCTGTGGGACATCAAAAGTGTGTTTGAGCTCACTTGGATAGCTTAAGTTTAGCGTATAAGAGACCAATTACAGAAAACATGCATGTGTGACTGATGGCAACTCATTAAGGAGCCGTCAATAAGAATTCCAATGCTATGTGGAAAAAAGCGCTGTAATTTTCATTACACAGCGTCATATCCTTCATGAGTGACCTCACTGCATTTTACTGGAAAAATAACTCATTATAATATGGCTTTTAATTTTTGTTGCAGATGTGCATCGAAAAAAAGGACCTGCATCTCATCATTAAGACCAATTCATAAATTAATTTGTAAATATATCTATATATATAATGAATAAATATAGCTATGGACAAAATTAAGAGACGGTCACATCTTGGGTTTGGTTTAGTTAGTTTCTTGTTTTATTTTGAATTTCCTTGCCTCCTCTGTGATTATCCAATTGAATCCTCCTGTGTCTGATCATCTGCATATTCTCAGAGTATTTTACAACGTTTGTCACCTGCCTGAGGGCTGGTTCGACTGTTTCAGTCCATCCCCCGGTATGTTTCCTGCTTTTGTCCCTTATTTTTCCATTCCTCGGTTGCTTCATCTCCCTCTGCATTTGGGCCCAACCCCCGTTGTCATGTTTTGCCCGTGTACTCCCGGGCTTAATTAACAGAGACCACTTTTCTCAGTTCTCTTGGTTTTATAATTTATTGGTGTGGAGTGAAATAAAAATCAGTGTTAGGGGTTGGCACCGACCCATTTTAGGTTTTAAATGCATAAAAGAACCACAAATAACTTTTTCTTACTGCATCAATACCTTTTTAGTCAGGAACCTCTATTTCAACAAAATATAAAACAATTTTCACTAAATTATGAAATGCTCCGATTGAATATAAGACCTTTGTGTTGTTAGCGTTGGTTAACAATAAGACAAAAAAGCAATAATTAGCGCCAAAACTGATAAGTGCACTGCCAGCTAGATTCTCTCCCATCGTGAGCTTTAGGGAATTCTCAGTTTGCCTTGTTATCCAGAATACCTGCACCAAAGCAAAAAAAGACGGGCATGTCCAGACATGTGAGGTAAATTCGGTATAGAGTTGGTGACTACAGATTTTCTGTGAGACAAGTTCTGGGTCATATTTTTGGTAAAAATGAGGTAGAGGACATAGAGCAGATATGGATGAGGAAGAAGAAAATGTGGAGTATCATCCAGAAGACACAGACACATCTGATGAGTCTGATAAGGAGGTCATTGGTGGGGAGGAAGCTTCAAATCAAAACTGTCCAAAAATGGTCAGATCTGTTGCAGCTCAGTACCTCATGATGTACATGGCAGGACAGCTGCTGCAAATTACATCAAAATGACCCCTGGAATCACAAGGTTTGCTGTAACGAGAGTCAGTGAGATCATCAAGACATGTTTTGAGCCATTTATGCCATTGTCACTAGAAAGACATTGAGGAATACCTGGATGCTTATATTGGTGTTCTTGTTATTGCTGGAGTGTACAGATCCTGCAATGAGGCCACTGATGGTCTCTGGGATGCATCGACAGCAAGAAACAATGTCACTTCAGACCTTTCAAATGATATCAAGAGTCCTCAGATTTGACAACAGAGATACCAGAGCAAGATCTGACAAGCTTTCCCCCACCAGGGATGTCTGGGACAGATAGGTGCAGCTCCTTCTACTGATGTTCAAGCCAGAGCCAGAGGTGACAGTGGATGAAAGTCTTGTCCCTTCCAGCAATACATACCCATGTAAGCCAGGAAAGTACAGCATGGGTTATGCATACTTTTCACAATGGGATTTGCTGCTTTAAGCTATCACTATGTTAAGCTATCAGCTATCACTTTTAAAGCCTGACAGTTCATGTATGTGCAGGTCAAGACAAACGTCTGCAACAGACTGCGGATCTCAATAAATGGGCCAGACGTTTCCGACTTTCCATATCGAGAAGCATTGGAAATATTCTTACAAAAGCCCAAATAAATCCACTGCAGTGACAAAACTTGCACACTTTGTGGTTGTCATGAACAGAAATGAACACCATGTTTCCTGTTAGTGTTTGTGTCGGTCTGTCCCTCAACCCCCTGAAGCTGTAAACAGAGACACTAATCTATTCCCACGGGGAATTTGAATATGCTAAATGTGTGGTGATGTTATTTGACACTGGTCCTTATTACATTTTGTTCTGTTGTTGTTAATGTTGTGCTTGTGAAATCTTTTTCATCCAATGCTTTTTGAGCTAATGCAGCATTATGATCAATAGACACAATTGACCAGGTGAGCTCTTCTCGCAAAGCACACCTGCACATTTTTTTTTCTATGGAAATGTCACTCAGGCTTTGGATTTCACTGGTGACAACGATGGAATCAGTCCTCACCCGAGTCCTGTAGATGCTGAGGTTAGGGATTCATGTGCTCTTTCATTCCATAGAAAGACTTCAATAATATATTTTGCAGGTCATATCTCCACCTGTTAGTTATTGATCTTCAGATGACACGGACGACCAGGTTAGCTATAGAGCGTATTCACGTGACGTCAGAATCTCAATCGCGCCATCTTGGGGTCCACTTATTAAATGTCAGAAGAAGTTGACCTGGCTATCGTGTCCGCTGTTTGATTATGCGAGAGCCCAGCAACCTCATGTCCTTCTGCATTACCAAAGAAAGATTTCAGCGGTTGGAATTGAATATTCGCAACGCTTTTTTACCTGATTCTACTCGCTCAACACTTTGTGGTTAATTTGCTAGTTACCCCTAGTTACCAGCACATAGCCCGGTCACATTCCTGTAAAACAGTTTTCATTTCCGCTATCGACCATCAACAACTATTTCTGCGTTATACTTGTTGTAGAAATACCACATCAAGCGCCCCGTGTCTGGGTTCATATATGATCCGTGGTCACAGCTCCGCCTCCAGGACGAGTGTCTGATGAAGCGGCTTCCAGCTCCTTCAGGACCAGCAGTGACTGTTTGGTGGCCGTGCTGAGTGCTGTTCCCATGGAGCCAGTGTTTTATTTTACCTTGAAATGAATCACAGAGTAAAGGCAGACATCGCCCGACGGAGTTGCCATGTTCATGGCTTCCTCCCAAGTTTCCATCCACAGTTCCTTTTGCGCAAGTGAAAGACATTGATTTTCGCTCGGCGAAAAAGCAAAAAGAGATTATTGACTAGAGTGTGTCAATGGAAACGTGCCCACAACCCGATGTGTCAACAGAAACACATGAGAACAGTCCTAACGCTCAGACGCCGAGTGAAGCCGAAGTAGATGCATGACAAGTTGAAGTCATAGCCTGTCTTGTTGAGCTGATAAACCCATATTCTGAATCATTAGTCCCACATCCAACAATGAGGCACAGTACCATAATCACAAGGCACACCGCTTTGAACTGCAATTGTGTCTCCTTCAGGATATAATGTTCATTTCTAAAGAAGAGCGGCATACAAACAAGCAAAACAATGCCGTGGAGGGACCCCAACATGGCCGCCAGAGTTTGTTGTGGTCACGTGAGTGAATACGCTCTATACTGGAGGGGTGTTTTAAGATTGCAGAGCCTTATAAAAGAAGGATGTTTTAGAAATCATCAGTATTTCTACACTATTCAAGCCAACATACACTATCGTTTAAAAGTTTGGAGTCACTTAGAACTTTCCTCAATGAATATAACATTAAATTTATCAGAAATACACTATACAGGTGTATAGAGGCCCATTTCCAGTGTTCTAATGGTACATTGTGTTTGCTCATCGCCTTAAAAGACTAATGGAGGGTTAGAAAGCCCTTGTGAAATTATGTTAGCACAGCTGAAAACAGTTATGCTGGGGAAAGAAGCTATAAAACTGGCCTTCCTTTGAACTTGAGGTACATAATTAATTTTTCAAATTAAAAAATATCATTATTGCAAACCTTGTCAATGTCTTGACTATTTTCTATTCATTTTGAAATACATTTGATAAATAAAAGTGTGATTTTTCATGGAAAACACGGAATTGTCTGGGTGACCCCACACTTTTGAACAGTAGTGTATGTCGTTTAACATGTATCATAACAAGATAAATAAAGATAATGTAAATATACTTTGACAAGTTTAATTTAAGGCTGTATATAGTACATAGTGATTATGGGATGCATTAGGTTATGTGGAAGGAATCCAGAAAAATCCTGGAGAATGGAGCAGATTCAGAGGACACGCTAAGGAATGTGTAGAGGGTTGCTTGGCCTGAGGACTGTTGTTTATGCAGACGGGGATGTTGAACAACACCTAACATTGAGAGTGATAAGGAAGAAGAGCCTGAGGTCTTGTCCAATCGATTGACTGGAAGAGGATAAAGGGAGCCTGACTTTAATCTTACAACGTTGAGACATTCCGAAAATCACCAGATCTTTTGCCAACTGCCGGGCAGAAAACCGATCTACGCCGGTCTGCCTGGGGGTGGGCACTATATCTCTGTTCCATGGAATATATTTTATGTATTTCATAATGTGATTCAATTTGTAATTGTGTTTGCTATACTTTTTATATAAATCATATTTTTGTAACTGGAACCATCGATTCGGCTCAAATTGTGTTGCCTGAGGAAGGCCGAACACGACAGTGTGGATTCACTTTTCAAGCTGTTTCCTTCATATTCCTCCTCATGTTAACTGTGTCACAGCCCTTAGTTTATTGGCACCTTCTTACTAAGGCAATACCCCTACAATCTTAATAATTATTAGATTTCAGAGGAATTAATTAGTTTGGCACCATTTTTTTAGGTGGTTGTGTGTATTCAGTATTTTTAAATAGGGTTTTATTCGGGAGTAGTTTGTGTAATGTATTTATCAAACTACAACATTGCCAAAAAAAAGGCCTCATCCGTTTCAAATATTGCAATATTTATGTTTGATTGCTAATATTTCAAATGTGACAAATCCACTATCCAACTATCTAATTAGTTTTGACACCCGCGAAATTATGCCTGTAACTGTGAAACCAGTTCCAGAGCTGTTGGCAACTCAAACTCGGGGACAGGAGAAAGTGAAGCGACATCCTGGCCACGCCAAGCAACACATCACCGGATAATAAAAATGTTAGTTTTTAAAGTTGTCTCATTAACGGTGGACACTTTTTGGCAACATGGATAGTGATCACGTTTTCATAAGAGAGAAAAAATGCCCAGATGCACCAACAATGACATACAATGATGAGAGCACACAGATACTGTAACTGATCAATTCTGCAGGGAGGACAGTGCAGCAACACAGTCCTAAGTTATATTTTCCAGAACTTTCTTTCCAAAGTAGGAGCAGCTAGCTTTCCTTATGTTGTAATATATATGTCCTTTCCTCTATGCAATATAGTCATTTAATTGCTTACCCAGCTGGATATCGCTTTGCTCAGACTACTTGATTAGACTTAATTGAACATTTTTATTAAGTAAGTAATGAACTGACACAGTATGTTGTTTAAAGTTTAGTTTAGTGCCAAGTTATGTTTTTAAATTAGACACTACATGTAATTTAAAAGATTAATTGGACACGTTGTCATGTCGGAAGTATTTATTTTTCCATGAGGTTTAGAGCTTAGCTTTACAGATGTTAACGGAATCATCAATGTTTGAAGTTCCTTTCTATTGCTATTTAAACAGAATTGTATGGATTAATATCTGTCTTGACGGCTATTAGTTGACATATCTTCTTTGGAAATCACACACATCATACAATTAAAAAATTCAGTTAATACCCAAAAGGTATGATCTACACTAAATGGTCAACGCCTTAATTTACAGTATCTTTAAAACAAGGTGACAAAAGAGGAACAGAACCCAAAAGATGATGGATGATTCATATCCACCTGCTTCAATTCCACTGGATCCTTACAGACACATGCATGTGTACATCTGTCTGTATTTATTTACCTTTCCATCCAACAGTGGACTCCTTAGCCAACAAGAGACTTTTATGAAGTCACTTTTTAGCCATGCCCCCCCCCCGCTCCACCCACTCTGCAGCTGAGCCTAACACCCTCCACTGCTGCCAGTGATGAAACCAGTCTTTTTAGTGGCTATCTTAAGTGTAAAGCTCTACACTGTATTACAGGTAGGGCTTCCCAAAAGAGAAGACCAAGAAATATTGAAAAACAACAAAGATCACTTGTAGAAAGAAAGACAGAGGTTGCAGTCGTAATCATTTTGAGTAAAGTTGCATCAGTAATGTCATTGTAGCTTTTTAAAATCTGGTTTGCATCATGAAAACACGAACAATCTTTTATAGTATACTTCACTAAAGCAACAGATATAGCTTAGGACGTATTTAGGGATATTGTAATAAAGTTAAGGCCGTATTATATAGGTGATACTCAGTGAGAAACAAGCAATTAATAAAATTCAATATTCAATAAATGTAAGTGACATTGTGGATAAGTGTTTAGAAGACTACGGTATTGACAATGGTGTTTTTCTTGCAATGTTTATTTCGTTCTTTATTGTGCAAATTAATATATAATTGTGTAAAGATATAACTGATCTACATAGCAGTCTTGATCTTGAGTCTGAGATCAACGGCAAGCAAATACGTTAAAAATGTAAGTTATATGTTATATAAGTTATGTATAGTAAAATGGTATGACATGGGGAAAAAGTATTAAACACATGAAGGGGGATGCAAAACTGCATGTTCGCCGAGACACCAGGTGAAATCCATCAGTAATTAGAAAGCAATCATGCCCCTTGTCAGTGCAAATTAATATCAGCTGGTTCAGTACTAAATGGTGGCCTATAAAAAAGTGTCTTATTACCAAAATGTCACATAATAAACATCTAATGATGGGTAGAAAGCAAAGAGCACTCTCAAGACATTCACAATCATATTGTAGCAGAACATACCTTTGCTGTGCAGCTGTCTGCTCCTTTCAACAATAAATAGAACTTTGTAAACAGACAATTATTTTCAAGCATAAGACATTTATTTGCCAGATTAGCCTCTTTCCTCGAGGCGGGCTTCATTAAAACTGAAAGCGCTCGTCATCGAGACACAATTTGTGGTATTAATGGTGGTATGCGCAATACTCTTTCCTTTTTAAGAAAATATTGTCAACACAAAACCTATGCTTTTTCCTCCCCCTCATCCCACAACAGAGCAAGGGCAAGAGTGCGACGTCTGCTTGAATGCATTTTGTAAATCCCGGTTGCGCAGGCAGGCCCGCTCCGCTCCACAGGAAAACGCCTTGGCAAAAAAGCGCCGGGCAAAACAGCCCGGCGCTTTTTTGCCAAGGCGTTTTTGAAGCAACTGCGCTTTTACAAGTGTCATCTCGTGTGATCGGCCCCCAACTGTGCCACCTGTAATGGCAGTCAGGTTAGCTGCAACCAACAGGGACGAGCTAATGGAGTGCTGCATCCGTGACAGTGTACACTGCCAGGTGGCAGCAGTCACACTACCAGCCTCTAGCCCTTTACCTGTGGGTGGGTCCCTAAGCTCCTGAAAGTAGGGTATTACTTACGATACTGTGAAACTGAGTGAATGTATTCACAGTCTAAAAAAACATTCACTGCATCTGTTGCATGTCCTTAATGTCCTGGCGAACTAAACCAAGTGGTTTCTATAATTGTAGTACAAAGCAGACATTACCTTGTATTTGTCCTTGAGGTTGTTCCATTTTCTTTGTCTTCTTCAGTCTTGCTGGAGTTTCTTCTGCCTGTGAAAAGACTCTCGTTGGCCACCCGCCTTTCAATGAGGGCCCAGGTTTCCTCAGTTGGCTCTTAATTTCATGTTATTCACAAAAAGTATCAAGTGATGCACAATGATGACTAGTATAACAAGCCTGCACTATGGATAAAGAGACAAGCGAACATTTGAGGCAAAAGTAATAGTGCTGTTTAGCGAACAGGACCTAAAATCTCAGGAATCGTCAAAGCATTTTAAGTCTGTTGAATCTCGACAAACCGAATACAGATGTTATGCTTAAAGAACTAACTTCTCGCTCGAAAATGTAAATTTGTGTTCTTTTTAATCAGTCATTGTTCGCCGTTGCGATATGCATTCAGGAATATTGGCTTTTCTGAGGACACACAAGTCCCCACCGATGCAGTAAAACTATTGGCACCAACCGTATCATTAATACAACTCTGGGTAGGAAAATGACAAATCCAAGGGCAATGGAAAATTGGGGGCACTTTTTGAAACTTGTGAAATAACGTTGAACCTTTGTTCAAAATAATAAATATACTTATTTAGGCTTACAGTATGAGCAATTGTCATCAAATGGCAATAATACAACTTAGGCAGTATTCTAAAGTTTTTGTTTTTGTTTGTCTGATTAGTTTTCTGTCAGCTAAAAAAACAATCATATTTGTTTGTATTATTTAGTTGTGGTTATTATTAGATTACATAAACTATTAATAATTTTAACTTTCTTTTTTCCAATTCAAAATTACAGGAAATACAGACAAAACACAATAAAACACTATACATAGCAATTAAATTTACAACCAATTCTTCAGAAAATTAAAGAGACATATATGAATAGCTTATTTGTCAAATGGCACCAATTCATCATCATCGTCATCTGTGTCACTATCAGCCATTGCAGAAGTTGTTGGTCTGCCTTTCCCAGAGTTATGTGGGGCCGCCTTGTTTTCTTGCTATTGGGGAACCATTTTTTCACATGCTGCAGCAGCTGCATCCTTTTCTTCTGGCCCCTCCATTGAGAAAATCATTCGGTATTCCACTGTGGCTGTGTTGAGATTGATCCGCAAGTCAGTTTTTACTGTATTAAGAAGCAAAAATGCCCCGTCTACCTCGGAGGTGGGCATCGGCATGACTTGAATTATTTCAATTATGTGGAGTATGTTGGGGAACTCCTCAGACCACACCCTTATAATTTGTGCCCATAGTTTATCCCACTTCAGACCTCTAGAATTCCTGTTGACGACCTTAAGACGGGTCCACTCTTGTCATTACGCTTTCTACATCTCAGCCATTTTTTGTCAGTATCTCCTTAAAATGCTCTCGGAGCAGCAAGACCATCAGATCGTCAGGCCAGTGCGTAGGGTCTAGTTTACACATAGCCATGAGGATTGTGTCTCTCTGATACCTTTCATCAAGGCAGGCCACAATGTCATGGATGATCGGCTCTCTAAAACTTTAAGGGCTCTTCTGTGGCGATCAAACCATCTGGTTCCATCTACTCTCGTGGGTGTCAGGAAAGACTTGTCTAGCAGTTCAGCCAGCTGGTCTGAATCCAACAACATGATCCATCCAGTTAGGGATGCCCTTGGAGATTAGCAGTGACCCTGCTCCTTAGACACTTCTTTTCTTTTACGTGTCCTTTCCATTACCTTTGGCATAATAAGCCGGTGGTTGGTTCATAGTAAAGCACAACCAATATCAAGAATCAAGAACAAATGCATATAATCAAAACCTACCAGGTAGTCCAATGTCCTTGTTCACTTCTTCCCAGCAATTTTTCATTATCCTATTTCGATAGCCTTAGAATGATGTTTGATAGAGCTCGGGGTGTCCACAAACGGTAACTATCAATGCATCCTCCATAGTTTAATTCGACCATGGCAGGACAACAGGGGGGAGCACCTCACTACTTATAGTGGGGCGAAAGCTCAGGCGAAGAGGAACCAGGTAAGGAGTCCAGTTAATATATAAGAAACCACAAATGTAGGGCATGAATAATCAGGGAGACTGGAGTTGCTGAGGGAAGTTGAAGGGAATGAACAATCAAGAAACACACAAATAAGGGTGTTTACAGATCGTCACATGGATCTTGGGCATCATTTCCGCCTAAAATGTGTGTCTGTGCATTAACTTTGTCTCCGTAGCTTTGATATCCCTGGTGAAAATACTATTATTGTCAGGTTGTTTTTTTCCACAGAAGACGTTGTACAACAGTTGTGTAGGCTGATTAGCACGAACTGTGACTAGTATGTGAAAAGGCATGAAACTTTAAAAAGGTGACTGGTACATGTCATTTCCAAGTTTACCAGCTGTTGAGCTTATGTGGATATGTGTGATCAAAGTGCAGCACGGGTAAGCCCATTAAGGCAGTCAACATGGCTAATGTTTTTTGTCTGGTAGTAGTTTGAAGTAAGTAATCATGATACATCGCATTTGTAAATCGGTAATAAGGTAGTAGCATGACCACCATTTGGCCTGAGCTCTACATAGCTCTCTACATTATTCAAGAGATGACATTGCCTCTGAAAACATATACATAATTGATGTATGAAAACCATTTTCAGCCAACTGCTTCCTGCCACACAACATATTCCCTTATTGTTCATACCTTGAGTTTTTGGATTTAGATGTAATTGTTCTGTATCATTAAATGACCTTTTAGTTATTCTATTGTATCTCATCTTACGTGTGTGTGTGTGTGCAACCCTGTATCACCAAAATTACGTTCCCCCAGACCTAAAATGTAATTTGCAGTTACGTTTGACTGAAACGTATTTCTCTCCAGATTACGTTTGCATTTGACGTATTATAATTAGCCCACTCCTAAAAAAAAGCTCCTACTTGAGGTGGAGGGAGGTCTGGCCCGGAGGAGGCGGACCCCCAGCGGGGCGAGCCGGGCCAGACCCGAACCCCCGCCCCAGCCGGGTCGGAGGCCTCCGACCCCGAGCCCCAGCCGGAGCTGCCCGACCCCGCCCGGGAGGCGTCGGAGCTGCCGACCCAGAGCCCCAGGTCACGAACGACGAGGTCCAGGACCCGCCCGAGCTGCCGACCCGGGTCCCAGGCCCGCGGAGCTGCCGACCCAGGGATCCCGGGAGCTGCCCCCCCCGCCGACGACCCGTCAGGGGGGCGACCGGGATCCCGCCCTGTCGGAGGTTGGGGAGAGAGGAGAGTCAGGAGAGGCCCCGGCCTAAATAGTGGTGGGGTGTGTGGGCTGTGTCTGATTTGGCCCCGGCTGCTGGTGATTGGCAATCACAGCCGAGGCCACTTTATAAAAGCGGGAGAGGCACATGTTTGTTTTGGTCTGCTCTCGGGTGTGTTTTGTGATTCAAAGAGGGCCTTTCTCCGAAACACCCACAAGAGTTAATAGGCTGTTGTTTGGGGGCCCTTAACTCAGCTATCGGTCCAAACCACAATTTTTTCTCTATGAAGGTTTTGGGAGGATTCCACGACCTCAATGTGTGTGTGTGTGTGTGTGTGTGTGTGTGTGTGTGTGTGTGTGTGTGTGTGTGTGTGTGTGTGTGTGTGTGTGTGTGTGTGTGTGTGTGTGTGTGTGTGTGTGTGTGTGAAGTTTAATAGTTGATTTGACCCGTATGGGAAATTCATATGATCCGTTAGCGCGCTTATTGTCATAATAACGCAGGCGAAACAACATAGATAACATAATAAGGGCTTTTACAATTCATAACAGCATTTAGAGATAACAAGGCAAAGAATCGTTGATCAGAGCGATTTGTAATTATAATATCAAATGCAAACGTATCTGAGAGAAATTCTGGAAAATACTGTGTGTGTGTGTGTGTGTATAGAGGCCGGTCTCATCCAGCATTCATAGAAGTCCTACAATATTGTATTTTATTCATGTTATCGTAAACAATAAAGTTTTATAGCCTGCAAAAACCCACAAAGGGCAGGAAGGATGGATATGTCGAACAAACATTGATCTCTCAACCAGAATGCTGCTCTGTGAAACGAGAAGTCAATGGTGAATTGTCATGTGACTTGTGCACTTCCATAGTTCATTTTAATCTAAACTTTAAAATATTGTAAGAAATGTTGACACTGGCTGCAACTGCTGTAAGATGATGAGATATGTATATATTGCCAACATTATTGGTCTAATTAGATCTTTACAACCATACTCCTCCAGCACTTTATGGACCCCATTCTTAATCGCTGTGATAATAGGCATTGTCAGTCCCTATCCCCAGAAGTGTGCCGTTAGAAACATTAGTTACTGTATGTAATGTCCGTTGTATGATTAGACAAGAACTGCAGAGAGACGGTGCCTGGAGCTTCTACAAATGCAGTGCAATGAGGATGCAGACTTCAGCCTAGAATGCAGAGCTGCCAATATAGCATTATCGAAATAGCTTCTTCACATTAAGGGAATTTGAAAATGCCAGAAGGGGTTAAATTTATATCAGCAGAAGCACTTATTGTCTATGAGCTTATCAATATTTCGGTCAGGAATCTATACAAATAGTACTTCTATTATGTCATGTTCATTGTTGCTTTTGGGCCACTGTATGCCACGACCCCTTTATTGCATGAATGTATTTACAATTATATTTGTTGCTTTCATGCAGATGCTAAATTAAGTGGAGATTGTTCATTTTAATATAGCACATACAATAGATATACATTTGTGTATGAGACAAATTCGTGACATTAGGCATAATTAAACATTGAGTGTATTGTAATACTGCAAAATCACTTTGCTGCACAGTCCCAAGAGCTGGTATCCCTTGTTTGCAAGAAGATACCAGCCCTTGTGGAATTCTCTAAAGCAGATGTTGTTGTTGTTGAGGCACAAGTCAATACAGCACTTTGAACAGTCTGTCTGGCCCGTGCAATTTGGGAGTTTGCAACATTACTGACCAGTGACCCGAAGCATCTGAACGGACTTTCAGTGTTGAAATATTACCTTGATGTCTTTTTTCTCAATTCCCTTTCAACATCAGTTGAAGGCCGCCTCCTCTTCTTCCTTGACATATCCTTTCCCTGCATAGAGTGCCTGTGCTATTGATGTTCTAAAAGCAAGCAAATCCTTCAGCTTCTTTCTTGAAACATCAAGTGAATCACAATCACGTCGATATAAAAGCAAGCTGTTTACCATGACCATATCGACGAAATGATAAAAGAACCTTTTTTAGTACTTATTTTTTATCTTATCTGGATGCGATAATATGCAATTAGTGCATCAATAGCATCAACAGTGCCCATGAACTTGATGATGCTTGGGCATTCCACAGAAACCTCCTGTTTCAACTTTCTGTCCCATTTTTTGACATTAGAAACAAGCTGGGCTGCAATCACTCGTCTATTGTCAAACCATTTGACTGATCTTATTGCCACACCGTCGACAAAACTTTTTCTCTTGAAATGTCCCTCTTCCATCCTTCTTCTTAACTGTCTGTGCTGGAACTGCACCCTTGAAGGCAATTTTGCTGCACAGTCCCAAGGGATCCCTGTTCACAGGAGCGGCAAAAAATCCAAGGAAGAAAACCAGTTGTCGAAATATAATAGGTGACTGACTGCCTTGTGTAAGCTTTGGGAACATTTTACCACTTACTCTAATGTCGGGTTCTCCTAGTACAGGATATATATTTCCCTGTATGTATGTATATATGTATGTAGAATGCACCACAAAGCCCAATGATGTTGTATCTCCATTTATGTGGCTTCTTTGGGATATATTGCTTCAGACCAGTGATTATTAATCCAATTGTGCACATGTGTGCTGCAGGACTCCATAGATTATCAATTGGTGTCAATATTTGAATGGGCCCCGGGTCACTTTGAGCTTGAAAAGTTGGGTCCCGAGGTCAAAAGGGTAAGACCCCCTGCTTTTGACTAGACAATGTTTGATCTTGAGAGAGACCCTGATTTTTTGATAATCAATAAATGGCCTCACTTTTGATTTACAATCATATAATATTAAATACATCAAAACATTTGATGTACATGCACAGGAATTCGATTTTCTACAATATTGCACCTAGATACAAAATTATAAATGTTCAGCCTAATGCAGCAAAAACACGGCAAACACGTCGTTAATGTTTACCACATGTAGTCTATTCCAATTTATTGACAGTAGAAGCAACCAATAAGCTGGTATGTGTTTTTTATCTTCGCACAACTTATCTAATTTGGACATTTCACTGAATTTATTTGACAAAAAACATAAGGACTGCAGAGCTGCACCTCCAGTTCCATTCACCGGATGCAGGGGCAAAATGCTTTCAATACGATCCTCGGTACGTGTAAAATCAATGGCCAACTCGGCTGCATTAATATCTCAAGCGGTTTGATGAGAATTTCCGACAATAGTCTACATGGGGAGAATGTAATTTTTTTATTTTACATGTAAGCATTGTTGTTGATTGCCAATTAAAAGTTTGTCATTTCAGAAGTAAACACAGCAGATGTTCCAACAGGAATCAGAGCCGAATCTAGGAAATTATGTATCACAGCTTCCCCTGACGCTTTTGCTCCGCCAGATAATGCTATTTATATTTCTGTCATGTATAAACTCAGTGAACCGCAGCCACCCTCAAAGAAGAATAAGGAACAGAAACCAACTCTCATATCAGCACATGGTATTCATTTTTCTTTTCCGGGTGACATCATGACGCATACCCCAACAAAATACTGAAACATCAGCGCACCATATCCTTGAGCTAAAAGACTAGTATGTGAACAATTCTTTCACAGAATGCAATCCTTTTTATTTGTTACATGTTCACCTGGCGGCGACTCCGGCTCTGAAAAGTGAATCCAAAGTGGAAGTGCATTAAACACTAAATCTAATGTCCATCAGATAAAGATCTGTCAATTGCAAGGTAGCCACGCCCTAAAGTACAAAAGTATAACTGTTTGGTGCCTTTCTAGTTTTTACTCAAAGCACTTTAACACTGAAGTGTTAAAGTGCTGTCATTCACCCATTCACACTCATTCATACAATGTAGCTCAAGCAAAAATTCAGACAGGAATACACTCTTCACACGCTGGTTCATTCATAAGCAGTCTCTTAGTCTTGCAGCGATTACTCCCATCAGCTGATTGGGGGCGGGCACGATGAATGACCCAACCAATTGGAGGCAGTGCAGTTCTGTAAGCCAATCACAGCGTCATTGGCAAAACTTGTAAATATGTTCTCCTCTGCTGCTGTCGGTTGTTGTTTCAGCTCAAATCGATGCGACCCTCCTCCACCCAAAGCTCCTCCGATTAGTGTTACAGCAACTCTTCTGCTACACCACCAGCAGTGTCTGGACTCCATGGGGGGACTCTGCCTTTGCAGATATCAGCATCTCTACCCTTTTTTTCTTTTATCCCGGGTCAAGTCAAAGCCAAACAAAAAAGACTTACTTTATTAAAAAAAAATAAATGTAAATGAGTAGTGAAATAAAATACCCATCTCTCCGGATTGAACGGATGATACACACGGTGCACCCCCCCATCCATCCGGAAAAAAATCATTCACCCACAACCACACCTAACCCTAGACCAATTTGGGGTAAAGTACCTTGACCTAATTTTGTGTACTCCAGGAGGGGACATCATAACACACATGAACCTACTGTTGATGTGCTCGTATATTACTCTTAATACATGGTTGGCGAATTTCAAAAAGAGAAATTCACCAAGTTCAAACACCCAGAGAGCGTGTTTATGCACCATTAACCTGCCACGCTGTCTCATTCAGTGGCCATGCCGTCTCAACGAAAATGTCTTTGTTCAAGGCAATGGCTCCTTCATTGGTTGTCCCGCTTACTCTGTTTTCAGGGGCAGCTCCACCAGGTTCCCGTCCACAGCGAGTGGGATAGGACTCAGGCACCGGGATGCCAGGTCAGCAATATTTTACTCTGAATCGGCAATAAACTTCCTGGACGAGGTGCAAGAATAGCTCTTGTTGAAAGCTCTGCGAAAGAGGGAAAAACAGATTCCCCCAACACTGAGACTTCCCTCACAGCTCAGTTGGCCTCTGATGCAAAATCAAATAAAGAAACCAGACTCCATCGATAATCACGTAGCACGAGAGAGCTGTTTTTCCCAGAGCGCACACAAGACGACAACCGAGGACAGCCGATTATAGAATGTATGACCACACACACACCTAAAAATGTCCCCAGGTGCAGTTGAGGACATTACGTTCCTCCGAGTACAGCGCATCAGACCAAAAAGCCCAGCAAACATACGCCCCCGTCTCATGGTGGCAAAATTCATTTTGATTTTAACTACCAATTCCCCGAAGAAATTCTTGGCGGATAAAAAATATACTAATAGAAAACTAAACCATGACAAAAAACTATCCCCCAGCTACTCTGGTTCCACCAGCATCACTCTCAACACTCTTTGGGGGTTGCCAACTAACCTGTCTGCCTCCACTTCGGCCTGCTACATACAAAGGGAGAAACAAAAGTCCTATAAGGGTTTCTACAGTTGGGGAATCCAGCTCCAGTCGGACAACAAACAAACATTAAAAAATAAGATTTTTTTAGATAATGACCCCTGCAGCTATGAAAGGGGGGGTGATAAGATGATGGAGATGGAGAAGGAGGAAACAGAAGATCAGGTCAGAGGTTACTGGAGAAAGCCAAAGAAACAACCCCCAGAGTGAAAGACAAAGGAGAAACCTATCGGAACCGTTCAGGTCAAACAATACATGTTCAGACGTTATGTAAGACTGATTGTGTCTGATAGCTTAAGCCAAGTGGCATCTCACTCCTACAGTAACACCACAAAAACCACAACATATTATTCAATTTAAACTCTATTTCAGACTCCCAATGGGGCCATGGCAATAATGATTTGCTTTGTTTGTTTCATAAAATCATTGGCGTATCCAGTTCCAGTGACGTCAGCGAGTTTGCGGAAGTAGCAATGAGCCTCATAGCAACGCTAGCGGACACCATCGTCCCCACGGTAAAAGTTAGGGTCTTTCCTAACCAAAAGCCGTGGGTTGATAGATCCATCCGTGAAGCTGTGAACGCCCGTACTGCTGCCTATAACTCCGGTCTTGTATCCGGCAACATGGACGAGTACAAGGCAGCGGTCTATGGACTGAGGAGGGCTGTGAAGAAGGCCAAGAGGAGGTACCGAGACAGAGTGGAATCACAGATGGAGCAGCGCGACACCAGGCGCCTATGGCAGGGGCTACGGACTATCACAGACTACCAGAGCAGACCCCGCGCAATGGTGAGTGCCGACGCATCCCTAGCGGACGACCTGAACTCATTTTATGCACGGTTTGAGGCTAGCAACAACAGCGCTAGCTCGCCGGCTAACAACAACACCGTTAGCGTAGCCGAGGTGAGTTCTACCGCTGGGGATGAACACACACTCTCTGTGACCGAGCACAGTGTGAGGAGGGCTCTGTTGAGGGTGAACACCAGGAAAGCTGCAGGTCCAGATGGCATATCTGGGCGAGTACTGAAGACCTGTGCTAACCAGCTAGCTCCAGTGTTCACCACAATATTCAACCTCTCCCTGGCTGAGTCCGTGGTCCCGCCTGCTTCAAGAGATCCACTATTGTCCCTGTGCCCAAGAATGCTTCTCCAGCATGTATGAATGACTACCGACCGGTGGCCCTCACCTCGGTGGTCATGAAATGCTTTGAGAGGCTGATAAAGGACTACATCTGCGCCTTCCTCCCTTCCTCCATGGACCCGCTGCAGTTTGCTTATCGCCCAAACAGATCCACGGATGATGCTGTCTCCCAGGTACTGCACACCACACTCTCTCATCTGGACAGCCAGAGGAGGGCTATGTGAGACTGCTGTTCATTGATTATAGTTCAGCTTTCAACACCATAGTCCCTCCAGACTGGCCGGCAAGCTGATTGAGCTGGGACTGAACACCCCTGTGTGCTTGGATCCTGGACTTCCTGACCGCCAGGCCACAGGTGGTCAGGGTGGGCAGACACACCTCCAAATCCCTCACCCTGAACACAGGATCCCCAGGGTTGCGTCCTCAGCCCCTACTGTACTCCCTGTACACACATGACTGTGTGGCCAGGTTCAGCTCCAACACCATCATCAAGTTTGCGGATGACACAGTGGTGGTGGGCCTGATCTCCGACAACGACGAGAAGGCCTACCTGGAGGAAGTTGCTGATCTGTCACTCTGGTGCCAGGACAACAGCCTCATCATGAATGTCACCAAAACTAAGGAGCTGATTGTGGACTTTAGGAGGGTACAACAACAGAGGACGTACTCACCACTGGGGATTAACGGGACTACTGTGGAGAGGGTGAGCGGGTATAAATACCTGGGAGTCCACATCACCGAGGATCTGACATGGTCAACAAACACAGACACTCTGGTGAGAAAGGCAAGGCAGCGCCTCTACCACCTCAGGCAGCTGAGGAAATTTAAAGTCTCCCAGAGGATCCTTCAGTCCTTCTACTCTGGAGCTGTAGAGAGCGTCCTGACAGGAAGCATCACAGCCTGGTTTGGCAACTGCTCCGCTCAGGACAGGAAGGCTCTGCAGAGAGTAGTGCGTTCGGCTGAACGCACTATTGGAACTACACTCCCCACCCTGCAGGACTTGTACACCAGGAGGTGCAGAACCAGAGCCGGCAGGATCCTCACCACCCCAACAACAGACTGTTTCAGCTGCTGCGGTCAGGCAGGCGCCTCCGTAGTCACGCTGCAAGAACAGAGAGACTGAGACGGAGTTTCTTTCCTCAGGCCATCAGGACTGTGAACTCCGACCTCACCAGGACCCCCACATAGACCCACACAACTGCCCCTCTTAGGCACACACACACACACACACACACACACACACACACACACACTTACTGTAAATATTGTGTTTTTTATTGTAAATAGTGTGTACTTGTTGCCCTTGCACATTCCTGCTGAGCATTGCCACTTTCATTTCACTGCACACCCTGTGTGTGTATGTGACAAATAAAACATCTTGAATCTTGAATCTTTATTTGTCATGATCTATCCTGCTCGTAGGTTACATCTTTCATGCAAGTTTTTAAAGTTTCGAAGTTACTGTTTTATCTTGTTACTCCTCTATCCTCTTGTTTCACATCACTTCACTTCCTGTCTTCGTGTTTTCCCATTTCCAGTATTAAATCGAACGTTGGAGATGAGCTGCCTGCAATGAGGACGTGATCAGGTGACGTCAGCAGGACTGAAGACAAGTTTGACTGTCAGCCCTCAAAGAATATACAAGGAGTCATAGAAATGGTTTCATCCTGTGAGATCTTATTGGAGGTTGCGACTATATTCAGATAGTTTGTTATTTTATATATATATTTAAAGCGTCTTTGAGCGTCCAGAAATGCGCTGTATAAATTCAAAGTATTATTATATAAATATGTGTGTAAATCTAAATTATTCTGCCTTTTTATAGAGCACTTTATAATTGATGCTTGTTTTGATAAGTGCTGTAGAAATAACCTTTTATTGTTATTATTACCAACCCCAAAAGGTACGTTTTATTACCATAATAAAACTTCATTGCACAACATGAGACTAATGGCCAACAATCTAGTGCTTCATATTGAAAAATATCCTACAATGTGTTTGTCGTTAAAAACAAAAAGCATATCGGCTTTTTCATCAGACGACAGCCGGGTGTTTCCCATCATCCAGTCAGTAAATGCGGCGCCTGGCTCTAAAAACTATCATTGTCTACCCATGTTCTGCCCTATTATTGTCTACCCATGTTCTGCCCTTTTGTTTACCTTTTTTTTATTTTGTGATTAATGTCACAGCTATGAATTGTGGGTAATTCCCTCAGGCAAAGTTTGCAGAAATGCAGATTTGCGTAAAGTGCACTAAGGCCTTAACATGTCTGCGTGAGAGTCCTTAAACACTTGAGACTTGAGCCAGCCCTCTGTTGGAACAGGATTGGGATTGGGCCTTGGATTTCCTCAGGACATAATTGTATTTATAACGTCTCAGTTGAGAGTTGACATGGATGCAAGATAACATGAGCACACTGCTTTCCTTCTACATACATTACTTCCCTCTCAGTCCATGTGTGTGTGTGTGTGTGTGTGTGTGTGTGTGTGTGTGTGTGTGTGTGTGTGTGTATGTGTTTGTGTCCAAACAGTCGATGGAAACAAGCCGACTCCGTCCCTGAAGGCCTATTGGTGATCTCATTAGGCACACACTCACGATGCATTAGCTCTTTCACTTCAACAGCAGAATGGGAGCAATAGGTAGAAAATTGACCATTTGCATTTCCACAGCCTTTGGTTAAGGCGCCGCTACACTGTAAAAAAAAATCTGTGAAATATACGGTAAATTACTGGCAGCTGTGGTTGCCAGAACTTCACCGTAAAAAATAAAGTGAGAACGTAAAAGACATTACGGTATACGTTTTTGAAACCGTAAAATTCACAGTTGAGAACTGCTTTTTGTTTACGGTAAATTACTATAAATTAAAAAAAATCACCGTAAAAAAAAATCTGTGAAATATACGGTAAATTACTGGCAGCTGTGGTTGCCAGAACTTCACCGTAAAAAATAAAGTGAGAACGTAAAAGACATTACGGTATACGTTTTTGAAACCGTAAAATTCACAGTTGAGAACTGCTTTTTGTTTACGGTAAATTACTATAAATAAATAAAAATCTGTGAAATATACGGTAAATTACTGGCAGCTGTGGTTGCCAGAACTTCACCGTAAAAAATAAAGTGAGAACGTATAAGACATTACGGTATACGTTTTTGAAACCGTAAAATTCACAGTTGAGAACTGCTTTTTGTTTACGGTAAATTACTATTAAAAAAACGGATATATCATAAATCCGTTTACGGTTATTTGCTTTAGAAAAAACAGCTATGTTATAAACGTGTTTACAGTAAATTCTTGTAAAAACAGCAGTTATACTGTGAAGCTAATTCAGTCTCTCAGTGAAAAACACAGTACAACTGTATAATATATTACGGTACTTTATTGAAAAGTTCAACTTAACGGTGAATTACCGGCAGCTATGGTTGCCAGAAATTCACCGTAAAAAGTAAAGTGACAACGTATAATACATTACGGTATGTTTTGAAAAAACAGCAGTTGTACTGTAAACCTAATTACAGTCTTTCTCAGAGATAAACACAGTACAACTGTATGAGTTACGGTATTTTATTACCAAGTTCAAAGTAAATGGCCAGCAGTTGCCCAAATTCCGTTGCAAAAAATATGGTACAACGTATTACAATTGGTTGGCATAGATTTTACAGTCAACATTCACGTATTGTAAATTACAATGGAAATATCAAATAACGCCTATTGTAAATCAAGATTCAGACCATCGTTGATAAACCTTAAGAAACTAACATTCTGTGAGAAACAGGTTGCACTGATCCAATAACTTAACCGTATACTCACAAGGCATTGTTAAGATCTTGAAGAAACAGCATGTGGACATGAAGGTATATCCATGAATAAACATGAAAAGATTAGCCACTTGATCATAACGAGTCATCGGGTCTCACACGGACACACAGTTCAGCAAGCTGAGCTGTTCAGGAAGTTCTGCTTGAGGACTCGCATGTTGACCATCTTCACTGTGGATTGGGAGGATCCTCTCTGCAGCCTCAAAACAAAAACAAAGGCAAAGTTAGATTGATGCAGTCCTCGAGCAGAGAAACATTCACTGCCTTCTGGTGTTAAACTGAGCTTCAATGACCTAGAAGAAACCAGCACTCTGAACACTTTTATAGTTAATCAAAATTAATAAGAGTCAGGTTGAATGTTAAAAAAGGACACATTTTAGTACAAAGGCATCAACATGTGTTTAATTTCTGTCATCTTGCAGCCAACACAGATGCCTCGACTGTTTCACGTGATGATAGTCTTGATTGTCTGAGTCCGGATCCTGGATTTTTTTTTAAATACTCAGTGTACAAAAGATATTATATCTGCCTCCGCCAGTTAGATTTTTGTTAATAAGGAGATCCAGTCCAATGCCCTCCTGCATTTACCATTAAATGAGCATAAGAGTACGTGCAACTGTGTCTTTGCACACAAGTGGTCCGTACTCTTATATCTATTTAGGGTTGATTTTGGGAAAGATAGATGTCTTTAGGGATGCACCGATCTGATCGGCGCCGATCCATATCGGCCGATATTCCCATTATCGGTTTTGATCGGCGTTCTCAAAACGGCGTTCTCAAAACGGCCGATCAGATGACGTAACATCTGCGAGAACTATCAGACGTTTTAATCGCCGCGCACCGCAACGGAGACGATGCGCCCGGCGAGGGCCGCAGAGTGAGAGGTCCACGAGGGGATCCTCACCACCGAGCGGCGTCCCCGTCCCCCGAGTTGAATCTCTGGGTCGACTCAGCCGACTCTCACATGTCTGCCCCTAGAGCCTGATGCTCACGGTAAACACATTCGATCCGGAGCGCGCGAGGGTTTTGATAAAGTTAGCGGAAGGATTTAAGTGACAACTTCCGGTTTTGCAAAGTTGGCGGAAAGAACCACGTGAAACAACATCCGTTTATCAAAATAAGATGTCGACAAATCATATACTAACATATAAAAGTAAACAATGAACTGATTTTGTATCTTTAGAGATCGTTTCTGAGATTTAGCTTAAATTATGCTAACATTAAAACATTTTTACTGGACCAAGGAAGAGTTTATACAAATAAGTCAGACTTTTGTATGTTAAAAAAAGTCCTGTATATAGATTTCCCCAAGAGTTCCAGGAAATGAATAATGCAGATGTGTTCCATACATATCTGAAATCCCCGACAATAGCGATCAAACTATTTTAATGTATCAATTAGGACATTTTTCAAAGTAAGTCATAAATGTTTAAAGAAATCGGTAATTTCTTTAATGTTTGAGTTGCTTTATATATGTATTTCCTCATAGTCCTAGGCAATAATGCTACACAATAAATAGAATGCTTCAATCGACACCGTGATCGGTGATCGATATTATCGGATCGGCAGGTACTGATTTCAGTGATCGGTGATCGGTATTATCGGTGATCGGCAGATACTGATTTCAGTGATCGGCACCAAAAACCTGATCGGTGCATCTCTAGATGTCTTAGAAATGAAATGCAGTGTTTCCCCTACCATTATATTAGGGGGGTGCACTGACACGTGCGCGCACACAGGTGAGCACTGAGCACAGAGCACACTCACACCAGTAGACAGAGAGCATCGAAAAATATGTTGCATGAAAAGCAGACAGCTATATCTTAGTTTCAACAATAAGCTATTAAGTTGTAACTAAATATTAGTTTTTTTCCCCTCAAATATAACTTTATTTTCATTGTTCTAGTGATTGCAATTTTTAAAGGTCTGATGGAGCAATCTGGTTTACTTGAAAGTGATTGATATTTTCTTTATTCTAGTATTTATAAAAGCACAGATGGAGTCACAAAATGATGTGATTTACAAAAGATGTTTGAGAACCACTACTTTAAGTGGTTGTGTCGTCGTAAGGAGACACAACCAAGGAGATAAAGAATGAGCGGAGGACAAAAAAACAAAGCATCAACTTTGACTTTGTAAATTAAAATGAAATGGCTAAATTCACTCAAACAAAAACAATGCCTTACCTGGTTAACGTTACAAAGGTTTGATTCCACGTGGGCTCTTTGCTGCAGATCATTCCCTCTCAATCCACTGTGTTTCCTGTCTCTCTCTCTCTCTACTTCTGTTGTCCAATAAAACACAAATGGCAAAAAAATATTTAAAAGTAAAAATAAAAAAGATAAACCTGCTTGCTTTTGGCATATAAATGGATTAGAATCTTACCGTTTTCCTGCGTGTCATGAAAACCAGCACCTCAAGTTTGAATGCAATGTCTGAAAGGTGGCAAGGGCAAATTCATTAAATGTTACAAGATAAGAGTACATTGTCTTAATTACCTGTTCAAACTGCTCTTCTACTAATTTAAATATTTACATATATGTGCAATTTACTTACCTTAAAAGGAGATTCTTCTTAGAAATGCCACAAAACAACAAAAGCACTGAAACAAAGGCTTGAATTTTCCTTAGGGACAGCTTTATTAAATCAAATGCATGGCTAGTCAACAAGCTCTGCAAAGTCCCTCCGAGTAGCTTACCTACCTTGCTTATCTGAAAAGTTTGTTCTGGCAAGATATAACAAGTTTGTTTTTCTTGGTTTCAACTTTTGTGCCCTTCTCTGGATTGATCAGGAAGAAACACCTTTGTGAACACAATAATTCATAATCAAACACTATATACAGTCATTAGCTCTGAATGAGGAAATTAAAAAAATATATATATATATATATATATATATAACTTTACCTCTGAAGGAACTCAAGTTCACTGAAAGTTGCTTCTTGTTTTTCTTGGTTTCAACTTTTGTGCCCTTCTCTGGATTGATCAGGAAGAAACACCTTTGTGAACACAATAATTCATAATCAAACACAATATACAGTGATTAGCTCTAAATGAGGAAATACAAAAAATATATATATCTATATATTACTTTACCTCTGAAGGAACTCAAGTTCACTGAAAGTTGCTTCTTATTTTTCTTGGTTTCAACTTTTGTGCCCTTCTCTGGATTGATCAGGAAGAAACACCTTTGTGAACACAATAATTCATAATCAAACACTACAGTGATTAGCTCTGAATGAGGAAATTAAAAATATATATATATATATATTACTTTACCTCTGAAGGAACTCAAGTTCACTGAAAGTTGCTTCTTGTTTTTCTTGGTTTCAACTTGTGTGCCCTTCTCTGGATTGATCAGGAAGAAACACCTTTGTGAACACAATAATTCATAATCAAACACTATATACAGTGATTAGCTCTAAATGAGGAAATAAATTAATATATATATATATATATTACTTTACCTCTGAAGGAACTCAAGTGTGGAGCCCAGAACCACAGGATAGTGGATATTGAAGCAGTAATAGCTTCCAAACATCAAACAGATGGCAGAAACAAAGTTTGGGATTTGGTCATTCACAACCTTGCCGTCTACACTTAGCATGAACTGCCTTGAGGCATAGCAGGAGGTTCCTACAAAGATACAGGTAGAAAATATTTAACAGTAAACCAGCCATTACCATTCCAAAATCGGTCATAAAAAGTGGTTCTTCCCCATCCAGTGGTATTTTCTCCTCCATACAAGTGTAACAGATCCTCCAAGTTTGGGACTGTTCTGCTCCAAAATTGATGAGGTGGATCTTGACTAGCCAACAACACCATTCTGGGCTGGTATAAGGCTTTGAAAATAAATAACAATAACCGAATGAACAAATGTGTATTCTTCTAAACTTTTTTCAGCTCAAGATTGCTGGTCCATTTCATTTATTTTGGAGCAGACGAGTCAGTGTAAAGCTTCAGGAAAGAAGCTGACAGGTCTAACTTAAAGGATCTATTACACTCTTATGTAGAAGACAATATCACTGGATGGGGAAGAAACACAATTGCACTTCATAACAAGACTATGTATGTCATGCAATATTTCCTTATATTAGAGGTTTCTTCAGTAAAACTGAATCTCAACTTACCACATACAATGATGCATGGTGTGACAGGCAAGCTTTCCACTACTACTTCGTCTGCCAGACATGATTCTTCGACATAGTGGAAGAGGTTCTCCTCCTTTTCATCAAAATAGGAGAAGAAGGTGCACCATGTCTTTCACGTCTTCTGAGCAGCCCTCCAACTGTCCTCTAAGAATGTTCAGCTTTGTGACAGCCTGCAAAACACGTTTGTACAAAGGTCTGTTTTCAACCAGCTTCAAAGCACTTAAACAAACAACGTGGTTCATTTCTATGAAGTTTGCAATGAAGCACATAACCCCTCTGTGTTTTAACCGACCTGCCACAGAAATTACAATTAAACATTTTCTTAGCCAACCTTTGGTAAACTAACGTTAGCTAGCTAATGTTCAATGCAGAAACCCATAACCTACATTACATCAACATTTTTGCAAGGGCGACGCAAAATTGTAGAAAACAAAGCCTCAAATTAAAATATAGCTGAGATAATTATGTAGGCATGTTACTTACTTCAAGAAGAAATGTAGCTTGGAGTCAGGCCGTTGTTCCAGCTATGCAGAGCGCGTAGAAATGGCGCTAAAATGACTTGAAAAGTTCAATCTCCAAACGTCATGTAGGCTACGTCGTGTTTTCTTCTTTTTTTAACAGTCACTTATCTCTCTCTTTTTCTCTCTCCCTCCCCTCTTTCTCTCTGTCTGTCTCTCCCTCTTTCTATGTGTTTCTCTCTATCTCTCCACCTGTCTCCCCTTTCCCCCGTTCTCTCCTGAGATCTGCACCTGCAAGCATGGGTGGGGGATGGGGTGAGATGCATTTAGGCTCTGCAAAAAAGTTCGTCAAAACAAGGAGAATTTAAGCAAGGGGTACAAGGTTACTCTCCACTGCTTTGAATGGGCAGACTAAATGGCAACTAGAACTTATTATTTTGTTTTGTTTGTTGGTTAATCTTAGTTCATGTTGAATGTTGAAACAGTGATGAAATGTCTTTCAAAAATCAAAGTGTTGCACTGTAACACGTTTCTCTAGTTTTCACAGTTATATTACTGTGTATACAAGTACGTAACATCAGCAAAAAAGTTAAAACATATTTCAACTGCTTCAGATTCATCAGAAAGTATCTGCCATTCAGTACAGCCCAGCTTTACATGCATGCCATGATATTCTCACACCTATCATACTGCATCACCTGGTCACAAGCCTCACAAACAACGATACAACCCATCAAAATTATGGACAAAAAACAATGAGGTGGCACCATTGTCAGATCTTGCAAACACATTATGTTCAACTTTGAAAGCTTTTTAAGCGATACAAGATTAAAGCTTATTTTTGAAAGGCCAACATGGTCATGCTCCTTCCCTTCTTAAATAATTTGTTACAAGACACCAGAACACCAGCAGAGTGAACACACGGGCCTCAGGAAACGGGAACTGTCGTATTTCTATGTGCAAGACCTCATTTGGACAACAGTCTTCTCTGTTCAAGGAGAAAAACTATGGAACTGTCTACAGAATTGAAAATGCAGTTTTTATAGCAATATCTGCCATAGAGCCCATATGGCCACAGTTTTCAACACAGTGCATCACAGTTACAATTCTAATGCAATGGTGATGTCCATATCAAATAAAGTCAAGTCAATCACAATACAGTCATTTCTTTCACCAGTATAAACATGAATCAGATTGAATTATCTTGCATTATTTCCAATAGAATTGTTAGTTTTTCCTATGACGCAGACACAGACCATATGTTCATATATCAATGGACACTTGCTTCTCTCAGAGTTGAACTTCCGAAAAGAGAAACACTTCAGGATGTATTTCCTCTTTTTAACTATGCATATCATCGCTTTTTTTCCTCCTATAAAATAACATTGTGTGTTAAGTGTATCTCCGCAAAGTTTGACTTTGATTAAGTGAAGTTAAATATTTTTAGTAATTCGTTTAGTGCACATTTCGTGAACCGTAGGTTTTGGTCCGCTGAGAGCCAAAATGCCCTAACTTTCTTCCTGGACTTTGGAAGCCTGTGGTTCCACAACAGAGGGGCTCTGCTCAAGCAGATGCACCAATACATACCAAGCAAGTATTGTTTAATCCCTAAGTAAGTCACATTTCAGTTTTTTCACACTGGAATGTGGTTGATATCTTGCTGAGGCTTTGTCTGACAGTGGTTTTGGCGAAATTGGCGGATTCCGTAGGTCGTCAGCTTTCCAAAAAAGTGCGCCAATCATGTGTAGCATCAAGCTAGGGTTATAAAAAATAATATTTACATAACTTGGGGAGCTCTCTCAAGTCATTTTCGAGTCCTCTCGAGTCTTATTTATGGTTTATGTTAATATTTATGTTTGAATTGTATAATAAACATGTAAAATGGACGTATATGCTCTTGTAAGGCCAGGCTGTGCAGTTAGTATCTGTAGTGCATCTGTAGCTCTGGTATCGGTTCATGGGAGTACGAGGACTTGGGAGAGTGAGCAAGACGAATTCTGGGGCCCAGAAGCAGTCGTCTTCTCAAGGAAAGTTACTGTTAGCTGTATACATGACTTTCAGAGAGAAGTAGAGAGACACTTTTCTGCACCAGTAAGCGAGCGTTAGTGTTACTAATATTATCTTATCTGACGCTGTTGCCATGTATGTGTGTGTTGGTGCGCTAGCTCCCTTTAGATACGTTTTGTCAATCTTTTCTTTCTTGCTAGCTAACGCGTGTCTAACGTTACAAACGTGTGGCTAACGTTACTAACGTGTATCTAACTTTACTAACGTGTGACTAACGTTGTCATTGTAAAAAAGAGGAGACATTGGTATGTTCAGAAATGCCTTGAAAGCAGTGTTATTTTTTACAAAACAATGTTTCCAAAATAAAAAATACTCAGTAGAAAAGGCATCTCAGCCAAGACAGCCCAACAATGTCTAGTGCCTTCAGCATCTCAGGGTGGATCTCATCCACCCCAGGCGCCTTGCCACCTCTGCCAGGGATATGGCCTCCTTAAGGCCAACCGAAAGTCCTTCTCCATGCCCTCCTCGAACTCCTTCCATGACTGTGTTTTAGCATCTGTGACCACCACAGCTCTAGCCCTTCCGGCCTGCTGGTACTTTACAGAGCTGTGTTTCAGGAGACCCCTGGGCCAACCAGGCCCGAAAAGCCTCCTTCTTCAGCTTGACGGCTTCCCTCACCCCCGGTGTCCACCACCAGGTTCTCAGGTTGCCGCCAAAACAGGCACCTATGACCTTCTGGCCAAAGCTCCTAGCGGCTGGGTTCACAAAAGAGGCTTTGAACATGGTCTACTCGGATTCAATGTCCCCATCCTCCCTCGGGAAGTGTGAGAAGTTCTTCCAAAGGTGAGAGTTGAAGACCTGCCGGACAGGATCGTCCGCCAGACATTCCTATTCACCCTCACTAACAGGTCACCCGAGTGTCCAAGACATATGGCCACAGATCAGATGATACAATTACAAAGTCGATCATTGATCTCTGGCCTAAGGTGTTCTGGTACCAGGTACACTTATGATCCACCTTATATTCGAAAATGGTGTTCGTTATGGACAAGCCGTGGCGAGCACAGAAGTTCAATAGTGAGACACCACTCTGGTTAAGATCGGTCAAGCCTTCCTAGATATATTATGGTGTATTTCTATAATCTGTACAATGTTTAGTGCAATTAAAAGTTATAAACTGTATTTTGTACAATCAATAAATGTGAAAATTACAGTCATGATACGTTAAATTTCGGTTGTCAGCACATTAATACGTACATTTAACAGTGACAGATTGTATTTTCTAAAAGTTCTGGATGTCAAAATGACAGTATTGATTGTTTTTCATATTACGGTGTATTACCGTTATCAGTACAATGTTTCGTGCAATTAACAGTGACAAACTGTATCTTTTACAAATAATAAATGCAAACAATACTGGTCTGGCTGTTAAATTCCTAATACGTTATATTTCCATTTGCAGCACAAAAGTCCGTACATTTAACAGTAACAACATTTATTTTTAAAGAGTAATACATGCAAAAACTACGGTATTAATTGTTGTTCATATTACGGTATATTTCCGTGATCAGTACAATGTTTAGTGCAATTAAAAGTTATAAACTGTATTTTGTACAAACAATAAATGTGAAAATTACAAGGCTGGCTGTTACTTTCATAAAACCTTATAGCTCAGTTGTCAGCACAGTAGTCCGTACATTTAACAGTGACAGATTGTATTTTTTAAAAGTTATTAATGTAAAAATGACAGGATTGATTGTTTTTCATATTACGGTGTATTACCGTTATCAGTACAATGTTTAGTGCAATTAACAGTGACAAACTGTATCTTTTACAAATAATAAATGCAAACAATACAGGTCTGGCTGTTAAATTCCTAATACGTTATATTTCCATTTGCAGCACAAAAGTCCGTACATTTAACAGTAACAACATGTATTTAAAAAGAGTAAGATATGCAAAAACTACGGTATTAATTGTTGTTCATATTACGGTATATTTCCGTTATCAGTACAATGTTTAGTGCAATTAAAAGTTATAAACTGTATTTTGTACAAACAATAAATGTGAAAATTACAAGGCTGGCTGTTACTTTCATAAAACGTTATAGCTCAGTTGTCAGCACAGTAGTCCATACATTTAACAGTGACAGATTGTATTTTTTTAAAGTTATTAATGTAAAAATTACGGTATTGATTATTGTTCATAATACGGTGTATTTCTGTTATCAGTACAATGTTTAGTACAATTAACGGTGACAAAATGTATTTTTTACAAGAAATACATGCATAAATTACTGTTTGGGCTGATATATACATATACAGTGTTGCAATGTGATAGAAACGGAATATAACCTATTTTGAATGAACGGTCACTTACTGTTGTGATTTAACAGTTTTTCACTGTAAAATCTACGTTCTTTTTTTACAGTGTACATCGACGACAACCAATCAGAAACACTGCTTTCCATCTTGTTTCTATGCTCAGTCCGGGTCCCGATCTTTGTTGAGGTCCTCTATACCCTTTTCACAGAGCTTCAGAATCAAAAGGCCATATGGCTGAGTACACCCACACTCAAAAAAACGATTCAAGCCCTTCTTAGAGGTGACACATTTAAATATTGTTTGATACATTTAAATAAATCAATTACAAAACGAAGATATTTATATTGAATGGGTGTAACACAAAATGTATGAATACTTTCATTGATTAGATTTATTTAGGTTACACTCACAAAAACGATTCAAGCCCTTCTCGAGGTGACACATTTAAATATTGTTTGATACATTTAAATGAATCAATTACAAAACGAAGATATTTATATTTAATGGGTGTAACACAAAATGTATGAATACTTTCATTTATTAGATTTATTTAGGTTAGATGGTGTGCATATCAACTCAAAATAAATGTGTTTCATTGAGGACGACCCTTTGCGCATGCGCCAGCTGAAAATGAGTTGTTTACATGAGGTGAACACACTTCAAGGGCTGTATGGTGGTATAGTGGCTAGCACTGTCGCCTCAAAGCCAGAGGTCTGTGGGTTCAATTCCCAGTCGGGGCGTTCCTTCTGTGTGGAGTTTGCATATTTTGTTAGTTTATATTTTGAGTTTGACAAACACAAATTAATTTAATTTAATGAATATCGTTATTTTATTTTAGATGTATTTGATACAAATGAGTTGGACTAACTGAATTACATTTTATTGCACTGATGTGCTAAATTTGAGTTGGAGTTGCATATAATTATTGGATGGAAAACCTGCCAACAATTTAATTGAGTTCATCCAATGAGTCATTTCTTTGAGTGCATCAGATGCTTTCAGATCCCAGAGTGTTGGTGAAAAGTGCAGATCCCAGTGACGGGAATGAGCTCTGACAGCGTGGGGTCACGTAAGCCTATGTGTGAATTCGAGGATTGTGCACAAGATTAAATAGCTCCTTCTCATATGGGATGTCAGCGACTGTTTACATGATCTCCAAACCACACAAGGGTGTCTTATCTAATAAAAAGAAATTCCACTCAGGAATTCATAATCAGCCAACCAAGACAGATTAGTGATCTTCAAATAGGATCTTTAAAGTGTGGATAAAAAATTTAAATATAATAGAATAATAGTGTGTCGCCGAGCCTTACGTTGCCTCTATACGTTATGCTGGTTATTAAATAATAACGTGGAAGCTCTGTTATCCGCACAAAGATGAACTCAACTTTATTCCTCCAATTGTCAATAGAGCGTCACTGTTTTAACTGCTTCCGTTTTAGTATTGACAGTAAAATAAACATTTAGCCGTTCCCGTTCTAACCACATGCAACCAGCACACCCCACAAACAAAGTGACAAAGTGGTTTAATCCCCCCTCTGGCGACCCCACGTCCTGCAGTGATGGAGCATGTTGAGGAAGAAAGATACTCAAGATAGCAGCAAGCATAACCACAGTTTACGGTTTCACTCTATCCTAGTGGACCACCTGCTCCTTTTGCATGAGGCGCCGCAAGATCGGTGAGGTCAGGTTCTCCTGAGGAGTTCAACACAGCCAGGAAGGACGCAGTCGGGTCCACACGAGTGGTGAGGAATAAGTTTCATGAGGTCCTCGGTGGGATTACGCAGCATTCCCAGATCCCCTTCTCCATACGGCTGGTGAAGGGCCCTTCTAGTTTTAAACACATGGTTAATGTTGATACACTTTTGCAGTGGTTCGGGTTAAAGCTGCAAAGGGCTCCAAAAAAGTCTGGTTTGATTTACAATAAGTATATTTGTTCTATAATCTAAGTTATGTACTTGATATGTGTTAAATTGTTCTTGTGTTTAGTGCAACACGTTTATTTGTTCTTTAAATGTAAAGCACTTTCAGTTGGCGTGTCTAATTGTTTTATATGAATAAAATTGCCCTCGCCAACACAGACTTTCTCTCCCCTTACCCTGTCACCTGACGTCCTCCTTTACTCCCGTCAGAATTATGGCAGCCACTAGCAGTCGGAATAAACAGAACTATGGGGTCTCAAAAACAGCATTGCCAGATTGGGCCGATTTGCACCCAATTGGGTTAATCTTTTGGCTAATATGCACTGCTGAATACCTTGGAAAGGGTTGAATAAAAGTATCTGTCAGACATTAGGAACGTTTTATTTTGAAGCATGACATGCAGCAGCTTTATTGAAGTGTCTCACGCAAACCTGAATATATGTCACTGTCATTCAGTGATGAAGAAACGGAATTTTCCAACATTTAAGTTATATAACACCTGTGTTCAAGGGGTGAAGATGAGTGTTTCAAGTTTTTAATCTGCCAGTTGTATCTGATCATTTTGGCTGCATTGGACGACTCCTTTAAGCCTCACTTTAATGAGTTCATGGCCTAAGAGAAAACAAGCACACGCTGCATACATTTACTTCTCAGAACTCACACACTGCACATTAAATTTAATCTGACTTAGTGCAGACTTTAGAGTGTCAGTTAAAAAATAAACATCCCTGCAACAATAATTGATCACTAAACATCACAAACAGAAACCTAAAATGTAGAGTTTCTTCAGTGGTTTCTGATAATTATGTGCAAAAACAGTTAAAATATCTACTAAGTTAAGGACCAGGGGTCTCATAGAACGTTAACTATTAAAAAAAATTGAGAATGTGCACACCTGTAAGGAAACTTCGTACAAACATTTGAGAAAGATTGGCGTAGAATTGGTGCGGTGAATTGAAGCCAGGCTGTAGAAATGTTAACAAAGTTCTCTGTCCTGTGTAATGGCTCCAACGCTGTAGCCTTACACTGAGAAAAGCCAAACGGTCGTAGGCTAGGTTGTCCTGAAAATATGCAGGAATTTTCTGTGCTTTGGAATTTGAAAATAGGCTTCTATCAGATCAATGGAAGTGAGCCGCTGGCAAACTGCCTTTCAAAATACGGACATAACAGGAAGTGCCCGCTGAGCTGTCCTCTGAGGTTGAGTGTACGCCCGTCTGTGGAGCGTCTGTTGACATTGATTTTAGCTGGCTTGTAGCTTTCTCCGCTCTAACGAGCGAGTGTTCCAACTCTTGGCTGCGTCGAAAGGGCTGGCGCTTGCCGCGGTGCTAAAAGCATTCCACGTTATATGTGTAAAAACTACAGAGACGAGGTTTGATAGGATGTCACGACTAGTCTCTCCAAAGGATGGGAGGTTGTTGATAATTAAGTAAGCTGCTTCGTGGAGATGAGCCGGAGCACTTTGAAGGAGTGGCTCAAACAGCCAATCGGGGAATATGGGACCACCCAGCAGCTCACGCCTGATGTGAAGCCCAATGTTAAGCTCCATCATTTGCCATGCCATGATTATTTTGATGGCATTGTCTCTCAAGCTCTGCTGCAATGTTGATGACGCTTGCCAAGTATAGAACGTGTTTTCGTGGACGGTAAATGATTGCTTCTCCAAGAAAGTAAAGATTGCTGCTTCAAGTATACTAGTCAATCAGTGCGTTTACATGATGGTATAATTCGAATCTTGCTTTAGTCGGACTATGCTATCTTTTGGGGGATCTGCTGTTATCCCAATATACATGGCAGTGAGTAATTCGAATCACTGGCCGAAAGCATGTCATATCCGATACGATAGGCGGCGCTGTTTTCATTACAACTCGTGGTGATACAGCCATTTCCGCTTGACCTCTTCACCACCACCAACAACAACATTTCGAGAAAGATGGCGAACAGAGAGCAAGGCGAAGCTACATCCCTCTACTATTCTTCCATGGTGTTAATAGGAGTACAGCGAATGCAAATGGCGCTATTGGCTGAGTTGATAACGGAGAGAAGACGCCGTCGCCGAAGGTAAATGGAGAATTTATTTTATCGTCTCTTTCGACTTCCGGGTCACGACATGGGAGGGAGGGAGGGAGGAGGGCGGCGAGATCTCGAGCATGCGCAAAGACACAAAGTCAAGTTCCTAATCGAATTCACCGTTACATGCAGCGAGAGTCGAATTATCAACTGGATCGGATCGAGTTATCCAGGGGTGTTAATCGGACCGAAGTCGGACCGCACATAGTCCGACAAAGGTGTTTACATGAAACGGATAATTCGATTTCAGTCCGACTAAGCCAATAATTCGAATGCATGTAAACGCACTGAGTGTGGACTGAGACGCATTTGCAGGGCTTTTTAATCAGAAAGGTGAACCCGCTATGAAGAAGCTTAGCCAGTAGGTCGTGCCCAATGTAGGGGTCTTCATCCAGAATGTCCGTGAAACTCCTGTTGAAGATGTCCAGCTCTTCCGCAGTTGAGGTTTTCTGCCCAACTTCCGTCAACCCTTTCTTTTACATAAAGATCAGTGAAGGCAGTTAATATAAATCTTCAATATTGAATTGAATTGTCATATTTCAGCTGCTACGTGTTGTTTTTCTGAACTTGAGAAACCTGTGTCGGTGAGAAGAGTCCATGGGAAATATTCTGTTGTCTGCTTCTCATGAATAGATACGCGCCTCATAACACACACTCACTTATGTTATCGTATTGTTACATGAGGGAGGGGGACTGAGACCGTCGTACCGCCCAGTCCCGTGAGAAGGGGCGAGGAGATGGAATTATTGGAATCCTTCTCCTCCTAGACGGTTCAGCGCCAATCCGAGGTCAGGATGACGTGATGTGACAATCTGTTTATTGAAGACTGAACTTTGCTTGGGAGAGGGAGTTCTTCTACCAACCTGTGTGTTGTCGGAGAGACTCCCTGTGATTGCAATCGCAGCGAGCGCTTGTACTTTGCTTGTGATCAGAGAATAAATCTACCAGAACAAGAGAAGTTGGTGGCTGGCGGTAAACAGACGGACATCACTTGATGTCTTCATCTTCAATTGTTTCTGCGATACATGTCAGAAGTGAAGACATAACGGTGACAAAAGGGCGGCAATAAAATAAAATATTCACAACTGAGTATGCATAAACTCAATTGACGGCTCTAAGGAGGCAAAGGATGGAACTTTTCAGAAGTTTATTTCATAAATATCTAATTCAGAAATTAAATACAAGCACATGCCAATGGTAAATACTGGAAATCTCATTTTACTAACGCATTGTATAAATAGGAGAAAAAACCTGACTCGTTACCTTAGCTTGACCACTAGCATCACGTTAACTGCTTGCATGCCAGATGTGGCTTCAATGTGCTAGCATTAGATTGCCAAGTTTGTGTTTTATTGTTTTTTGATAACACATTATCGAAATGAACATCATGCTGTATTGAGGAAGGCTTGAAACCATAAACTCATGTTTAAAATGTTTACTGAGGGAATAAACCAAGAGAAGTATAGGGTCTCATAAACTTTCAGATTTGTTTTTGCCATCGGAGGAGTCGCCCCCTGCTGGCTATTGGAAAGAATGCACATTTTAGACTCATCCTCAATGGCTTCACCCTCGCTTACAGGGACCAATGGAAAAAACCTAATAGAAAACATTTTAATTAATGGGAATTTCCAAATGGTAAAGTGCAAAAGCTGAAATATATAATAATGTAGTATTATATTTAAAATGTGTCCTGAGGCCTTTCCATTTCTCATGTTGAGTTTCCTTTTGGTGTATTTTTCTTATCTATATTCAAGCATTTCCATTTAAGTTTTTGCATTTAAAATGTCACTTCATATTTTCTAATTATCATTTGATATTTCAAATGTCCGTATCTAATTTCTGCCTTTAATTTCTCCGTTTCAATGTTCTATTCATATCCTCCATACTGAGCGCACCCAACCACCTCATCGCCACTCTCTCTCCCTACTCACCCACACACTACCTTAATCCTTTAATTTGCAAGTAGCAAGGAATTAGTCTTGGTGATTTGGTGAACAATAAACGTGAACAAAAGTCTTAAATATCATATGAATGACTTTATTTCATTCATGTTTCTTTTATGGGAGCAATGCTTCCTTGTACCGTTAGCAACAGGCGTTTCACTGTAAGCAAAGCTTCAAAACTTGCCAAGCAAATAAATATAACAATAATGTGCCGAAAACAGACAGGAACAGCGCCACGGTCTAAATTTCACATCGCGGCCAAATGGTGGAATTACAATTTCCGGGTCTGTCGTGTGGAGCCCAATAATACTTTTTCCCATAGACTTAAATTGGGAAATTGACTTCTGTAACTCAGCTTGATCTTGTTTTTTTATATGTTACATTTATTTCCCAGAATGAACTCTTGAATATCTTTTTATTGAAATCATTCGGTCCTTAAAGTTTTAAAACCCAGCTGAATCCAGAGTATTTTTTCTTTCCTCCGTTAATGTGAACATCAAACCAACCCTTCTGGCGTTGTAATGAGACAAATCTGATCTGATGATTTTACACACTTTTTTTGAAGGATAAAAGCAGAAGATACATAGAACAGGATATGTTTTCTTATACTTTGGGGGGCTGTAGATAAGGATACATAGTATGCAAAAAAACACCTTTGAGATGGAAGAATACAGAAATATTCAGGCCAACAACATGAAGAAAATAAAGGTGTTTTTTTAACCTTACAGGAAGACAAAGATGAACCTGAAATTAAGCATAATGTGACCGTTAAACAAGAGCGCACAACTGTGTCAAAGACCAATTCTGCTTTTAACAAAACAACATTAAGGGCTCCAACACAAGTGTAACGCATATCGAAAAATATTCTCAGACGTAAAAAAAAAAGGATGGTGTGAAATAATGACAAACATTTAAATACCTCACAGGTTAATAAAGCATATCTGATAAGACTACGAACCATGACCACTATCACCTGATTTAGTAATTTCACAAAAGGTACTGCAGTTAATTTGACAGTGATGTATTGAGGTGTGCAGCACCTATACTGAATAACCATCTGCAGGAAGCAGGAAGTTACTCTGACAGGTCATCTTTTTCCCATCACCCCACTTCTCTGTATTCGCCACATCTTCCTGCTTCCCTCTTTTTTGTACTCTGTAATTAATCTTCTTTTTTTTTCATAGATCACAGCCACTGAAGATAAGAGTGCAAATCTTATTCTGTATAACAGCTAAGTTATGACTTTCGCTGACAATTTTTAGAACAATTATTAAAAAACCTGGCCAGATGGCCCCTTTCTTATGTAAAACTATGCAGATAAATGTATTTTCTATTAGCATATATTAAAGTGTCGAAGAGGGTGTCAGCTTGCCTCTCTCTTCGCCTGGCTCTGCTTCCCAATTACTTTGCAGCAAGAGACAGACTCTGCTAATTACTTGCAACATTAGGCAGCGCATAATGAGGTGACAACTTGTAGTCCTAAAAAGGAGGGTGGAGATGTAGAATAGTGAGGAGACAATTGCAGGAAGGTAGAGACAAAAAATGGGGATGGGTTCGTGCTCACAGAAAAAAAGTTTTGTATTGGTCGAGTGTGCAAGCGAACTCCAATGGCTGGAATAGTTATTAAGGAAGTCAGGCGACAAGGTATCAAGAGCAAGAAAGTCTGCAACGGGTGGATGGACTAGTCGATCTAACAAGACTTTCTCCTAGGAGAATAGTTGTTGTTGTGGGGACTGCCCATTATTCTGAAAATCCAAAAGGCCGAAAAATGTCCCATTGCAGCAAAAAGCCCATTCGTACGACAACCTCTTATTTATCCTGAAAACAAACGGCTATTCTTTGAAGACGTAAGTGTATTGCTGATTATTATGCACAAAGACGTCATCTGATGTTCCCAATTTTTTTTTACATCACTAGCAAAAGGCACGATCCATCCCTCTGCTGTCATGTCTCGTCGGTTGTGTTAAGTTTTAGGTTTAAGTCCTGTTTTCCATGTCCGCTTTTATTTTGTAGTAACTGTCCTCTCTCATTTCAGAAACTTTATTTCCTGCCCCGGTGTTTCCTCGTTCGTGTGATTATCTGCTCCACCCCTGATTGTCCACCTGTTCCCCATTTCCTCATGTATTTTAAGCCTGTGTCTACCTGTGTCTTGTGTCAGATCGTCTTGTCTCTTCCTGATCATTCTTGATAGTGATAGTCTTTTGTCCTGGTTTACTTTTCCAGCATAGTTGTGATTTTGTTTTGTACTTTGTTCAAGTCTTTTTCCAGCATAGCTGTGATTTTCTGTTTTTTTATAAATCCTTTTGATTGCCCTGAACATTGGAGTCGTGCTTTTGGGTCCTGTTTTTTGAGTTGTGACATCTGCCTGTTGCTACATGTTGCCTTCATTGGTTGGATTGTTGAGGCGTCTGTGCGGCTACAATTAAAACTGCCACTTTGTCACCATTTCACAACATTAAATAGAAAAGTGTAATGGACGGTGTTCTCGGTCAATCGGGAGAGGAGGAATGAGTGACACAAGAGGCAATGAAGTAGAAGTTACACCTTTACTTATACACACAAGGGTTACACCTCTTAGCCCCGGTCAAACAAACAAAAGTGCTGATTCTGGTTGATATGACGACTTCAAAATATTGGCCTACACTCGCAAGTCGTACTCACCCCTCTCCTATCATTCACTAATTATTTCCAATTGCCATATTTGATAAGTTGAGAGTGACTCGGCTTTCAGTGCTGATAAGTCAACAATATAATGAAGCTTCAGCGGCAGTTCAGTCAGGAAGACACTCTGCACTGCTTTGGATTCATAATCTCAGTCTCTAAATCTCCCAGCGATAACAATCAGATGATAAATCAAGTGAAAAATATGGTCCCTTTCCCATGGTATATCGTCATTCCTTTCAACAAGACTTATTTTTGCAATTTAAAGTAGTCTGAATATTATACTCTGGAGTCACATTGTTCTGCTAAACACACCACTGAGCTCATAGAAATGAATGGGGAACTGCCTCCAACACTATATCCTCTTCTTTTTATGCATGCATGGTTCCAATAAGTGCTCTCCGAATGCGAGGAAGCCCATTTTGAATCCAACTGGGAAGGAACCGTCCTTCCCAGGAAGCATCATTGACTTTGAGAAACCAAGCTTACCTCTCCAGAATAGTGTCGTATGTTAAATTGTTATTAGCATTCCAGCTCAAATGTGCTACCCCCCGATTTATTGCATATTGTCTTCAGCATGTCTCATATCAGCCTGGCATTGTCTTCTAATATAATCTACACGGAAGATACACTTTTAGTAGAGGTAAATCTCATTGCACTACACCGTGTAACAATGTGATCCTCCTCATTGTCAGTGGCTTTACATTGATCCAAAAATAGCTCAGTAAAAGATACTGGAATCATTTTGTGAATAACACTGGTATTTATATGTAAAAGAGGAAGCAGCCGAGTGGTAAGAATGATTTGACTCCGATGTGCAGATGGGATTAGTCACCTGCCCAGAAGTATATTGCATTCACAACCAGTCAAATCAATTTATTATTGGGTTTCATGCTGCTGTTGTGCAGTGCTTAAAAGCTGCTCCTTTTTTCCTGTTGTTTATCTCAAATAAGACTTCACACGCTTAATGAGCCAATGAATCTACTGCACCTATTATTCAGTGCTTCTGTGCTCCTCGACTGCGATGCCTCCATAATTAGCCTCTAGCAAAAACAGTGAGCCAGTGTCACAGTGCTGTAGTCCCTCCAGTCAGGAAATTAACTATTTAGGCAACATTGAGCAGGATAATATTATTTTACAACAATAGCTTTAGTGATTAAAAATGGGAAAATAGAAAAGCAGCAGAAACAAAGAGTTTAATGAAATTACCTCAATGTATAACGTACTGGTTGGCTTATGGCAGGGGTGCTCACACTTTTTCAGCATGCGAGCTACTTATTATGTGACCAAGTCAAGGCGATCAACGGGGGGGGGTGCTAGTGAGAGTGTGCTCACCTGCCGCGCGCGAGCCGAGAAGAGTTGTTGACGGGGGCGGGCCAATTTTTTTTTATGTCATGCGATCTACCATACTACGCCGCGATCGACGTATTGAGCACCCCTGGCTTATGGTCTAAAAATGTGTTTTACGGTTGCAAATGTATTTTTCGATAACACATTGAGAATGACTAACTGATTTCCTTTTTTTCAATTTAAGCGCTTTGAAGAAAATGGTGCAGGACCGCCCTAGTGACTGGGACCAATACAGTCAACTACAAGATACTGTTGCCCCTTTTGACATTGCAAAAACCAGCCTCTTGTAGCTAAAATGAATAGTACAACAACAACAACAAATGTGTTTGACATATTTTCACAGATTTTAAATAAGTAAAACAAACTCTCTTCCTCTGTGACACAGAGGATATTTTTGCAGGAACTTGGAAATATTATTCAGATTATCCTGTGTAAACACCGGAAAGAAAACTCTTCAGATCAGACTTTGAACATTGATCACTAGATTATATATATATATTTTTTTTTTTACTTTTTTCTCTGGGCTTACACATGAATGAGAGTGATGGAATTCGATTTATTCTACTGTATTTATTGGTCACTGGAATCTTCCCCCTGACCATTTCAATTCACTGGATTAATTTACTAATTTTAAAGAAGTGAAAATCATAACTTGGGGAGGAACGTTGCCTGATGAGATTCTTGTGATTAATTGTTGTGCGTTAATTACTTATGCAAAGATCATGTTATTATACTCTTTGCTGATTTATTATGGGCACAAATGATCACAGATGCAGTATATCTGAGTTGATGATGTATTAATTCAGGCTGTGTGTGTGGTTTAATTTGGCCAAGAAAAACCTATTACTGTGTAATATTGCTATGTTATTGAAATGAATAAAGTTTTACGGTTGTTCTCCATGAAGAACTGGAACATGGCCGCTGCACCGCTGCAAGCCTTGAAGCTTGGTTCAACATGGTTCAGCCTCTAACTGTTGTTTTGAAGTGTGGTGGGAACAACTTTCCATGCAACAGTGCAGGAGACAGTCGACTATATTTAATATTTGACTTGGGCGATAATTTTTTTTCTTTTGTCCGTTTGGGACGATGGTGTGCGCAACCTCTCCATAAGTGCTGTAGTGATGGTGTCAGCGCTTGTGTTCTGGATTGTGAAGTACTCAGAAAAAACGCTCTGTTACGTTACTGTTGCCGTCGATGTAGCGTAGCACAAGCACCGGCTGGCAGTGGGTGGAAATGTCGTCTCGTCTGCTGGAATGGCAATAAAATCAGCGTTCTTAACTTCCTCCAGAATATAATCCATTATAACCGACAGCATGCAGTCCAACAGCTCGTTTTGCAGCGTCTTTGACGTGCCTTTAAAACGCTGGCTGTCCTAAGTGTCACACCGCGGTGAAGCTTGTCTTGTCTTGGGTTTTTGTCTCGTAACTTCCTGTTTTATTTTGAAGTCTAACTCTCCTCTCGTTTCAGGTCACTTGCCCTTCCTCATGTGTCACCGGTCTGATTGTCTCCCCTGATCCCTGATTGTTTCCACCTGTTCCCCATTACCCTCATGTGCTTATAGTCTGCGTCTTCCCTCTGTCCTGTGCCAAAGTGTTTCGTCTCATGGTCGTTAAACCAAAGCCACGTTCATAGCCGCCAAGCCTTTTTGTAAACCAAACCTCGAAAGAGCGATTTTTGTTGGAGTTTTCATAGTCCAGCTTTTATTTCCTAGTACCTTGTTTAGCCTCCACCTCTTAGGAGAGTTTTTGTTTGGAATTATTAAACTGCTCACTGACGCCTCAGCATTTGAGTCCTGATTGGAATCTCGGCCTGACAGTACACTTTGGCCAGTATGGACTCAGCAGAGGCTGGCCAGTGGGCGGCCATGCTACACGCTCAGGAAGCCCGCGTCTCCCGTCAGGAGGAGTTTCAGGCGGCGATGGCGGCTCAGCTGGGTCAGCTCGTGTCCCAGGTGAGGGAGCTGGGGGACCGCATGCAGCAGCCAACCCAGCCACCCGCGGAGCAGGAGGCTCCAGCAGCTGCCGTGGCTCCAACCCAGGGCACTCCCATGACCGGGGTGGGAATCAAGTTGGCCTCCCCGGAGTGTTTCTCTGGGGAACCAGGACAATGCAGGGCTTTTCTTGTTGACTGTTCGATACACTTTGAACAGCTGCCACAGGCCTTCACCACAGATAGGTCGAAAATAGCTTTCATGATTTCCCACCTGGCAGGGAGAGCCAGAGCTTGGGCCACCGCTGAGTGGGCGCGTGGTTCTCCGCTTTGCTTTTCTTTCACAGACTTTAGAACTGCCCTCATGTGGATTTTTGACCCAGTGTCTTCAGACAGGGAAAAGGCCAGGGAGCTGAGCAGGCTGACACAGGGCAGGGACTCGGTGTGCGACTATGCCATCCGCTTTCGCACCCTGGCGGTGGAGAGTGGGTGGGACAACACAGCCCTGTACGACATATTCCTGAAGGGGCTGGCGACTCGCATCCAGGAGCTGCTGCCAGTGGATCTGCCTGCAGACCTGGATTCACTCATCTCGCTTGCCATCCGGACAGACAAATGGGTTCGTGAGCTCCGGCAACCACAGAGCAGCGGGTCGACGACGGAGAGGTACCTACGTTCCCCTGCCCTGGGCGGGCAGGTTCCCCGTTATTCGACGCCTGAGCACTGCCTTCCCTCCTCCACTGCTGGAGAAGAGGAGCCCATGCAGATTGGCAGGATGCGGCTGACACCGGAGGAGCGACGACGACGCCAACAGGAGGGCAGCTGCTTTTATTGTGGCAAGACTAACCACCTCGTCGCCGCCTGTCCGGCCAAAAGACCCCAGGAGGTCAGCCAAGCCACAGACCTCGCTCGGCGCAGCCTGACGCCAGTTAAGGTAACGCACCATGCCACCACTATGGACTTTAAGGCACTCATAGACTCCGGGGCCGATGTTAACCTAATTGACTGGAGTTTGGCAGAGACTTTGGGGTTAAAATCGGAACCTCTGGTCAGCCCCATCAAGGCCAGGACCCTCAACGGCAAAACACTATTCATGGTCACTCACACTACAGAACCACTGGAACTGCAGATCCAGGAGCATAGGGAACTCCTGAACCTATATTTATTTGAATCGCCCTCTCAGACTCTAGTCCTGGGGAATCCTTGGTTATGTCAGCACAACCCCCACGTAAACTGGAAGACGGGGACAATCATGGGGTGGGGGGAGGATTGTGCGGACCACTGCACACCTGTTTCTGTCCAGGGGATTAACATGCCTTCCATTAATCACCTTTCCGTCACCTCTGCCACAGACTCTGAGACGTCCGACCTAAGCGCCGTACCTCCCTGCTACCACCACCTCCGAGAGGCTTTTGACAAGACCAAGGCCATGTCACTTCCCCCACACCGGCCTTATGATTGCGCCATAGACCTGGTTTCGGGCTCCCCCATTCCCAAGGGTCGGTTGTACTCAATCTCCGGGCCGGAGAAGGCAGCCATGAAAGAGTACATCGAGTCATCGCTGAGGACGGGGCTTATTCGTCCTTCGTCATCAGCAGCGGGGGCCGGATTCTTTGTAGGAAGAAGGACGGCTCCCTTAGACCCTGCATCGATTACAGCCCCTCAATGCCATCACCATTAAGAATCGTTACCCCTCTCATGACATCAGTTTTTGACCAACTGCAACAGGCTAAGGTATTTACCAAGTTAGATTTACGCAACGCTTATCATTTAGTCAGGATCAGAGAAGGAGATGAATGGAAGACAGGATTTAATACTCCTAGCGGCCACTATGAGTACTTAGTGATGCCTTTTGGACTCACCAATGCCCCAGCTGTATTCCAGGCTATGATCAATGACGATCGGGATTTTTAGACCAGTTTGTGTACGTTTACCTGGATGACATTCTCATTTACTCACCAGATCTAGATACTCACAGAAAGCATGTGTCCCAGGTTCTCCAACGATTGTTAGAAAACAAACTCTATGTGAAGGCAGAAAGAGTGAGTTTCATGCCGACACCATCTCCTTCCTGGGCTTCATTGTAGCTCCTGGAAGGGTGCAGATGGATCCGGCTAAAGTGCGCTGTGGCGAATGGCCCACACCTGATAGCCGCAAAAGGTCCAGCAGTTCCTCGGTTTTGCTAACTTTTATAGGCGGTTTATCAGAGGCTTCAGCGCAATAGCAGCTCCGCTCCATGCACTCACCTCCACGAAGGTGCGCTTCCTCTGGTCCCCGGAGGCGGAGGCAGCTTTTCAGCACCTCAAGACCCGCTTCACCACGGCTCCCATCCTCACGATGCCTGATCCCCAGCGGCAGTTTGTGGTCGAGGTGGACGCCTCCAACGAGGGGATTGGAGCGGTCCTGTCCCAGCGGTCTGAACAGGACGGTAAGATGCATCCCTGCGCCTTCTTGTCGCAGCGTCTGTCGCGGGCGGAGCGGAACTATGATGTCGGCAACCGGGAGCTGTTGGCGGTCAAGCTGGCCTTGGAAGAATGGAGGCACTGGCTTGAGGGAGCTGAACACCCATTTATCGTCTGGACCGACCATAAAAACCTGGAATATAATCGTAAAGCCAAGAGACTGAATTCTCGCCAGGCAAGGTGGGGGCTCTTTTTTAACCGCTTCTCTTTCACCCTCTCGTACAGGCCGGGCTCCCAGAACGTCAAGCCCGATGCCTTGTCACGTCTCGACCCGAGCCTGTAGCCAAGGAGCCAGAGCCAATCCTTCCACAAACCTGTGTGGTTGGAGCGGTGACTTGGCAAATAGAAACACAGGTCAAGCAGGCAAACAGTGAGAGTCCGCCACCTAGTGGGTGCCCTGAGAATCGGTTGTTTGTCCCGGCTGAGCTGCGCCCACAGGTGATCCACTGGGCTCACACCTCGCTACTTTCCTGTCATCCGGGGGTTCGGCGGACCATGTTTGCCATCTCTCGGAGGTTCTGGTGGCGGTCCATGGAACGGGAGGTCCAGGAGTACGTCGGGGCTTGTTCGGTCTGCGCCAGGAATAAGACATCCTCTGGGCCGCGTATGGGACTTCTACAACCGCTCCCCATCCCCTCCAGACCATGGGCTAACATCTCCATGGACTTTGTCACGGGCCTCCCGGTCTCCGAAGGTAACACCACGGTTCTTACCGTGGTGGACAGGTTTTCCAAAATGACGAGATTCATAGCCTTGCCCAAACTGCCGTCAGCCAAAGAGACAGCTGAGATTATGATTAACAATGTCTTCAGAGTCCACGATTTCCCTAGGGACATCGTTTCCGACCGGGGGCCCCAGTTCGTGTCACGCTTCTGGAAGGAGTTTTGTCGCTATCCGGAGCCACGGCGAGTCTCACGTCAGGCTATCACCAAGCAGCCAGGCGAACGAGGCCAAGCCCCAGGCGAAACGCCTCAACCAGCAGCTGGAGACCGGTCTCCGCTGTCTGGTGTCCCAGAACCCCTCAACCTGGAGCCGGCACCTGGTCTGGGTCGAGTATGCCCATAATACCCTGCCCACCTCGGCCACAGGTTTCTCACCCTTCAAATGTGTGTGGGTTACGAGCCTCCTGTCTTGGCGGACCAGGAAGCGGAAGTGCGGTGCCCTCCGCCCGCCATGGTCCGCCGTTGCGGCCCGGCAGCTCCTCATCCGCCAAGGAGACCGGGTCAAAAGGGCCGCCGACCGGAGAAGACGGCCCGCCCCTGCGTACCAGCCGGGCCAGAAAGTGTGGCTCTCAGCCAAGAACCTCTCCCTCAAAGGCCTCTCAAAGAAACTGGCACCGCGCCAGTGGGGCCATTCCCCATCACCAAGATTATCGGGCCTGCAGCGGTTCGCCTTCGTCTGCCCCGGGCTCTCCGGGTCCACCCGACATTCCATGTCAGTCAGGTCAAGCCAGTCAGGGAGAGCTCCATGGTCCCGCCCCTCCCGCCCCCTCATCCTCCTGAAGTGATAGACGGGGGTCCTGTCTACAAGGTCAAGAGATTATTAGCTGTGCGCAACCGTAGTCGGGGCAAGCAGTACCTGGTGGACTGGCAGGGGTACGGCCCGGAGGAGCGTCAATGGGTCCCATCCCGGTTTATACTGGATCGGTCCCTCATAGAAGACTTTGTGAAGGACCATCCTGAACTGCCTGGGCCGTCAGGAGTCGGCCCTTAGGGGGGGGGGGTACTGTCACACCGCGGTGAAGCTTGTCTTGTCTTGGGTTTTTGTCTCGTAACTTCCTGTTTTATTTTGAAATCTAACTCTCCTCTCGTTTCAGGTCACTTGCCCTTCCTCATGTGTCACCGGTCTGATTGTCTCCCCTGATCCCTGATTGTTTCCACCTGTTCCCCATTACCCTCATGTGCTTATAGTCTGCGTCTTCCCTCTGTCCTGTGCCAAAGTGTTTCGTCTCATGGTCGTTAAACCAAAGCCACGTTCTTAGCCGTCTAGCCTTTTTGTAAACCAAACCTCGAAAGAGTGATTTTTGTTGTAGTTTTCATAGTCCAGCTTTTTATTTCTTAGTACCTTGTTTAGCCTCCACCTCTTAGGAGAGTTTTTGTTTGGAATTATTAAACTGCTCACTGACGCCTCAGCATTTGAGTCCTGATTGGAATCTCGGCCTGACACTAAGGTGCTCCTCCGGCACATCATCTAGAGAGGCTACAAAATCCAGCAATCCTTTGAAAATGCCAGGGTTGTCTGAGGAGTCAGTCTCTTCATGCCCACGAAAAGGCCAACTAAAAAGCCCCACAAAACTTCACACAATCAATTATTTTGGATAAAATGTGCCTGCTTCTATCCACCTCCTCGTTGTGTTTTTCTCACCGCAATCCTGTGTCCGTATTCTGGGTAGCGATGTTCACTTTGCCTAAAATGGCTAGCTTGATGGAGTTATCAAGTGCTTCATGTCCCTAAAGGTGCGTTCACACCAAAAGCGAAACTATTTTTCGCGTCGCCCAAAACGCGTGAATTTACTCGCTCGACCATTCGCCGTGTTCAAGCCATGAGCGTCGAGACGCTGCGCGAGGGGCGGGGCTTATCTCTGTGTCTCGTCTCCGTAAAGACCGTTATCATCTCCTTCATCCACCATGAAGAACTAACCTCTAGTTCTGCTTTATACTTGTTGTGGACGTCTCACACACTAACGCCCTCGTGTTTGGGTTCATGACATCACCCGTAGGCTCACTCAGCTCGGTCACTTTCACCGATGAAGTTACTGTTACGTCTGAAAGACTTCCGCTTCCAGCTACGAGAGCGGAACTCAAGAGCTGATTGGCCCGAGTTGCGAGATGACCGCCTCAAAGCTGAAATATTTCAACTCGGGGTGAAAATTGTGCCGCTGGAAACGCGTCGGCCACATCGCGTCGCCCCAAACGCCCCAAACACGTCGCCCGGGAAAATATCGCATCTATCGCAGCCACAAGCGTCTGTACGTTGACTTTTCATGGGATTCAGTCGCGAGAAAAAATAGTTTCGCTTTTGGTGTGAACCCACCTTTACTCTCGTATCTGTCCATGCAGGAACCGTCCTCGTTTTATTTAAAAAGCAAGCACGGAAAACAAAATACGGCATTAGCACGACAGCATCCAGCTAGCCAAAACTTCTGGGTGTAAGTCTCTGCAGAAGTTTCGTATATGCTGATAAAATTATTATAATATATATATATCAATATATTTGTTTTTTGTGGGGCTCTAGGTGCCAGCCTCAACTGTTTCTTACCTTTCTTTTCTCTCGCAAAAGTTTTCTTCTAGTTTTTCCTGATCCGATGTGAGGCCCCGGGATGTCGTATGTGTACAGATTGTAAAGCCCTCCGAGGCAAATTTGTGATTTTGGGCTTTACAAAATTAACTGAATTTAATTGACTTTGGTCTCAACAAAGACCCCTGCTGATGTAATCAGTTATCGAGAAATGTGGCTCTTGTGCTCTCCCTGTCAGACATATGTTGAAACTACAACTCTGGATATTTATCTGAAATTTTTGGAAAGAGCTTTAACTTATTTATGGCATCAAAACCATTCACAAACTTCTCTGAAAAAAAAAGACGACTTTCCACTCAACTCGCCAGCTGACAGCTTGCCTTCCGAAATGATTGCCAGTCTAGACTGCTTCATTTCAAATTGGCCATTTTTGGTCTGCTGGCTGAGCCACTTCCCAGCTAACAAAATAAAAGTGGTGAAAAAGAATGTAACTCAATGTTGGACATGGGTGTAACGGAAGAATATAACAGTGCCTGGTGTAGCGGCGTTCCATCGGCGTGGTTCCGCTAAAGAGCTACAGGCACATAGTTTATTTTCCTTACGTGAATAACATGAGATCGTATCCTTCTTTTCCTTTTTGTCTTTATTTGATGTAGCAAAAAAACATTAACTGCATACACAAAATAAATAAACTCTATCTTACGATCATACCATATAATACGGTATGTTACGATATGTTACGGTAGAAAAACTGTGTGCTCTAGTGCCTAATGCAGCTCGTTGCTTTCCACCTGCTGCTGTCAAGACATCATTAAATCTCCGTCTAGGAAGCGTCTGTCATTACCCTAAATTATTCTGTAATTTAGAAAGTAAATTATAAAATGTCCTGAAATTCTGATTGATCAAATAATACACTGGTTCATACATCTGGTATAGCCGCATCCTTCTTAAGGTGCGTTCACACCAAAAGCGCAACAATTTTTTCGCACGACCGAATCCCATGAAAAGTCAACGTACAGACGCGTGTGGCTGCAATAGATGCAATATTTTCCCGGGCGGGGCGTTTGGGGCGACTCGATGTGGCCGATGCGTTTACAGCGGCGCGTTTTCAGCGGGACAATTTTCGCCCCGAGTTGAAATATTTCAACTTTGAGGCGGTCATCTCGCAACTCGGGACAATCAGCTCTCGAGTTCCGCTCTCGTAGCGCTGGAAGCGGAAGTCGTTCAGGCGTAACAGTAACTTCATCGGTGAAAGTGACCGAGCTGAGTGATCCTACGGGTGATGTCATGAACCCAAACACGAGAGCGTCAGTGTGTGGGATGTCCACAACAAGTATAAAGCAGAACTAGTCGTTAGTTATTCTGGTGGATGAAGGAGATGATAACAGTCTTTACGAAGACGAGACACGGAGATAAGCTCCGCCCCTCGCGCAGCGTCTCGACGCTTATGGCCTGAACACGACAAATGGTCGAGCGAGTAAACTCACGCGTTTTGGGCGACGCGAAAAATCGCATCGCTTTTGGTGTGAACGCACCTTAAGGCCGAGCCCCGCCACCGGACGCTTGTGCCCGCGATGTCATGTGTTGTGCCCGAAGCTCTTGAATAAAAGATGAGCACCCTGCTTAAAATATGGCCAGATTTGGGGCTCGATTTTCGGCCCGATCGATTTCCTCAGTCCAGTCCTGCTCGGCAGTAGAAATCCAAACGAGTCGGCAATGTTTTCACTCCATGCTGACAATGTAACCTACAATGCGTCGAGCCTGATGAAGAACATTTCCACAGTGCACTGAAAATAAGAGACCACACCACTAAAGCTGTTTGACAATACAACTTTGTAGTTAGCAGAGGCTCCCGAGCTCTTGTTGTTGCTTGTACCTGGTGTGTAATCCTCTTGTGCTGCCAAGGCCTTTTCTCTCATTTAATAGGAAAGCCTTGACAGTCACCACCAGACAGCAAAAGAAAAAAGAAGAAAAAAAAGAGCTGTAAAGCTTTCCTCCTTGCTATCTGCTACAACCGCTGCGTCCAATTTCACCTGCTTGGTTTCCCTGCTGTCCCCATTCAGAAGAGAGATGTGTGCTGCAAACAGTGGGAGGGTTGAGGGAAAGGAAGAACAACGTGAAAACTCATTTGTCAAGCTGTTTTATTTTCTACGGTGGTGAAAAAAAGTTGAAAGCTTCACCTCGCCTTGTTGGGTTTTCTAAAACTAGTGTTGTGGATAGAGAAGCGTGTAAAGACGTAGTGCGCTTGAAGCTGTTTATAACGGCGGTTTTTTGAGCTGCATGTTTGCATTCATTGAAGACGCTGTCAGATATGTCTCTCCTTTCTCCTTTCTTTCATCGATAAGCCACCTGGAGCATGTGCAGGATCTGGATTACAGGATGCCGTTTATGAGATGTCTCATCGCAATATATTAGAATATATTTTGAGCTTTCTTGTTCAATTACACAGGTGGACATTCTTGAATGAATGTGTGACTGGACACACATGCTAGTAAGAACAAGTGAAGCTGGTTGACCAGTGGGGTCAACTTCTTTCTTATAGATCAATGTCTTCCATGCCTATGTTCTAAACATCTTTATATATATTCAATGTCTGCCACTCATGTTTCTATGCCTGTGTTCACCATCGCTCTCTGAAATGTAAACAACTGACCTCTCGGTTAAAACCTAAATTTAAGCTGGTTAACATCCATAACTGGACATGAAGATGTGTGTTTCACCCCCACTTCTGTGGCGGTTTAGAGTATACAAATATTGTGGTTCCTTCAGATCGTTGAAGAAATCGACAGTCTCGCGAGCTGTGTTTCTCCTCCCATGATTCATGTCCAATTAAAGAATTCTACTTTTTGATCTTCGACTGCAACCTCATCCGTGACCAGTCTGTTGAACAAAATCAACTCCCACTAAAGCCAGGTCATGTCCACAACTCAAACTGCTGTATTTCTGCATAGGTCTGGATCGTGGTCCATGCCTCCTACCAACTAGTCATACTCATTGAATGTGTTGTAACTCTGTAATGACTCCTTCTGTACACATGACATCTCTTGCTTCTGTCCACCCGGGGAGAGGGATCCTCCTCTGTTGCTCTCCTGAAGGTGTCTTCCCTTTTTTACCGGTGAAAGGGTTGTTTCTATTTCCCGGGAGTTTTTCCTGATCCGATGTGAGGTCCTGGGATTTTGGATGTGTACAGATTGTAAAGAGGCACATTTGTAATTTGGGATTTTGGGCGATGTAAAATAAAGTGAATTTAATTTAATTATTTCAGGGGTGGGTCACTGTCAGCGTAACTCACACAGCATCCTCGTCTCCTTTCACTATCTGCAACAACCCCCCACCCCCCACACACACACACACATTTAGCAGAATGATGTAGCCAGTGATGTGGAGGTCAGGCCATGCCGGATGTAAGAATGAAGTACAATGTACAGCAACCAAGTAGCAATTACATTCATATGCTACTAATTTGTCATGGGTATTTCCATTCAAGGATAATAGTCTGTACCAAGGCATGAGTCTTGTAATACAGTGAACAGTAAGGCCCAGGATGTCTGAGTGGTGAATAGCAGTGTGTATAAAGCGCTTGCGGTGATGGCGCATGGATTTGCATCCCATCTCATGGGGGAGACATTATTGACTTAGTTAACAGTCACCATAATCTTTCCATTATCTCAACCAATCAGTTTAATTGTCTAAACACAGAGGCTTTAACGACTTGTGTGGACTCTTAACTTCACTTCCAGTATATTTAGTAATTACTCACCCCCACGCTTCGCAGTATGCGTACTTCCTGCCATTGGTTGGTCACCTGTGTTCTATTATCCCATCAGACCTCCCAGTACGTGTACTGTTTGTCTCAAGTAAACTCTTTTTCTTTGTGGACTTCTACTCTGACCCCTGAGTCTTTTTGACTTCTGACCATCACCTGGGCTGGAGTTCCCATCACGGTGGCTCAGTGGGTAGCACTGTCGCCTCACAGCAAGAAGGCCCTGGGTTCGAATCCCGGTCGTTCCAGGTCCTTTCTGTGGAGTTTCTCCTCGTGCCTCTCCGGGTACTCGGTTTCCCCACCATCATAAAGACATGCACCTCACTCACCCGGTGTATGATGGATGATGAATCTTGGTGGTGGTGAGGGAGCCGTGGGCGCTGATTGGCAGCCACGCTTCCGTCAGTCTGCCCCAGGGCAGCTGTGGCTACTGATGTAGCTTACCACCACAGGGATGACTGTGTGTGTGTGTGTGTATGACTCTGGACTCTGTACTCTGTAAAGCGACTTCGGGATAGTACTTGCCTTGAGAAGCGCTATATAAAATAAATGATTATTATTATTATTATTATTAATACCAGTATCGGAAAATGCCTCCGATACAGCCCAAAATGGTGGATCGGGTATCAGTAAGTGGCGAGAGTTATAATGCACCGATCTGATATTCCCTTACTCTCTCTGTTGAGAGTTGCACATGCTAGCAGAGGGGAAAGGAAAGTCCATGGCCATACATCAACGATAAATAATCAATTCCATACAGTGGCAACTGTTAGAATACATAAATAAGTAATATATATATATTAATGCTTTAATATCAATTAAGTACACGCTATCGTCCGATATGCAAGTTGAGGTTATTGTGGAAAAAAATATTGTTATAGACATACAGTATCTCGTTCAAGAGTTACGGCTGCAGAGGAGAACAACGCGGTTGGTCACGTGTGCATCCGTGAGTGAGAGACTGTTTACCTGTGTTCATTTTGCATCATATTTTGTGGTGCTCACTTAAGAAATGTCCGGTCGATGTTTTTGTCTCACAGCTAATGGAACTATCGTTAAAGATCGGATTGGTGGGTCGGTCCAGCGCTTTGATCCAGATTGCAATATCTCTAAGTATTAGTACTAGATGGCCTTGATCCCCTTACATCATCATTTTATCTTAAAAGTGTTCGTTCTAAAATTAGGAGTGTGGCTGAAATAAATATCCAAAGCTTTTTAATAGTATTCTACCCTGCTGTAGTATCAAATCAATGTCTGTATTAGTTGCCACCGACCCTGTCCTCCTTCTACATGTGGTCATGTGGGAGGCTTTTCTTTGGCATTTTAATCTTGTTCATATTATGACTTCAAAGAACCAAGTGGGCACAAGAGAGGCTTCACACACCAGCTGACTGGAACAGGGCAGAAAGCAAAGATGGGCCCTCTGTTCAGAGAAGAGATGGTTCCTGAGCTGGGGGAGGAAGCACAGAGGGGAGTACTGAAGCATGCCAAGTCTGGACTCTCCAGGACTTTTCAAGCATGAAAAACAGGATTATTAGCATTTTGGCAATACGTGTACACGTTGGCTTTTTGGGCGATATCAGCACCGGAGCGTAGAGGTTAACAACTCAGCTAGGGAGACGGACTGAGAGCCAATAAAGGATATTTACGTCAACCATTCACTGAGTCCATCTAACTGTCTACACATCTAACCATCTGCCTACGTATCCCTCCATGTCGCTGCGTCCCCTCCATCTGCTCAGCGTCATATATATATTACTACGTTCTCCGACTGAAGCCGAGGGAGTGGAGCAGTACCCTCGGGACGATAACCCACAGGCAAGAAATGGATTAACCAAAAGAGAGAGAGAGAGAACCACACGTAATATATATATATATTTATGTGTATATATACATACACACATATATATATATATTTATTTATGTGTATATATAGATAAATATATATATATGTGTATATATACATAAATATATATATATATATGTGTGTATATATACATAAATATATATGTGTATATATACATAAATATATAATATTTTATATATATATATATGTGTGTATATATACATACATGTATATATAAATATATATATATATATATAAATAAATAAGATAATTGTTTTTAGTGTATTTTACAGCAAGATTTAAGACATTGGTTAAACCGACCCGTAACAGAAAGCGTTAACAGAAGGTAACAGAAAGCTCACACAAGAGGAAGGATATACATGCATATATGTGTGTATATGTATATATATAATTATATACGTGTGTGTGTATATATATATATATGTAATTATTAGGGCTGTCAATCGATTTAAAAAAATTAACTAATTAATCGCACATTTTAAAATTCATTAATCGCGATTAAAAGGTTTTTTTTCTTCTTTTTAAAGACAAAACTTCACACAGAGCTGTGTTTTCAAAGAGGCTCCTACCTATAAAGTGCCAGCGAGGTATTTAATATTGTGGATGATAAATTGTTTCTTCAGTGAAACATCCAGATTAGTAAAAAAAAAGATGTATATTTGAGACCCCATTGGTCCTGTCATCTTTAACACAGAACAGCAGCAGAACCAGTGGCCTTGGTAAACTGACTGACATTCACATATGTCACGTGAACCCTCTGGAGGCTGGGCTCATGTCTCCATTTTATAAAAAAATGTAAATTCACCTTTTAAAGGCGTTTGCATATGACACATACCCACGTGTTATACATCAAACATTACAGAACAATCTCATCTCTATCCAATGTGAGGCACATTGTCCTCGTGCCGTGTTCTCTGTCTTCTGACTGACAGGCTGCTAATGAGCCTCACCTGTGGTGGGAGGTCCTTTGTGATTTACTGAGTGTTCATTGGTTGTTTTTTTCGCAAAATGTTGACAGACAAACGGATTGACCAATCACGGTGAAGGTTTCGTGTGACAAGTTCTTTCCGGCCGTCACACCGACACGTCGCCCTCCGTTCCTCTGTGTATCAGAGGGGGAGACGGGAGGAAACCCGACTGATTCATCCACGAGTTTAAACTGATTTATGCTCCTTATTTTCGCGGAGAAATAATTGTTTTAAAAACGGAAACAGTGTCAAACCGTACTGCCGCGGTTTGACACTCAGGAGTGTAAAAACTTCAAGGCACACCGGAAGTAAACAAAGTTGCGTTAATTACGTTTAAATATTTTTGTGCGTTAACGTGGCCAAATTAATCGCATAGATTAACGCGTTAACGCTGACAGCCCTAGTAATTATATGTGTGTGTGTGTATATACAAGACATATGAAATCATGCAGCTCTTTGTCGGAGAAAATTGTTTCTGAAATGCTCTTTGAACTCTGATATTTCCCCTTCATCTGGGGAGCATCACACCTCTGTCACTTGAGTTCATATCCACATCAGCGACTCCTGTTGCTCTGTTATTAGAGATTGTTCGCTCTTACGCAAATCCAGCCTGGGCCGGGCACGTTGTGCTGTTGTTTAACATGAATATGACTTCCATTCCACGGTCGGATGCCTCCATCTGGTGACCTGTATGCTGGTGTACGGACGGCGGAATTGCTCAGCCCTGTCGGGCTTTCTTCCATCATCCTCCTCTTTGTCTCGCTGTCTTTATGGAGTGTCATGTGCTCCCAATGCAAATGAGTTGTGCTCCTAATTAATGCACAGTGTGAGCTCAGAACTGGTAATGTGTGTGTGTGTTGTATGAAACAAAACTCTGAACGATTCCTACAAAATAAAGTGTATTTATTATGATTATTACTTATATGACTGCTGTTCATCTTAACAGTTGGTTTAAATAAATGCCATTCCATAACGACAATTTAGAGGGAATGTGATCATTCAGACCTGACTACAACAGTCGTGGTGCTCCCTGGTGGGTCTTTCGGAGGATTGGCGCTCCTCCAACGCGGTTAACCATCGTGGTTGTCGGCTCCTTATCCACCACCTTGGCCACTTGTTCAACTCCTGCTTGCCGTAGATTGTTGTGCGTTACCATGTGAACCGTTTAAGCCGTTTCATTTGCCAAAGCTAGGAAGGACAACTGCAGCCTCATTCCTTTAACAGAGGTTTCTGGAATAGAAAAAAAAAGAAGTCTATGAGAGAATGACTCTACTTCTCTCTTGATGTATTCCCTCAGTAAACATTGTAAACGTCTAGTTTTAAGTCTTCCGCAATACAGCGTGATGTTCATGTATTAATCATGGTCCATTTAGAGTCAAACAGACCATAAAGCTGGGTATGTTTTAGAGCGGGGCTACAAGGTGATTGACAGGTTGCTGCAGCTTTTGCGCTGTCCGGAGTTGACAGAGTGCCCGGCTTAGAGCTTTAACCCTTTCAGTTTTTTTACTTCATCAAAGTCAATTGTAAAAAAAAAAATTCGCTCTAAAAATTGTTCAGCTGTAAGCTCCACCCTCTTGTGTCACTTATGCAAAAACCAAGATGGCGAATGCCAACGTACCAAACTCCAGGCTTCAAAAAGGTCGACCACAAAAATGTCTGACGTCATGGAGACAACGTCCACGTCTTATTTACAGTCTGTAGTTCTGAGGCCACAAATACTCTAATAATATTTAATAATTTAGAGTAAAAGTGGTGTGTTTGCCCATAGTGTTAATCCTTCAAGAGCTTTCCTGTCGTATACATAGTGTATATGTATATGCCAGAGAGGTCAGGTTCATTTATACTTTTCTCATTCCACTCAGATTGCTTGTTCTGATTTACACCCTGTCATCGCGTGCTCATCATCATCATCAGGCCCCCGCCCTGATTGGTCCCACTGTGTGTTGTGTGTCTTGTTACCCCTTTAACCGTTCCTGTCCTTCCCAGTGTTCCAGGTCTTTTTGTGTTCTTTTTGCCATGATCAGGTGTTGGTTATGTTGTGCTCTTGAGTTTTTCTCACTACGTGAGCGCTTTGTTTTTCATCACTGCAGAACCGAAAAAAAAAAAACTTACTTATCTCTGTCTTCTCTCTCTCGAATTGGGTGGTGGTCCCTACTTCTAAAAGTGTGTCTGACGTAACAATATGTAGGATATGCTATATGCATTCAGGAGGTTTTCCAGATTATTTCTTGTTTTCCCACACCTGTCTCCTGTCTGTTCATCATCGTCATCGCCCTGCCCTCCTGGTCTCACCCACTTGTGTCTGCCCCTGATTTATCCCTGCCTGTGTCTGTATTTGTCAGTTCGTCTGGTCTTTTGCCATGATCAGGTCAGAGTTATGTTGTGCTTTGAGTTTTGAGTTTCGGTTATGTTGTGCCTTGACATTGTTCACTGCCCTCAAAAATAAGTACTTACAAATACTTTATCTCTGTCTCGTCTCCTAATAGCCAATTGGGTCCTACTTCCTAAGTGTCTGAGATCGTAACAATATGTATATAAAGTACCACTTTGCCTTGTGAATGCCAGAATGGAGAGCAGCCATCCAGTCTCCCTTCATTCCTCAACTTCTCCTTCTAATCTCTGCAATGTTTCTGTGTCCGTCTTAAATTAGACCACGTTACTGTTCACTTTTCCCGCTGTGGTGACTCCAATGCATCTTCTCTCAGAAGGACCTCGTCACATAGAGCTCTACTGCCCCCTGCAGGTACACCATCAGACCTCATCACACCTCACTGCACCGTGCTGGAACGAGGATGTCCAGGAGCCGAGTTTTCCATTTTAGCCTGAAAGAGGATGTCCAGGAGCCGAGTTTTCCATTTTAGCCTGCTTCTCTCCCTCCCTCTAACTTTTGACCATGTGCAGTTAAATTCTTGCAACTCGTAGTGCTTCTCTGAAAAAGTGTCTTGAATAAAAAGGACTGACACGACTTCAATTCTAATTCAATGTTGTGTATTTTAATGGTCACACAGTGGACATGCATCCCCTTTAGAGACGACCGTAGATTCAACGGTGCGGAAGTTCATTATTGCTGAAATCTACAGATGAAGTGCAGAAAAAGCAGACAGAATTGCAAGTGCAATATATATTCTGAGCAACAATAGAAGCTTTGTTACTAGATTAGCGTGAGCGGTGGGGCTATCGTCATCCATCTGTTCACATCCCTTTCCTTCAGACTCTGACAGCAGTGATAACTGTTACGTTTGACCTCCAGCATCTCGCTGTTGGAGAGAAACACCTATCTGTGGTCCATTAGCTGTCTATGTTTTCTACAATACAATAATAATGATTATGAACTGTGCTGACGGGTGGTTAGGTCTGCCAAGCGGACGAAGCTGCTTCCAAAAACAAGAGTTAATGTCCGGCCGGCTTTCACATCCGCTGCCGTGTGTGATGCTGCAGGTGGGATGCTGGTCAGGGGGGGCGTCTGCTTCTGGTGGGTTGAGCTGGGGAGGAGGGGCCGAGTTTGAATGATTATCCATGTCTTTTAGCCCCATTCGAAGGGAATTACCTTTACAGGGGGCGTAGGAGAAAGGAAATCTTCACGATGCTTCTCAGCAATTTCACTCATGATTCAGGACATTTCAACCATGGGGAAATTAAGAGGATGTGTCCTGAAATAGATATGGACATTCAGCGGGGCAAAAAGGGGGGAGATAAAGCCTACGCAGACGAGGCGAGTTAAAGGAGACCGCAGGAGGTGACTGAGTCAAATATCGTCCTCTTTTTCTATTGGAATACACAGACACAAAACCCCATATTGATATCACTCAGTGGGAGTTATACTTCTGAGGATATCATTATCTCTGGAAACAAAGTCCTTTAATTATGTTTTTAGGTTGTCTCCGGAATCACAGCACATGTCAGCACACACATGAGGACATTGCAAAACAGAAACTTCTCAAAGCGCTACTGCATACTTTTAATGGCGACAATCAGCCAACGTGTAATGAAATACAGGCTATGAATAGGGAAAAGCAGCACCTCCCTGTAGCTGAAGTTACAACATCACACCGCATGTTTACAGCTCTTAGATTACATTTTTTGAGCTGATAAATGGAGATGGAGAAGATCTGCTTTAAAATACAAACATGGGATGGGAGGGGAATTACAGGAGGAACGGCTAGTTCTCCAAAAATATGAAGGAAAGTGTCATTGTGGCGGTGATTACGACAACATGGTTCACATACTGACGAGCACATGTCGTGTAAAATCACCCCAAATCTCCAAGAAAAATAGATCCATTCAGAATGAACGTCTTGATTGAGTTGTTATCAGAGATGCAATCAAGCGTTTCATAGAAGTTTTCTCTAACCATTTAGACAGATACTATACAGCTGGGTAATTTAAGTGACATTGTGATTTCAAGATGGTGAAAGATAGAGTTGTGTCTTGTCAAATTATTTAAAAACATAATTTTGACAAAATAAAATAATTCTTAAATCTTGAAGATTTCCGATGCTGCATATACAAAGTCAAATAAAAACTGTAAATAATCAAAACATACAACATATACATAGTGACATCAAATTAAGATCGATTAAAATGAAATAAATGCCCCAAAGATATTTCTGAAGAAAAAAAGTGTTTACTTCTGAAGTTTTGCAGTTGAAACCTTTGAAACGGATAAAAGAATAAGAAAATAGAACGAAAGAGGTGTTGAAATATGTTTCCAGTCTGAGCGCTGCATGGTGTTGGCACTGGGATACAGATCACACTGGCATCCCAGCAGCCACTTGCTCTGTTTCCCTGATCCATGCCGTGTCTAACCAGCCTTCCTCCCACTCGGCAGTTCACGGTCGGGCAAACCTTCGCTTTGGCAGCGGATCCCTGAACTGAAGGGAAGCAACAAGCCACTCGAGGCCGTGATTCACAGTGATTTTACAACAGCTTTGTTCGGTCTGACGCCGATTGGAACTTTCTGGCCCCGTGGCTGTAAATCACAGCCTGAAATGGCTTAAATTTATACACAGCAACCCAAAAAGTGCATAAACCTCTTGATTATATATACGAATTCTTCAGCGAAGCAATGCAGTTGTATACATTTAGCACAACAGATGTCAAGCCGCTGCTCGGAGCAGCAAAGGAAAGCACGGGGGGGATTATTAAAATCGACGTGGATGTCAATGTTAATTGTGCAATTGTCGAAGTGGAGTCACGTTGGCACTCTTCGTTGCTGGTGCGGGCGTGTTTGATTCTGAACAGGTGTGTGTGTAATCACCCCTTTGGGCTTCCTGGTACATCGAACGTGAGGGGGGAAAAAAGAAAAGTTCTCGTCACGTTGCAGAGGCGTTGGAGTCTCCCTTCGGCCAGTGATGTCATTTCCTGTGTTGCTCGTTGCACTGTAACAATCAATCAAGTTTTATTTATATAGCACCTTTTAGAGTATTCAAAAAAAACAAGACGTGAATGAAAAGAAGATGAGACTAATGTCCAGCAAAGTTGTGAAAATTAAACAAGTAAACAAACTACAACACTAAAAAAATGTAGCATGGTAAATCAGTCTAAAATAATTGAATTGGAGCAAAATGAAATAAGGAAGAAAAAAAACACGTATGAATGCTAAAATCATCGCATTAAAAACACATTTACGCCACTGTACAAAACCAAGCGTAATAAAAAGACATTATCAAACGAGACATAAAAGCCACACTGAATTGATGGGTTTCTGTTTTAAAATATTCATATTTTCAGCTATACTCTCAGATCCTCTGGTATAAGCGGTTCTGCCGGCTTGAAGCATGACGGCTAAAAGCAGCGTCACCAAATGCTTTTGTTCTGCTTTGTGGAGCAGCGGAGAGAGAGAGGGAGCCCGGGGCCTCTGAGGGGACGCACCGCCTCATAACTAAAAGCATTTCTGAGCTCTCGTCTGGTGCTAGGCAGGGCAATGCCTTACCAAGTAATGCATTCACTTTCAAAACAATACGGAAACTCACAGATAACCAGTGTTAAGATTGTAATAATGTAATGTGTAATGTGTGCAGTCCTTTTTGGTAATACTGCGGCAGCAGAAATTCTCATGAATTATAGCTTGATTGCCATGGCACCAGGGTGAAGGGCCAGGTATCTTCAAGAAGATTAGAGTATAAAGGTTATTTTGTGACATTCATAGGTGACACACACAGTGCTTCTCTGTGTGTGTGTGTGTGTGTGTGTGTGTGTGTGTGTGTGTGTGTGTGTGTGTGTGTGTGTGTGTGTGTGTGTGTGTGTGTGTGTGTGTGTGTGTGTGTGTGTGTGTGTGTGTGTGTGTGTGTGTGTGTGTGTGTGTGTGTGTGTGTGTGTGTGTGTGTGTGTGTCACTGCGGTAGGAGTAGCACACCACAAATCACATGAGTGATATAATCACGATCCATGGAAACCTGTGAGGAGAGCAGGTTCAAACTTACTAACTAAGTTAGTAATGTGTATTAATGAAACATTAGTTCATAGAGAAGGAGATAGAGAGGAGGAGAGAAAATTTTAGTGGATAACTATTTAACCCTAACAATAAACCTGAGCCAGCCTACCTATAAACCTGAACCAGCCCTAACTAGAAACCTCAGCCAACTCTAACTAGAAACCTGAGCGACCGACCAAGTGTGGTACAAGCAACTACAAAGTAAAAGTGAAGAAAAGGGATGTCAAGCTAACTGTTATGTGTGTGTGTGTGTGTGTGTGTGTGTGCTAGTGTGTGTGTGCTAGTGTGTGTGTGTGTGCTAGAGAGACAGAGTCAGAGAAGCTGACAATGACTAATGTGTATGTTGTGTGTGTGGCAACAGTATTGAATGAATGAGGTACAAATCCCGAGCAGTAAAGATAAGTGCTGACTAAAATGCAGATCGCATTTTTTCTCAACTAAACAAGATTACAGCCCAGCAGAAGTTTATGTGACACTATGACATGGAGGCAGGAGTTATGAATATGTTTTATATTCCTTTTGAGTAAAAAAACCAAAAACTTTATTAGCTATTCGTCACATATAACCAAGGTGGATAAGAAAGAAAAACATAAACAAAAAGTATACACAAAACAACTGTAAGCTTCTTCTTTTTTTTGTATAACCAATAAACAAATTGTTTTTGTTTGTGATTTAGCAATATAAAGTTCATATGAAGCTGTATGTGCAACAGACACTCACGGTTAGTATCTTTGCAGTGAGTCTAACAAGTGAGCAAAATAGCAATTGATGAATTACAGACGATGTACTCTTTCGATAAGGGCTGAGACATGTTACAGCCTACCGAGTGTGACCTATACACAGCATTAGCTATGAAACACCCTTGAAAAAATAATCGCATAAAAAACTAGAATGGGCACTCGTTAGAACGCAAACCTTCGCATATCACAAGATTGGGCATTGAATTATGAACATTTTGGCATCAGTAGCATGCCAATTCGATAGAAATTAACCGTGCTATGGTAAGAAGATGTTGACCTTGTCATGACCTTGACCTTGACATTTGACCCGATCGATCCCAAAATCTAATCAAATGGTCCCTGGATATTAACCAATCATCCCACTAAATTTCATGCGATTTGGTTGAATACATTTTTAGTTATGCGAGTAACACGCATACAAATAAATAAATAAACTAGAATGGGCACTCGGTAGAGCGCATACCTTCGCATATCACAAGATTGGGCATTGAATTATGAACATTTTGGCATTAGTTGCATGCCAATTGGACAAAAATGTATCGTGCTATGGTAAAAGAAAGATGTTGACCTTTCCATGACCTTGACCTTTGACCCGATTGATCCCAAAATCTAATCAAATGGTCCCGGATAATAACCAATCATCCCACCAAATTCCATGTGATTCAAGAAGATTTGACCTGTTCATGACCTTTGACCTTGACCTTTGACCCGATCGATCCCAAAATCTAATCAACTGGTCCCCGGATAATAAACAATCATCCCACCAAATTGCATGCGATTCGGTTCAATACTTTGAGTTTTGCGAATAACACGCATACAAATAAATAAATAAATAAATACACGGCGATCAAAACATAACCTTCCGGCATTTTCAATGCGAAGGTAATAAATAAATAAATAAATAAATACACGGCGATCAAAACATAACCTTCCGGCATTTTCAATGCGAAGGTAATAAATACACGGCGATCAAAACATTACCTTCCGCATTTTCAATGCGAAGGTAAATATAACAATTGGCAAACGGGGCGAAATAAAAGACCAAAAGTTTATACTAATATTGGTGAGAGACGCTATTCTCTCCGGGATCACTTGGCTAAACAGACCGAGTGCCACCGCATCAGTTAGAACCTACCTTCAGTAGGACCTCGGACAATTGCTTCATTTATGTTGCATAGACTATGTATGTTTTGGCTTAATAATCATTCATTACAAATAATAGATTTAAGTGATCAGGTTAGGAACCTCTGGGATTATACATATTCTCCTTATTGCATTGAGAGTTGCTGGAAATAGGCCCAATGGGTTTTGACTGTCGCGGACGTTGTACTTTTAAAAATAGATATACATTATCATACATACAAGTTGTATTTCTCATATTATTTGGATAGGCAGACTTTTAATAAATAAAAAACAAGGGCACAAAACAATAAACACACGGCTAGCACGGAGACTCTTTCCAGGGGTTTGAACATCAGGATCTTCTTTGTCAAGAGAAACTGACGGTGACACTCGGGGAAAACTGCCGATTAGCCACGATGTCGAGTGTGGGTGGTTATCTCTGAATGAATTGTGTGAAAGTTATGCATCGTGCTACAGTAAAGATGATTCATCACAACAATCCAAATGGCAGCAGAAAATGCATAACACTAAAAGCCTGCAGGCTTTTCTAAAGCGTTTTCACCCCAAAACAGCTTCACATTGGCTGTGATGGGCGAACACCGTTATTGGCCGAAACCTGGCTGAAGAAGTAGCCAACATGGGCGTCTAGTTAGAGCTGCAAGATGAGTGACAGACAAGGGCAGGAAAAATCAAGAACAAAAACATCGACATCGCCGACCCGTACGACCAGTACGGGCCGGTTGACAGTCGCCGAATGAACGAGTATGAATGGTTAGACAGTCCGGATGGGCAGCTGGCACCTCTCACGGTAGCCCCTCCCATTTGTATGTGAATGGGTGTTAAACATGTAGTCTTAACCCTCCTGTTACCTTTACATTTACTCACATATTTTACCCTCGGGGTCAATTTGACCCCAGCAATTAAAACCTCCAGAAAATTATTAGAATTAATATTGTTTCCCAAGTTTAAGTGTGAGGTACTTTATGTTTGTTTGTTGACTACCTAAATAGCCCTTTAAATATATAAAAAAGTTGATATTTCTTATATGTTTGACAGTGAAAAACAGCCTGGGGTCAAATTGACCCCAAAGAACACCGACATTAAACATTGAATGGGGTCAAATTGAACCGAAAGGTAACAGGAGGGTTAAATAACTTGAGTGGTAGGAATACAGACTATTTACAATATGAAACGGACAGAATGTAAAAAAATTTTTTAAATGGCGTCAATTGTAAAAAAATAGCTAAGTTGTATGATTCAAAAAGTGAGGATTCAAAGACACACGTTTGCTCCCCGACGTCTCAAAGCTCCAGCATTTGCATTAATGTCTGTGTTAAATGAATTTTAACGTGACCAAACTAAAGCAGGGAACATTCTGGAGTTAACATGCTTAGCGTGTGCCCGAGCACAACCCATCCATCTGCATTATTACTTCAGCTGTTTAAAGCATCCAGCGTGTTCCATTAGAGGGATTCACAAGAATAATGAACTCATGGGAGTGAAACTTTTGGTGCCTGTATGGTGCAATCCATCGTTCTTTGTATTTGTATTACTTCTTCATCTCTTTTTTTTTTTTCTCCAGCCAGTTGGTTTGATAAACAGCCTCTCCTGCAAAATCTGAGGAGAGGGAGTGAAGCCATGAAAAGGCAAGGCCATACCACACACACACACACACGCACAGACGGAATAAGAGAGAGAGAGAGAGAGTTCTCATCTTTTAAACAAGAATATGTCTGAAGGCACATATTTCATTAAGTCCTTATTACGAGGCCGTGTTGTCGGCCCTGCAACCTGCTTTAATCTGTAAACCATTACAAGCACCTAAAAATAACCGCGTTAACATGCACAGCTGCCGAGCCGACCGGCAACAATTTTAATAAATGTCATGTAAACACTGCAACAATCAAATGTAATGGGCCTGAACCACGGCAGCAACGCTTTGGCTCACAGCACAGTTTGCATGAAGCAAACCCAATCACAGAATGTTTGTTTCTTTGACATATTTAATTCATAAGGTGCTGTTGTGTTTACCAGTACTTTGCATTTAGCTTAATAACCCCTGAAGAGTGAGAGAAATAAGAACAAGAGACATTAGGACAGGAAGTCTCAAAGAGCATTAACAGGAAATGGCCTTGGTGCCATTCAGGGAGTCGGCAGCAGAGGCAGACGTTCCATTACGCAAAGGTTCACAATTGCACGATGCCCAAAGCTACCGAGGGCCCCATCGGGGACGACGGGAGCCGACCGGTGTAAAGGAACGGCTCGCCATTGTTTCCAGAATAGAGTTCATTAATAGAGCCGAGCGACCTGCTGGGAAAACAGGAAGTGAGTTGGTTTAAATCAATTCAATACAGGTAATTATATTTTATATAGCCGAATATCACAAATTCCAAAATTGCCTCAGTGGGCTTTACAATCTGTACACACACACGACATCCCTGTCCCAGGACCTCACATCGGATCAGGAAAAACTCCCCAAAAATAGGAAAAAAATGTCATTGGAAAAAAAGGGAAGAAACAATAGATGTGATGTGTACAGAAGGAAGAAAAAACAACAACGTTTGGGGACCACTGAGAATAGTCACACCCGCCTTAAACATTGTAAATTTATTCTTGCAGTAAAGTTTAGCAACGCGACATGCAAGACAACCTTACAAACTCAACCAAGTTAAATAAAAATACTTCTATGAGAGAGGAAGAGAACGACAGAGAGAAAAGTTCAACTTTACATTTTTACCAGGGCATGATGTACATTAATGACCTCTTATTGTGTTGCGAGTTATTGTCTCACTAAAGTAACACGAGACGGAAGAATAGAAGACCGGAAACAACCAGTACGGACAAACCAGGTAAACAATGACAACCTGCAACATATCTTTTTTGTGAACAAACAATATACACTACCGTTCAAAAGTTTGGGGTCACCCAGACAATTTCGTGTCTACCATGAAAAATCACACTTTTATTTATCAAATGAATATAAAATGTCATCAAGACATTGACAAGGTTCGCAAATAATGATTAATATTTGAAGTATTAATTTTGTTCTTCAAACTTCAAGCTCAAAGGAAGGCCAGTTGTATAGCTTATATCACCAGCATAACTGTTTTCAGCTGTGCTAGCAAAATTGCACAAGAGTTTTCTAATCAGACATTAGTCTTCTAAGGCGATTAGCAAACACAATGTACCATTAGAACACTGGAGTGATAGTTGATGAAAATGGGCCTCTATACACCTCTGGAGATATTTCATTAGAAACCAGACGTTTCCACCTTGAATATTAATTTTACACATTAACAATGTATAGAGTGTATTTTTGATTAATTTAATGTTATCTTATTTTAAAAACAGTGCTTTTCTTTGAAAAATAAAGACATTTCTAAGTGACCCCAAACTTTTGAACGGTAGTGTACAATACATGCACTCCTATCAAAAAGAGATCACATTGTTTATGAAAACAACAGAGAAAGCATGCGTAACTAAAAACTCTCTAAATAACTACATAGCATTACTTACAAAAGTCCTTTTTGGAGGATTTAGGTAAATAAACAAGTTTTTCAAACTCATCAGTAAGTCCTCATCCCTTGTGGAAGTGACACGCACAGTACTTTATGTTGCAAATGGCTTATTATGTTTGGTAATCTTGTTTGTTTACATCACATACACGATCATACGCAGTACAGCGGATTCCCTTCTTTGCATCTCTTGACAAATCTCATCCAGGGCGCCGTATTTAAAGACGCGTTAGCCGACCTATCCATGCCGCTTCCTCCACACCCCGCCTCCTCTCCATGCTGTGTCACACTAATCACAGTTAACGCTGTTGGGATGGACGCCCGCTCTGTTCTTTCCCTGCCTCAGGCTTTCCGTGTGCACAAATAATAAGAAGAAGAAGAACAAAAACAAGTTAAATCTGATGAATGACTTTAAAACTGAGGATTTAATTCACGCGACTCCTTGCCTAGGCATGGTTTTTAACCGGCTGATTATGGAGCTTCACATGTAGATGATCCTGCAGTGGGTTTGTGGGTATGCTTTCGTTAGTACTGATTTGTGTGTGTGGAAATATGTCAGAACTTAGAGTTCTGAGGCTCTGCTGTTTATTTTTGTCTCAACTTCTATTTGGAACATGTTCAGCACCAAGGACAGCGCCAGTGCTATTTATTTTACTGTTACCGTGGTATAGTTTGTAACAGGCTGTTAATGGAGCTTCAAAAGACCCCGCAGGAGTGTGCGTATGTATATATATACACATATACATATATATATATATATATAATTAATGAATATATATATACAGGACTGTCTCAGAAAATTAGAATATTGTGATGAAGTTCTTTATTTTCTGTAATGCAATTAAAAAAACAAAAATGTCATGCATTCTGGATTCATTACAAATCAACTGAAATATTGCAAGCCTTTTATTCTGATTTATTGCTGATTATGGCTTACAGCTTAAGAAAACTCAAATATCCTATCTCTAAATATTAGAATATCATGAAAAAGTATACTAGTAGGGTATTAAACAAATCACTTGAATTGTCTAATTAACTCGAAACACCTGCAAGGGTTTCCTAAGCCTTGACAAACACTCAGCTGTTATAAATCTTTTTTTTTACTTGGTCTGAGGAAATATTAAAATTTTATGAGATAGGATTTTAGAGTTTTCTTAAGCTGTAAGCCATAATCAGCTATATTAAAAGAATAAAAGGCTTGCAATATTTCAGTTGATTTGTAATGAATCCAGAATGCATGACATTTTTGTTTTTTTAATTGCATTACAGAAAATAAAGAACTTTATCACAATATTCTAATTTTCTGAGACAGTCCTGTATATAATTAATATATATATAATTAATATACACTACCGTTCAAAAGTTTGGGATCACTTAGAAATGACTTTATTTTTCAAAGAAAAGCACTGTTTTTTCAATAAAGATAACATTAAATTAATCAAAAATACACTCTATACATTGTTAATGTGGTAAATGACTATTCTAGGTGGAAACGTCTGGTTTCTAATGAAATATCTCCATAGGTGTATCGAGGCCCATTTCCATCAACTATCACTCCAGTGTTCTAATGGTACATTGTGTTTGCTAATCGCCTTAGAAGACTAATGTCTGATTAGAAAACCCGTGCAATTATGTTAGCACAGCTGAAAACAGTTATGCTGGTGATATAAGCTGTACAACTGGCCTTCCTTTGAGCTTGAAGTTTGTAGAACAAAATTAATACTTCAAATATTAATCATTATTTCTAACCTTGTCAATGTCTTGACTATATTTTATATTCATTTGATAAATAAAAGTGTGATTTTTCATGGAAGACACGAAATTGTCTGGGTGATCCCAAACTTTTGAACGGTAGTGTATATATAAATAATATATATATAAAATTAATATATAAATAATTAATATATATATATATATTTGTTAGAGACATCATAGAGACCAGTCTAGTTGTCGGTTGTTGCGGGATCAAGGACCACGCCCCGAATGCAGCTCGATTCCCGCGGACTAAAGTACACACCTGTTCACCCCTCCCTGCCTCCGCCTCCACATCCCTCCACCCAACCGCCCTCCGAAGCTTCAGAAGAGACAACCCCGAGTCACAAGTCTCCGCTCCCCTCTTCCCGCCAGCCACCGACAGCCCACCATTGCACCCGTCTGACCTTCCCTCCATGACCCCTCGACCCCTTCTTCTGCCTCATAACTTTACCTCCTCTCAATAGACTGTTCCAGATCCCATATCGCTGCTAGCGCGGTCCTTGTTCGTGAAAGCACAGTGCTGTATTATCATGATTATGTATTATTTCCATGCAGATTTCAGATTTAATTGCAGAAAATGTGCACCACGGCATCGCATCTGCAAGTGGTTATAATAATGCATGTGTGTGTAACCTGTAGATATCATCAAATCATACAAATATTGAGGGCTTAAAGATGAAACCAAACCTTTGATAGCCCTGCTTGTTGATCGGAGACACAAGTTTCTCAATAGTAACAAGACTATCGCGATGAGTTAGCGAGATCATAGAGACAGATGAGAAAGAAAAGATGGAAAAGGTATAAAAGGTTAAAAAATATCCTCTGGCCTCAAAACAAGAGAGGAAACATACTTCTTATTTCTATTCTTTGGCCTTTTATTGACCTGGACTCTTGAACCGGTGCCGTTTTGTTACATAAGTGCTTTATTTGAGGCGTTTGCCTCCTGATAAGTGTGTGTGTGTGCGCGTGTGTTTGTGTGTGTATAAGCAATTTCTGACCTCCACTTAAAGTAAGCAGCAACTCCTTGTGAAGGCCAAACAGCAAGGAATGTTTTACTCTGGGGGAATCAAAGTGTTAAATAGCAACACAACCCTGGGAGATTGCATCGACCTTCCCCAGCACAACCGGCTCTCACACTCAGGCTATTACGACTCGTCCCTGGCACTCACTGACAGTATGTCGGCCCCTCTTCTTCACCAGCACAAAGGATTCCACACGGCACCTTTAAAATGCATCTTCAAAGCTAATCCACTGCGCATATCGATTTGAGCTGGTTTTGTTTCCCGGTTGGCCCCCGGCAGTCTCCTGCAGCGGAGGCCGCGGGTGGAAGGAAGACAGGAAACTGAAGGAGGCAGAAATTTAAAAAGAGGGTGGAGAGAGGTGACGGGTCGAGTCCTGCCAGCAACACACCACTGAGTGCAGAACCAATCGAGTAGCAGAGTTAAACACGTGAATCTTATCCGAGGAAAAAGAAAAAAGGGAAAGAAAATGAGGGCGCGAAGGAGCAAAAAAAAAAAAAAAAAAAAGAGAAGCTGAGCTGGAGTACGGCGGTGACGTGCGGGTTCATCCCCCTCGTGGCTTCCATCGGATGCTTTTAGAGAGCTCAGCCCTTCGCCAGGAGATGTCAAGCAGAAAATACCCAGTGATTAGAAACCCTGAATGGATGAGAGAAGAGATCCACCTCTGGAGAGGTTGTGGCGGGACAGAGTCCCAGCATGAGACTCCAGTCCTCTTTCACAAAACCAGTCAACAGCCTCCATCCAGAGAGAAGGGTGCAGGAGAGAGAAAGATCCCTCACGGGTCACGAAACTGATGAAGAGATTGAAGTCAGTTTGAAAAAGAGCTCAAATTAAATGTATGAGAGAAATGTCCTTATGAGGCCAGGGTGCTTGGCTGCCAAGTCATCTGCTACCAGAAGCTTTTTCTGTCACTCTGCTCTCCATCCCCGACAGCTCAGTTGAGTTGTCGTGTCCCACAAAGCTGCATTCTGGGCTCCTCTCCATCGAAAAAGTTCATTTTATTTGTCATTAATGTACACTCAGCACCCCATCTTGACAGAGAAAGAAAGAAATGACATTCGCAAATCTATTAAAAAAGAAAAATACTTATGACCATGTGGTATTTCAGTTTTTCTTTTTTAATACATTTGTCAACATTTCTATATTTCAGTTTTTTCCTGTCAAGATGGGGTGCCGAGTGTACATTAATGAGAAATAAAATGAACTTTTTTTATTTTTAGCAAATGGCTGCCATGAAACAAAGAGTGGACATTTTAAAGGGGTCTGTATACTTTCCGTATCCACCACTCAGATCCTAGCAGCCTATCACTATTTTTATTTTTTTATCTCCAAAATGAGGCAATTTCTACCAATTGACCTACAAAAAAGTTGTACATGATTTGTTTACGCTGTGTGCTCTGGTATCAGCCAGGCTCCCTCCACCGTTTCCAGTACAAAATGCTTCAGCTGGACTCATTACTGAAAGCAAGAGGAACGATCACATCACCCCTTAATGGCCTGCTTCCCTACACCGGCTCCTGGTAGTTTCCAAATTAAGATTGTATAGCTCTAGAAATACATGTCTGATTGATTGGCCTGTGTGTGTGTGTGTGTGTGTGTGTGTGTGTGTGTGTGTGTGTGTGTGTGTGTGTGTGTGTGTGTGTGTGTGTGTGTGTGTGTGTGTGTGTGTGTGTGTGTGTGTCCTAGTCTGGACCATCAGGATGGAGACTTCTGGTCCCCCCCCCCCCAGCTCCCCATTTATGACAAATGTCATCAAACTTTTTGAGCCCCCTCCACTATGTAAGCCCGTGCCTCCTGGACTCAGACACACACAGAGTCTCTATTTCTATCGTTTTTTATTCATACTTGTTATTTCTATTTATCTGACCGTATTCATGTGATTGTCTTTAATTCCTTTGGTCTATAATTCTCCTATCTGCCTCGTTTAGTTTTACTTTATTGCTTAACATTATTTTAAAAGTACTACATCGATAATTGTATTAGTATTATTATGTTTAATGCTATTTCATTCTTCTTTTTTTTTATTTATCGCCTGCAGACTTTTCTATTTTAATTCCCTGCGGTGCCTTGTGAGCTTGAGGCGACCGCATAGTTTGCATATGTTGTTGTTGTCGTTTCTGGCTTTTGGTGAGCTGATAACAAATGTCCAACCTGGTGGAATAATCCAAGATTATATTACATAATGATCTGACACTGAAGAGAGCCATTATGCGTCATGAGCACTTTGAGTTTGTTGATATTTGAAGTACATGTCACTGATGATTTAGATTTTAAGTAAGAATTGTTTAATGAAGGGCTCTTGCTTGTAATGGACACTCCACTGCGGGGCCGCTACTCTTATTCGAGCAACGCGTTTGAGTGGCCTTTATGCTTAATCATATCACCCAAATCCATCATCCATGTATCTTCAGGAGAGCTCAATTACAATCATTTTTTACAAATTAAAATGATTGTAATTGTCATAACAAAACGAGGGACTTGAGCAGGTGCACTGATCTCTTCTTTTGCCGGTGATTCAGAGGAGTTTGCCCTCATGATAACAAAATCACATATTTGAAAGACGTCATGCGAACCGAAACAAACCGAGTTCGATGTGTTGTTGACACATGCGTCCATCTCGACCTGCTCACCATCACCGTTACCTAGCTTCCTCCTTCGCTCCTGATCATTACGGCCACTAGAGGGCGTCGTCACGAATGATCCTGTTCCGGGGCTGAAACGACAGATGACATCGCTCGCTTTTGAAAGATCTCAAAAGAATTCTGACCCCAAGTAGCTAAAACCAAACCGACATGACCATTACCAAAAGTGGACTTACAACTTTTAATAACATTTTTTTATAAACTTACAATCCTTATCGGGGCATTTTTCTTGCCTCCATTACCGGCAAATGGACTTGGACTTGACCATCCTGCTGAACTAACAGGCAGCGGTCAGAGCTGCTCTGTTACTGGCTCACCGGGTCTGGTGAAGTGCTGTGGCCTAAAGACACAGGGCACTGGGAGAGGCCACGCCTCCTGCATCTTTCCGTTTATTCATCATGGCCGTCCATATTGTCCCTGCCTGTCACCTCCTCTCCTCGTTTACTCCTGTATGCTCTTAAGTACAGTGTGTCTGCATTATATCCGCCTAGTCCTCCATCATCCTTCCTTTCTTCTTTACCTCCCCTTTCCTTATAAGTAGTCTCTCTCTCTCTCTCTTGTGTCTCCTTCCCACCCACTCTCCCAATGCGTCTGTGTTTTTGTTTCCCCAACAGGTGAAGACAGCCAACATTTCACAGCGGGATGTTTCGTTAATTAAGTCTTTGTTTTGCCTGGTCCGCGATTTTCTTCTCGACCTCTCTTTGTGTGTGTGTGTTTGTCTATGTGTGTGTCTGTGTGATGCTCAGTAATTGATATTTTCTAGAGTTCAACCTTTATCCATGGACATTTTATAGTCTTTTTTTATTGACAGTGATCCTTTAGACGCCATCACTTTTGCTAAGACTAACTGTGTTCCTAAATGTGGACTTTTTGTGGGGGTTAAAATGTCCCCAGCACTGAAATGAGATCAGGGTCCCTGCAGTCGAAACACAGTGAGCTCCTCAAAAGGTTTATAGTCCGGGGGAACAGTTCCTGGGGTCCTGTGTGGTTCAGTAAATGGACTTTACTTGTTTAGATCTATATTAGACTTCCAACCCCTCAAAGCACTTTAACACTACATGACATCATTCACCCATTCACACACTGATGGGAGGAGCCACCTGCCCATCAGGTCTCCAACTATCATTCACACACATGCATACACTGTAGACACAGCTATGGGAACCCGAGTCTTATGGACACATCGACATGGGCGAAGCCAGGAATCGAACCGCTGATCCTCTGATTGAAGGACCCTGCTCATCACTGAGCCACAGGAAGTATTTAAATGATTTAAACCTGTCCCTCTCCCACTAAATATTCCAGCAGATGGACATTTGCTGCGTGAAATGTTTAATTTTCTGCATTCTGGTGATTTTTTTTCTTCATGTATTTTTCGTACATGAGCATGTGTCTCCTCTTCACTTCAATGACCCTTTAATCAATGTACAAACCCACTGGACTTAAATAGCTCTCAATGTGTTCAGAAAGATATTCACGGTCAACACTTTCTGCACATTCAAAACATTTCGCACATATCTGTGTTCTCTGACACAACGTGTTCAGATAAATAGTCAAAATCCAATATTTCAAAAAGAAATAACCTTATAGACGATGAAGTCATCGGCTGTACGTGTAGGTGGAGTGGCTACCACCGTGACCTCCGGTCTGTGGGCGGAGTCTCCGCGCTCTCCACAGTCCAAAGACATGCAGCTCAGGTAAACAAGAGACGAGCCGAGTGTGTGAATGTGAGCGTGAATGTCTGTCTGTCTCTCTGTGTACCCTTCAATAAACTGGGTGTATCCTGCTTATGCCCCCCCCCCCCCCACACACACACACACACACACTGACTGCCTGATAATCTGCTATAAAGAAAAGCCTGCCCTCTAATCTGCTGTGCACGATGGTATTGCTCTGTGCATTGCTGATATGGTTGTATGGTGGCTGATGGGAAACGTCTCTCTCTCTATTGACATGAATGAAAACACGTTGTCAAGCCATGACATTGTTATAATAATACACATTGTTATGCAAACACATGTATTTCAATGCAGAACATGAGTCTCCTGCAGTTCGTTATCTCTGTGAGTGACTTCAGCTGCCAGAGGAGCTCTTGTCCCTCCGCGTAGAAGAACTGACAGCTCCTCCTCTGGGCTCGACATGAGAAAGTTTAATATCTTAGTGCACAGTGGAGGAGAAAGTGCATCTCGATCTCTACCTCTCACATACCCGCTGGTCTCGGGGCAGCCATGTCCGTCTGCCGGTTGGCGGTCACTGAGCTGGTCTTTGGTCGGGATCGGTCTCTTCCTTGTCGGTTCGCCCTTCATGATGAGGAGTTTTGTTTGCCTGTGTCTGCCAGCTGTTCCTGCTCCGAAGACTTCTTCTTCATGGAAGTGTGTCCGTGGTTTCGGGCCTCCCTGCTTCGGGGTACTTTATTTACCTTTTCCTTTTGACCTTTCTTTTCTCTTATTTTCTTTCTTTTCCATCTTTTCTTCCACTCCCTTAGGCAGCACCTTCAGTGCATCTCCTCCTCTTCACCGAGAGAGTAAATCGATAGCACTCAGGTCCGGGCGGTGGAGGAGGCATCATCGATTGCTCGGTCTCACCGACTGCCCTTCCTCCGTCTCTCCAGTAAGCTGGAGGGCGTAGAGCTTTAGGGCGGTTTCCATGTCAGGTGGACGTTTATCTAATGTTGTACCTCCAGAACTGTAGCGAGGGAAATTTACAAGCACTTTTCTCTTCAGATCAATCTCGCTATCAATCCATCTCATTGTTATTCTAATACACACTGTTATTCAAACCATGTATTTGAATGAGAAAATGAGTCTCATGCAGCTCGTTATCACTGGATTGTTTTTACAGGAGGCGGAGCTTCAGAATGTGTTATGAAAATGTGCAGGGCATCAGTTTCTGTGGCTGACATTAAAGTTTGATGTGGGTTCGGGAAACAACTTTTATTAACTATAACTATTCTGCAGACGTCTACGTTGGTCAGTTGATCTGCTAAATGGTGTGGCTTATTTTTCTGTTCTTCCAGTTCTCACGTTACTGGGCCTCATAAAAAAAGGGCCAGTGTGCAGTATTTTGGGAGGTGTGTGTGGCAAAAGGCAATATTTTAACAGGGAACTTTTCATTTGCGTATAATCACCTTAAGATAAAATGGTAAAAAGATTCGCTTTTTAGCGCTTTTCTAGTTTTCTGACCACTGCAAAATAAGACGATTTTTTTCTGACAGAATGAGCCGTTCAGTCATATTATGTAATCAGTCTTGTGTTTACAGGACTGTCTCAGAAAATTAGAATATTGTGATAAAGTTCTTTATTTTCTGTAATGCAATTAAAAAAACAAAAATGTCATGCATTCTGGATTCATTACAAATCAACTGAAATATTGCAAGCCTTTTATTCTTTTAATATTGCTGATTATGGCTTACAGCTTAAGAAAACTCAAATATCCTATCTCTAAATATTAGAATATCATGAAAAAGTATACTAGTAGGGTATTAAACAAATCACTTGAATCGTCTAATTAACTCGAAACACCTGCAAGGGTTTCCTGAGCCTTGAAAAACACTCAGCTTGGTTCAGTAAACTAAATCACAAGTATGGGAAGACTGCTGATCTGACTGCTGTCCAGAGGACCATCATTGACACCCTCATCAGGAGGGTAAGACACAAAAAGAAGTTTCTCAAAGAGCAAGCTGTTCACAGAGTGCAATTTCAAAGCACATCCACAAAAGTCTGTTGGAAGGGAATGTGGCAGGAAACGCTGCACAACCAAGAGAGATGACCGCAGCCTTAACAGCATTGTGAAGAAGAGTCGCCCAGAATTTGGGGAGCTTCAAAGACAGTGGACTGAAGCTGGAGTCCAGGTATCAAAAGCCACTGTTCACAGGTGTGCGGCAAATGGGCTACAATAGCCGTATTCCCATGGTCAAGCCACTTCTGAACTCAAGACAACGGAAGAAGCGTCTGACTTGGGCTATGGAAAAGAAGCACTGGACAGTTGCAGAGTGGTCCAAAGTCCTCTTTTCAGACGAAAGCAAGTGTTGTATTTCATTTGAAGTCAAGGCGCCAGAGTCTGGAGAAAGGCTGGAGGCGCAAAATCCAAGTTGCTTGAAATCCAGTGTGAAGTTCCCACAGTCAGTGATGGTTTGGGGAGCCATGTCAGCTGCTGGTGTTGGTCCACTGTGTTTCATCAAGTCCAGAGTAAATGCAGCTGTGTACCAAGAGATTTTAGAGCACTACATGCTTCCGTCTGCTGAAAAGCTCTATGGAGATGAGGATTTCATTTTCCAGCATGATCTGGCACCTGCCCACAGTGCCAAAACCACCAGTAACTGGTGTACTGACCATGGCATTACTGTCCTCGATTGGCCTGCCAATTCCCCTGACCTGAACCCCATAGAGAATTTGTGGGGTATTATGAAGAAGAAGCTGAAAGACACCAGACCCAACAATGCAAATGAGCTAAAGGCCGCTATTGAAGCATCCTGGGCATCCATAAACCCTCAATTCAATTCAATTCAATTCAGTTTATTTGTATAGCCCAATTTCACAAATTACAAATTTGTCTCGGAGTGCTTTACAATCTGTACACATAGACATCCCTGCCCCAAAACCTCACATCGGACCAGGAAAAACTCCCAAATAACCCTTCAGGGGGAAAAAAAGAGAAGAAACCTGGAGGAGAGCAACAGAGGAGGATCCCTCTCCAGGATGGACAGATGCAATAGATGTAATGTGTACAGAAGGACAGATTTAGAGTTTAAATACATTCAATGAATATGACAGAGTGTATGAATAGTTCATAGTAGGCATATTCCTCAGCAATGCCACAGGCTGATTACCTCCATGCCACGCCGCATTGATGCAGTAATCCGTGCAAAAGGATTCCCAACCAAGTACTGAGTGCATTAATGGACATTTTCAAATGTTTGATTTTGTTTTGCTGTTATAAATCTTTTTTTTTTACTTGGTCTGAGGAAATATTCAAATTTTATGAGATAGGATTTTAGAGTTTTCTTAAGCTGTAAGCCATAATCAGCAATATTAAAAGAATAAAAGGCTTGCAATATTTCAGTTGATTTGTAATGAATCCAGAATGCATGACATTTTTGTTTTTTTAATTGCATTACAGAAAATAAAGAACTTTATCACAATATTCTAATTTTCTGAGACAGTCCTGTATATAACCCATCCATCCATCCACCTCGGCCTCAGCTCCTCCCAATCCATCCATCCATCCATTACTCGTAATTGCTTGTCGCTGGAGAGGCGGGAGCCGATCCCGGCTGACATGAGGTGAATGCAGGGAACCCTGGACAGGATGCCAGCCTCTCACAGGGCTGTCACATGGAGACAGGCTGCCACTCACACCTCAGTCATCAATTCATGAAAATGCATGTCTTTGGACTGTAGGGGGAAGCTGGAGAGAGAATGTGCAAACTCCCTGTTCAATTCAATGTAATTTGTTTGAGTTCAGTTCAGTTATATTCTATTTAATAGCACATACCCTCTCTCAGGATTTATACATGCGTTTACAGAATAAACAACATAATAAAAGAGCAATACAGTCAATCTATGTTATAGGAATAAATGATACACATAATGAGATTAGTAATAGCAGTACTAGCACTAATAATAACAGACGTCTTAATGAAAATATGATTACTACTAATTATGACAGCAGCAGTGTGAATAATAATAGAATGGTAATGATAATAAAAGCAGTAATAGTAGAAGTAATAGTACCAATGACTAATAATAAGATGAGTAGCAGTGGATGTCAGGCAGGGCCAGCAGGAGGCGGGACCAGGCTCCAGATACAACCACAATCCATGAGTCCGGAGAAGAAGATAAGTTACACGCTATCATGGTGCAGCATAATAATAATGAGAATATTCATACAGATGAGGGAGATAAGAGGTGAGAGGAGGTCAGTGTATCCTATAATGTAACCCCCCATCCCCCCCAGCACACCTGTACCAGTCATGTGTGTGTTGTGTATGCATGTGTGTTGTATATTTACATATATATTTTGTTTGTATTTTACTTTTATTTTACTTGTATACTTCTATATCTTTCATCCCTGTTTCTTATATTTTGTGTTTTGTTTTTATTCTTGTGTGTTGCTGCTACTGTCACGACAAATTTCCCCTTGGGGATTAATAAAGTATATATCTATCTATCTATAAGTATAACTTCTTCTTTTTTGGGTGGGGGAGGGGTACATTAAACATATATTTAATTAGGGATGGTGCACATTAATAAATACATTTCTGTAAATGTGCAAAAGTTAGCCAAAGGGCTATTTTTCATCTGTAGTCCCGAGAGGCAGATGTGTTATAAACCTGAACCCAACCCCAACTATAAACCTGAACCCAACCCTAACTTTGAACCTAAACCAACCTAACTATAAACCTGAACCCAACCCCAACTCATGCGATATGGCGCCGTACGTGATGGCCGCTGTGTTGCAGGATTTCAGTTTTTGTTGCAGTTTTTATTATTCTTCTTATTGCTATTTTTTTTCAAAAAACGTTAGCAGGGTTGTTAACGACGACAGATGCACACTTCTGGAGATTGGTTCAGCGCCGCTTCGGCACTGGTTGCTTTTACTCCTTTTTTTTCAACTCTTACCGGGACGTCCGGGAAGCAGTGGCGAACTATCTCCGCGCGATCTCGCATATCGTCGCCCGACCGCGGAAGCGAGGAGGCGTGCTGGTGGTACTAGACGTCGAGCAATCGACCCCCACTACCCACCATTTTACTGGCAAATGTACAGTCTTTGGACAATAAGCTATCGAGCTACAGGCTGTATATTCAATTCCACCGAAACTAAGGACAACTGCATCATCTGCCTTACGGAGACATGGATGTCGGAGGTTTTACCGACTCTGCCATCAGGCGGCAGGATTTTCCGTCCACAGCGGACAGAACAAAGACTCTCTCTGGTAAAGATCGTGGAGGGTATGTCTCATGATAAACAGATCTTGGGTGCAGCAAAGTCATGTACATACTCTCAAGTCGTTCTGTTCCCCGGACCTGGAGTACCTAATGCTCATGTGTACCATTCTGGCCGCGGGGTTTACAGCAGTCACCGTAACTGCTGTCTCATACGCTTCGCAACTGCGGACATAAGCGCGCTGAAGGAACTCTAGGGCGATCACGCGAGGGAGTGGCACACACCAGGCTGCTTTCATTGTGGCGGGACTTCAACAGAAGAAGAAGCGAACCTGAGAGTTCAAGTTCACATAAAAGCAAGCAGCGGGGAGGAGGTTCTGACCACTGCTACTTGACCTGGAACACTAGCCGGCCCTAAGCCTCAGCCCGCCGGACCCACCACACCGCACCGCTCCATCCACGCTCTCCCGCCTACAGGCAGACAACAGCAGCAAGCAGCGCTGTGAAGCTGGTGCTGCGTCGGTGGGTCAATGAGTCTATGCTACACCAGAGCTGTTTTGAGCGGGCGGGGGACTATGTTCAGGTCGGCGTGGTCGGACAACGACAACAGTAATGTCACGTCGTCCCGAGTTCATTCATCAAAGAAATGCATAGATAGCGTTGTTCCTACCAGTTCGTTCCATCCCAACAACCAGAAACCGTGGATATGGCGGCGTGTTTCGCGCACGCGTAACAACACCTTTGACTCGGACTATGGCGGAATACAAAAGAGCCGAGCTTTCGACCTCTATGACCATCGGCTCTGCCCAGCGGGAGTTCAGGAACAAGGTGGAGGAGAAGCTCAAGAGCCGCCATGTGTGAGGTGTGTGGAAGGGGCTACAGACAATCACGGACTTCAGAGGGAGAACCAGCGGTGAAGAGAACTCCTCTACCTCCCTCCCAGGCGAGCTAAATACATTCTTTGCTCGTTTCGGTTCGGCAGGCAGCCGGGGCGGCAGCGCGCGCCGAGGAAGACCAGCCTGCCAGTCACTCAGAGGAGGCCGCGGCGTGAGCCTTCAAGCGGGTGGACATCCGGAGGCAGCAGGTCGACCACACATCCCGGGCGCTACCAGAGCATGTGCAGACCAGTTGGCAGGAGTCTTTCGGAGACATCTACAACCTCTCCCTGTCCCAGGCTGTTGTTCCTGAGAGCTTCAAGATGTCCACCATTGTGCCTGTCCCCAAACACCCCAAGGTAACCTGCCTGAATGACTGGAGACCCGTAGCCCTCACCTCGACTGTCAGTAAATGCTTGAGAGGTTGGTCAAGGACTTCATTTGTTCCATGTTTGGCACAATGGCACTGTCATCAAGATCCACCGACGACGCCGCGTGGTGAAGTAGCATGGCCCTGCCATGCATGACCACTAATATATCGTCAAACAAACAGACCCGGACGCCGCGCCATGGCACTTTCACCACCGCCCTTCCCACCTGGAGGAGGAACTGTTGTGTGCGAATGCTGGTTGTGGACTACAGCTCAGCGTTCAACACTATTATTCCCTTAGCTCGACACCAAGCTCAGAGGTCTAGGCCTGCACTCTACCATGTGCAGCTGGATACTGGACTTCCTGTCGGGCGCGCCGCGCCAGGGTGTGAGGATGTGATTACCACCTCAGAGCTGACCCTCAACACGGGGGCCCCTCAGGGATCGCGTGAGCCCTCTCTCTACTCCCTGTACACCCACGACTGCAGCATGCACAGCTCCAACGTCATCATCAAGTTTGCTGGCGACACAACAGTGTTGGGGCTGATCACCGACGGCGGCGAGACAGCCTACAGGGAGGAGGTTGGATCACTGGTACAGTGGGGCCAGGGAGAGCAGCCTCGTCCTCAACGTCAAGAGAAGGAGCTGAGCAGGGAGGACTACAGGAAGGAGAGGAGAGAGTCCACCCCATCTCCATAGGCGGAGTTGCAGAGGCAGCAGTCAGCTTCTCCAAGGCGTGGCACCTCTCCGAGGACTCACATGACCACACCACCACCACACCACTGTGAAAAGGGGCAAACTGCGCCTGGTATTTCAGGCGACTGACTGCGGAAATTCAGCCCCCCATCCTCAGAGACATTCTACACCAGTACCATCGTAGGTGAGTGTTCTGGTTGCATGCATCACCTGTCTGGGGAGGGAACTGCACCGCCCTGGAGTAGGGGCTACACAGGGGGGTGGGCAGTCGGCAGCACATCGTTGAGTGAGACTTCCCATCCTGGACATATACCACACTAAGCGGCCAGGGCCCAGGGCCACGCGGATGCTGAAAGACAAACCACGGCCCGAAACTGTTTCACCCTTCTACAGTCAGGCGAGGCCGCCCGCAGTATCAAGTGCCCGACAAAACAGACGGGGACAGCTTCTTCAGTCAGGCCATCAGGCTGCTGAACTGGACTGAGACCCTCATTAACACTACACACCCAGAAGAACATTCTGTGAATATCTATGGCCATGGTGTATATTTTATTACATTGTTTATATATATATATATTGTATGTATATACATATATATATATATATAGTCTCAAAAAAGTGTATATTTTATTACATTGTTTTATATATATATATTGTCATGATGTATATTCTATTACACTGTTTTATATATATATTGTTAATACTTTCTTCTTTTTTGTGTGTGGATATTGTATAGTTTATTCTCATTCTTATTCTTTTTTTAGTCTGCTACTGCTGTCGGGTGTTTTGCACATAAGAATTTCACGAACCGATTATACTTGTATAAAAGGGGATGTGACAATAAAAACTTGAAACTTGAAACTTGAAACTTGAAACTATAAACCTGAATCAACCCTAACTATAAACCTGACCCCAACCCTAACTTTTAACCTAAACCAACCTAACTTTAAACCTGAATCAACCCTAACTATAAACCTGAACCCAACCCTAACTTTTAACCTAAACCAACCTAACTTTAAACCTGAATCAACCCTAACTATAAAGCCAAAAATAAGGATGAACCCAATGCTTCCTGTCTCACACACCATGAGCTGTTGGACCTGAGCAGCATCCAACAGAGATATGAAGCCTCCTGAAGTTCGGCTTGTTTGGCTGTTCTCTGCGTTATGCTGGGTGATGAGACTCAGTCCCGGGAGATTATTAAACCGTCTGGATGGCTGAATATCTGAAATTACCGATTTGCATAAGCAAATCAAATTACTATTCAATATTCCTGTCACATAGACGGTTTAAGACTTGGATATTTTTTATCCCGGTCCATATTAGAGTCGTGTTATATTTGCATTTGCTCCTCAAAACTCTTCCAACCCCGTGCAGCTTTTGAACCGAAGCTCAACATTTGCATCTTGTCAAAATGTCATTAGTGTAGAATTAATAAAATAACGGTGGGAAAAGTTGGGATATGATGGAGAACCATATAGATTTATTTTTAAAAAGAACATGTGAAAAGGTCTGGTTATCGGAATACAGCCTCGTATATGGTTGGACACAGTTCCAGTACGGAGCTTTGGTGCCACTTAGTGTCCAGACAGGTGTAGGGCAGCATGTACTAACACAAAGCCAAGGTCCATCTTATTGGAGCCAGCACTGTGCATTCATCTAAGGGATTTTCACTGCACTCGCCTTTCAAAATAAAATAGAATGTTCATTCATTTGTGATTTTTGTTTTTGCCCTTATTCAACTGAGGTGCTAAATTCTCCCAACTATTCCATTTGAGCCAATATAATCACACAAGTCCAAGTAGTAAAAGTGTATGCGTGAAGAGACACTGCTTAGACGCCTGCTTAAACTACATTGCTCTGGATAATAACCCAGAAATATGACAGATTGGACAAATCAGCCTCTCGCTAGAAATACACACACACACACGTACAATAAGACATGCACATGCACAAACATTTAACACACTTGCTTTTGCTTTCTCAGCAAGACTTTGTCAAATGAGGTACAAAAAGTGCTGAGGAAAGGCTGTGCTGTGTTTCAGGTCTTATCATGGCTCATACGTTATATGTCGATGGGAGTCATAACCTTTCCTTCTCACATCTCCATATAGTGTGATATCAGCACTGAGCAGCAACTTCTATTTCTGTTCTGCATCACTGGGGCTCTTTGGTGTGGCTTTCTGGAAAACCTCTGCATGTACACTTTATTGACTAAGAAGACTCATTTCACGGCCCTGAACGCTGCTCTACTTTCTCTTCTCAAGTCCAAGTTAATTCCGGAAATGGAGGGTTGTCTGAGATGCTGGAGAAACAGACTGAACAGATGTGCCACTGTTTGATTATGAGACCAGTATAAGCTATAGATCAGTGGTTCTCAAATGGGGGTGTACCCGTACCCCTGGGGGTACGTGAAGGCACTCCGGTGGGTACGTGAGATTAAAAAAATTCTTTTGAAATAGTTATTAAATACATTTTCAATACAATATAAGTGTAAGTTCAGAAAGGGAATGGTATATATTCTATATTAAATCAGACACTGATGGCGCAGCGCTGTGTATTACATATTATTTTCAGCAAAAAATACTTTGCACTGGTCGGCGGGTGAAATATTTCACAAAGTAGTAAATCACTGAAAAAAGGTGGAGAAATCACTGGTTCAGTTAAGATTATGGTCAGAAAAAAATCTCATGGTGTTCCAATAGGGACATAATAACGCAACGTAACTCCTGCAAAGAAAGTGACCTCCACCCTTTTCACCCCAGCCGACTACATAGCATTACATTATGCAATAAGCATCACAACGTTACATAAGTCAGACATCCAGTGTGTCCATGGTTTGCAGAAAAGTGCAATGCCAGCATTTTTTCCTGGAGATTGGGCTGTTAATGCATAACAGTAACAATTAAGTTTGGTATGACTGTTTTCCTTTTACTTTATTCTTTATTAGTTGTAGTCTTGTGTTATGTAGACTTGTGTTTGTGTGTTTACATGTCTGGAATACTTCACTAAAGAAATGTCTGATCATAAATGGTGAATAATAAAGTTGTTCAAAATAAAAAATCTTTAACAGAATTAGTCATATTACAATCAAAGTTTACTCCATTACTGCAAAAGTTAACGAAATTAAATAGATACAAGTAACATATTATCAGCTGAATATTAAATTATGAACTTATACTTTATACTTCTAATCCACTTCAACTGGGGACTCTGTTCCTGTTATGGCTGAAGAGGAATTGTATACATGTTTCTCAACAGCTGATTATGATTTTACACACAAAACACTTGATACATTTATTTTTCCACCAGGAAACAGACCCAAAAGAAAACAAGATGAGTGATGGGGAACATTGTTCAAGGGAGAACGCGGAACAATGAACACGAGGGACCGTGGCATGTTTGTTGGTGTTTTGTTGGGCCGGTGCCACGAGAGGATACATTTCTTCAGGTGTATTGTTACACGCTCTTTCTACTGCCCGAGCTCCTCCCACAGGGCGGAGCCACTTCGGGGCCTCAGTCACACGTGTGCCATTACTTGGCTGCAGGCTTTCATCTGCACCGGAGCGTTTACAAGATCTCAGTAAACACTTGCTGTGCCAGGCAGCTCTGAGAATGCTGTGCAGCGTATCTACTGTGCCACAGAATGCAGCTCTCTGGTTGGTTCCCTGAGGCCTCGTCTCTACGTACCGACATCCTCGCCGACATTTCTATAAAATTCAGAGTACCACATCTGCATTCATGGATTTGCACCTTGTGAGACTATGTAACACCCTGTTCTGTTTCTCCTGTGTTCCGTGTCTCCTATGTCTCCTCTGTGTCTTCTGTCTTAATCGTTTAATTCCCTGCACCTGCCCTCAGCCACTCTTGTCTCGTTAGTGTCTGATGTCGTACACCTGTTCCCCCCCTATATATTGTGTCAGTCTTTCTCTTGTCTCCTGTTGGATTGTCGTCTATAGTTCCGTGTCCTTTTCCCGTCGTCCTGTCCGTATTCCTGGTTCTGCCTGTTTGACCCTGCCTGCCCTGAACCTGGATTCTCTGCCTGCCCCTTTTGGACCTTGTTGTTTTTTTGTAAAATGTTGCCTCATTAAAGAGCGCCTTTTTTGTTATTCATATTGTGTCCAGCTTGTTTCTCTGCGCCTGAGCCTCACCCTGTGACAAGAACCTGACACTATTGCTACATATTTCACAACAGCTTTGTTACTTTGCTGACTGTGATTTCACACAACGCACAATCCAAAAATAATATGTGTCATTCTAGATTGAACTAAGGAACTCCTCCCCGATACTCAAGTCCCTTCACTGGCTCCCTGTAGAGCATAGAACAACTTTTAAATCCTCCCTCTCACATACAGAACACTGCACGGCCAGACTCCTTCATACGCGGCTGAACTACTTCACCCGTATTCAACAGCCCGCCATCTCAGATCCAACCTCCAGAACCTTCCGTCAGTCCCTCATACTCGCCTTAAAACCCGTGGTGACTGAGCTTTTGAGGCAGTAGCACCAAAGCTGTGGAATGCTCTGGCTGCACCCCGAAGGTTTTCAGATTCAATAGTATCATTTAAACTTCATCTCAAAACATACCTGTTTACAGTGGCATTGGGTTCATTTAAATATTTTATGGCTTGCTTTTTATCTTCTCTGTTTATTTATTTTATTGCACCATCTTTAACTGTGTATTTTACTTTGCTGCATGCCAACTTGTTTTAATTGACTACTGTACTGCACTTAGTGATACGTTGTCTGTGATAAGTGCTTTATAAATAAACTTTACTTACTTACAACTTGAAGAGACTTCAGTATATGTAGGTATACACTTCTGTACTTTTCTGTGCGCTTGCTGATGCGGGACTTTTATTTTTGAGGGTTTTTACCCACTAATATAGTATACGTTAAGACAAGTATATTACCAAAGTGACAAGTGTATGTTTAAAGAGTAGAGTTATGCAAAGGTGTGTAACTGTAACATATTGTCCTGGGGATGTAAGTGTCTGAGTCAGTGGGGTGGGGGGGGCCCGGACTTTATTAATGGGTCCAACTGCAGACAGGAAGAAACAGTATTTGTCAGGTACTATCTGACTTGCCCGCCTCATGGTCCTGGAGGCGACAAGGTCACGCAGGGATGTTGGATTGCAGCCAATCCCCCTCTCAGCAGAGCGGATGATACGCTGCAGCCTGCCCGTGTCCTTGCTAGTAGCTGCAGCGTATCAGACACTGATGGAGGAGGAGAGGATGGACTCAATGATGGCCGTGTAGAAGTGCACCATCATGGTCTTTGGAAGGTTAAACTTCTTTAGCTGCCTCAGGAAGAACATCCTCTGCTAACAAATTAATATGACAATAATGTACAGGCCATGAGATGTATATTTTCAAAATAAGACACTAGTGAAGTCATTATCTGGCATGGCAATTAAAAAAAAGATAAGATCAATGAAATGATTTTAGTTGCCCAAAAAAGTGCTAATCTTATGAAATAAAAAATAAAAAACACTGTGTAAATAAATACGTGAACTTTTTGGTGCATGTGGAGCATCTGTTCAAAGTCTTAAGGGTGTTTTTGTTCTGCTTGCTTTGTTACCTTTGCTTCTGTTTTCCAACGTTGTCATGTGAACATATTGTACATTTACATCGAAAACAAACCTTGAACAACTCCTGCTACCTTAAAAGCACTGTTGTTTTGCTGCAGTTAATGAATAATTAACAGAATAAAGCTCTGGATCCTGACACTACCGACCCTTCACCTGGTTATGTAACGGCTTCATGGAAAATTAATTTGGCCTCAATGAACTCAAGATCAGGTTTTTTCAAACCGTGACCTGGGATCATAGAAAACAATAATGTTCAGGCAGCAGTGTTAAATGACATAATGCAAGTTTATGACAACTTTACTTTATTTAAAATTGGGAATCTTGGCTTTACATTCAAACCCTTCCCACAGTTATATAATAAATAATTAAAGAAGAAAAAAACATTGAAGCACATAAAAATGACAATGGGAAATATATTTGCATCAGTCAACAGTGAGAATAACTTTGATTTATTTGTGTATTAAGATAATCAGTAACATCTAAAATACAGATGACACCTCTCCCAAATAGAACCTTTGTATGAAGAAAAAAAAGATGATGATTATTATTTTTTAGGTTCACACATCTGATCTAGGACATGCTGTTCTTTAGGATTCTCAGGTCCAGTTTCCAGGGAAAGGCCATCACGTTTCAAATGAACGCTCGTGCGTGCTTGAGTCTGACGTCAGCGTCGTCATTCCTCTCTTCTCGCAGGTTCCCGCCTCTTGTGTAATGTACTCGGTGCGGCTCAAACCACTGGTGACAAGATGGGGGTCCCGTTTTTTAAATGTTTTGATTTTAGACTTAGTATTTCGTTTGCGAAGGAAAATAAAACAGTCAAGAAGATTTCCCACGAAATCACTTCACTTCGTATGGAAGGTAGTGAGTTTTTAACATGTTTCTGTGTCATCGGAACAGCGTAATGGACTAGCCCATCTTTGGCTCAACCCTCAGTTGCCGAACTTCCGTGACTCACGAGAAGCGTGATGTAACTTTTGCCGGGAACCGGCTTTCTGTTACCTTGGCAAGGACGGCGACAAAAAGGAAATTACACCTGTGAGTCGCGTGGAAGAAAGACATTATCAAGCTTTCCGTTAAATATATGTATTGGTTATTTTAGTAGAGGTGAAAGAATAGCGGCACGGTGCTCCCGGACAGTTATTTATCCGGTACAGGTACAGTAAGGAATGAATCCGTCTCGTCGCTGTTCGGCTTTTCTGAGCCAACTGTGCGTGTCCTCCTCGCTGGGGGGCCCGACAGCCAGGAGGCCGTTACATCCAGCAGCAGTCTCAGCACCGGGGGGAACACGCTGCTGTCACCCCGGAGGAGAAGGAGGAGGAGGAGGGGGAGTCAAAGGGACCTGTCCCCAACTAATGCCGAACGGGACACCCGTCACCGGGGCAGCACCAGGTACTGCACTCATCATCCAGCGGAACATGTCATCTTCTTTGACTCGAACTGCGGTACAAACCAACTCCTTCTCTTTTTGTATGATATATTTTGGTTTTATTGAGTTGTAGGCCCATTTTTTTTAATTTTTATTAATCAACAAAGCTCTTTTCAACGTATTTGCGTTGTTTTGTGGGGGCAACTTTTTTTTGCAGCGATGCATTTTCATCTGTATCTAAAAGCTGGTTGCTGAGGTTGTTCTCCCCTCAGGACGACTTCCTCCCCACAACATCTGCCCCACATGTGTTATGGACCTGTAGCAACCAAACACCTCCAAGGGGAACCAGTACGGGACTGGTTGGACTTGACTCAGTTGCTCTGTGTTTCTACACAGGACCAAATGCTCCTTTTCAAATAGGTCTTCTGGACAGCTTGAGCGGAGAGCTACGTTTACGCAGCATTTGTTTCGAACCAAACAGATGTCTAGATATCTCAATATAAAAGCATTTAAGATAAGATAAGACAAGACATCGATTGATCCTCCATTGATCCCGCAATCAATAGCGATCACAAAGGTTGGGTCCGAATGACGTCCACAAATGCCATTTTTTGTTATTTACATATCATGACATAAACTGTTGTTTTTTTCCTTCAAATTCTTCTGGCAGTGATAGACTGGAGATTATTTTCAGGCCTGTTAAGAATGCACTAAAACGGTTACTGTATTTGTCAACGGCACAATTCCTTTTAAGGCCATAGCCTCATTATTAAATGAGCTATAAGCTGGATTCTCTCTACAGTACTGGACTGTTTAGTATTATAGATAAATTGTGCACACGACAGTCAATAAAAGCAAGTAAATGACAAATCGGTCCATTGTTGTTTTACATTCAGGCGTTGGAGGCGCGGAGGTAAATCCCACTGTTGTTCTATTCTATAACCCGAGAAGATGCACAACGGCTTTTCTGTCGCCTGACCCCGTTAAAAACACTGAACCACATGCGCAAAGCCAAATTGTTATCTACTCGTGTTCTAGTCTCCGTATCGTTCATCATCATCGCCGCATCATTGCCACAAAAGATTGCGAAAGCTCTGAGAGGTCAAAGACTCTACCATATATAACACGTACGTTGACACATTTCTGTGGAGCCGTGAAGAAGAAGAAAGACACACGGCAGAAAGCCTGGAATGAGCTCTTCTTGTTTTGGTCGGGTGTAGTTTGAGAGAGCTTCCACATGTCGCGCCCAAGTCCTCTTGAAACTATTTGTACGAGAATCAACGATATAGAGAAAATACAAACGATCTGTTTGAATATGGAAAATTAACTTGTATATTGCTCCTTTCTAGCGCTCACTAAAATTGCTTTCCTTTCTTTTCCTTTCCGGTCTCGGCACAATCGTGCTGCTTAGAAACCACTTCTATTTGTTCCTTTTCTAAAACTGAGCTACAGGATGTTCTTGAGCAGTTTCCTCTGTGGTAATCTGCTCAAGCAGCCTCGGTTTCCCTTCCTGCAAACGGTGACTCTGCACTTCTTTAACTGGCTGCCAAACAGGTTGAGAGGACGGTGAGGAAATCAAGAGCCCCGCCTGGCCGTAATGCAGGAGTTAATCCAGCCTCCGCGTGTGAACCACCAGATTGCATTTCAAAGGCCTCGTTTCGTTTCGCTCAAGGAAGAGAAATCGGCAACAAAGCAGCAGCAGCAGACGCTGCCTGGACACGGACAGCTGACTCGAGTCAAGGTCACACAAGGACATGGGTTAAAGTGATGGAAAGATTTGACGTTGCACTGGGTTCAATATTAATTAAAACTGCAATGACGGAATATTTCGGCATATTTTTAAGTTGATATGGCAAACTTTGCAAACGTTGTTTTTAGGGCTGTCAATCGATTAAAAAATGTACTAATTAATCGCACATTTTGAAATTCATTAATCGCGATTAAAAGTTTTTTTTTCTTCTTTTTATAGACAACACTTCACACAGAGCTGTGTTTTCAAAGAGGCTCCTACCTATATAGTGCCAGCGAAGTATTTAATATTGTGGATGATAAATTGTTTCTTCAGTGAAACATCCAGATTAGTAAAAAAATATATATATATTTGAGACCATTAGTCCTGTCATCTTTAACATTGAACAGCAGCAGAACCAGTGGCCTTGGTAAACTAACTGACATTCAAATATGTCACGTTAACCCTCTGGAGTCTTGGGTCATGTTCTCCATTTTACAAAAAAATGTAAATTCACCTTTTAAAGGCGTTTGCATATGACACATACCCATGTGTTATACATCAAACATTACAGAACAATCTCATCTCTATATATTGAGGCTCATTGTCCTCGCGCCGTGTTCTCTGTCTTCTCTGACTGACAGGCTGCTAATGAGCCTCACCTGTGAGGTGGGAGGTCCTTTGTGATTTACTGAGTGATCATTGGTTGTTTTTTTCGCAAAATGTTGACAGACAAACGGATTGACAAATCACGGTGAAGGTTTCGTGTGACGAGTTCTTTCCGCGCCGCGTTACCCGAAACGTCGCCCCTCCGTTCCTCTGTGTATCAGAGGGGGAGACGGGAGGAAGGAGGAGCAGGAGGAAACCCGACTGATTCATCCACGAGTTTAAACTGATTTCTGCTCCTTATTTTCGCGGAGAAATAATTTTTTAAAAACGGAAATAGTGTTAAACCTCACTGCCGCGGTTTGACGCTCAGGGGAGTGTAAAAACTTCAACGAACGCCGGAAGTAAACAAAGTTGCGTTAAAATATTTTAGTGCGTTAACGCGGCCAAATTAATCGCATAGATTAACGCGTTAACGCTGACAGCCCTAGTTGTTTTATTTAACCATTCAGCTGCTGCAGAGCAACATTAGCGTTCATTTGAATTTGCTTCTGTGTCCTTCTGATGAGTGTGTATGTATATCAGTGGCGGTTCGTCCATAGGGGGCGCTAGGGCGCCGCCCCTCTTAAAACGTGTAGATGAAAAAAAAAAAACATCCTGTCAAAAAACATTATATGCCAAATCATTTAAATAGTAAATATACCGTGTTGACGCGCTAACTGTGTGTGGGAGACCGTCAGCCTGTCAACAACAACTTAAGTTCATGTGAAAAAATATAATATATCGCCATTATCACGGAGAGAAGCCCCTCCCCTTTTTGGAGGCGATCTAACGTGTGTACGGCATCGAGAAAATATTTCAGTTGTTTCGGCAAGGACCGGCTTCTCATTGGCGGATGAAACGTGAATCTTGGGTCGCAAAAATATGCGCTCGTTGGCCAATGACATCGTTTTATTATTTCACGTGACTAGACTATACGGCAGATCAGAGACGTATCGTTCCCTCAGCCCAGAGAGCTCCACGGAGCTACGCGAGCAGGTTGCTAACGGAGCTGTCAGCTGGAGGCTCAGTGAGTAATGCGCTGTTTAATTTCCCCTGTCTGTTGTTCCAAAGGGACTGAAACTCTCTGGACTACAACGGGGGGAGGGATCTAAAGAGCTTCAGACAAGTGTAAAGCACGAATCTTGCCGCAGTTATCTAGCTAAGAGCATGAAGCTAACTCGCTAACAGCCTGAAGCTAACCCTGTTTACAGTCAGCAGAAGGAGACCGAACTGGCATCGAAACACAACGAAGAAGTTCTGAAAAACAGACACATTCCCTCAAGAATAATGGAAACAGGCTGGTTACAGACATGATTGACTTTAACCAGAGAGTAAAGTGACCACTTTAAAGAGAGGAGGCTACTTGTCTTTACAGGAGTGGGTCTGCTCTGTCACCCAATGTAACATGTGATCTCTTTGACTCTATTCTGCTCTGAACCTCTTTTATGTGAGGGTGAAACTCTTTTATTTTGCAAACCTCTGAAACCCAACCCAATGTTCCTTAAAGCTGCTCTGAACCTCTCATGCCCAAAGTTACAGTGTGTTGATAGTTGTTATTGGACAGTGTTGAGCACGCTGTGTTCTTGAAATAAAGCTTTGTTTTTTACAATATTCGACTCAAAACCTCTTTTCTTCTCATTGTTGAGTGATATTTAAACTGCGCCCCCCCCCCCAAAAAAGTCACCAGCCGCCACTGATGTATATATATATATATATAGGGGAGATACACAATCAAAACATCTGTTGCAGCTGAGCTTAATTACACCTCCTTCCAGCACCATTCCCTGAACCATTGCCCCCTCTGCAGCTGAGCCTCACTACACCCCACCACCACCACCACAAAGGGAGGCCGCCCTGCCCTGTCTGTCCCTCTATGCCTAGTTCACACTCTCCATTTCCCATCAGAAACACCAGATCAGACGCAGATCGGTGCTTCGAGGTCTTCTCCGCGCTCAGAGCTGCCCGACGCTTGCTCGTCCAGTTGACTGTTGGGACTTTGGAGGCGGAGATGGAATACATAAAGTGGCCGATATCTTTGATCCGTAATGTTCACAAATGCGACCGCAAGAAATTTGACCTCAGTAGGGTTAGGGGGCACTTTTAAAAAGTTGTTTTCTTGCCCAGAAGGAAATTGATGGATTAAAGGGCTTGTTTTGGGAACACTTGCCAAAGACAACATTGGCGAGCAGGACTGGGCAGATAGTGGCTAACTAGAGGGCTGGCAGGCAACAGCTGCCAAAACCCAAGTGTAAGTATGTCAGTGCTTGGCTTTTACATTTGACAGGCAGCCTTTCCAGTAAAAACTGACACCAGGGCTGTGTCTACTACCGCATACTTTACGAAGTACACTGCAATACAGTGCACTACAATTCAGTGCACTGTATTGCAGTGCACTGCGTCGCTGATAAGTGCTGTCTCAAATGGAACACTTACGTTAACCACTTGGCGGAAGTGACGGACGCAAATCTGTTCACGGCACCCGCGAAATTAAGCCGGGAGTGACGTACGCAAATCTGCTTGCGATACCCGCAAAACTTAAACTGACAAAATGAATGCACTTCTTGCCCTCTTTGTGTCCCTTGTTTACCCCTTTCTCCACCCCATGTGGAAACTGCGATACCTCCACAATCGCGGCAGGAGCCTCCGTGGTCTACCGCTTGTGCTACCGTAGCCATCTCGTCCGCCATTGTTTTAGAAATAAAATGAAAAGCTGGCGAAAGGGCTCCTCCTCTTCCGCTACGTCGCCAAGATGGCGGCCGTTTAGGGCGAGTAGTGTCCATCGTTTTACACTACATTTTTTGCCCGTTTGCAGTGCACCATCCGAGTACTTTCAGTGCACTGAATTCTGCTGGTTTTTTCAGTGGCGCACTTCGAACACTGAAAGTCAGTAGACACAGCACGGTGTTATGTGACCGTTTTTTAAAGGAAATATTGCGCTTGAGAAACGTGTGCTGGTGAAACATGATCCAGGAACCGTGGTTTGAGTTAGTCTTAAAACAGGTCCAACCATGTCGAAGGGTTGACTATTTAAGTTATTATGACAAGGAAATGTCATAGTGAGGTCACACACATGCATGGACATCCTCACGTGGCCTGGGTCAGCGCCTTAAATTAGTCTCTGTAATAGTCCCCGTATTTCTCTGGAGGCTAAAACTCTTAATCTAACAAGCAGGTCTTTACTGACCTCCATGTGTAACACCCTGTTCTGTTTCTCCTGTGTTCTGGGTCTCCTATGTCTCCTCTGTCTTGATTGTTTAATTCCCTGCACCTGCCCTCAGCCACTCTTGTCTCGTTAGTGTCTGACGTCGTACACCTGTTTTCCCCCCTATATATTGTGTCAGTCTTTCCCTTGTCTCCTTGTTTTTTTTTTTACTTTTGCCTCATTAAAAGAGCACCTTTTTGTTAGTCATATTGAGTCCAGCATGTTTCTCTGCGCCTGAGCCTCACCCTGTGACAAGAACCTGACAGAACAAAACAATAAGGTCCAAAAAGGGGCAGGCTGAGAATCCAGGTTCAGGGCAGGCAGGGTCAAACAGGCAGAATCAGGAATACGGACAGGATAACGGGAAAAGGACACGGAACTAGAGACGACAATCCAACAGGAGACAAGAGAAAGACTGACACAATATATAGGGGGGAAACAGGTGTACGACATCAGACACTAACGAGACAAGAGTGGCTGAGGGCAGGTGCAGGGAATTAAACAATTAAGACAGAGAAGACACAGAGGAGACGTAGGAGACACGGAACACAGGAGAAACAGAACAGGGTGTTACACCATGTGTAATGGGATTGGGGGTCAGGCTGAGTTGAATAATCACCAAAGGAGTGGATACTATATGTGTACATCTATCCATCAGGCCCATTATCTTCCACTCAAAAGGGAAATCCTTTGAGTTAGCTCGGTAGTGTCGACACAGCAGCACTCCAACAAAAACATACAACTGATCTGAGGTCTGTTTGAACCTCGCCGCCAGGGAAGAGTGCTGGGCTTTAATGCAAATTGTTCACAGAGCCTAAACGGTGCAATTAAACTTTGCACTATACGCCTTTTTCCTCATAGACTTATATTGGGAGAGAGATCATTTCTAATTTGCACACATGAAAATCCAATATTTAAACCATATATATACACCACATATTTTTGAAATTCCCCCACTGTGAGACAAATAAAGGAATGTCAAATCAAATATGGTTCCGAAAAGTTTAAACATGCACTGCTGGCTGAATCCAGAGTCCTTTTCCTTTCTCCATTCATGTGAATTGGCACGTGGATGGATGTGGAAGATCGCCAGTAGATTTAAAGTCACATGTATCCAACACCACCCTTCATTCCTTTTTGCACCCTGCACCATTTAATCTAATATGCCTCTCTGCTAATTCAGGGTATTGTCTCGTGTTTGCACAGCAGAGGAGACCATGACCTGGAATGTCATCCGTCTGCGTCATCAGCACCACCCAGCACAGTCTGGCTCATTATTAAGTCTCCCAGCATGCATTTCACATCAGCTGAGAGGGGGAAAAAAACAAAAACATTTAAATTACAAATAAGATGTTGAGTTTAAATAGTGCCCTCTTGGGGATCGAGTCCGATGAGCGACAGTGTGAGGGTTGTTGGTGATGAAGGAGCAGCAGTGAGGTGTTTCTCTGGAGGAAGAAGATAGACACACTGTACTTGTTAGTAGAGCCGGTAGTTTGTTTACAGTGAGATCGAGCCGGACTCTTTTCAGAGTCCCGGCCGGTGGCAACAAACATGCAACGAGAGACTGCAGCGAGTCACTCCGGCGTGCTGCGTCTCCTCCCCTGGTTTTTTCCTCGGCCGCCGTTCTGTTTCTCGAGGGAGAGGGCAGAGCGTTCATGACTGGGCCGGTTCATGACTGAGTCACCCTCTTATGCGGACGCCACGGCAGCAGCCACCCGGACCGTCTCATGAGTAGGGATGGGTATCGTTTGGGTTTTTTCCGATACCGGTGCTAAACCGGTACTTTTAAAACGATACCGGTGCCTGAACCGCTAGTTTTTTTTTTTTAAACGCACAATGAGGACATTAAAAACCTCTTTGGCCATATTCCCTGTAGAAGCCGTTATCATGGAGCACCGACACACAACGGATATCAGACTGTTAACATACACAACACATGTTCTCCATGATATGATGTGATATGTATTGTCATGTGCAGACCTTATAGGGTTAACCTGTCACTGTTTTGATGGGCAAAGAGAACAACCAATCAGAGGGACTGAAGATGACACGTGACAAATACAGTGTTGCTTCTGACAGCGAGTTACACTGAAACAAAGTGATGCCCCACGGTCTTTATTCCTCCGTCATTATATTCCCGGTAACACCGGGTATACAGCCGGGACCGCTGGACATCAACACATCTGCTAGCAGACTGTCACGCTCGTAGCTCAAGCATGGTTATAATGGCTAATTTATTATTTCTTGGGCTACTTTTATGAATGCAAGACTTGCAATCAACGATACGGTACTAATCTGAGTTACGGCTGCTCGTCATCATCGGTCTCCACGTGTTCAGGGGGACCGGTGATGGCCTCCCCGTCGCGCCCAGCCTGACGCTGGTGTCCTCGACACGGGTTCACTAGTCACACACGGCCACGCCTCCGCTGTTAAACTTAAATATGAGAGGCTGTCGTAACCTGCTGACAGGGCGGAGTCACCTAAGAAGTTCACAACAATAGTTTTTTTCTATTTCAATCGGCTCAGGCACCGGAAAGAAGCACCGAAATGTGCGTTGCGTTTCGGTCCGGGTAATACCGGTTGTATTGGAACCGGTACCACATTGGCACCGGTTTCCGGTACCCAACCCTACTCATGAGTCACACCGTCATTGCCGAGCCGCATCCAGCAGAGCGCCTGCTCGAGAAAACAAACCACAAGGAAGGAGAGCAAAGGATCAGAGGACGCCGTGAGGGGGACAACCAGACAGAAAATGGTGTATCTAAACGTACGTACGTGTGTCTGTGTGCAATTACCTGTTGGTGTGGAATCTGTTGAATCAAATCTGCAATTTGAATGATTGTCATTGTGGAAACGCTCGGCATCCACACAACTACGTATGAAGTTGAAGTATGAGGTCGTTGTTGGGTCAGATGAGGTCACCACGTTGAAGTGTTTCATCTGCTCCTCCATCACCGTCTGGCACCCTGCAGCCACAGCCAAAGACAAGTGCAGGCTGCAGAGCATCATCCGCTCGGCCGAGAGGGTTATCGGCTGCAATCTGCCTTCCCTCCAGGTCCTGTTCACTTCCAGGTCACTGAAGCGGGCCAGAAAGATTGTCGCTGACCCCTCCCACCCTGGACACTCCCTGTTCGAGTCCCTCCCCTCGGGGAGGAGGCTGCGGTCCATCATGACAAAGACCACCCGCCACACCAAAAGTTTTTTCCCGTCGGCAGTCGGGCTCATCAATGGAACCCGGGACTGACTGACTGTCACCCCCAGGACTACCACCTCTTCTTCCACCTTCCTCTCTCCTCCTTCTTCCCGCTCCTTCCTCTTCCTCCTCCTCCCTCTTCCTCCCACTCCTCCCTCCTCCTTCTTCTTCCCTCCTGGAGGCCTCCTCCACACGTCACTTTAACATGCACTTTAACTTGAGGCCTCCTCCACACACATGCCACTTTATTTACATGCACTTTAACTTAATCACACGCCACGCGTAACATACACTTTTAACTAAAACACACCACTTGAAGCACACACCCAAACACTTTCACATTACTTGTTGTCTTTCTGTCGTGTTGATTGTTGTTTGTTTGTCATGTCCAAATGTTGCACCTTCCGCCAAAAAAAATTCCTCGTTTGTGTAAACATTCCTGGCAATAAAACTGTTTCTGATTCTGATTCTGATTCTGCTTCGTGAAGTAAGATTACAAAACACTCCACGGGTGCCTTTTTTGGAAAACTCATTTTTCAATGGGCTTTTTCCACCCGCTGGATTTCTGTCGTCTGCCCAGCGGCGGCGTTGCACCGACGTGGTGCCGCTGGCGTCATCATCGGCAGGAGTGAACCAGGAAGTGGCAAAACGGCCAAATAGGAAGAAAAGAGCCATTTGGGAGCTCACCGAGAAAGGAAAGGAAAAGAATCAGGTCATTTTTAGTCTTATACTTTTATGTTTTAATAAAGTGTAACAGCTGGACAGTTTAAGGAGCACGTGTTAGTAGGGACCATTACGTGTGTGTAGAGACTGTAAAGCCCTCTCAGGAACATTTGTAATTTGTGATAATGGGCTGTACAAAATAAACTGAATTTAATTGAAATTACGACACATTGGACATACAGGGTCCGTGTGTGTGTGTGTGTGTGTGTGTGTGTGTGTGTGTGTGTGTGTAAACCCTGCATTGTTTGGCAGCAGGTGACACTGTGTTTTATTGAGAGGTTTGGGCGAAGGCTGACCGTTTTAATTGGACTCTCTTCATTTTGAAAGTCATGCCATGAAAACCTGTCGCTCACCGTGACGGCTCTAATTTCGGTGTTCCAAATATTCCCAGGCTGTTCCTCTTAGGCTTCCTTTGGACCTGCACAATTGTGAGCTTTGTGTCAAAATAAATCCCAGTTCTGGACCCTCACATCACAGGAAACAGAGCACACTGACCCCAAAATCAGATTAGTGAACTAACCAGGTTAAGAGAAGAACAACCCACACTTTGTCTTTCTCTTCCCTACATCCTCTCTCACAAACACACACACGACATGTGATAGTCCTATACCCCTCAACTGTTAGACAACATGCCCATTCTTATTATATAACCACTATTCAACGGCAGCATCTTCCTCCAGGTCCTACACACAATCGTACCACACACACACACACACACACACACTCCCTCTGACCGTCCTGGCCCTCTCTTTCTCTCCACCCGTTTTTTTCAGTCAAATTAAAGTTTCTAATCTGAGAGTTAAAGTTGACGATCAGAGTGCACATATTGATATATATATATACAGTAGGTGTTACTTGCTGAAACAGGAAGTGGGTCAGCAGGTTATGCATCAACATTGTTGGTTAGTGATCAATCGAGACAAAACAGGAACCGTTAAAACAGGAGATTGTGATTATGTCTGACCAGAGCAGTAAAAATATATTTCATAGGGGACATCGTGCGTGGCCATCCCGGGGTAAAAAGTTTGAAATCACCGTTTATTATCGAAAGATTTGTCATTCATCTTTTTTTATCAAAGAAACTCGAGTACAGCGGGTTCCATTTCCTTCATGGACAAAAAGGGGTTTTGTAGACAATGGAAAGGTATCCCAATAAAAAGCAACATTCAACTATAATATTGACTCCGATACCCGGCTCTATCTGCATTCTGTACTTGAGTTATTTGAGTCGGTCTTAAATTGAATTTCAGGTCATGTGAAAGAGTCTTTCTGAAAACGTTGAGTAGAGCTTGAGGCCGGGGTTTTCCCAAAGTTGCGCTTGCAGCAAAGTCATCGAAAGACTTGAGGTAACCCCGGCAGTAAACTACATTTGTTTTATTTCCACAAAGGAGTCGCATGGACGTCGTTCAGGGCGTAGCTCCTAGCTACCCTATCACTTCACTACATGGAGGCGCAGACAGCCTCTCTCATTGCACACATCTCACACTGGTTTTAGGGTGACGGAGGTATCGGGTTGGACATCGTGTGGTTCGGGTGGATGTGGTCGGGACCTCAATCTGAAGCTCGTCCTGTCTCCATTGGACGAGACTCTCCGATCCTCATCCAGACCGACTTACTCGTGTGTCGCCAACAACAGACGCTGCCGACGGATAAAACGCAACACCGTAGAATTCAAGCATCTTGAGAGTTGTTACTAGGACAACGGCAACATCTCCATCAGCGTTGAATGAGTGATTTGTCCAGTTCACATTGCTCAAAGTCCACCTCTCTCTGGCATGGAGACTGAATGTGGGGTCCTCGGTTCAACGGTCTACCAGAAAGCCAGTCTTTCGTCTTTTGACGGCTTCAGATTTGGATTCCCAGCTTGCCATTCGTATAAAGTCAGAATCCTGTTCTACCTTTTTTTTTATTTGCTGGATTGTTGACCGGTTAACCTCAGTGAGTCGTCGGAAAACAAATTCTAAGTGTGTTCTGTAACTGACGAAGCAACCAAATAGCCACAAAAGCTTTTGTCCTCCTCAAAGCGCCGTGTCCGTCGCCGCGTCTTTATTGATGTCGGTGGTGAAGAAGAAGTACGGTCCTCATGCCCGGTGGACACCGTGGGGTAAAGGGATGTTTCTTTATGTGTGCTATTTTGACACCAGAGATACTCCGGTCAATTTTTTTTTTTAATCCATCCATCCCCATTCCCTTTCTCAATGCTCGTTGTTGTTGCCACACCTACACAAAGCATTTTTAACTAGAACGGGCACTCGGTAGAGCGCATACCTTCGCATATCACAAGATTGGGCATTGAATTATGAACATGTTGGCATTAGTTGCATGCCAATTGGATAGAAATTGACCGCGCTATGGTAAAAAGAAGATGTTGACCTTGTCGTGACCTTGACCCGATCGATCCCACAATCTAATCAAATGGTCCCCGGATAATAATCAATCACCCCACCAAATTTCATGCGATTGGGTTTTATACTTTTTGAGTTATGCGAGGAACACGCATACAAATAAATAAATAAATACACGGCGATCAAAACATAACCTTCCGCATTTTCAATGCGAAGGTAACGACCCCTCGCCTATTTCTCCCTTGCTTTCCCCTCATCAGTTTTTCCGAAGAGCAGCAGCAGCAGCAGGTTGTTTGGCACGTTGGCCCAGCCGGACCCGGACCCGGGGGAGAACCCAGACCAGGAAAGGGTCGAGTCGGACCAGCTGCTCCGAGAGTGTGAAGAGGCCCTGCAGAGGCGTCCGGCCAGGCCACATCGGGATCTGGTCAGTCCCAGCGGCACGGAGCCCTGCCACCACAAGCTCCACCCACCCATACGGATCATGCAGTGGAACATCCTGGCGCAAGGTGAGCGGCAGAAACCCGACTCGCACCGTGGCTCTGCCGTCTGTTCTAGTCTGTCAGTTCATTCATGGTCCCCAGAGGGTAAATCCAGCTGACAGAGGGGACACTTGATTTGTTCGACTCGTGCCAACACGTAAAACTAAGATGCCTAATGTAGCCTAAAGGTGCGTTCACACCAAAAGCGATGCGATTTTTTCCACGCGACCGAATCCCATAAAAAGTCAACGTACAGACGCGTGCGGCTGCGATAAGACGCAATATTTTTCTGGGGCGTTTGGGGCGACGCGTTTACAGCGGCGCAATTTTCGCCCCAAGTTGAAAAATTTCAATTTTGAGGCGGTAATCTCGCAACTCGGGCCAATCGGCTCTCGAGTTGCTCCGCGCGTCATCGCTGTCCCGCCGCTGTTGAATCAGAACAAGACGGACAATAATGTTATGAACACAATAACATATATTATAATGTTATGAACACAATGACAGCGTTTAGATGTTCCGCTCTCATAGCGCTGGAAGCGGAAGTCTTTCGGACGTAACAGTAACTTCATCGGTGAAAGTGACCGAGCTGAGTGAGCCTACGGGTGACGTCATCAACCCAACCACGAGGGCGTTAGTGTGTGGGACGTCCACGACAAATATAAAGCAGAACTAGTGGTTAGTTCTTCTGCTGGATGAAGGAGATAACGGTCTTTACGGAGACGAGACAGAGATAAGCCCCGCCCCTTGCGTGAACACGGCAAATGGTCGAGCGAGTAAACTCCCGCGTTTTGGGCGACGCGAAAAATGGCATCGCTTTTGGTGCGAACGCACCTGTACACGACATAATATAACGGACGAGTTGAGCGTGAACACGATCCTCTCTTCCAGCTCTCGGCGAGGGGAAGGACGGCTTCACCCGCTGTCCGCCGGACGCGCTCAACTGGCAGGAGAGGAAGTACCTGATCCTGGAGGAGATCCTCACCTACCGCCCCGACATCCTGTGCCTGCAGGAGGTGGATCACTACCACGACACCTTTCAGCCAATCATGGCCAGCCTCGGCTACCGAGGCAGCTTCATGGCCAAGCCCTGGTCCCCCTGTCTGGACGTGGAGCGGAACAACGGCCCGGACGGCTGCGCTCTGTTCTACCGCCGCTCGCGCTTCTCCCCGCAGGCCACGGCTCACTTGCGGCTGTCGGCCACGACGCTGCCCACCAACCAGGTGGCCGTCGTCCAGACGCTGAGGTGCCGAGGGACCGGCCGGCGGCTGTGCGTGGCCGTCACCCACCTGAAGGCCCGCAGCGGCTGGGAGAGGCTGCGGAGCGCGCAGGGCGCCGACTTGCTGCGGAGTTTGCGCAGCATCACGTCCCAAAGCGCCGGCGGCGAGTCCGAGCCGGCGGGGGGGGGGGGCACCGTCCCCCTGGTCGTGTGCGGAGACTTCAACGCAGAGCCCTCGGAGGAAGTCTACCGGCGGTTCAGCTCCTCGGCTCTGGGCCTGAACTCGGCGTACAAGCTGCTGAGCGCCGACGGGCAGACGGAGCCCGCCTACACCACGTGGACGATCCGCCCCTCCGGAGAGAGCTGCAGCACTCTGGACTACATCTGGTACAGCCGCGACGCTCTGAGCGTGCAGCGCCTGCTGGACATCCCCACGGAGGAGCAGATCGGCCCGGACCGCCTGCCCTCTTACCACTACCCCTCTGACCACCTCTCGCTGCTCTGCGACCTCAGCTTCAAGGAGGAGCCCCATAGGCTGATGTAGGCGGCCAATCGCAGCAGCCCTGGACCAATAGGAGCATTGAGTGACTGGTTGAAACAGCCGGACGCTCTGACTGGAGAGCGTCACTTCTGAAGGAAAAGCTACTTGTAGTTTGAGCAATAGTTTGGATTTGATCCATTGACTTGTCAGTCTCCAGTTTCTATCCCCAAACTTCAGCTGACATGGCCGCTGTGTGCTTCCTCTGCTCAACTCTTTGACCAACTGACCATCATTACATTAATTTATGACATTGTTCTCTGTACTTTCTATCAGTTGGTTAAACAATAATCAACAATTACTTGTGTTTTTTCATTAATTATTTTGCATTTAAGTAATCTTTGACGATTCTGCACTTAAACAATGTTGTCGCTGTGACTACAATGAGGAGAAATGTTTATATATAGATGTATATATAAAAATTAAGTTTTTATTTATACTCCAATTTTTGTTTTTAATTCTTGATTTCCTATCCGACGACTTCTGTATTGAGCGAACCGCTGTCACTCTCGACTGCTCTTTAGTTACGACAGGTTTTTAGTTATACAGTAAAAGAAAAATCAATAACAAACTACTCTAAACTGGGGGCAAAACCAGTTGAAGCTTTTAAAGTGGTTCTGTCCACGATGAGCTGGTTGCTGCCGCAGTCTGAGCTGGAGGAGTTTCAGGTGAACCTGAAGTGTGTTTAAAAAATATGTAATAAAGTTATATTACAAATGTAATAAAGTTATATTATTTCTGAAAAAAACAGTATATTATTTATATATAATATAAATATAATGATATATGTAAAAAGTGAGTCATATTATAGTATTATAAAAAGTCATGGTATGCCAGTCATAAAAGTCAGCCATAAAATAATGATAGTATATATAAAACATATATATATATATATATATATACAGATATGTATGTATACATGTATATGTATATGCAGCTCAAATCAGATCTTTAAGACTGACTGTCCACACTAATAGAAAACTCAAAGTATAAACTGTGACTTTATGACATGTCACAGTTTAGTATGTCAGTCATAGCACATCATAGTTATAGTACATAGAGTCATAGTGTCTCATAGTGATAGGATGTCTTAAAGACTCAGTGTAGGATGTGATAGGTATAGTATATCGAAAAAAAAGTTACAGTATAGTACGTCGTAAAGAGTCATAGTATACTACGTCACAGGCATAGTATAGGATGACATAAAGACTAAGGAGCCATAGTATACTATGCCAGTCATAATATACGATAGTTGGTCATAGAGGTGTGTATTTATAATAGCTGACCAGGTCTTAATACCAGTCTGCTTGTATACGAACAGTAAACAGAATTAGCAGCACTAAATAACACAAATAACGCATTTCATTTTTCAGAGGGCTGAAAAAGACAACTTCAGTCTTGATTTACATTTGTCATTTTTTTTTATAATACATATTTTAAAATCTACTTCAATACAATGATAGCAAAGGAGAAAAAAATAGTATATTATCCTTCAGATGTGCAGCACATCTTTTCGTTCTTTAATCTGGACATTCTTTCACTCCCTTTTTTTATTTTTTATGAACTGTAAAAAACAGTGCTCTGCAGACAAACTGTGACAATGAAACGGAAGAGGAAACAAAGACGTGAATTCAAACGTCCGTCCTGAAGCATACCCGCCGAGTATCAAAAAAAGCTTTTTACATTTCTGTTTACAAGTCTCCTCAGACATTTATATTACGTTTGATTACAAAAAGGACTTTTCATTTACAATCTAAGGCTGCCCACGTCTCCTGAGCTCCGAAAGGATCTGTGTGTGTGTGTGTGTGTGCGGCTGTCCCTTTAAATCCTCTGTGGGGCGCTGGAGACCAATGTCGGGCTACTGTCTGAGCCAATCAGAAAGCAACTCAGCACTGTGACTATGTGGGGGGGGGGGGGATGTGTCCAGCACTTTCTCAGCAGTGTCAAAGGTCACTTCCTGTATCCCACCGGAGGACCCCGGTGCACTCAGGAAGAGGTGGCTTCTGCCGCCGCCGGTGGAGCCTCAAGTGCCGCCGCTTCGGCCGGCTGACTGCTGAGGGGCTTCGAGGGCTGGGTGGGGGTTTTGGGCGGGAAAGAGTGAGGCTGGTTGAAGCGTATGGTGAGCTGCGGCACTGGCTGGGCCACCGCCGCCGGCCGGGCCAGAACGAGGTGCTGCTGCAGCGGCCGGCCCGCCGTCAGCTGGATCGTCGAGGCGGCCTGTTTGGCGGCGCCGAGCGCCATCTGCGTCGCAACGGGCTTCGTCTGGAAGAGCTGCGCGATCTGGCCAGATGGGTTGGACTGCATCAGCGTGGCGAGCTGGCTGGCCGGGATGGTGATGATGGTGATCTTCTCCCCCGCTTTGGAGCCCGCGGGCATCATGGCGGGCATAGCCTGGATGATCAGCTTCGGCAGGGCGCCGGCGGAGGCGTTGCCGATCGTGACCGGGACGCCCGAGGCGGTGGTGAGGATCGAGGAGGAGTCAAACGTCACCTGACCCAGCGAGTTGGTCATGACCACTGGCAGGGCGCGGATGGGCCTGCAGGGTAAAAAAAAAAAGCACAGGGAGGATTATTGGCCACACCCCTCGACAGTCAGGGACCAGCATACACTCACGGGTCGCTTCCTGTGGAAGGCGGAGTTAAAAGATGTGCAGTCTACAGCTAAAACGAATATATATATAAAAACACGACATAACTAGAACGGGCACTAGGTAGAGCGCATACCTTCACATATCACAAGATTGGGCATTAGTTGCATGCCAATTGGATAGAAATTGACCGTGCTATGGTAAAAAGATTTTGACCTTTTCATGACCTTGACCTTAACCTTTGACCCGATCGATCCCAAAATCTAATCAAATGGTCCCAGGATAATAACCAATCATCCCACCAAATTCCATGCGATTCGGTTTAAGACTTTTTGAGTTATGCGAGTAACACCGTAAGTAAATAAATAAATACACGGCGATCAAAACATAGCCTTCCGCATTTTCAATGCGACGGTGATGATAATGAAACCTGCCGCAGTTTATAAGTCATATTTACATTTGACAGATAACGTGATCACTTCAGCTGTGACCTGCACGTTCCAGCAGCCTATTAAAAACACACTCTAACATGCTCATAGCGTGACGAGCGGCGAGCAGAGACCTGGCGCCGGCGTTGCCGCCGATGACGGTGATGTAGGTCTGTTGGTGCTGGGCGGCGGCCGGAGAGTTGGCGCCCAGGCTGACGGTGGCGTGCTGGTGAGCCGGCAGCTGGCCGGACAGGACGCCCTCGCCGTCCTCCGCCTCCTCTCCTTCCTCCTCGTCGTCGATCACCCGGATGTTCTTGGGCATCTCTTTGAACTGGTAGGCCAGCCGCTGGCCCTCCACTTTGGCCAGGATACCGCGCTGGTAGTAATACCTGCACACACACACACACACAATATCAGAACGAGGTCGTCGGCTCTGGGCAACAGAGGGGTCGGGTGGCGGGCTGACCTCAGGGCTCGACCCATGGTCTCGTAGTTCATGTCGGGCTTGTTCTTGTGTTTCCCCCACAGCTTGGACACGGCCTTGGAGTCGACCAGCTTGAAGATGCCCTTCTCCCTCTGCATCCACTTGATGTACCGGGGACAGGTGTTTTTGTCCTGCAGCAGCTCCAGCAGGAACTCCCACAGATAGGTGGTGTTGCCTTAAGGGGGAAGAGGACAAAGCACAATTTTAACAACAACAATCACACTGGCTGTATACCAAATATTCTTATATTCCAGGAATATTCACAATGCTTTTGGTGTGAATACAGCATCAAGAATTACGGATGTATGATGAGATACTTAGGTTGCTATATTAAGACTTGAAAATAACATTTTATATGGAATGTATTTCTTGAACTAATTCACTGAAAAGTAGCATTAACTAACGGTCAAACGATGAAATCTGTTATAAATGATGAGCTTACCTACATTTGTCTTTAATTTCCGAACTATAACTCGAATCCCGCTGTAACATTTATTTATATGCCTTACTCGCTCTCATGAAGCACATTGGGGGAGGAGAACCTCTTTAAAAATCCAAGAGCAAAACAAGAACTTAAAACTTCATGATTTGGAGCTGTATTATGACATAAAATATTCAGACTGCAGGTCAGAGGCTGCAGCTAAACCGGATCTGGGTCTGTCCACGGTGGACTGGCCTCTGCTGGAGTCTGAGCTCAAGGAGTTTAAAGAATAACTATATAGAAACAGATCTTCTTCTCTATGATGGTCCGTTTACTCACGGAGGTCATATCGAGGACCAGGACGATGTTGAGACGGGTTTAGGACCAGATAAAGCATATCTGCAAACTCATGAGGGGTGAAAAAGGTGACAACGGGGTGGGGGTCCTCTGCTCTGACTAAGTCAGTGTCCACAAACCCTTCCAATGAGAATATTATATATATATATGACCGGAACACCTTGAAATATTCAGTAATATTTATTTTGCATGGGCCCAGGTGTGAATAGGAGCGAGGCCCATTCAGAGAAATCTCTACGGCCCACTTGAGCGACAATCACACAGGTTAACAAGTCCCACGTTACACTATTTTACAAATCAAGTAACTTGTGTGCACTTGAACACTTAAAAAAAATAAAAAAATTCTACATTATTTTTGAAATTAATTTCTTTTGTTCCTTATTTCATCCAATAACCAATAATATATAATAAACCTTCCCACACAAATTTAAGAAGCTGGAACCATAAAATGTTTTTTTAAATATTTAAAGTGAAATTATTATCAACAATTCTTTTCTTTTTTTTCTTCTCTTAAGCAACTAATTGATTAATCTAATAATATTTTTAGCTTAACTTTGGTAGTTTTACAACAAAATGTATAAAGTAGAAATATTATTAATGATATAATGATAGTAATAAAAAATATGCGTTGTCATGATATATCATATGGTTAAAGTCATTCATAAACCAACTTCCCTTTCTTTGGCCTGAACAACAAGGACTCGTGAGCTCTGCTGAGCCATGACTCTGTTCCTTGATTCTGTTCTGCCTCTACATGGCTGTCACTAACATTATAACTTCTATACGATACCTGCCATAAATATCATTATACCAGAATTCGATACAATACCATAAAAACAATATGATACCATAAATACGATACTGGTAAATTTGTCTATAATAGTAATAAATAAAACATCTGTATGGTTCACTTTTTACCAACTTTTTCAACACTTAACAAATGACAGTAATATTAGTGTTAATACAGCCAGATATGAATGAAACTACATGGTCCCATCATAGCATTGATTATACACTATGAGGCCGTTTGTCTGTATCTGACCAGATGATACAGAGTTCATCAGGAGGAGCAGCTGTAGAGTTACAGAACTTTACAGACTGTCTGCCTTGGAGACAAAGAACTGAAACATTTCACTTCTGGAATCATCTTTTTCTTCTTTTTTTTAAAGCTGAAGACTTTAAGTCTCAAAAGCTCCGCCACTTGACGCCACTCGCTGTGAGCGCTGCGCAGCGCATTGCGTGCAGACAGCTTGACACAGAGCAGCGCGTGTGCTCTGATCGCGCTCTTTTAATGAAGTATTGATACAACAAATATGCTAAATCACATCGTGTTTAACGTACGGGTACTTTGTTAGTATCGATACACCGTGCAGCGTGACAGCAGCAGATGGAGCGGCCTAACATTCAAGCTAACCTAACTTCCCAAACGCTGTCGACATCTGAACACTGATTGGCCGAGACTCGACACGTCTCATCAAAGATGTTTTATTGCGAAGAGCACCACTCCACATTTTCTCCATGTCCCACTCCAATCTCATGAACGCCGGCCGGCCAGTTGGCCAGTTGACCCTCCCCCCCCCCCCTACCCCAAAACAAAAACTCTTTGGATCTACGGCATGCTGTGGACTTCAGAGCTGGGACCGACCTTTGCCCTCCCTCTGCCTCTTCTTCATCCCCAGGTCAAAGGAGCCGTTGGACGAGGGCTGGTTCGTCTTGGGCTTGCGTCCACCTGCACGCATCAAACAGGCACAAGAGGGAAATCCCAACGTGAGCCTTCCCGCAGCGCACCGTCATCTCATGTGAAAACAACCACTTCACCGACTTATCTGGTACGGCTCGGGCATGAGGCCCCCCGAGCAACAAGCTCCAGGCAATGACTGACCTTAGAGGGACCGACAGAGGCTGTGTGGCCCCTCCTGTACACACGCGTTGAGGCCTGAGAGCCGTGCATGAAATCAGCTGTGTTGTGGTGACACTGACCTCCTCTCTTCCTCTTGACAGCAGGTTCACATTCTGGAGGGATGGGGAAGGACTCCTCTTCCTCCATGGGGCCGCACTCTGTCGATACCTCCACCACCGTCTCCATCATCACGTCCTCTGCTGGGAGGGAGGTGAGGTCACAACTACGTCACAATTATCCTGGACGAAACAATAGGATGGACTACGTAGCATTTATTCTAAAAATATTTTTTTTTCGGAGCCAGAGGGGAGCGAACGAGCCTGGACTGGGTTGATCCATGGGACCATCGTTCTGCGCATTAAAACAGACGGAGACTGCTGCAATCACCCGAGATAACAGATACCGCCCTCATGTCAAGTTCAAAGTTTACTCGGGGTTCGTACACATGTTGACCAGTGGAATTCCAGGACTTTTCCAGGACTTTAAATCAAATTTCCATGACCAAACTGAAATCTCGGTGTGTACATAAAAACTTTTTGAAAATGTAGTATTCAAACAATGAGAATTACAAAGCATACAATATACCTTAAATGAAACAAATGAATGAGAGACAATAGTTTGATTAAAATAATAAACATTATTATACACTTATATAAATGTTTATTCTTTTAATCAAACTATTATCTTTTATGTGCAAATCAGTTTGGACTTGGCGTATGCCAGCTCATAATTTGAGAGTCTTCCTTTCAAAAACATATGAATTATTTTAAACTCGACGTAAATGAACATGTGAATATAACAAATGTCCAGGACTTTTCCAAAACTTTTGTGGGCATTTTACCTGCGTTGCGGTCATTGTGCAGTCCGGGGGACTCCATGTGGAGAAGAGCCTCGGCCGCTTCAAAGGTTTTGTCAAAACACACCATGTCGTGACCGGACATCTCCACTGAGAAGAAGAGCAGAGAGGGAGGAAGAGAAAGAGGAAGAGGGGGTGTCCCCAGTTAGCACTTTCAAACTGGGTGTCTGGGGTTACATCCGTTCCCAGTGCTCGGGTGTAAATAGTAAAACTAGTGAGAGTATTTGTTGCTGCCAGCAGAGGTCAGTCTGCTGCAGTCACACACATCAACAGCTCTCGACAGAGGATGAGGGGGAATCGGATCCATTTCAATTTGAGAAGACGACTCGACAGAGGAAACATTGTTCAGACGCTGCGAGATGTGTAAATAATCCACCATTCCTCCCTTTACGTTTTCTGATGCAACATCCAGAGAGCCTCTTACCAGTCTCCGACACCTCGGTGATCACCTCCTGCTCCTCGGCCACATCCTGCATCAGGTAGGTCTCGTCGTCGTAGACCAGGACCTGTGCAGAGTAGCACTCCTCCACCTGGGCACTGGACACCTCCTCCACGATCACCGCCGGACAGCCCTCTTCCTGCAGCAGCACACCCTCCTCCTCCTCCTCCTCCTCCTCTTCCTCCTCCACATCTTCCTCCACCTCCTCGCCACCTTCCACGATCACCGCCACGATTTCCTCCTCAACTACCTCCTCTTCTTCCTCATCCTCAACCTGCTGCTGCTCACACTGGACAGTTTGGAAAGATGTGAGAAGAAGTGATATTTTTAGTGAGGTCCAAAAAAAAAAAAAATGCCATTATTACACAAACTTGTCCAACGTTTAACATCTGCGCCACCTTCCGTGTACACCAGTAGATATTCTATGATAATCACTTGAATTTGGATATTGGACCTTTTCTGTCCTGGACTGTGATGCGTGTGCAGGGTGTAAAACAGCAACTACGTTTACATGCACATCATATTCTGTGTTTGCCTTTCTGAAGAAAAAGACGATGTTCCTAGAAAGCCGCTTACAGGTGCTACTAAATACATGATCCATACATACTCGGATTACAGCCTCCCTCTTTCAGTCCTTCAACAGACATTTGCACATATTCAAAAACCCGTTGATATCCGAGTCCTTCACGATTTTAAAAAGTAGGTGCGTTTCTCCTCTAGGAAACATGTTGGCTAGTTGGATACTGTTCAACCCACAGAGCTGGTTGTAAGCAGGTGAGAGGCTGTGTGTTGCATACTGCCATAGAACGCTCAGTCGATGCACATATTCTGCATAAATGTCCACAGAATGCCCCGAACAGCTGAAGAATACGAGCATATTCCACAAGTCTAAGTCGGGGAATAAGGACTAATTCAGAATATCCACTATGATGTTTACAGGATCCAGATCAACCTCGGAATATTGCAATATTGGGAATAATGGTGGAATGATAGTGTGTATGTAAACGTAGTAGTCGGTATTATATAATACAGGTCACAAATCTGACAGCTATCAAATACATCTGTCATTACTCTATAGTTATAACTCATAATTGTGAGTTAAAGCAAAGCCACTCAACTGCCACTTGAATTATTGATTACATTTTGCTTAAAGCACTAAACAATACTAATAGGCTATTCCAGTGATAATTAACTGATTTATATGGCACATACTCTATACAAACTATATATACACAGCTCTTCTCTTTTAATATACACATGACATGTTTAATAACATACTCATATTTGTTTGTTTTCCATATTTTATCGCAGAGGTTTATATTTTCTATTTCATATTATTGTTAAGCACTATTCTGGTACACATCCAATTCTAATCCTAATACAACCAGCTTTTTCTTTTAACTTTTACATAACGGCTTTGCTGAAGTCCGTGGCAGCTTGTGTTGTTGTTGTTGTTGTTGTTATAAACGGCTTACCTGCTGAGGCTCCTCCACCACGGTGACATACTCCACGATGTTCCCTCCACCATCTGACACGACCACAGAGGTCATCACTCATTCCTACCGACACAAGAAGGGACATGAGGTCAGGCTGGAGACGGTGGTAAACACCCGGGTGTGTGTGTTTGTTTGTTTGTTTGTGTGGTCATGTGGAAGCCCCACGGCTCTTCTCATGACTTAACGCTGAGCCCAAAACACACGCAATACAGAATGCCAGCACGACTCATTGTCCAGCGGCGTCCCTCGCTCGGGACCACACGGGCTGGTGTTTACTTCCCGAGCCGCTCCTCGCGCCTCCGTGCGCGGCGAGTCCGGAGCTACAACTACCGCGTAAACTCTCCGGGTGACGTCTAAGCTGCTGCTCGCGAGCCAGACTTCACTCCTGCCCGAGTCGTGGGACTTTTAGTCCCGTCGCACATTTGTCGTCCCGCGAAAACAAACACGCGCTGCGCGCTCTGCTTTTAAAAAGCCACGGCTAGCTCGCATGAAGTTTAGTGGACGAGCTCGAGACAGTTGACGTTAGCATACAGCTTGCAAACATTGACAGCGCGCCTAGCGTACACAACTAGCTTGGTCGGTGCAGTCGACCGCCGCCGGTGGACCAAGAGTGCAATCGGACCGGTCCGCACCGGTCGCCGTGCTCTATCCGAGCCCGCGTGTGTGTTATTGCATTGAGTTTCCTCTCCCTTACCTTGTTTTGGCTTGTCAAAAAGAAAAAGCTCCGCGGCTATCGCTACCTGGGCCTAACGTCAGGCAAGTTGTCGAGCCCAGAGTACTTCCTTTGCTCGCATAAAACCAGCGTTCGTGCGTCGTCCGTCCCTTGCAAACCACTTTGCGGACACCTATCGCCGTCCTGCGCCGAGATCTGAAGAGAGAGCGGACGCGGACGCGGGCCCCCGGGGTTGTGTTTTGATCGCGGCTCGTTTCTTGCTACCCTGTAGCTTTCCGGCGCGTCGCCTCTTCGCTGCAGCGGATCGAGGCGGGTCCGAGCGCGGAGCGCCGTGACGTCATGACGGCAAAGCACCCAAACAAAAAACAATGGGCGCAATCTCACGTGTAGTGTTTACACTACATTACATTTAGCTGACGCCTTTATCCACATTGACTGACAATAAGTGCATTCAAACATGTGTTCACAGAACAACAAGAATCAAGAGAGTAACATTTATTCAAGAAACCCAAATGACAAAAAGTGCCATTCAAGAGCCACTGAAGTGCTTTTATTTTGTAAAATGTAAACTCGGAAATCCTCACTAATCTACTCTAATGAATAATTTACACAAATATGTTAATTACACAGTACAGTTATGCCATAGTCGAATAATCAAGAGAATAAGAGGTACAAAGCTCTTTATTAATTTGATTAGCTTTTTGTGATTATTAAAGGATAGGTTAGGTTCACACTTTTTCAAATTCGTCCGAAAACAAGGAGATGTAGGACTGAAGGGACACAATAATAATAATAATAATAATACATTTCATTTGGAGGCACCTTTCAAGTCACCCAAGGTCACTTTACAATAAAATAATACAGAATAAAAGAAAGTAAATAAAAGAATAAAAGAAAATACACAGTCTATTTTCTATTTCACAATACAACCACAAAGTAATCGAAGTATACGCAGTACGTATAATCTCTCAAATAATGCTTAATATTAGTGTGAAATAGTTATCATTGGCAGACTTGGGGATCCTCTCAGGTGAAGGTTTTCAATGAATCTCTTTAAGCTTGACGTTTTTGTCATGCACTGTGACACCTTATTCACATGCAAAGTAGCCAACATGTCCTCATGACTAAAAGATGTAAATGTGTTACCTCCCTTAAAAACTGTTGTTAACTTTTCAGATGTATTATGACTTGTAATGCAAAGATGTGTACACTGTTCCATTTCTCCACTACTCTAACTTGTTTCACACAAAAAACTATTTATTTTGTGAGGGAACAGTGACCTTTTGACCACCACAGGTACACCCTTGATAGCAAATAGATGTTTGTGCCAAATTTGAGGAAATTCGCTCCTGACACAACACATTCACGAGAATTGGACATCTGTGAGGTCACAGTAACCTTGACCTTTGACCTCATAAATCCAATCTGTACATGCTTGAATCCGGGTGGACGTGTCAGTCCCTGATCCGTCCAAGCAGCTCGGCACCTCAGTGGGCCTTGAAGACCCACCATAACTCTGCCTCTGATTGGCTGCTGGCTTCTAAATGCTACTGTTACTTTAGCTATGATGCTAACCAGCTCTTCGAACTAGACAGGAGCTCCGTAGGCTGAAGGGAGGCCGCCCGGTCCAAACTTACGAAAAGGTTTGTTCTTACTTTTTTTTTCAGCGTTAAATTCACGTCTGGTAATATTTTAGGGAAATAATCAACTTTATCGATTGTGAATATTGGCAGTTTTATTAACATTGATATTATTTCATTAATATTATTATGGAAGCCTCTAATAAATATGAAAATATGAGAAAAAGTAATATACTGATATGTATTCATATTATATGCTTCTGTGTTTTATAATTTTTTTCTCGAAAAAAATAAAGCTAAATCGCAAACTGGACACTGTTATTATAGCTGGTAGGGGCTAACGAGACACAAGTATGTATTCCTGCTGTGTATGCATGGTTAGGAATGATCAGATCTATGGGGCAGGTGGCACATGGATGGTAGTGCCACCTTCAACACATTTTAGATTTATGTTTTACATTTAAAAACGTTGGCCTGGGTAGGTGTAATTCGATCACATTTGATTCACGATCACCAAGCAAGCCACCAACAGTCATCGGATTAAAATGGTATTGAATCTTGGAGCTCTGTACTACCAGACATGATTGTTTTATTTATAACAGAGTTGTGCCCACTTAATTGCACAGAGAAGAGCACAGAAAAATACAGAAATCTGTAATTCCGAATAACCAAAACTATTGACAAAAAAAACTTGTTTTAATGTATATGATCACATCATAAGAGCTTGCTTTAAAAAAATTGGCAATTTCCTGAAGAAAATTGGGCCTGGGCCTCATCAGCACCAGGGAGGAGGAGGAGGAGGAGGAGGAGCTGCTGACAGGCAACAAGGAGCTTCTGGTGAACCTGCACAATTTCATCTGATTTCAAGCATGAAGAATAACAATGGAGACATAGCTGGGGGGTCTCCTCATCTGTGGGTCATAGAGAAGCATCAGTATTCAATTGAGACTGTTTCATGCAGTTAGAAGTTCCTCTCAACAAGTTTAAATGAATCGTGAGGTTTAGCGGCATCTAGTGGTGAGTTGCAGAACTACATACCCCCAGGCCTCGCTTTCTAAGTGGGGAGACAACTATGGCGTCATTCAGGTATTTATAGATATATTTAGGGTGTTATTACTACTAGGAGCTACTCTTATCAATACTCTGTTTGTCTTTGTGACTAAATAATACCTTAGACAACCATTATTTTTACAACAGCAAAGTCACTTCATGAAGTTATGAATATCTCACTGGAAACAATAACATTGCTGAGTAAAATGTATAAAGATTGAAGAACATCAGTCAGTCCATTTGTCCTCCCTCATGTCCTCCTCCTTCATGTCTTCAACCCGCTGTCCTTCTGCCTTCATCCTGTCATCTGCTGATTCACTGCCTACAGGTATCGCTCGAGAGAGAGAGAGCTTTTGGTCGAGCTACTCAACGCGTTAGATTTAGGTTTCTCTTTTGTTTACATGTTCGTGGTTGTTGAACAGATTCATTCAGAAAGTAACGAACGTTGTTGTCTTCAATTCAGTCTCCATTGTGTGTGTGTGTGTGTAGCTGCATGAGTTTATCCCCAACAGAGAGCAGAGGGTGATAATGTATTACAACAAAACCTTACAAATTATATAAAAGCACCGGTTTCAGAATGCATTTATTTCTTTTACACACACATACACACACGTCTACTTAGGGTAAGTCAAGTAATCAATTGTTCAGAGAAAAAATCACAACACAACAATCACGTTTAGTCCCACTTTATTTTGCAAAAACAAGGAAAACTATTATGTGAAACCTTTTACAAAGATCACCTCCTAATACAGAAACCTGCCTACGAGCAACAGAGACCGAGGAGTGTGTACATTTATGAATCTCATTTCCATTTAAAAAAAACTAAAATACATACTCGGTCAAGTCAAGTTCACATGTACCCGTACAGCGAGTTGACAGCAGGGGTAAGAAAATGAGAAAGAGGAAATCAAAGAAGAAAGGATCGCAACAGGAGCCGTCAAAGCATTTCACACACGACGCAACACCTCCAAAACACACACACACACACATTTCATGTCGCACGCCGCTCTTCTGAAAACATTACTGTTCATACTTGCTGCAAAGCCTTTAAATCACACGTCCACACAGAGCTGACCGCTGGAACGAAGACAAGAAGAGAGAAAAAGCTGCTTTTCCGACCCACTGAACCCACAGCCGAGGTCAAATAAACCAAAGGAGGTCAAAGGAGATGTAGTTCAAAGCTTTTGGCTCAGATTAAAAGACATTGTAACGTCATATCAGGAGGATATCCCATATACATGTCATACATAAATTGAGGAAAAAACTCCCGTAACAAGAAAACTCAACACCTGCCGCTTTCATGTCAGTCAATGAGGTCCCAGCTGGTGTCACCAACTTTGCAATTCCCAGATTGGGGAAATGTGCTTTGTAGTTTTCAACCCAACGAGAGAAGAGCAGGAGCTCACTGCGCGAGGAAGACGTCGGTAGGTTCATATTTACGGACTGACAACACGAGGATCGGCGAGGTAGCGTCTGTACAGAGGGGCTGCTGAGCCAGATGTTCAAGGTGCGTCTTCATTTCTATAGGACAATTTTCCAGCTGTTCACTTAGAAACCTGAGGTCGAATGCTAGGCATTTCACTGAGAGCAACACAAAATAAAGGGTGACTGAATGAATCAGTTGAAGTTACAATAATAATGTTATTGAGGCGACTAAAAGATATCGACGAGGTCAGTGTGGGCTCATCTGGGACGTGCAAGTCAGTGTGGAGTGTCACAGTCATGGGCTCATATGTGGGTTTGATGGCTGCACTGAACACGGTGCTGTATGTCTATCTGGACACCGGAACTACATTTAGTATTAGTCCCTTCTACGTTGTCGTTGTTTACGGTTAAAAGGGGAGTATGGCGAAAGTGTCGGAGAAAGGCACATCCATCTCCTGCGGGATAGAGAGCCATCGTTCAGGAAGCCGTTCACTGTGATAGAGGACAGAAGCACACAGGTCAATGGGAGTGCAGTGTCCATATGGACACATTCCAATATTAATACACCGGGGGGGAAAACACAATTCTACATCCCTGGAGTGGATTTGAACCTGAAGCATAGGAATTAATTCTGTGAGGGAAAGATTTACTGTAAGGTTAAAGACCAAAAAGAAAAAGAGAAATAATTTACCCTGGTTAAATGGTCAAGTATGGAAGCTTATGAAATCTAGAGATGCTGCACTGAGGAAGGCTGTTAAGACCAGGAGAGACACTGACATCCTTCTATATAAAGGTCTTAGAAACAAAGTCACTCAGGAGCTGAGACAAGCTAAATCTAACTTTTATCTTGGTATACTGCATGAAGCGAAAGGGAACAGTAAACTAATTTGGAAGAATATAGATAATCTTACAAGGAGGGACTCAAAATTCTCAGGTGATCTTAAAGTCAAAATACATGGAGAGATAATTGAAGACCATCGCACGGTTGCCAATGTTTTTAATAACTTTTTTCTTGACTCTGTAAACGAGCTGACGAAAGGCTTCATGAAGCAGGACCTGGTCATCCGTCCAACTGACTACACAAAGCAGGCTTTCACATTGTTTGAAACAAGTGAGGTCCAGGTACGCAAAATAATTAGCTCCATGAAAAACTCTAAAAGTAGAGATATGTTCCTATTCGATACTGCGTTCATCAAAGCACACAAAGATCTTCTAGCTGCCCCTATTGCACATTTGATCAATCTGTCTCTTAAACACTGTACTTTCCCTGATGCTTGGAAATGTGCTATTGTGACGCCTATCCATAAGTCTGGAGACCGCTTTGATGCCTGTAACTATAGACCGATAAGTATACTGCCTATACTCTAGGTTGTTGAAAAGTGGTCGCTGACCAGCTGACCACTTTTATGAACTCAGGTGAGTTTGGGCTGCATCGATGCAGTTCGGTTTCAGAGCGAATCATTCTACTGAAACTGCAACTTTGCTTTTTGTAGAACATATCAAATCCAGGCTTGATAAGGAAGCTATAGCTGGTGCTGTGTTTTTAGATCTGAGCAAAGCTTTCGACACAGTGAACCATGCTGTTATGCTGTCAAAATTGTCTCATTTTAATTTTTCAAACACAGCACTGGCATGGATGTCTTCATACTTATCTAATAGGAGGCAATGTGTTAAAGTGGGTGTTACTCTGTCTAGTGTCATGAACTGTACAATGGGTGTCCCACAAGGGTCCGTGTTGGGGCCGCTATTATTTAGCATGTATATAACGATCTCCCACAGCACTGTCCTCAAGACATCCATCTTCAGATGTATGCTGATGACACTGTTGTGTGGACTTATGCAGCAACAGTCGCTAGCAGCTGTTAAGTTAACAGCTGCATTGGAGATTATCACAAAATGGCTAGAAGAGTCAGGCCTAAGTCTCAATGTATCTAAGACAAAAGCTATGTTCTTCCACAAGAAACACAGGAAGATGGCTCCAACAGCGGACATCTTGATCAAAGGTGTCAAGGTTGACGTAGTCTCTGACTTTAAATATCTTGGTGTGGTATTAGACCCCAATTTAAACTTTAAGAGCCATGTAAAAAAAATGGTTAAAACATTAAAATACAACATAGTTAATTTTAGACACATCAGAAACTGTCTCTCCTTAGAAGCAGCTAAGATATTTATGCACGCTATGATTCTCTCCCACATGACATACTGTATCACATGCTGGGGACAAGCTAGTGAATCAGATGTAAGACCTCTTGCTTCCTTGTATAAACAAACCCTGAAAACTTTAGACAAAAAGCCTATGCGTTTCCACCACTGTAAGATACTCGAGAAACACAGGCTACTGAGCTTGAACACCTTAGACAACTAGCAGACTCATGTATGGTCTATAAAATCATTAATGGGTTGGCACCTCCACCACTGTGTGACTTTGTACATATTCGTCCTACAAATTCCATCAGAGCTACAAGAACAGTGTCAGTACTTGATTGCGTTAAACCGTTCCGCTACACTGTGTTTGGACAGTCATCTTTTCTGTAAAAGCAATAACTCAGTGGAACAGTCTGCCAGAAAAGATGAGGAGGTGCAGTTCAATTGTCACTTTCAAAGCTCACCTGAAAGGACAGTTGTTAGCGAGTCAATCATGTTCCCATTTTCAGTAGGGTACCCTTAATGGGGGGGCGGCATGACGATAATCAACCTCTGGGGCCTCTGGCCCCTGTGTAAATAGGCTCATTGACCGTAGGGTTTTTTTATTTCTATTTTATTTTTAATGTTATCGTACGTATTTCATTGTATTGTTCTACATTGTATGTTTTATTTGTATTGTTTTATATTGTATGTACAAGGGACTGGAGGTGTAAAATAGCAAAAGCTATAACCTAGTGCAATGCATCTTTTCTCTTCGGAGACTAATGTTTTTTTGTACGTTGTCCCTGAAATAAACTTCTAAAAAAATAATAAAAAAATATTCCATTCTGATAACAAGTAGTTCACGTCCACAGTATGTTCTAACTACCACGGTAGAAATAAATCAAAAGGATCAGTACCTTATTTGGAACTACTGCATTTGCATCCTAAGAAGGCGTCGCCTACCCTGAGTAGCAGAGTTTAAATACTCATGTTACCAGAGATATACAAAAAAACACTATATATATATATATATATACAGTGCATCCGGAAAGTATTCACAGCGCTTCACTTTTTCCACATTTTGTTATGTTACAGCCTCATTCCAAAATGGATTAAATTCATAATTTTCCTCAACATTCTACACACGCTGTGAATACTTATGTACATGTTATGTTTTCGTTCTTTATTTTTAACAGATTTGCTAAAATTTGCAAAAAAAAGTTTTCACTTTGTCATTATGGGTTTTTGTGTGTAGAATGTTGAGGAAAATAATGAATTTTATCCATTTTGGAATAAGGCTGTAACATAACAAAATGTGGAAAAAATGAAGCGCTGTGAATACTTTCCGGATGCACTGTATATAATAATGAAGCATTTTGATGATACAGATTGGTCTCTTGAACCCAGCCTCAAAATAATCCTATACTCTGAAACCAAATGAAAAATATTGATCAGTATCCGTATTTGGATTGATCAATCTGAGGTCAAATAACAAAGTAATCTGGTACCTCAGAAGCAGGTTCGTCTTCTGGAGCTCGGATGATTCTACTCGTCGTGGGCCCCACTCCAAGCACCGTGGGCGATCTGTCAGCTTTAGGTGCTCCTTCCAGGACCACGACAATGTACTCTCTCTTTGGAACTTGGGCCAAGGCCTCGGCGGCTGCCTCTTCCGCCGCCACGGGGCTCACGTCTGCAGCGGGGGCTGCTGCAACTTCTTCTTCAACTGCGGCGCCGACTGCTTCTTCAGCCGCAGTTGTGGTAACATCCAGTTCGACTGCTGCCAAGGCTTCTTCAACCACTGGTGCAGGGGCCTCTTCAGCAGGTGCAGCCTCTACCAGTGCAGGGGCCTCTTCAGCAGGTGCAGCCTCTACCGGTGCAGGGGCCTCTTCAGCAGGTGCAGCCTCTACCAGTGCAGGGACCTCTTCTGCGGGCTTAGTCGCCTCCTCCGTGACCTTTGGTACATCTACAGTGGAGGCAGCTGCCAGCGGCACTGAAACACAAAATCCAGCCATCCAAACATCACCGATGCTGAAGTTTAATATTTTTCAATCTGGTGGATCGTGCAGGAGCAATGCCAACGCCTCGCAGTAGAAGAAGGTGCAACGGAGAAGCAGCGTTAGTCGCTACGGACGCAGTGACATAAACCGATACATCAGAATAGGAAAAGTCTTGAAATCAGAGCACCGATTAATAATGGGATTTGAGGTGTGGTTTGAATCCACCACTTGAAACATTTACCAAGGAATTTGTAAATCTGAGACTATACTGCGTTTTCCAGGGTTGATGCATATAAATATTTAAGAGGTGGACAAAACGTTGCATTCCAGCACCGTCATTTCTTTTTACTATCCCCCAGAACATGCAGCAGTGCTGATCGACAGTCTCCGTGAAGAGACGGATGGAACGTACTTGACACGCATGGAACATGAGGTCAGCGTCTGAAGACAGAGGTCACAGTGCAGCTCAGGAGAGGTCGGGAAGCAGTGAGAGGATGCAATGCACGGGAACATGTATTTATGAAGTGAGCCTTTTAAACTCGCTGAATTTGCTCACTTAATAAATTTTAAAAAGGCAAGTTTACATCTGCAAGTTCCATGTGGACTTTTCAACTGGAATGGATCGTTATAAAAAAATACTTCAAAGCCCCAATAGGAAATCAAAAGACCAATTCAGACAAAATTAAAGACGGCAGTAAACCTTTCCGCTTTGATACAAGGTTTTATTATTATTATTATTATTATCCTGATTTGTTCACAGTGCTCGTTTTCCAGTTATAAGTCAAATACAAATATGATCACATTTGGGTTCAAATCACTCGGTGACCAACCTGAGTTCTCAGGAGTTCCACATTACACTTCAAAAGAGCACAGCGCAGCGGTTACAGAGTTTGCACGCTTCCATCTCATTTTGCTTGTCGGATACACACAACTGCTCTGCGACACGTGGCGAGGAAGTACAACATGACAGAGGTGTTTTAGTTAATACAGGGTTGGGTCAAATCTCGTGAATTAGCATTCGGGCCTTCGTAACAAAACGAGACCACAATACGAACAGTAGTTGAAGGCTGTCTTCCATTTACCCGTGTGGTCGGTTGAGATATATATATATACACATGATGTGTGATCACATCACATTTATTTCACCCATAACTGCATATAAGAGTCACGTGAAACCCTCTTTGCCACTTGAGAAACGTTTCACTGCTGTGCGTAAAGGGCTCGACCAAGAGGAACCTGCCTGAGAAGTTATGATCTGAACACAGAGACACACGGACATGATCGATGCTGCGCGCCCCAAAACAACAGAACCCCAAAGTCATCAATACGAGGCGAAACGCTTGACTTGCACCCTCCGTGCCCACGGCAATAAATACGATAGAGGGGGAACAAAATATACAGCTTGAGGAAGACGAGAGAGGATGATGAACAAGCGGTGAACCCAGGCACCCGAGGAGAAGCAGCTACCCGCCAGTGGTTCTAGACAGCGGGCCGCCAGTGTGCCTTCCTCAGTGTTATCAGTGGCTCTTCGGGTAAAGTGGCTTAGAGATAGTCAAGATTGTGTCTGGCTCTGTGTGTGTGTGTGTGTGTGTGTGTGTGTAATGACTGTGTGGAATTTTAGGCCTCAGAGGCAGCTGCCTCCTCCTCCTCCACCACCTCAGGTGAAGAAGTCGTACCGTTGCTGTCGGCCTCCTCGGCGGCGGCGGCCGGTTCTGCAGCCGCCTGGACCGCTTCGGCAGCGTGAGCCACTTCTTCCGCGACCGCCTCCACTTCCTGCGCCGCCTCGGCTACTTCCTCCGCGACGACGACCTCTGCCGCCTCGGCGATGACTTCAGCGACCTCCTCTCCGCCAACCTCTGCGCTGGCCTCCTCGGCTGCCGCTTCCTCCTCGGCTGCCGCTTCCTCCTCCTCTCCAGCTGGAACACAAGAAGCAGAAGGGCACCCGTTTTGATTCCCACAACCCCGTTCTTCTACCTCCTACAGCGAGCAGCCACCCACCCACACCGGTACAGCTGCGTTTGAACATAAAACAAGCCAAACATCCCTCTTTCCAAATATGAATTTTTCTTTTCTTTTTTCACCGGCATTATACAAGATTATTATTGTATTATCAGGAGCTGGGTTTCCATCCAAGGTGTGTTAAACTACTCAAATATAGCAGGGCTGACACTCTTTATCCACAATTCAAACCACCCTTTTAACAGTGGGGTAAAAACATTAATATTTGACCAGAAACAGTCTTACTGCTGAAAAAACGGAATTGCAGCCACTCAGGTTTACGCCTGCCAACCATTCAGGTTGCGGTTTATCCATGCCTGTCCAAAATATCATCTCGTCATACTTTCAAACAATTGTGTAAAAAGAAACGCGTTTTGTGACGTCGCAGGGACCTTTGACCACCGAATTGTCAACAAGTGGACATTTGTGCCACATTTGAAGAAAGCCTCTCTCTAAAAAGAGTTGTTTGAGGCGTTGCTGAGGCCACGTTAGTTTTCTCATTCACTCAAACTTGATATTTTACTTTTGGAGTGACAGCTCTACAATTGTGGAGGACAAAAAGACGTGTGCTGAATATATGTGTCAAAGATAATGGAGGCGCGCGGTGGGGGGGGTTACACGCGTCTTTTCAGTGCAAGTTTTTGAGGACACGAGACCGTTCGTCAAACGTAGGTCTCCACCACCGGGGGACTTTTATTGTGAAAGGAAAGAACAAAGGTAGGAAAACAAGCGTTGTTCGCCGCCACTCTTCAATAAAAATTACTACGACAACAACAAAAAACGGTGCGACTCTTATTGTGAAGCATTCTCCCTTGACCACAACACGTGAGGACATGGTTGCATTGCAAAGACCTGTGTAACTCAGTCAGCTGCGGACAAAATGGGACGGACAGACGGCTGGATGGAAACACAGCTACTGGCAGGCTGGCCCAGAAGGACTTCTTCCAGAAGAGCTTCTTCAGAAACAAATAGTGAATTCTTCTGCGGGAAAAATAAATAAAGCGAGAGGCGACACATTCACTCCATTAAACCACATGCAGACGACAAGCTCGACACAGACAACAGAAAGGGGGGGGGGGAGGGGAGTGCGGGGTCAAGGTGCAAGGGTAGAAGAGGGGGTGAAGTTGAATCGTGGTTCTTACCATCCCATTAACAAACTACGTGCTATCTGGAGCTCCGAGCAGCGAGAGCGCTGCAGACGGCCCGAGGACCAAGTCAACGGATCCTCCACCACGTGATCCACATGGGACCAGCAGCGGAAGAAAAACACACAACGTCGTGGGAGACTGGCCCGGGGGTCCACTTGGACTCGATCGACGCTCGTCAACCATCGGGATGGGCAACAGCCTGCTGGTATGCTGGAACTTCTTCTAACCAGTCGAACCATTGAAGTGCCGCCGTGTCCCGGTTAACGTCTCAATCCCAACGACAGGTTAATGCCGCGGTGTGCCTCATTTCAGTGTTAATGTTTGTATAAATACTATTTAAAATATATTATCTCTTATATACTTATATTAATATATATACATTTGTTTTTTCGACTGCTGACTCAAAGGACACAACTTGCAACCCATTTTATCCATCAATGATGTCATTTGTTTGTTTTTTCCTTACTAAACACATAAAACACGGCTGCTATAAAAAGGTTCACCAAGTTTTAATGAATCACCGTTTATTTTAATGAGAATTACTCGCTCAGCACAGATACATCTACGGTACACGCTTCTTCTGGATGGAGCCCATGTTCTACCACTGCTCACAACAGTGCATGCTAATGTGATGAATATTAATTTTTAGCTTTACTCAACGACGTTCTCCAAATGTCCCACATGAACAGATCTTTTTTCTAAGAGTGGGTGTTGAGCAGCGATGACGTCCATTGACTAAAGAACAATCCGGACACGCCCGTCGGGTCCATTTATCCTCTTCAAGGTGTCACACGTTAACATTTCGCAGCAAGATGGGGAAGGAAAAGAATGAAGAAAGAAAAGGTGCACAGGGTCAATGTCCTTCAGACTTGTCCCGAGGTTTTCGGCTGAGAGCGATTCTTGATTCTTATCAGTACAGGAGGGGAAGGGGGGTAGTGAGGAGAGAGGGACTCTGTTTCCCTGTTCAGACCCAAAGAATCCAGTTCTAGGACGGATATCCATGCAGCCACAGAGGACCTTAGCTCTACCGTTACACTGAAAAGAGCACAGATACACAGCATTAGAGAAATGGGAAGGAGCCTTGCTCTGTAATTAAAAAAAAAAAAAGCCCAGTTCAATTTACACATGGCCAAACTAATAGCAACTACAGAAGCAATTGTGAAGTAGAAAAACAATTTAAAATGGATATGAGCTGCTACCAAGATGCTCCGGTGGGGTTGATGGCGAGCGCACTCATGAGAACAAGTGTTAGCTGGTCTCACTTGGAGCAGAAATATCTCTTGGAACAAAGATAGTTTCTATCTGAGGCCTCTTCCAAACAGAGATGCGAGGGAGACGATGAAGAGCGACAAACGAGGTTTGAGTGGGATCAAAGGATGAGACGGATGGAGACGGAGGCCCAGTGCCGGTGTTCCCCGAAAGCTTCACACCCTGAACCTCAGGGACTCACTGACGTCACCTGTCAAATTGTTCATATCACGTTGCCATAACGTAAACAATTATTGTGTCCAATCATGGGGATTTATTTTTGTTTTCACGCTCTGATTAATCTGAATAATCCATTTACTTGGTTTTTGAAAATGGAATGTTTGATAATATATATATTATATATTTATATTATATATATATATTATCAAACATTCCATTCCTCTGCTTTTCATATGTATTTATGTTCCATCTTTAATTTTTAATGTTTCTGATTAAATGTAATACACCAGGCTGAACGTGAGCCCTCCTCTTTGTTTACCTTTGTTTTTATGTTTCCATGTTTCTATACTGGTAACTCCATATTTAATGTCATATTGATATGAATTGTGGGTAAGTGGGCCTCAGCCTTTTGGCAAGTGGGATAAAAGTTCAGGGGAGTTGAAACTGGGGTCACATGGGAGGACGGATTTGACAAAATTAGATTGGCTGAGTAAAGCCAAGCTCTATGAAGAAAAGGATGTGTTACGGATGAAATGAGAATAGAGGCAGCGACAGAGCTGCAGATGTATTCATGTCCCCTTTATGGAATAAACACATCACGGAAACCTCGAGCGATGTCTTGAAGTTCAAGACGAACGCCTTGCAATCTCAATCATTTCCCTTTTAGGGTACACCGCTTGGCTAATCTTGGAACAATGAGTGTTAAAACAAATACACGGTGATTAGTGCGATCACGGACTTTCACTGCCACCAAATGTTTGGAAGTCGTAATAGTTTAAAAGTAGCCCAGAGCAGAGACGTCCAGTCAAGCCCATATCCGACATTCCCTTGAACCCAAGACAGCGTTGGAGTGAGCGTTCAGGAAGTGTTCAGGCGGTGTTAATGGGTGGAATGTGACGACGCCACTCACCCTCGTCTCCGTCACTGCCTGCAAGCAAACAGAAACACGGTTCTCGTCACAAGTCGCCGTCTCAGGTGACGAGCAGTGCTTCGGCTACGGTTTCGTGAACGTCACCGTTTGTCATTACAGTCAGACAGTTTACATTCTGTTTCAGCCTAAGAACAATGGTTTTGCATATGATTTTCAATCGATTGGTTTCTATATAAACCGTTAAAAATAAAAATAAAGCATACCAAAGAAGACAAATGGCATGAGTCAAGCTACTGCGGTGAAGCGACCGTCCGGCTGGACTAGTTCCAGTAACCGCTTGACGCTTAACATCAAAACAGCCGGGACTGAACCAGTGGTGAATACGCATGCAGCACAGTTGTGTTAGAGCAGGGTCAATCGGAGGATCGACGGTTCAGTCCATGTCGATGTGTCGTCGGGCAAGACACTTGACCCTAAATGGCTCCCGCAGCGGTGCCTACTTCAAATGAATCTCAGTTTGTCCTGATGGGCAGGTTGAAACGTGCATGGTAGCGCCTCCCATCAGTGTGTGAATGATGACATGTAGTGATAAAATATATATACACTACCATTCAAAAGTTTGGGGTCACTTAGAAATGTCTTTATTTTTCAAAGAAAAGCACTGTTTTGTCAATAAAGATAATATGAATCAAAAATACACACTATACATTGTTAATGTGGTAAATGACTATTCTAGGTGGAAACGTCTGGTTTCTAATGAAATATCTCCATAGGTGTATAGAGGCCCATTTCCATCAACGATCACTCCAGTGTTCTAATGGTACATTGTGTTTGCTAATCGCCTTAGAAGACTAATATCTGATTAGAAAACCCTTGTGCAATTATGTTAGCACAGCTGAAAACAGTTATGCTGGTGATAGAAGCTCTACAACTGGCCTTCCTTTGAGCTTGAAGAACAAAATTAATACTTCAAATATTAATCATTATTTCTAACCTTGTCAATGTCTTGACTATTTTCTATTCAATTTTCAATTCATTTGATAAATAAAAGTGAGTTTTCATGGAAGACACAAAATTGTCTGGATGACCCCAAACTTTTGAACGGTAGTGTATATATATAGAAAAGCTCAATATAAGTCCAGTCTACTGTGCGTCTCTACCGACGGACAGAGCTGGGCGGCTACACTAAGTCTCTGCATGTGAGCATTGGGTCAGAGATGTCTCCTCCCTCCTCTACTGCTGTAATAATCAGGGATAATCTGGGGGGGGGCTGTCCCACAATCCTTTGCTCGGGGTGAACTCAATCCGTTTGCTCACAGAGAGGCAGAGCGGTCTGGTGTGAATTGAAAGAACCTCTCTGCGGTTTGGAAGGATGGCGTTATGATTGGAGCAGAGGGGGGGGAGGGCCCGAGTGGATCTCTAGTCTGGAACGTCACGCTCACACTATTCAGTCCTGGATCAGAGTTGTGATAATGTATCACATTGGTACACCGAAGCCGCATCTCCCGTCTTTTTTTGTTGTCGTTTGCCTAAACATAATGCATATTGGCAAAAATGTGTGTAGCTTGATGACCTATTTTTCAGTCCCAGAGCAAAGCTGTTAAATTGGTAATCTTCATAGAGTTTCATAATCATAATCATAATTAGCATACATGTTGAACCGGGAGATTCTTATGACTGAAATCGATGTAAATAGATAAGCTAGGAATACCAACACAATGTATGACTTCAAAAGCACACAGTGAACGTGTTTCCTTCATAAACACTCTTTGATGGGATAAGAACACGGTTTGGGTTTAGTTACCCAACATTGATTAGATACAGCCAAATTATTACCCGCTGGAAGGTTTTGTCATTTCTAGAGATAAAAGTAGCCACCACTGCTGGCTGGAATAAAGAATCTTTTGAACTTTACTATTTGATAAGAACGAGGAGTTCCAACCATTTTTTTCCTCCCGAGAGTAGGAAGTCGCTCATCTGCCAAAATCAAAGCCGCAGGATTGAGCCTTTACAAAGAAGAGCTGATCTGTCTGTTTGAATTCTGTCTAAAGAAAGACAAAGAGTCATCACAGTCAGTGACTCGGTAACCATGGTGAACGGACCATCTCCATTCTCCTAACCGACCGACGGCCGGGAATCAAACCGCTGATCTTGCAACTGCAGGATGCCCAACTCTACCTCTGAGCTACAGTGACAGCCGACAACAAATAATAATAATCGCATACCGGCACCAACTCAATGTGCCTAATTAACAAGTTGAGAAGGAACGAGTTAGCCCTGGAGCTTGAAAAAACATGTATCTGGCAACCTGGAGTATTTAAAATAAAACCAGCTATCGGGAGGTCAAATGCAAACATGGACTGTACTTGATCGATAAGTATAACGTTTTTCATCAAGAATCAGCTAGTATGACGCATTAAAGTGAACTAGTAGAGGTACACTAGTGTAGTCTGGTGGAGAAAAGATGAGGAACACTTACTCTTAGGGGGCCAGGGTCTAGGTACCCAGTCGACCCTGGGCCGCGCGTCGAGTTCTGCGATGCGATCGTTGAACCTGTCGCCGTCCGAGCTCATAGTGCTGTAGGTCTGTCGGAGGAGAAAGGCAGAAAAAAGTCGTACGCTGATCATTTCCACTTCCCGAAATTAAAAGATTTAAATCCCGGACACGTTGCACAGTGTGTCATTTGACAAAATTGGCTCATTTTGTTGTACTGTTGGACGGTTCGTTGAGGCATCGATATCAATGCCCAGGTTAGTATCGTCGTAGCGTCATGAAGATGAAATGATGAACCGACAATTTTAAAGGAGACAACGCGACTTACGTATGACAAGCCGGCAACCGTGGCGCCACCACACAGCACGGCGTAGAGGATGTTCTGCCCGGACACTCCGGGGACCGATGACATCGGTCGCCGCTGCACAACTGGAAAGAATTAAAAAGGTGGATACGTTACGAGTTTTCTGGAAACCCGTCCTCTATTACCTCATCAGTGTCACGGCGCTATTAGAGTGGACCCAAAAGCACGACTCAGACAGGAGTAACAAAGAATACTGTCTTTGGTTGGAAACCGGCTGGGTCAAATCCGGGAGATCAGTCGAAGATGCAAACAAGTCAAAAAAGGGGCGGGGCAGAGAATCAGAGGTCAGGGCAGGCAGGGTCAGAACAGGCAGGTCAGGAATATACTCTAATAACGCTGGAGAACTTGGCACGAAAACACAAGACAATCTGGCAGAGGACAAGTGGAAGTGAGGGAGCTAAATAGTGAGGGACTAATGAGGGGATGGGCTGCAGGTGAGAAGGGCGTGAGGACCAGGTGAAGGTAATGAGGGACTAACGAGGTGATCAGAGGCAGGTGAGGGGAGTTGGATTGACGAGATTGTGTGACAGGATGAAAACAACTATTACAATAAGGAAGGCGTGGAGCTAAACTGTTTCAGTCAGCGCTGTCCCCGAACGGAGCCATTATTACGTGTTCTCACTCTGACCTCTACGCGTGTAAGACCCACTTCCACCAAAGACTTTTCTGGTAATCTTAGTCGTGGAGTGGAGCTTCTCGAGGAACATACGGTTCCTTTTGCCAGCTGTTGTCTGCCATTTACATTAGTGTCGTCGCCAAAATATTTTGATTTCAAATATATATTTGAAGAGAAAAAAAGGATCTGGTATAGGGCTGCAACAACGAATCGCTAAAATTAATACAAATAGATTCTTTAAAAAAATGGGTTGAGCGCAGAGCGGAGCAACAACAAAAAGAGCAGAGCGGAGGTGGAGGACCAATCAGCGTTGAGATGCTCCGCCGTTGGTGAACCTAACTGGCTGCTACTGCTCTAGCGTAGTCGGTGAAAGTCGCCGAGCGGTGTGAGCCTACGGGTGATGTCATGAACCCGAACACGAGAGCGTTAGATGTTACGACGTTTGTGGGATTTCCACAACAAGTATAACGTAGAAGTAGTGGTTGGTTCTTCCGTGGTGGATGGCGGAATTAATATTCGTTTTCACAGAGCAAAACTACGGAGATAAGCCACACCCCTTCTCTGACGCAAATAAACCACAAATAGTAAAGCCTTGTCAGTTCTGTGTTTAAATAAATGATTTGAATTTTTCCTCAAGAAAATAATCGACAGATTAATCGATTATTAAAATATTTGTTCGTTGCAGCCCTAATCTGATGCATCACGGGAGTCAAACAATGTCACTTTCATTAATTAACATTAATGCTAGCCTTCCCAGCAGGGCAGTGTTGACCTTGACCTTCACACAGGGCACGTTGAGCACGTGCTGCACAAGAAAGGACAGGAAAGCACAGGGCAGCGGCAAACTGCGCATGATGCCTGACACACACTCTTGACTAGATCAAGCAGAAGAAAGTATGTTTATCAAACCTGTGCTGCTGAAGTAGTTCCTTTTTTTCAATGCAGAAGGTGTTTTGATCGCGTATTTATTTATTTGTATGCGTGTTATTCGCATAACAAAAAAAGTTTTAAACCGAATCGCATGAAATTTGGTGGGATGATTGGTTATTATCCGGGGACCATTTGATTAGATTTTGGGATCAATCGGGTCAAAGGTCAAGGTCATGGAAAGGTCAAAATCTTCTTTTTACCATAGCACGGTCAATTTTTATCCAATTGGCATGCAACTAATGCCAAAATGTTCATAATCCAATGCTCAATCTTGACTAGATCAAGCAGAAGAAAGTATGTTTATCAAACCTGTGCCCGTTCTAGTTGTTAGATGCACCCGTGGGTGCATCCGGTTCGGTTCTAGTCACGCTATCCATTTGTAAAAAACGTGTTGCAGGGAGCTTTAAAAATACCACACGAGGGTTTGGCCAACTTAATTCTAATCAACGAGTCCCGGAGCAGTCATCGAACTTTGGTTTATTGGCCTTTCCTGAATATTTCACAACACTTTGAACACTTTAATATCAGAACGGTATAAATTGATGGATTCTGCAACCAGAAACACTCAGACGGCACACAAATTAATTACCTTCCTAAACGAGGCAACGGGACAAATGAGGGTCGACCTTTAGGAGGCGCTCAACTGCTTCTCACCCGCCAGCAACATGGCTGAGCCGGCAGTTCGCAGCTAACGGTGCAAACAACAACAACACCAACAGCAGTGATGTCCAGGTTATGATTCTGCCAAGAAGGGACCCGTTTCCTTCCGTCTGACCGTTGTCTGTACGCACTGTTCGCTGGTCCCAGTCAGCCCACCGTGGTGCCATTACCCACATTCGCTGCACAGCTCTCGTGTTTTTACCAGCTTTTCTGAGGGGAGTGTCAAGTCTTTCAATCTATCTGCTGTCCTGACAGTTTATCCTCCAAAAAATAAGTCTTGGAAAGCAGAACATCCGGTCGATAGGCTCCCAAACGGTTTATTTCCAATGTTTTGCTCAAGGGGCTAACGTGCTGAGTCGTCCTGTGGTTAACTGATCCACACGAGTCATCACTACTGGTGTCGCGTCAACGTAAATACAATATCACGTGTACACCCTAGCAACCAGAAAATCAACCAATGGGATGCTTTTTAGGGGGTCCTGGCTAAAGGCCCTACTCACGATCTATAACTGTGTTGTACAGCAGCGCTCTCTGGTGGGGACGCTTCATTAAAAAACTCAGGAACTAATCCGGCGTCCAGTGTTGAGTGGTGTTACACTCTCACCGTTCTCAGGAAACTAATCCGGCGTCCCTGTTATTTATACTGGCTAATCGGCTAAAGTCTACGCCAGGTTGGAGTGAGGATAAGGTGGAGAAAATTCATGAGCAGTGGAGGGGATGCAGGTCAATAAGTCCAGAGGATTAAACCATGATACCCTCCGCTTGTTAAGTGGAAGTGGACAGCAGCTGCACATTTATCTCATTGCTGAATGGATTCTAAATATAAACATGTAACATTAGAGATCTGCTACGAGAAAAGCGTAATATTCATAAACGCTCCAACTCATTCATACACCGCATGGCAGCAATTTTGGGTCAAGTGTATATGCCCAAGGACTAGCAGGAATCGAACCGCCGACCCTCTGATTGAATGACCCCCTCATTGTGCCGGCGTTCTAGAGTTAGGCCTACATCTCCGGCTACTTAACCTTAAGTAGAGTCCGAGTGTGTATGTGTCAGCTGTGGTTACGTAACGTTATTTATCAGGGCTGGGGAGAGACGCTGCAGCCACAGAGCTCGCGTGCTCGCGCTGACATCAGCAGCACTATTTACACCAGGGGTCCCCAACCCCCGGGCCGCGGCCCGGTACCGGTCCACGGCTTGGTTGGAACCGGGCCGCGGAAAAAAAGTGAATAAAAAAAGTTGTAATTTTTTTTTTTAATCAGTCGGAAAAATATATTATTTTGAAAAAGGACCGGATACACCCGTGTGTACGTCTGAGCCGCGTTCAGGAGTCTTAAAGTTCGGGTTTATCGCTGCAGGCGAGTCTCACGCGCCGAACCCTCTGCTGGCGGCACATTTCAGTGACAAAGAATCAATCTTAAAACATATTCAACCTGCTCAATGAATTCTGTCACTTCAGGGAAATGACAACTGTTTTCAAGTTGGCCGATAAAGTCGCTGCTGTGGTCGAGTGAACAGCGGAACATTCTACATGTTTCAGACGTTGACCGGGTGGAAGAGGCTTTTAAAAGAGTTTGAGCGGTACTCCAACCACAAAAGACCCGACTGCAAAAGAATAGACCTGCAACCCATTTGTAAACAAACCCACCCGGTGAATCGAGCCCGTCCGAGCTAGAAGAAAATGTGTTCGAGATGCAAATGACGGTGGCCTTAAGGGACATTTCACACAACAACTCTGCCGGTGTTCTAATGACAGCGACCAGAACTCGGTTAGGAGCAGCGGACCAAACACACGTCTGTGTCGCCGTCTCCATTAGCGGCTCGTTGCAGGTAAACAAGCGCACGGCTCACACTAATTCCGCGTAATGATGAGTTGTAGTTTTGGCACTTTATGCCCTTCGTATAATTGTATGACGTCATATTTATTACGTCATTTATATTTCCGGTCCGTGAAAATAATTTCTGACACGGAACCGGTCCGTGGCTCAAAAAAGGTTGGGGACCGCTGATTTACACCACAGGGATGCCGCTGCACTCTTTAAATGAGAGCGCAGTCACGAGAGCGCACGGCCACGTGACCGACAGCGGCGACCATGTTTTCACGCTCGTGAAGGTCACACGTGAACGTGCCTTCACGTGAACTTTTCAAACGGCTCTTAACTTCGCAGAGGAGAGGGGGGAAGAGGGAGCGCGCGCCCGCGAGTTGCACCGGCATAGCGCGTACGTTACATATAATTTAATAAAGAGGGGCTCAACGGAAACGATACACCGCTGAGGGTTTGCTACTCGGGTTCACACTCTGCGGATATGTTGTCAAGAAATGTATGAAATACTCCAACCAGTGCCATAAGTATATCCATATGTCAACGAGGAGCAGCCGCGCCGGACGGGCCCACACGTCACGCACACTTCACATACAAGAACTAGACGTATACTACAGACGTATTACTGCACAGCTTCAGACCCCCTCGCATAAATAAAGAAGCTTGAGTTGACCTTCACGTCCCACAAGCAGCCATTGCCATTCTCCAGCTTGCTGGTGTGGGCGGGGGGGGAGCTATGCAGAGATATTCGCACGAGGACAACGTGTACTATTCCAGCAATATCAGTCAGGGGTCGACGGGTGCCGTGATAAACCGTCCCGTTCAAAAGCGTTGAAAGGGACGGATAAACAACTCCGATATTTTTAGGGGGGGGGGGGGTTGTTCGCTAATTGTCAACCCCCAGTGATGAAAACTCACCATCCCGGGGCAACCTGAAGGCTGCTTTCCGCGCCAGAGGCCCGCACTTTTGCCACGCCGCTCTGCAGGAAAACATCGCTGCTCTCCAGGCTACGGTTGGGGCGGGAGGGAGAAATGCCGCAGTTTCAGCGAGTGCTGGATGAATGAGTGCTGGTCCGGTCTGGGTCGGGAAAACCTGCGAAGAGGAGGCGGAGTGCAGACTCACTTTGATGTTGCGCAATGTGGTTGTGCGGCGTCGTTAGTATGGAGGGTGCTTAGTGCCACAGAGAAAGGTGAGCCGTATGAGGAGTCATTTGCGCGCGCCCATAGGGGAAGGTTTCACTATGAGAGGACTACACTGGTGTTGATCCGTTATTTATACCATCGGATTAATCACGGAATTAAATATTCAATATCACATGTGATCAGGTTTACTACTCATTATTCATAATTTCTGTCATATTCATTGAATGTGTTGTAAGTTTTGTTTCTATTTTTGGAGAGTTTTTCCTGATCCGATGTGAGGTCTTGGGACAGGGATGTGGTATGTGTACAGATTGTCAAGCCGTCTGAGGATAATTTGTAATTTGTGATATTGGGCTACTTTAAAAAAAAACTCAATTGAATTAAATTGATCATGTGACTTTGAAAACAACTATTATCATCATCAGTGTTCAAACCACCAGGAGGAGAGATAATAACCTTAGCAGCCCCACTAACTGATGAATTATGAGCTGTTTACAATATTCTAAACACTTATAATACATCATAATCATAAATCAACACTATTGAACATATTTGTTTTAATCTATGAAATGCGGGTGTGTTTTTTATGAAGAAAGAATCCCACTATAGATTAATATTCCAAAGCAAAAGTATAACATTTAGTATTTTTGAAAGTTAACACTGACTTCAAAACGGTTGAAATAAAATATATACATATTCAGGATCCTTGTAGACCAGCTGATATAATCAAACAAAAATGGATCTGTATCTGTTAATATGGCGAAAAAGGGATCAACAATTAGTATTGGCGTGATCAAAAACGGTATCAGGGCTCTCTAAAAGTTATACTTACTTCTTTTTGTCTTTGTTGCTGATGAAATTCGTGATCTGATCCAACCCGTGAGTTTTAGGATCCGTTGCTCCACAAATAATGAACACAAAAACACAATCTGAAAAGAATCAGTATTAAGAATGCACATTTCATGGAACCGGTCTCTTTAAAGTTACATGTAGTGGTCACCATGTCCAGATCACGTTACCTTTATGTCTCACGCTCCAAACCTGGATCAGACATGTACATTGAGACTGGGAAAGACCATTACTAAGTGTGAAACATTTAACTCTCTACATCTGCCTACATCTCAACTGCCTTTCTTCTTTTTTTATCTCCCACCAAAGCGCGTCGACCTCCAGCACCTCTGCTGTTGCTTTAAGGCACCAATCACCCTCCATACCGCATGGTGGCACTCCTCTTGCTCCACCCCTCTCAAATGGCAGTATGATGAAGGTCGAGGACACAGAATGACACAGTTTTACATTTATCTAAATGTTTTTCTCCTGCATTTAAACTTTATTTTTAATTTTTTTTTTTTATGCTTGCTCATTCCTGTATTCAACTCTGTTTTCTACAGGCTCTGTTTGCAGACACAACCTAATGTTTCTGTGGATTGCTCCACATTGCATGTGCTCAGATGAGTGTTGCCCTCCATGCTAGCTGCTGTATGACTCCTTAGACCTCTACAGACTGGTATTCACATGTATGTTGTAAAGAGAACCGTTTGGGTTACATCAGAAGTGAAGACTCTAAGTTTGACTTTGACATGCATAGCCGAGTTATCCACACTGGAATGTTTTTTTTCCTTTTTTCTTGAAGCTGGTTTATATATATATAGCCTTGATTTTCCTGTTACCTCGAGAAGACAAAATGTTATATATGATATATATATATATAGCCTTGATTTTCCCAGCTCAACATTTGACTTCTCAAGGTAATGAGAAGACATGTTGCATCCTCTTATTACTTCTGTGTGTCAGAGATCAGGAAAAGCTGCAATGTCAGCATGAAGAGACATGAGTGCACTGCAGTCACTCACAGCTAATAATGAACGTGCCGTGACTCCATCCAGTTTTCACAATCAGGCACTCAAAGAAAAAAAAATTATATGGAATAAATGTATAAAAATATAGGAATTGGTTTAAATTCATAAATAGTATACAATCTGCCACTTATTAAGACAACAAATAGCATTCCATTTTTAAAATGATATTGGAGAAATAATGAATTTGAGTTGAGGACACAACTCGATTGTATTTGTATGAACCCTTTGTGAACACCTTATTTTGAAAACTGGACGGAGTCACGCGTACATGGTAAATGGACCTGCACTTGTTCCAGCGCGGTCGTACATTCATGTAGTGCATTCTTTAAATAAACCAGGTATTGTCATGACTTGTCACGGTTGTCGCAGCGAGAGAGGACCCAAATGCCGAAATTTACTGAACAAACTAATATTTACTTCCAAAACTTCCAAAGACCAGACAAGAACGACAAAAACGCAGACCAAACAGTACGAAGCCACACTGGGAATGAGACGAACAGGGTTTACATACACAGGCAAGGTGAGAGGATTGGACAACGAGACACAGGTGGACACAATGAGGGCGGGGCCAGCAATCACACAGAAGGAAACAATCAGGAACAGGGCAGACAATCACAGGGAGACAGACGACACAAGGACTTCAAAACAAGACACAAAACAAGACACAAACGACAGATCATGACAGGTCTCTGTGAATATGTGGGCTCAACAGTGCCTGTTGAGTGCCTTGGATTGACCTCACGTCACAGAGTTCTCCTGAAGTCTTATTTCATCCATCTTATTTTCCTCAGACAGCCAGGGGCATGCTGGGTATTGGAGTAGTCTCTGGTCTAAGCTGGGTTAGTTTATCACCCTTCTCATCTCTCCTCCCTAGAGCAGTTCAGTGGTGTTTAGTTCAGCATGTCTGGCTGGTTGGTCTGTGTTGAGTGTATTCAGTCACATGCCATAAGTGCTCCAGAAACAAACATACAAATAAAAGCAAATACATGCGCTGCCATAAGCAAGTCCCACCAATCGGTTTCCACCACCAACAACCGGACCTCAATGCTGCAGCTTCCAGGCTTTGAGGTCAGCTTTTCTTCATGTTTATGACAAACGGCATATGACAGGATATATTCATCAAGATTGGGAAAGGAAGCGTGGGGATTGAAGTGCTGCAGCCCTTTAAGAGGATCACCGGCCGACCAACCAACCAGACCTGCTGGGCCAAACACCACCAAACTGGTCCAGGGAGGAGAGACATGCTAACCCAGCTCGGACCTGAGGCTACTCCACAACGCAGCATGCTCCTGGCTGTCTGATGCCCCGCTCGCAGGAAAATAGGATAGATGAAAGCAGCGGGCGGTTGGTGACTGTGAAGCCCACATCTTCACAGAGACCTGGTTCCATCCTGGTCCAGGATCAAGCAGCTCAGAGATCAGGACTCTGGGGGGTACGAGAGGAGGTGGACTCTGTGTTTACATCATGATGCTGCTACTCAAACATATGGAAAGTTGATGGACAATGTTTTCGTGATGCCAAGCTTTTTATAATGTCTGACATAATATCTGAAGTGTTGAATAATGACAATAAAAGGCCACAATCTGAACAGGCGCCTGCTGCCAGTAAAATGTATAGTTTAACCAGAACTAGGACATTATTTGATGTCTGAACACTGAAAAGAAGGAATCCTCTTGCTCTGTTATTTTTAAACATAAAGGGCATACAAATCCAGAATCCTAGTTTTTATTTGGATACTTTGGTTAAAGCTCTTTGCAAGAGCAAATAGGCATCCATCTCGCACATTCGATTCATTGATCAAAGAAATCAAATATATATATATAAATTCATCAATTATAACAACACAGCAACTGGAAATGATGTAAACAAAAGGACCATGACGCGTGTACATTTCACATGTTACATTTTATTTTACACATAACTTAGGACGAGGAATCGGGAGCAGTGGAAAGAGAACGAAGTGGACAAACAGGTGCGTCCCACAGACAGCACCCAAGGACCCAAGGACTCCCTAAACAGGACAAGGAACAACAAGAGGGTAACGTCTAAATGTGTTCATCTATTAATGGAATAGACATCTTCACAATGGATGGCAAAATATCAATCATGCTATATGGCATCAGATCATTCATTATATAAATATATATATATATACACACGTACAAAATAATGACGTACTGTACGTTGATTACAGTATCGTCTGAACAAATAGAACGCTCACGTACCAGCGTGGGGGTTATTCCAGGCCATTCCTCACTTTGTACTCGTGCTCATCTCTACTGTGCTGCTTGAAGAGCTGCGGGAGGAAGACGGAGATGGTGGTATTCAAACTTTCTTCATATTCAACTTCAAACTGTAATCTATCGAACTTTTTAAACTAGAGAATAAGAAAAAGAAAAAAAAATCCACAATACAGGCCTTCTCTTTAAAACTTAATTAATCAAATCAAGGACTACTACTTTTACGATAAAATTATCACACCAAATGACAAAAAAATTAAACAATTTGGCCTTTTAGCTGACTGGGCATTACAGGGTCAATTGTTTTAAGGTAATCATGGACACATTTTCATTTCATTGATCTGTTTAAAATTTAAAAAAGCTGTTTTTGTTTGTCCTGATCTAGCATGCTTTACTGAGAATCACACATCCAAAATGTGGAATGTTTTTTCTTTAAATAAAACATTGCTGCCTTCTCCTGGGAAGATTAATAGACACTTTGAGGGACAGTAAATGCTAAATAGTTCACCCGATACAACCTGCTGCATGAGCAATATTTCATTTTGCCGAAAGACATGTCGGCCTATACCTGCGTGGATAGCTTTGCCATTGGCATAAATGAGTGACGGACATCAACCCAGTGGACCAGGAGACTCAAGAAACCCCTGTGTGAGTTAAACCGGACGTAGGAAGGGTCAGTTCTGTATAGATGACATGATGAGGTCATTTACCAAGCCCCAAAGGAGAGCGGACGTTCCAAAGGCCAGGCTCACTCTCAACCAGTTTGGGTTAACCGTGTCAGTCCTGGTGCCTTGGAAAGCTGCAAAAATGTTTAAAAATAACACGACAATATCAAAAACAAACCCCACTGTTTTTAAAACAACATGTATTTGGCTTTGACAGTCAGCACTTAACACAACCATGAATGGTATAATCAATATCCTGATGAGAGGAATGGACTCCTGCAACCCCTGGACGGAATCCCTTGGCGGTATGTGTTTGAATTTAGTTTTACAAGAAGCAGGACATACATAAATAAAGGCTGGAGTGATTTCCTCTTCATACATGAGCGAAAAGTATAACGTGGGAACAAACGGGATTGCAACCCTTCCTGTTACGTACGAGCATGGTCATAATATAGTCACAAAAGCTGGTTGCATCACCTGGAAACACTACCGCGAGGTTAAAAACATCTGGCGCAAAAAGTGCATCTTCGTGGAGGAGAAACGACATGCTACATGAAGCTAAGCTAAGGTCAGGCTTCAAAACAAATAACGTTGCGGCGAACACGTTGTAAACAGCGAGGATTAAAAACAAAGTCTTCATACAAAATAATACATGTCCATGAAGTCATTACGATTATGTCACAAACGTACCTCTCCTGAAGAATCCAGGGAGGGTTCGGTTGAAAGTCATGTTAGCTTCAGAGCAGCTCCCTTCACCCGATCTGCGATCCTGAACTCCGCAATCGATTAGATGGTCCTGTCGTAGATGATCCCAGGATCACCGATAAGTCGCTAGAACACAAACAAAACGAACACACTAATAGCATGTTTAACTCTGCAAATGTCTGGATTTTTATTATTTCGAAGCGATTGATGTTGATGTCACCCAGTTTAGGAACGTGCTTTGCAACTTTAGATACATGTGCACAGGACTAGAAACATTCTCCATCTACCAACGCGCAGACTCAGAGCAGCCTGACCCGGTGGGGTCGGCCATTTTGCTCGGAAGGGGGGCCTCGGCTTCAACACGTGAGCCGTTGGAGACTGAGGAGGCTGAACACAGTCCCAGGATACCTGACTCCAAAGAGGATATTATTCATGTGTGAACCGACAGAGGCGTAGGAAGCCAGCACAATGCCCACGGTCCATCTGCCGCCGAAGGAGAATGCTCTCTTCAAGAGAATATTGGTAGGCTAAACGCCTGGGACCGCGTTAGCTCGTCGGCTAATGCTAGTTTGCCAAGTAGCCGTCAGAGCATGTAGCTAGGAATTAAGCCACACATTTCAGTACACCCAAACGCACCGCAATGACGACGTCTCTGTTGTGCACGAGTGGTTGTAACAGTACAGCTAAGGAAACGGCCAGCAACCAACCGTGGCGTCGTAACCATGCAATTGGACTTAAAACATCGGCAAAGTATAACAGAAACAAAGCTGCTCGGCACGTGACAGCCACGAGCAGCTTAGCTTAGTGGACAGTTTGAGGTTGAGGAATTTAGTTTCTCGTCCGCACCGTGTGTAAAGTTGCGACCCAAATAGCGCTCTCAATTGGGGTTCATTCATTGACGCAAGAGTCGCGCTGACTTGACTGTTTCTGTTGGTGTTACTGGAAAAGACGGTTGTTTGCAATCAGCACTTGCAATACTGTCAGATTCATAATGTCTGGCACTTGACCCCGAGGCTCAGAGCCGCAGAGCATTGTGGGTCGTGTTGCCCCTCGGACGCCTGGTGTGTAAAGTCCGCTGTGTTGTTTCGTTCCAGAGATGCTACGAACACAAGCAGTACAGAAACGGCCTGAAGTTCTGCAAGCACATCCTGGGCAACCCCAAGTTTGCGGAACATGGAGGTAAGGCACCTTAACTTAAAGCACACGCACAGCCCCCTTTCCCTGTGGACAGTGGCACGCATATTTACACACATGTGATTTGTGAGGGGAAAGTGTGTCAACGGTAGAGCTCCAATCTGAATATTGTCAGTTCGATTCCTGGCTCCTTCAGGCTGCATGTCAGGCGGCAGCAGGTATGGCAGCCTCTGCCATCAGTGTGTGTTTTTAATGTTGACTTATCAATGTCTTCCAGGTGGAGTTATTTAAAATAATCTATTTACTTGTTTTGTCAAAATGGAATGTTTGATGAGAAGAAAATAATATATATTATTAAATAGTTTAGTGTTAAAGTGCAAGAAGAAGCCATATGAACACAAGTCCATTAAACCGTGACCAATAATTTGGAGCAATACAGAAAACACGGCGGCCTTTTTAGAGCGTCGCGATTATAGATTATTTCTAAGCAGACACGAGCACGTATTGATATATATGTAACATAACAAACTGAAATCCCCTAAATGAGAAGTTTGACTAAGATGTGTGCTGAGTGGAACATGTTGTCAGTAATCTTTCTGACGGTTTCTAAATGTTTCTCCAGTACAATATGTTGTTACTGATCAGCTGATGTATGCGCTGACGCTGACACATCTGGGATTGGCCTCTCTATTGTAATGTTGTGTGATTTTTTTTTTAACAGGTGTACCATTTCTAAACTGTTGGATAAGAAAATGAAATAGTGCCTCATACTTTATTACTCACGCCTTTTCCATTTAGTTGGCGAGCTCATCCAAAAAAAAATCCTGCAAAGTAAACTATGATGTTAATAACCGTGTAAATACATCTCTGTGTCATCAGTCACTGGCTGAGTCCCCGTTTATATATTTGTACGTCCATTTTCATCGAATACTCGTCTTCACGTGAAACATGGCTGACAGAAGAGAATAATTGAACTCGCCACTAGAGAGAAATTACTGAAGAAAAAAAAAAGTTTGCCCATGAAGTCACTCTAAATAACTTTTTTATGAAACGTTATAGAAGCACGGCTCAATATCCCTCTTGACAAGTCATATCCTGTATGTCTCACTCCTGCTTTGTGCTCCAGAGACACAGGCCATGAAGGGTTTAACCCTCAACTGTCTGGGCAAGAAGGAGGAGGCCTATGAGCTGGTGAGACGAGGCCTTCGCAACGACCTCAAGAGCCACGTCTGTATCCTTACATCCGCCGCCCCAAGGCGTGCGTGTGTGTGTGTCTGTGTGTGTGCCTGCGTGTCTGTGTGTGTGTTTTCTATTTCCTGAACTCGCTCATCTTCCAGGCTGGCATGTGTACGGCCTGCTGCAGCGCTCCGACAAAAAGTACGACGAGGCCATCAAATGTTACCGCAACGCTCTGAAGTGGGACAAGGACAACCTGCAGATCCTGAGAGACCTCTCCCTGCTGCAGATTCAGATGAGAGACCTGGAAGGATACAGGGTTAGTGTCACAGCCGCATGGGTGAAGAGGGGGCGGGGGGAGGTTGCGAGAGGCCGTGAAGGGACTTACCGTTGCCCAGGGGACCAGGGAGTGGGGTTTACAGAGAGCGTTGACAGGCTATGAAGCGCGTGATTTCTAACACGGACATTTTCTTGCCTTCCGTTTGCTGTGCTCTGCCAGGAGACCCGGTACCAGCTGCTGCAGCTCCGCCCAGCACAGCGGGCGTCGTGGATCGGATACGCCGTCGCGTATCATCTGCTGGAGGACTTCGAGATGGCCGCCAAGATCGTCGAGGAGTTCCGCAAAACGCAACAGGTAAGGCCACCGCTCAACAGACGTCTGCAGATAGCCGGTGCGTTCCAAAGCGGACACAAGACTCCCCCCCCACTCCCTACCTTAACTTTACACAATGATAAAGCCAAAGAGGGCTGAGAAGTGTTGCAGGGGAGATACATGATGCAAAGATAATGTGTGATGTGTTTGAGTAAAAAATCCTATCTAGCTACACAGCAAAACACATTTTGAAAAAGGTGATGCCGGCTGAGGTGGAAAGAAGGAGTGTATTGATTTATCCACTTTCAGACATGGCCCGAGTCCTGGTGTAGAAATGATCCTCTCTGTAGTGCCCACGAAAAGACAATCCAACAATGTGTGTGTGTGTGTCTCCAGACGTCTCCAGACAAAGTGGACTACGAGTACAGTGAACTGCTGCTGTATCAGAACCAGGTTCTGAGGGAGGCCGGCCTGAACAAGGAGGCCCTGGAGCACCTCAACAGCTACGAGAAACAGATCTGCGACAAACTGGCCGTAGAGGAAACGAGAGGTGGGTTGATGCCGGCGCCGTTCATGTCGAAGGAACTTGAAAAGGTTCCGTCGGTTCTCCGGCAGTGTGACGATAAACAGAATGGAAGTTGGCTAAGGAGCACTCTTTGTGTTCCAGTGCCGCTTCATATTTAAGACTGAATAACTTGCACAATATAACCGCTGTGCTTTCCATAATGTTGAAAGTACCAAACCCACAGAAAGCCTTTGGTTGTTTGTGTGCAGGAGAGCTGCTGCTGAAGCTGGAGAGGCCCGATGAGGCTTATGGGGTCTACAGGAGTCTCCAGGAGAGGAATCCTGAGAACTGGGCCTACTACCAGGGCCTGGAAAAGGCCTTAAAGCCAGGTGAACACTAACCTCAGGCCCACACCCGTGCGGACCACTCGCGACGGCGGAGTAATCCGATCTATCGCAGCTGTTCATTGGGGCTGTACCATAGCCGAGGTTCAGAAAGAAGCCTCCATCTATACTTAAAAAAAGCGCTATCTCCACGTAGCACCACTGAGCTAGCCCACGTCGCAGGTCACCCAAGGAGGAGGCCATCAATGTTGACATCTTACGCTGCCACTATCACGAGGAGATTTCCTTCTGCGGCATGTTGCGGTTGGCGGGTGTAGTTCGGTAGAGAGAAAATAGTTCCCGCAGGAAACTGCCTCCAACAAGGGCTGTGAATTATCTTGTGTGACTAGCAACGGATCCTTAAACTCACGGATCGGTTCACAGGTCGGATCAGCACAAAATAATAAAGAGAGCAAATAGAACTTTTAGATCCCATATCAGGTTCTTTTGCTGCCGATACTTATTGATGATCCATATTAACAGACATGGATGTTAATGGGGGGTGTAGTTGTATGGATAACAGACATGGATGTCAATGGGGGGTGTAGTAGTTTATAGATAAATATACCAGTATTGTATTTATGGTATTGTATTGAATTCTGGTATCATGATATTGATGGCAGGTATCGTATAGAAGTTATAATGTTAGTGACAGCCAGGTAGAGGCAGAACAGACTCAAGGAACAGAGTCATGGCTCAGCAGAGCTCACGAGTCCTTGTTGTTCAGGCCAAAGGAAGGGAAGTTGGTTTATGAATGACTTTAACCATATGATATATAATGACAACGCACATTTTTTATTACTATCATTATATCATTAATAATATTTCTACTTTATATATTTTGTTGGAAAACTACCAAAGTTCAGCTAAAAACAATATTAGATTAATCAATTAGTTGCTTAAGAGACGGAAAAAAGAACAAAATTGTTGATAATAATTTCACTTTAAATAATTAAAAAACATTTTATGGTTCCAGCTTCTTAAATTTGAAGGTGTGCTACTTTTCCAATTTTCCTAATTTGAATGATTTTTAAATATTGTTATACTTGTGTTCGCCAGTAGGGGGCAGTAGTGGGTTTTGCCATGACTGGTGCCGTAATTCTTGTCTTAACCCTTGTGTTGCCTTAGGGTCAATTTGACCCGAATCAATATTACACCCTCGTGTCGCCTTAGGATTAATTTGACCCCATTCAATGTTTAATGTCGGTGTTCTTTCGGTAGTCAACAAACAAACATAAAGTGCCTCACACTTAAACTTGGAAAACAATATTAATTCTAATAATTTTCTGGAGGTTTTAATTGCATGGAAACATTGTCACATGACATGTCTGTACTCTGGTTCTGTGCTGTAACGTCAATAGTGACGTCACGGAGCACCGAACCAGAGTCTATATATAGAAGTGATTTCCAGCAGGAATTCAGTGTGTGAATCTCACAGAAACCCCCCCACCCCTTCTCCATTCAGCCACTTCCCGGGGTGGGGGCCTCTGATGGGATATCACAGACAGGGTGGGTGGGAAGGTTTATTATATATTATATATTATTGGTTATTGGATGAAATAAGGAACAAAAGAAATTAATTTCTAAAATAATTTAGAAATTTAAAAAATGTAAAAAGTGTTCAAGTGCACAAAAGTTACTTGATTTGTAAAATAGTGGGACTTGTTAACTTGTGTGATTGTCGCTCAAGTGGGCCGTAGAGATTTCTCTGAATGGGCCTCGCTCCTATTCACACCTGGGCCCATGCAAAATAAATATTACTGAATATTTCAAGGTGTGGCGGCCATATATATATATATATATACACATCTATTATATTCTTATTAGAAGGGTTTGTGGGCACTGACTTAGTCAGAGCAGAGGACCCCCACCCCGTTGTCACTTTTTTCACCCCTCATGAGTTTGCAGGTATGAGTATGGATTAGTAGTGGTCCATTAGACCTCTGCTAAAAAGTTGTGACAAAAACCAAAATGTCTGACAACATTGCTCTCTTTCTAAGTAACTGATTGTGTGTTTCTGGGTTATTACTTGAGCCAAATACACTGACTAAACATCCAACACTATGACTGCTGTACGAGTGTAACATCAATACAAAACAAAAAATAGTGATTTGACTTCTAAAATGCGGTTGGGCAGGTGATGATGATTTGAAGAATGGACTGTTAGGGGGAACCCCTAAAATGTATCCAGTGAGTCTCTGGAACCTCAGGGGTCTGTTTATGTAATTCAGCTAACAATACATTTGGCTCGAGTTGATTTCAACTTTTTTTTCACAAGGGGAAAACAAACGCCTAAAAGAAAGAGTAAGAGCTCAATAAAAAGTTCCATCAGACTGATCCACATTGTTTCTCCAGACTGGTTCCGTTGTGTTTCAGTGAACATGCCTTTACTGGGTGGCCAAAGGGTCTAAGTGGGTGATGATATGTGCACTGTCGATTAGTACATGTCCTTAAAGTGTGTGTGTGTGTGTGTGTGTGTTTCCAGAAAGTGTAGAGGCTCGTCAGAAGATTTATGAGGACTCTTGGGTGAAGTTTCCTAAAGGCCTGGTTCTCCGAAGACTGCCTCTTAATTTCCTCACAGGTAAACACAGTGCAGCCTGCAGCACCACCGTGCACTCCTTCTTGTTGTTTCCTAATGTGACATTTCAGTGTACTTTATGTCACGCCTTTACGGCCCTGTACTAAAAATGTGCTGGACTGGATATTCTGAATGGAGAAATAAGGATATGCGGGATATGCCTCTATATAACTAAAACAAGGAATCTTTGTTCTGAAAAAAGAAAACAACGATGAGTTTGAGGGTGCATCACGGTGGGCCTGTCTTGTAGTACTGTGCGCCGACAGATAGACAGACTTGCCATCATATCAATATCGTCCTTTCGGGGGAATAAGAGGGAAAATCATGCTCTTTTGAGCATGTGAGTCTTTGACCCATCCACACAAATTCTGGCTTGCAATAAACATTGACCAGGTAACTGCTCATCTCCACTCATGAAAGAACAGCTTGACTTTATGGGAGCAACAAGGTCCTTGCGATGAGATGTTACTCTATTTCTTGTCTTCTTTTCACAATGTGTCGGATCAACCCACACATTGTTCTCCTCTTCCTCAATACAATCTCACTTTACTGGACCTGTACTGTGTGTTGTGCTGGGCAGGGGAGAAGTTTCGTGAATGTTTGGACAGCTACCTTAGGATGAACTTCAGTAAAGGCTGCCCACCCGTCTTCACCACCCTCAAACCCCTCTACACCGACAAAGAAAAGGTAAGCATGGTGACATTTAAAATAATATAAGTTTGTACATGTGTTCTTTACATTTATAGTTCCAAATTAAACAACAATGGAACTTGTTTTTTTCTGATGCAGGTTGCAATCATTGAAGAGCTAGTAGTTGGCTATGAAACCTCTTTAAAAACCTGTCGGATGTATAGTGAAAAGGGTGAGTGTCGTCTTGAATCTACTTATTTTTCTTTGCCACTGGTCTAAATGTACTTCTTTGAGTTGGATTTTAATTTCTGATCCATCTAAATTCTGGGAATTGCTGTATTGCACAATGTGACTTTTGTGAAATGTGTGTGTGTGCAGATGATGGGAAGGAGGAGCCGCCCACCACCCTGTTGTGGGTCCAGTATTTCCTCGCACAGCACTTTGACTTCATAGACCAGACCGGCCTCGCTCTGGAGTACATCAACACCGCCATCGACAGCACGCCCACGCTCATCGAGCTCTTCCTCATCAAGGCCAAGATCTACAAGGTGGAGTCGAAGCGCTACACATTCGTACACGGTCATCGACTTTGATTAAAAACCTGAACGATGTCATTTGCTTTGCACCGTGCGCATTGACACTTTCCCCCCCGCGTTGTTCCCCCCGCAGCACACGGGCAACATAAAGGAAGCGGCTCGGTGGATGGATGAAGCCCAGGCCCTGGACACGGCCGACCGCTTCATCAACTCCAAGTGTGCCAAGTACATGCTGAAGGCCGGCCTCATTAAGGAGGCAGAGGAGATGTGCTCCAAGTTCACACGGGTGAGAGACGGCGTGTGCAAAGTCAAAAGAGAAAGCGGCTGCCGGATAGTTTTGATCTGCTCCAGAGATCTCGTCTCCATCCATCAGATTGATGAGAAGCTTTGGTGCGGTGTCGTAATAAAAAGAGCATTCTGGTTGGATGGTTAGAAATGCCTAAATATGACTCGATAGTCTTAAGTCAAGCAAGAAGACTAGTTATCTATCCAGCCACGTCATTGTTCCCAAACGAATATTTTCACCAACAAGAGGTTGAAAATGCAAGTTGAATTGTGAATGCGACGTGAGAGCTTATCGCGCTCGTGTCCCCGAGTTCAGAGATGTCGGTGTAACTTCTTGCAGCTCGTGTAGACTCAGAGGTCGAGGCACCGGAGGACTCATTTGGTGTTGAAAAAACAAGATACTCCAATGTATTTTTTCCATTTCAATGTAGCCGGTGCATTTTGTTTAGAAAGGTGCTCATTATCAGGAATAAATGGACAGCTGCAGCCAATAAGAATTGAGCATTTACAAAGCCCACGGCTGTGACGATAGAAGTGTGTGTGTGTGTGTGTGTTTCAGGAGGGAGCGGCTGCCGTGGAGAACCTGAATGAGATGCAGTGCATGTGGTTCCAGACCGAGTGCGCCTTGGCCTACAAGGACATGAACAAGTTTGGAGAGGCGCTGAAAAAGTGCCACGAGATTGAGAGGGTAAGCTTCCACAGCCGAGATCTCAACTTGAGTTTGACATTCATTCTTGTCCAACCAGCAGGCGTAAACACACACGTTCCCACCTCTCCCCCTCTTCCATCAGCATTTTGTGGAGATCACAGATGACCAGTTTGACTTCCACACCTACTGCATGAGGAAGATGACGTTGCGCTCCTACGTGGACCTGCTGAAGCTGGAGGACGTGCTGCGGCAACACCCGTTCTACTACAAAGCTGCTCGGACCGCCATCCAGATCTACCTGGCCCTACACGACAAACCGCTGACCGACGACAACGAGGAGAGCAAGACCGACAACGGTCAGTGCCGCGCCTCGTGTTTCCCCGACCGGAGCACAGTTGGCGCGAACGTCCGTAAATCAAGTCTCTTTTCAAATTTTCCCATTGCCGTTAATAATCTTTTTCCCAGTTCCACTCCTCCCAACTGCAAATATGACGGCACACATCAGAATCAGAATCAGAAACAGGTTTATTGCCAAGAATGTTTTCACAAACAAACGAGGAACTTTTTTTGGCGGAAGGTGCAAGATTCGCGCACCAAGACACCGAGGCGCCGTCCGCGGCGCCATCTTGGAAAGGGTGGATGAAAGATGACAGCATAACATGAGGGAAGAGAGGCGAGAAAAAGAAAAAGCCACCCCCCGACTATGCCCCTAGAGGGGTACAGTGTGGGAGCAGGAGAAACAAAAACACCATTGCACATAAGCACATACATCTTAGACATGACTTGCAACGAGTAGGAAGGGGGGGAGGGGAGGTAATCCAAAGACTGGGCGATAGCCCCGCCATTGGGGGCAGAAGGTAACCAGCACCGACAAGCAGCCAGCCCGGTCCTTCGCCGTCACGGCGCCGGACACAGACCCCGTCCTGTCACCCTGGGGGGGCAAAGCAGGCGAAGGCGTGGGATGGGGGGTAGTGAGTGCATTTCAGTGAGTGGAAGTTCGTGTGTGAGTGGCCTGATGTATCGTCCTCCCCCAGTCCACAACAGACAAAGTTCCCAGACCGCAAGATGGTCGTTGCCATGGAGATGGCCTTGAAGGGTCCTGGGGAGAAAACAACCACAGGTGTCTGTGGATAGGGGGAAGGGAATGAGAGAGAGTCTCGCTTCAGTGATCGTGGCGGAAGTTGTTGTACCAGTCACGGCCTTGGCCAAGGCCCGTCCTGGTAGAGGGCGAAAGCAGATAAGATTGGGATTGTTTGGTCTTCCAGTAGCTGCAATTCAATTTTGCGCACCTACGATTCCTCCATTTTCCTCCCGTTTGCCAATAGGATTTCAAATCGATCCAATTTCATTTGCAGAGCCATCAGCTTCTCCACGATGTTGTCATTCTGACGGTTTAATGCCAAAGTCTGAGTGCCAACAACTCTGCCCAACGCGTCAATCATGTCGGGCAGCCTTAGGGGGCTTTTAACGGCTGTCACCGTTTCCTTAATTTTCCGATAAGCCAGGGCAGCGCCAAATCCAAACAGCAGAAATCCTGTAATCAAAGTTCCGAATAGGTAGATGTCTTCTACGTCCTCCACGGAAAGGGCTGCTAGGCACAAGACACGCCACTTCCCCCACGCGTCCATCGTGTATCCAGCAACACTCGTCCCGGCAGGACAGGCAGGTTCCCCCGAACCCGAGCTTCTCGTCGAGAAGATGGTGTCAATTGCGTTCAAGGACCAGTTGATTACGTCCATGGTTTTTAGTTCGAAGAGCGATGCGGAGAGAGTCTCTCAAGTAGTATGAGGTAGTATGTCAACAAACAAAGCGAAGTCACTTCCTTTTATGAACTTCTGCTCATGGCAAATAGTGAAACACCAAAAAAGTCATGTGCCCCTTCTCCTGTTTTGCTCCCTGTAGAGAATCTGACGGACAAGGAGCTGAAGAAGTTGCGCAACAAACAGCGCCGAGCCCAGAAGAAGGCCCAGTTGGAGGAGGAGAGGAAGAACGCCGAGAAGGAGAAGCTGCTGAAGAACCAGAAGAAGAAGAAGGAGGACGACGACGAGGAGGTCGGAGGGTCCAAAGAGGAGCTCGTACCAGACAAACTGGCCAAGGTGAACACACACTCACACACACACATACACTACCGTTCAAAAGTTTGGGGTCACTTAGAAATGTCTTTATTTTTCAAAGAAAAGCACTGTTTTTTCAATAAAGATAACATTAATCAAAAATACACACTATACATTGTTAATGTGGTAAATGACTATTCTAGGTGGAAACGTCTGGTTTCTAATGAAATATCTCCAGAGGTGTATAGAGGCCCATTTCCATCAACTATCACTCCAGTGTTCTAATGGTACATTGTGTTTGCTAATCACCTTAGAAGACTAATATCTGATTAGAAAACCCTTGTGCAATTATGTTAGCACAGCTGAAAACAGTTATGCTGGTGATATAAGCTATACAACTGGCCTTCCTTTGAGCTTGAAGTTTGAAGAACAAAATTAATACTTCAAATATTAATCATTATTTCTAACCTTGTCAATGTCTTGACTATATGTTCTATTCAATTTTCAATTCATTTGATAAATAAAAGTGAGTTTTTATGGAAGACACGAAATTGTCTGGATGACCCCAAACTTTTGAACGGTAGTGTACATACACACACACACAGAGTCTAATTCAGTAATTGCAATGAGCACAACAATAGACAAACCGAGTATAGAGTAGACTCCCGTACCCCGAGAAGGGCGGGTCATTGGAGTAGGTATTATTCTATGTGCATTTGATTGCAATAGTGCATCTTTGGTCTCAATTACCAACCAATTTCGGCGGTGACACCAATTGCCACATATTTTTCCCTCCTTTTAAATGTATGAACGTGTTAGCCAGCTACATCTCTAGTCAGACCTCCTCCTTTATTTGGGGGATGAAACAGTTTAATGTTGGGAAGAACTAATCCTCGTTAAGGGGACAAGGAAACAGACTGCGGTGTCGGAGACTGCCGGTCCAGTTGAATCCCTGTTATGTGTATTCTAGCTGATGGTAAAGGCTGGATGACTCATGAATGTAAATCACTGAGGCAAACAGGAGGCCCTATGTCTACCTAACTCTGACGGGCCGTATTATTAAGCTTGGATGGCTTTTTTCCCGTTGAAATGTAGCTGAAAGGAATGTGTTTCCCAGTGTGTGTGTGCGTGTGTGTGACGCATGTACCGTGTTTGTACTTATTTTCACCAGACACCGAATCCTCTGGAGGAGGCAGTGAAGTTCCTGATCCCTCTGAAGAACCTCGTGCGCAACGAGATCGAGACTCACCTCCTGGCCTTCGAGATCTACTTCAGGAAAGGTCTGACGGTCTTTCTCATATAAATAAAATCCCGTCTCGTATTCAAGATTATTTAGAACTTCGAGTGTAACCGCATGATTACTTATTGAAGTAACATTCCCTTTTTGCGTTTGTTTCTTCCGCTCAGAGAAGTACCTGTTGATGCTTCAGTCGATTAAGCGTGCCGTGACCATCGAGCCCTCCAACCCATGGCTGCACCAGTGTCTGGTGCGCTTCTTCAAAGGAGGTAGAGATGCTCTGTGCCCATCCGATGCCTCAGATGCTGAACTTCTGTGTCCGGACATCTCTTAAAGAGAAAGATTCATAATGCACACTAATAATGACCAGTCCGATGCAATGATTTGTATATTGGCCAGAATGTAGCACAACCAGGCACGGGCACAGATAGACCCCTCGTGGTGCTCAAGCACCTGCCCTTTTGCCCTGGTTGAGAAAAGTGCCCCTTCTGCTGGAGCCACATTGTTTCTTTATTCATCAGCATTTTAAGAATAAAAGTTACTCTCTCTGTCATCAAGATCCCCCAAATGTGTTTTGATATCCGACAGGGACATTTATAAAAAATAAAAAAATAAAAAATAGCCTATATATATTTATCCATAACATCACCCTTAGGCTCACGCAGCTCGGTGATCTTCACCTCTACGTCTGAATCGACGTCTCTTCCAGCTCCATTAGAGCAGCAGCAGTTGGATTCACCAACGGCGAAGCGTCTCAATGCTGATTGGCTTTCGCACCTCGACGTCGGGCGGTTTTTTTCAAATCAAACGCGCCGCCCGGCGTCTATTTGCGTCTATCGTAACCACTCGCGTCTCTCAATTTACTGTTTGAACACACTCATTAGCCAATCAGAACGCTTGTACTGTTGTTGCCATAAAATAATTCATCTTTATTCATGAAGAAAATGTAAGCTAGCTGTCTAATCCTGCCCAGAGGAAACGCAGGTCGAGGACAGCTTCACTCGTGTAATGCTGCTTATGCTTCAACTCTGTCACAAAACATTTTTGGCAATGGGTGCCCTTTTTTTTGGGTTTGAGCACCTGCCCCCTAAAATGTCTGTGCACGTGCCTGAGCACAACAATGTTAGTGGAAGCCGTGTTCTTGTTCATTTAAACGTGAACGCGCAATAACAAGATGTTGTCCCTAAAATTAATGAATAATAATAATCCAAATTATTAGGATTTTGGCCATAATCGTCATAAAAGGTCAAGTAAACTGTGTGATTTACTCCGGAGTCTGTAGGCAGAGTTACGATTTTCAAAGCATTATATGGGGTCCTTTATTGTGTGTTTGTTTCTGTGTGTGTGCGTTTGTGTAGTGCGTGAGAATGCAGACCTGGCGGAGGCAGTGAGGGAGGTGCTGAAGCAGGAGATCTCCAGGCTGTTCGGGGAGAGCAACCCTCAGAGCTTCAACAAGAACTACCTGAGTCAACACTCCAGCTCCATCCCACACCGACTGGCTGGTAAACAACACACACACACACACACACACACATTTCTTGCTGTCTTTCTCAGATATTGTCAGTTCTCCCATTTCTGCCAAAAGTTTGAGCAGCTGCCACCTGAAATGCTCCAGTGTGGAAGCCAGTTCCTAATGCAACCCACATGTGGAAACCTGATGGAGCCACTAAGAGTGGACTGCACATTGAGGCCCGTCTCTGCATTTTAATTCTTTCAGGGCTCCTGTGCTCATATAAACCTAAGAAAGTAATTCAATTCAGTTCAGTTTATTTGTATAGCCCAATTTCACAAATTACAAATTTGTCTCAGAGTGCTTTACAATCTGTACACATAGACATCCCTGCCCCAAAACCTCACATCGGACCAGGAAAAACTCCCAAATAACCCTTCAGGGGGAAAAAAGGGAAGAAACCTTCAGGAGAGCAACAGAGGAGGATCCCTCTCCAGGATGGACAGAACAATAGATGTCATGTGTACAGAAGGACAGATTTAGAGTTTAAATACATTCAATGAATGTGACAGAGTGTATGAATAGTTCATAGTAGGCATATTCCACGATGGAGACCTCCACGATCCATCAGGCAGATGGCGGTGGGGAGGAGGAGGGCGGAGTCTCAACAGTGGGCGGAGTCTCAACAGGACAGTGGCGTAGTCAGGAGCAGGAATTCCACGACCCAGACCTCGATGATCCATCAGGCAGATAGGATCTATGCCGTCTCATAGGGTCCGATGACCCCATGAGACGTGAAGTCAAAAGGACTCCGGGGAGAAAGCAGAGTTAGTAACGTGTGATTGAGAGATGAAAATTCATCCTTAAGGAGAGAAAAAAGAGGAGATAGGTACTCAGTGCATCCTAAACGTCCCTCGGCAGCTATAAGCCTATAGCAGCATATCAAGGGGCTGGACCAGGTGAACCTGATTCAGCCCTAACTATAAGCTCTGTCAAAGAGGAAGGTCTTAAGTCTACTCTTAAACGAGGTGACTGTGTCTGCCTCCCGGACTGAAGGTGGAAGCTGGTTCCATAAAAGAGGAGCTTGATAACTAAAGGCTCTGGCTCCCATCCTACTTTTTAAGACTCTAGGAACTACAAGTAGTCCCGCATTTAGTGAGCGTAGCTCTCTCGTGGGGCAATATGGTAATACAAGCTCCTTAAGATATGAGGGAACATCACCAAACAAGGCTTTGTACGTTAAGAGAAGAATTTTAAAAGTGATTCTTGATTTTACGGGGAGCCAGTGCAGAGCAGCTAGTGCAGGAGTGATGTGATCTCTTTTCTTAGTTTTAGTGAGAACACGAGCTGCAGCATTCTGCATCAACTGGAGGGACCTAAGAGACTTATTAGAGCAGCCTGATAATAAGGAGTTGCAGTAATCCAGTCTCGAAGTAACGAACGCGTGAACCAATTTTTCTGCATCTTTTTGAGACAAGATGTACCTGATTTTTGAAATATTACGTAGATGAAAGAATGCAGTCCTTGAGATTTGCTTTACGTGGGAGTTAAAGGACAAATCCCGATCAAAGATAACGCCAAGATTCTTTACAGTGGTGTTGGATGCCAGGGCAATGCCGTCTACAGAATCCACATCACCAGATAATTGATCTCTGAGGTGCTCAGGGCCGATTAAAATTACTTCGGTTTTGTCTGAGTTTAACATCAAGAAGTTGCAGGTCATGAATGTTCAATATAAGAGTGTCCAGGCCTGGAAAAGTTTCGGGGAAAATCCATGAACCCAAATAGCTTAGTAAAAGTACTGGTAATAATGTGGTGTTTAAAATATGTCTGATTGGCTTGATTGATGTTCATCGCAGGGGGATCCTCACCAAAAGTGCCCGTCAGAGGGGAATCCTGTTCTCTCTCAGGCTGCTCCCCTCAGGACCTTTACAATGTTGTTGTTTTCTATGTCCAATTCAACTCGAGCAGCAGTAATGTTAACGCGTTATACAGTCACACTGGAAACGCATCTAACGTGTCTAAAACAGGAATAACTTCCTCCTTCCTCCTTCAGTCTTCTGACCTCCTGTCCTCTATCCTACTCCCTCTGTCCTCTGCTGCTACAATTGGACCGACAGCTTTAGTTTGAACTCATTTGTAATAATTGTGTGCGTGCGGATGGAGGACCTCGGCCCTGAAGGATCAGAAAATGCTTCAGCGTGACAATAAGAAAACACCAAAACATTCAAAAGTACCAATATAAACCACAAGTAGGAGCTCATCGACACGCTGGTATTGAATAATTGAGCATCGGTACTTTATTCATAAGGTAATTACTTGTGAGTCAGTCTTGTAGTGCACGAGATGGACCTCAGCAACCCAGTCAGGCTCCAGGCGTCTGAGCCTGAGGCAGCATTGCCTTGTGGGTAATGTAGGCGCCAGCTTTTTGACAGGAAAAAGGAGAAGTGTTGTAAAAAAACAAACATATCTTTTGGTTAAGCTTCATCAATACTTTGATTTTTTTTTTAAGAACAACACATTGCATTGCGGCATCCTCTTTGTCAACATGGAAGTAGGGCGACATTGTGACGCTGATGCGAATGTGCTTGTGAGACCAGCGTGTGAGCTTTGCACGGCTGCGGTTCTGAAGGGGGTCTCTTCTGTCCTGCGTCCCCAGCTGCTAAGATGATGGTCTACCTGGAGCCGCTCTCTGATACGATGGCCGGTGAGATAGCGACCGCCCTGGACGAGTCTCTGTCCAGAAGGAGCATCCAGGTACGTGATCGTATGTGACGACGGTTCACTTCGGTTACACCAGGATGCAAAAATGAAGCATGGCCGACGGTCAATGACAACGTTCCAATGACGTGTTCACAAGTAATCTAGTAAAACAGTGTTGGTAAGAAACTAGAATAAATCCAGATGTTTTAACATCGATATTGGAGATGAATTATGATCCGTTTGATTATAATGCATCGTTAAAACTATTAATGTAGAGATTTTTTTTAATCCAGAAAAATACTACCTTTTATTTCCTAACTATTTGAATTGTGTGTTTTATGAAGAATGAAAACTAAGTAAAAGCATAACATTTAGAGTACTTTATGGTTTTCTGACTTGAGACCAGCTGCTATATTCGAACAAGGGATCTGTATTTGTTAATATGGATCATCAATGATCTTCAATTAGCATGGGCAACAAAAAAAACGTGATCAGAGATCCCTAAAAGTTCTATTTGCTCATTTCTTCTTCGTTGCTCATCCGATCTGAGTGTCACGATCCGCCGCCTTCGGTTTGAAACTGGCTCCGCCTCTTTGTGTGCTGCAGATCTGTACTCAGGTGCTGGAGGCGCTGCGTGACGGGCAGCTGGGCGAGAGCCAGCAGAAGGCTGCGGAGGCTTACCGGATCGCCTGCCACAAGATCTACCCCTACAGCCTGGCCTTCATGCCGCCCGGTTACCAGGACAACAACGCCACAATCAGTGCCAACGGCGACCTGTCGGCAGGAGAGCACGAGGACGTGGCCAACGAGATGTGAGCTCGGACGAAGAGGAGGAGGAGGAGCAGCGAACACGCCGCCAGACGCCTTAGTCTGCCAACACACCCTTTTCCTCTGCCCCCCTAACCCCCCCCCCCCCCCGGTCCCTGGGCTACGGCTGCTATGAGTCAGCCCCGCATTGCACTGATCTGATGGACTGAGCGCCGCAGGAAGGGGAGCTGGCACATGGAGGAAGGTGACGCCCATAGAACTTTTTTAAATTCATTAAAAAACGGCCCCGTGCACAGTTGTTCTGTAACTGAGGGAGAGAAAAAAAACAAATAGATAAATACGCTACGGAGAGGATTCTGGGATATGTGGACATGGATGGCTCCTCTAAACACAGTCTAAGTTTTCTATGACTCCCGTGTTTTCATGCCATGTCCTTCTTGTAGGCGCATCTGCTTCTCACGTTTTTAAAAGTAATTTATATATTACAAACTGACAGATGGATTAATAAAAACAATGTTTGCAAAATGAAAAGGTATCGTTGTGTTCAGAATGTGAGCCGCTATTCGCACGTCCGTATGAATATACTTGAGCACTTATTTATTTAAATAATTTTTCAGCACAATTAAACTAATAATAGATCACTTACCTTTTTTTAAAGAACATTTAATTTACTCGTAATGGCCCAACACATATTATTTCAATTATTTAAGCTCTGAATAGTCATTTTAACATTCTCGATAGGAGAACGAGGTTTTAACCCTGACCTCACCGTTGGAGGGCAATGTCGAGCCGGAAACGCATCCGACAGCACAGTAAGCAGCGCAAGAAGCTCCCACGGTCCTTGAACCTTTCAGACAGTGAGTCTTTAGAAACGACACAATGCTCCATCCAAACCCCTCCGTCTCCACGAGGATCGTATTTACCGACGTCATAATCATCAATGTGTCGACTAGGAGAAAGCGCCACTTTTTCTCCTCATATTCTTTATTCATTAGTAAAGTCAAAATACTTTGAGAGGTCATAATTTTTTCAAGAAAAGTTCTGAATGTTTTCCTGAAAAGTAGTGAAGTTTAAAGTCAAGTGAAATGGATGTATTCGAGTACAGTCCACGTAGCTGCAATGTGTAGTACAATACTTTATAATATGCAGTGATCTCTATCGCCACAAGGTGGCAGGCCAGCCTTGGAAATGAGGGGAGATGATGATGATAATGATATCTCATACTTTAAGAATCCCAGATCCTCTGAGCTCCTTATTGAGGACCGCTGACATAAGCAGGAAAGGAGGCAGTGGGTGAGAAAGAAGAAGAGAGACGGAATGAAAGTAACAGAGGAGGAGACACAAAGGGATGAAGAACATATACAATACAGGGACAGAGAGGATGTGTGAAATGTCCATGGGGAGAGACATTGAGACAAAGGGGTTCACGCACTGTTGGCCATCAGCTAGGTCACACACACACACACACTGTGTGGTGATATTCCACGGAAATAAAAGCGAAAAAATGCATGACACGAAAACAAACACACATAATTCTCTGATGGCATGCATGCGTTTGAGACTTTATTTGGCAGTCGGAGGAGTCACAGAAGACGGTTCCTTTTACGCACGTCTGCTTCACAATGATGTCATCGCAACTAAATGAAGTGCTCGTGGGAAAGATAACAAGCAAGCAACAACAAATAAAAGAAAACACGTCAAAGTTCAAATCTATTTCCATCATGTCATCGTCATCAAGGTGGCCATCTTAAGTCCAAAAGAAGTGTTGTTGAACTAAACCTAATTCAATCGTTTCCTGTGAAGACCGATGTTTATTTTTTTTGAGTTATATATAATCGATAACTGGTTTTCTTAACACTCCGTGTCATCAGCCGGTACTTTCTTGTACTGGAGCTTGAGATCCATTTCAGAGTCGTCATAAAACACAGAGTGGACTTCCTTCTGACGAGTGAATTCTTCCTGTGAGGCTCCCACTGTTCAGTATTGTGTCCCGGCAGCCCCCCCCCCCCCCCCACTGTCAATCACCACCAAGCATGACTGTCCCAGTGTACTTGAGAGGGGTGCCACTCTGTCCGGATTCGGCTACTTGGGACTTGTGAAGACTGGCGAAGAAAAATAGGAGGGAAAAGACATTTGGCGAAGCCAGAGGAACAAATGACCAAAAAGATCAAAACATCGTGCGCCATAAAGGCGAGGATTTGGGGCAGGGATGTCTATGTGTACAGATTGTAAAGCACTCCGAGACAAATTTGTAATTTGTGAAATTGGGCTATACAAATAAACTGAATTGAATTGAATAAAGGTCCGGCTCATAACTATAACTGTGTGAAGCACATCAGCACATCAACACGGAGCTCTGTGCCTGCGGAGCATAAAGAATCCTGTAAATACTAATGCAGCTCTTCTAATTTCCCTCTCTCTCTCTCCCTCCTCTTCCTCTGAGCTTCAATCGACATGCAGCACAATGCAGGGGATCCATTCCCTCACCGATCCATGAGGAGAATCATTGAAGAATTCGGGGTGAATTGATTGGACGTTGGGAACCAATGTGTCGGGTTTTAAATAGAAGTCTCGAGTGTATCAGAGCAGTCTCAATCGGATTAGGGGCCCATCAGCAGCGCTGTGGTTCATGGTCGCAGACTCCACACAATAAGGTGACATGAATAGCCTTTCTACAGATGTAAATGAATATCATCAGTGTTAACGGGGACCGCCCACAGCTGTTACTTTAGATTTAGGAATCACTCACTAATTTAACGATCAGGAATGCATTATGTACGTATTCCTTACTAAACTTCTCTAGAAGAAGGGCAGTGTTGTGTATGTCTGGAAAAGTTATGATTCATGTACTAAAAAATAAAAGCCCTCATGTGCCAACACAAGACTTTTATTCTGAAGGAGTTGCAGGACACTGCAGGAACTTGCATGGCTCCATAAATTAAGAGAGCACTGGATATTTATAGTGGATTATTAACACTTATTAAGCTTTTTCTGCCTGAAATATATATTGATGTATTTATAGTGACAGTGCAGATTGAAGCAGTGGCCAGCTGTCCAATTTAAAATGATAGAAAACAGTACAGAAGGCCTGCATGTTGACAGGCCGGAGCCAATGCAACATGTAAATAAATCAAATACTCCTCCCAGACTTTCTCTGAATTGTTGACTGAGCAAAAGAGGATGAAAACAAAATCTGAACACTAGATTTTTTAAAGTTATTTGTATTTCATGTTGCTTTGACACACTGTACTCTACAAGGTGACAGGAGACGTCACCTTGTAAAATAAATAAATGCAGCCGTGCTCATACATTAAGGACTTGCCTTTGCTTTTCCTTCTCATCCAATTTGAGCTGCAGGCCAGCAGATGTCATATTTTCACTGGGTTTTATTCTTGTATATTACATTCGTGTCCAACGATTGATTTGCATGAAAAGCTACACATTTTGATTAACCAAGTCGATTATTGGACAGACTATGGAAAACACATGAATGTAATAAAAGGCATTTAAAAAATACAAATTCAAGTGGGATAAATCTTTAGGGATAGACAATAAATAGCAATATCTTCCATTAATTCCAATGAGCTCCGTCTCCTAGAAATAACATTTCTATCCTAATCATTTGTGATAGCAACTACGTCTTGAATTACAAAACCACCTACGCTGACTCTGATTTGAAAGAAAGACGATATTTCTATTAATATTGATCAGAAACCACCATCTCTCCCTCACCTAACGTGTATTCACAGTCTCCAAACATCGCTCACATAAAGCCTGCATTACAAGTTTGAATAAATGTTAAAAAACATTGTTAGGAGTTGCATTCTGGGGATTGTAGGAGCCGATGTCTTTGGAGCCTGACCGGTAGGGATTCAAAGTATGGATGTTTAGCAGTGTGTGTGTGTGTGTGTGTGTCACAATCTTTTCCTAAACTCGTAGTTTTGTTGCCTGAATTTTAGATAATCCACCCGAATGCCCAAGTCACTCCTATTTTAGTTGGCCGCCTCTCCCCCATTCATTTATCCGTCCTCCATCAACATGCCCCTCCTCCCTCCACCTCTCCGTGGAGGTCTGGATCGTGGTCCATGCCTACCACGAATTATTCATCATTTCTGTCATATTCATTGAATGTGTTGTAACTCTGTAATGACTCCTTCTGGACACATGACATCTATTGCTTCGGTCCATCCTGGAGAGGGCTCCTCCTCTGTTGCTCTCCTGAAGGTTTCTTCCCTTTTTTCCCCGTGAAAAAGTTGTTTTCTATTTTTTGGGAGTTTTTCCTGATCCGATGTGAGGTCAAAGGTCAAGGATGTCGTATGTGTACAGATCGTAAAGCCCTCTGAGGAGAGTTTGCAATTTGGGATATTGGGCTATACAAAATACGCTGAATTGAATTGAACACCATTGGCGGCGGCGGGTCGTGATGAGGAGACACCGGCAGCCTCTTTCGTTCCTCCACTCTTCTCAACCAGCTTCTTTTTAACTTCCCAATAAATCAAATGTCTTCACTCTCGCCGCCCGCCGTAGTAAAAATTGAGGCAAACACTTCATTGTTTTACGATACCTTCTGTACGTTAGAGGTGACGCGCCTCGTGTTCAGACGCTCCACAGAAACATGGGACAGGGATCAGATTTACAGCATAATGAAGGTAATAAAACATTCGAGTTGCTCCTCCGGCGAATTAAATATGACTAAAGTACTTTTTGGACAGCAGAGAATTACAGATTCAATTACATTACTGGATGTGTAACAGAATAACTTTAAATATTTTTCTTCTTTTTTTCCTCATATTTCGGCATTCTTAACCACCGTATTGCTGATATGGAAATAGTTCATGACAGCAGCCTGTAGATATTTTAATGTAAATCGTTTTATAGTTCAACATTTGGGAAACATTGTGTGCTTTCTTTCTGAGAGTGAGACGAGAAGATTGATATGAATCTCATGCTGGCACATTAACTACAAAGATGGAGCCAGATGCATTTTATAGCACAGACACATCCGCTGACTTCAGAGCAGCTTCTTTCTCCGGCTGTGAGACTCCTGAACTCATCTGTAGTTTGTGTGTGTGTGTGTTGTTCTCATGTAGGACTACAATCTGTGTCAAAGGAATCACACAGTGCTTAGGGCGTTGTCTTATTCTTGTTCGACACAAGTCGTTGGCTTATTTCTTTCACTTTGGATTTAATCCAATAGAAACACAACCACACAGACCTCAACTAAACTATAGGAAACGCCACACGAGAACCTTTTAGATTAAAAGGGGTTATTTCACCCGTTCGTACAGTTTTAGCAGTTTTGTTCGATATTTGCATATTTTGGCACTGCAGTTATTTTATATTGTCTTCTTCTTCTTTATCTTTGATCACTGGCTGTTTTTTAAATTTATTTAACCCTCCTGTTACCTTCATATTTACAAACATATTTTACCCTCGGGGTCAATTTGACCCCAGCAATTAAAACCTCCAGAAAATTATTAGAATTAATATTGTTTCCCAAGTTTAAGTGTGAGGTACTTTATGTTTGTTTGTTGACTACCTAAATAGCCCTTTAAATATATGAAAAAGTTGATATTTCTTATATGTTTGACACAGTGAAAAACAGCCTGGGGTCAAATTGACCCCAAAGAACACCGACATTAAACATTGAATGGGGTCAAATTGACCCGAAAGGTAACAGGAGGGTTAAACCTTTATTTAACCAGGTGAAAATCTCTTTTTCGAGGGCGACCTGGACAAGACAAGCAGCAACATATGAAACACATAGTTACAAACAACAAACACAGAACAAGACAAGTTAAAAGAAACTAAAAGTGAAGAGCCATAACAGGGTTCATGTAAGAAACATTGGCATTTGTGGGAACCTGCCTCCATCTCCTTTATATTATATGTAAAAGCAGTTAGTGTTATCAGTTCTTTGAGTTTTAAATGATTCTGCAACATATTCCAGGATGAAGGTGCAGAGTACTCAAAAGCCCTTTTTTTCTCCATTTCCGTCCTGGCCTTTGGGACCGTGATCATCAGGAAGTCCCGAGAACACAAAGAGTATTTTCCGTTAGACTGTATGATTGTCTTTAGATCGTACGGACCCAGTAGTCGAGGGGAAATGCTGCCCCTCATTGTTTTGGATCAGGACGCCATGCATTACACATCACACAAAGGAAATCCAAATCCTCTGACCGGGATACAGAGTAAGTGTGTAGCCCTCTGAAACGGTTGATTACTTTGCATAATCAACCGTTTCTACCCTGGAGAAAGTAACTGCATGAGGCTAAGCCGAGCTTAACTGTGAACTGCAGTGTGTCCAGGATGCTTGTCGATAGTGAGCTGTTGACCTCATGCAGATGGCGATGTTTTTACCATCCAACACTCCTTTTTATGACCCTCTGCCCTTCAATCCTCTTCTTCTCCCCTCTTCTTCCCCTTTCCTATGTATGATTTCCAGTATGATGTCATGTCTCAGTGACTCCCCCATCCCATGGGACCTTAACCAATCAGCCAGAGTGCTGTCCCCCCACTGAACCTCTTAACTCTCGAACCCTCCCTCAAGCTCCTGACCTGCCACCTCGCCATTATCTGCCTAGCGACACCTCCCACTGACACCCTCAGTGTGTGTGTGTGTGTGTGGGGGGAATAGAGAGAGAGAGAGAGTCCCCATATAAGTGGCAACAGAAACATGTACTGGAGTATCACTCTATGTTTGAGAATGTGAGCCATTACACATGTGTGTCCGTGAGTGATGATCTTTTAGTCAGTCAGAGGTCATAGGTCACACACACACACACACACACAGACACACGCACACAAAAGCACACTATGACCGCTTCTATATGAGTGAATGGATAAAGTCCCTTCGGCAAACTTAAAGGCCTATTAATCATACTAAGCTATATATATGTCCCACTGGCCAGCCTTTACACACACACACACACACACACACACACACACACACACACACACACACACACACACACACAATCATTTCATTTAATGTACTTGCTAAGTGTGTTAAAATATATGAGGTGGAATGACACAGATAGATAATGAAATGCTGGATGACATAATGTTAAGGATTGTTGCCGTTTTATGCGACATCCAACATGCTTTGAAATTACAGACGGACAGACATAGTATATACATATATACATATATACAGAACAAACATACATACATATGTTTCATGGGACTTGGCAGTGGGCAGTCCAGGAACAGAGAAGGTAAAGGAGCTGAAAACAACATGTTATCAAAGTGATGAGAACGGCAGCGACGCCATATCGGGGGCTTTGTTCAGTGGCACACATCCCAACTAAACACAAGAATCCCTTTGCCCATGGCGAGACTGAAACAGAGGCGATGATTGCCGTGGCTGAAACATTATTAAAGTGCCATAAAGAAAGACGGAAATCATCCCTTCTATTGGCGATTTACAGCTTGGTGCTAGGAGTTGCTTTCGGCTTTCATTTGATTTAATTGGCTCTCGGAGGGAAAAAAAGGTTGGAGACCCCGATCTAACGTCTCTCCAACTGCGAGACAATGGATCCTCTGTGTGTGTGTGTGTGTGGGTGTGTGTGAGTGTGTTAGAGAGAGTGTGTGTGGACAAAATAACAAGGAATGCACATTTCTTTTATTGAATTTCTTCTTCAAGACATTTGGCCTGAGGATGGTGCTAGAGGAAAGCTCATGAAGTGTCCACAACAGAGAGGGTTCATCCTACGGGGAACATAAATAATAGAAATCTGACCATTACAATTTGATATTGTTTTCATACACATATCCTCTCAGGAACCTGAATATTAACAGAGCATGCCCTAGAGATCTGGAGATTATTTCTAAAACAACTCATCATTGTTGAGGAACTATAATCTGATTGAGTTGCTACAGAGGAAATACGGTGGATGAAATACACAAATCATGAGAATGCATTAGAACCCAATTTCACAGCAAGCTGTGCAATTGTTGGGATATCTTGCCCCGGAGCAAAGAGTTGAACGTCATCAAATTCAGCCGGCGATCAGTGAGCGCAGTGCATGCTTAAGTGTTAGCGGGGGAAGCCGCTATCGCAGCTTTCAAGGGTGGGATTACAGGCGCTCTTTTGTCTGTGTGAGTCTCTAATAAGTCAGTCATCGTTTCTCTGTGAGAATGCCTTTGTGAGCGTGCGTGTGTGTGCGTGTCTGTGTGAATGGCCAGTGATACAGTGGCAAAAGCCCTTCAACCAAAAACCACCACCGCTAGCGATTAGCGGTTAGCGGTTAGCATCGGAGGTGCCCGGCAATGCCGGCCTCTCATCTCCACTGCTTTCTCACGCCGGTCCAGATGTCCCTGCTCACTCAGTGTCTGGCTTTGCTCCACTCACTTCAATCCCACCAAACATGTTCCTCCTCTTTCCAGCGATGCTTGGCGACATTTTCTTTTCTTTTCGCGGCGGTGGTTTGTGGTTGGAGGGCTTTTGCCACTGTGTCGCTGTCCATTCACACAGACACGCACGCTCACAAAGGCCTTCTCACAGAGAAACGATGACTTACTTATTGGAGCCAGCGTACTGTCTGCCATGTGTTGCATTATGGGCTGTATGCTTATGTGATGGATTTATGGAGTCCTGGCGCTGCAGTGTTCCAAAAATAAAAAGCCCCATCACGTTCCAGAAGACGTAACGTAGAGCTGACATACGCCGACTGTGTCCGAGAAAGTCAAGGCCTAGATGGATATTAATTATAATCCCGTTGCATTGTGGGGGTGGTAGGCCTATCCTCTTCTAGTTCTTGATTCTGCATTGTTTGGAGCATTTCACGACTGTTACTGTCGGGACGATCCCTTTATGTTTGTCCTCCGCAGCTTGTCTTTGCTTTTGTATTTCCTACATTATGCATTCAATGTTGTATTAACCCTCCTGTTGCCTTCGGGTCAATTTGACCCCATTCAATGTTTAACCCTCCTGTTACCTTGATATTTACTGACATATTTTACCCTTGGGGTCAATTTGACCCCAGCAATTAAAACCTCCAGAAAATTATTAGAATTAATATTGTTTTCCAAGTTTAAGTGTGAGGTACTTTATCTTTGTTTGTTGACTACCTAAATAGCCCTTTAAATATATAAAAAAGTTGATATTTCTTATATGTTTGACACAGTGAAAAACAGCCTGGGGTCAAATTGACCCGAAAGAACACCGACATTAAACATTGAATGGGGTCAAATTGACCCTAAGGTAACAGGAGGGTTAAACACCCCTGTATCCTCCCAGATAACAGCTGAAATCACAAAATACTTTCCAACCGTCACTATTTACACAACATGACTTTTAACTATTCGGTTGAAGGAGCCACTCTCGCAACAACGTTTAGAAATTTAATTTCAATGAGAAATCGTCCTATCAATGTTTTTTTTTTTTTTTGAGGGCCGAGAATATAAATGTGTGTGCTACCTTCAGAGGTTGTATTCTGCCTCTGGAGACGTGCAGCGTCTTTATCAAATAGATGCAGCGGCTTAGAAGCTAAGTTTCCCCCCTATATGCTGAGGTACAGCTGGCATCCAATCGGTGAAGCCCAGTCAAAAGGAGGACCATGCGACAGACAGGAGGAGATATGGGGAGTGTGGCTGACTGAGCCTTCTGCTGGATTAACTTCAGCACACAGAGGGTCGGCTTTGCATCAGTTCTCTGCCTCTAAAAGTAGGTGCAGATACGTGCATCTACTATATTAACGGTATAGTACCAGTTTTTTAAGTGGGACCGCCATCTACTCGACTACAGATGAGTTCCGCGTCGGTAGTCTTGTAGATGGAGGTCGTCACAACCCCAGTTTGTAGAAACAGAGTATTGGAGCATGGGAGCAAAGCAGTGTGATTGTATTTTAGACACCGAACACAAACATTATATAACTTCAGGTTTACAATATATTTTATTGTTTTAGTTAAAAGCACTTTGGCCAGTTACCATTTCCATCTATGCTCTCTCTCCAAAGCCTTTGACAAAAAAACACTAATTTTACCCCACGGAACACAGGAGTTGCTGGTCTACCGCTGCCTCAATTGGTTAGTTAGTTTTTTGGTGTGATGTTGTAACTTTATTCAAACTAACACTTTAAAATATTAAAGTCAGACAATAATGATAACAAACTTGCCCACCGAGGCAGCAGTAGACCACTAGGCCGTGTTCTGCGAGCTAAAATGACTTTTTTTTGACAAAAGAGTCCTGAAAGCGTGGATAACGGCTTTGGCTCCTTTTTGGAAAGGTCTGTCTGACGGAGAGGATGGGAAAATATCCGAAACATAGAGTACACTTGAACTGAAGTACCTCATACAACTCAACATTAAACTAGAATGGGCACTCGGTAGAGCGCATACCTTCGCATATCACAAGATTGGGCATTGAATTATGAACATTTTGGCATTAGTTGCATGCCAATTGGATAAAAATTGACCGTGCTATGGTAAAAAGAAGATTTTGACCTTTTCATGACCTTGACCTTGACCTTTGACCCGGTCGATCCCAAAATCTAATCAAATGGTCCTCGGATAATAACCGATCATCCCACCAAATTTCATGCGATTCGGTTTAATACTTTTTGAGTTAGGCGAATAACACGCATACAAATAAATACGCGGCGATCAAAACATAACCTTCCGCATTTTTTATGCGAAGGTAACAATCCAAACCATCGCTTTAAAGGTGTGCGGTAGTGGGAAATGCATTCGATCTAACTTCATTGACATGGATCCATTGAGGAAGGTGAGTCCATCACAAACACAGGTGCAGGAGAGTTTCCTGACAAAGCCTTTCGTCCCAGCAGTCATTAATAGCTAATAACATTAACGAGGGCTCTGTTTCCCTGAGGTGTCCCCGTCAGTCATGCCAGTGAGCCATCACGCACAGTAAATGCAGCCGGCGTTACCTCCATTGATTACACCTGGAACAATGGAGCGACGGGGATTAACTTGTGAGGGAGCGACGTTATCGACTCCGGCCCCCCGGGAGACCGACCCGGCAGCGTCTCCCCCGGGCTCCCCGATCACAGTCAACATTACAGTTCATCAATCCAGCGGCGGTCAATATTGCAAAGGGGGGCTGGTCTCTACACACGGGGGACTTTTTAGGCCGGGGTTCTATAAGGTACTCATCCCAGTAGATGGCGGTCATCATGCCCCAAGTTTGGAGAAAGAGACAGTGGTATTGGAGCATTGGGAGCAAAGCAATGTATTCATAAGGATCAATACAAGATATACATTGTATTTTAGATGCCTGACAAATTAATATAAGTTTGAGTGTACGCTATTTTTTCATTGCTTTGAATTGCCATTCGAAAACCCTTTTTAAAGGGGAACTGACGATTTATTTCCATCTATGCTCTCGTCAAAGCCTCCAGACTCCTTCGGCAAAAACAGTAATTTGACCTCATAGAACCCAGGGGTCGCTGGTCCTCAATATTTTGGCAACACATTACCACTCTAATAGCTGTTGAATGATCGACCATCGACGCCCCGTTGCTTTTTATGATCTATTTTGGCTGCTATCTTGACATTGTGCGTATGATGTGGTACATGACAAGGCAATCCTACGGTGATTATCATCTCCTCATCCAAGAGCCACAGTAGAGCCATGTGCCCTTTCACGCAGTGGTTCGCTGAACCGCTTTCTATCAAAATCATCGGCTAAGAGTGTTGTTGTTGTTGTTGTTTTTTGGGACGGTGCCCAGGTCGGGTGCTGTGCGGTGCGGACGAATGAGAACAAATGAAACCAATAAACACTTTATTTCGGGTAGTAACGTGTTAGTTGACAACGTATATATGTAATAATATCACCAACATCTTATTAGTAACATGTCATATGTCTTGGCTCCTGCTAAAAGTATTCAATAAACCGAATGTATTATTATAGCGTGTTCCTTGTATGAGGCATAAGCCCCAACACCGACACTCATAGGGGACATGTTCCTTCATTGAGTACTTTACAGTGTGCTGTTGGTACTTCCACTGTTCGGACTACTTCCCTGCACCACTGCAGTTGAGTAGAGCCTCTTGGGCCTTTCATTTAGCTTCTGGGAATGAATAAGCGGCCTCATTTTACATTTAGGAAGCGCTCACGCAGGCTGCGGAGATACGCAGCGCCAGTTACGGTGTGCAGTCCAATTTAGTTTTCTTTTTTCAAATCACATTGCGGATACAAACATACAGCACATATTCAACGATAAGTGACGTGTTAACTGTCACCCACTGTGAGATGCTGATGTGCCTGTGATTTCTCCTCACGTGTGGCTCAATTTGAAATGATTAAAGCACAGAGTTGAAAAGTGCAACAACGCTCCATCGTCACTGTTTAATCAGCGACAGAATTAAAACAAAAGAACAATGTATGAACAGCTTGTCCCCCCCCCCCTGGATTCCTCCTCTACGTGGCATATTGCAGATGTATTATTGATGATGTGCTTTGTATTAACCAGTGGTGAAAGTTTTTTGACACCGTCTGTTTCCTCTCAAATATTTGTGAAATGGTTCCTTTCCCACAATTCTCAAAATAATTAAAAGACAGCTCCTTTCACTCACTCACACACACACACACACACACACACACACACACACACACACACACACACGCCATAACCTTTCCAGACATGATGAGCAACTGAACCCAGTCAGCTGGACCGAATATTAAACAAAGTTTACCCTGCCAGCTCTCGAGTACAAAGTGCATGTGATGTCCATGGGCCCACGTGAGCCCCTGTGTTTGTGTGTGAATTTGCTAAAATATTGTTTGCGACGTATACCTCCATACATGCAAATGGACAACTCATGCCAGTATGTATGTGCACGTGAGACACGGAACATCTCCTGTTGTGTGTGAATGGGCCAACCTGAACAATGTCCCGGTATAGTCCGGAGAAAATGACTAGTTCCAGTTTTAAAGTACATAAAAAATATATATATATATCTTTTTCGCTGAGAACGATTGACTGCTTCCTATGTCATTGAATACTTTGTTTATATATATATATATATATTTAGCCTGAGGGGTGCTGGTGGGTGGATCTTTTTACCTTTGGACGCAGCCAGAGTATTTATGCTAAATTATGCTCAGCTAACCGGATTCATAAACATGAAATTGGTCTCAATCTTCTCATTTGAACCTCTGAAAGAAAGAGAACTAAGGGTGATCTGCTTCTGTCTATTAAGAGTAAGAATAGCTAAATAAATGTGTCTGTTAGTTGTAACATAGTCTAAATGCAGTCTCATTGTCGTCTCAATGTATTCTTATTGTAGTATAGCTGTAGTTTTATTGTAGTCTCACGGTAGTCTCATTGTAGTCTCATTTCAGTATCACTGTAGTCTCACTGTAGTGTCAACGTAGTATAATTGTAGCCTCATTGTAGTCTCATTGTAGTCTCACTGTAGTCTCAATGTAGTATAATTGTAGTCTTAATATAGTCTCATTTCAGTATCACTGTAGTCTCACTGTAGTCTTATTGTAGTTTCATTGTAGTCTCATCGTAATCTCATTATAGTCTCACTGTACTCTCATTTCAGTAGCACTGTAGTCTCATCGTAGTCTCACTGTAGTCTTTTTGTAGTTTCTTTGTAGTCTCATTGTAGTCTCACTGTAGTCTCATTTCAGTATCACTGTAGTCTCATTGTCGCTCGTGGGGCATGAAGCGTTGGGTCATTCTGAGGTTGAACTCTGTTGCTTTACTTCTTTCTGAATATGATATTGTGGCTGTTGTGTGAATAACTCAGGTATACTGTACCTTCAGCCAAGTGATGTTTAATTACAGACATTCTAAAACTGTAAACTTCTATGGGCATGAAATCAAAGCGATTTAAAACTGTGATATGATAGATATGTGTGTGTGTGTGTGTGTGTGTGTGTACTAAGTTGGTGAGAAACTTTAGTCATGCGTCTCTCTGAGAATTTATGGCTCATACACTTCAACAAGCTGTCTTCTGTCCCTCCATAACACTCATCTCTCTGCACCGCTCCCATTTCCCCCGCTGCTTTCTATTCATTTGTGGTTCAATCCACCTTATTTAATATATCTCTCTCTGTCTATCTCTCTTTCTTCCTGTCTCTCTCTCTCTATCTCTCTCTCCCCCTGTCTCTCTCTCTCGGTCTGGTCCCTGCTGGCTGGGAGTTCGAATGAGAAAACACAGGGGACGAACAGAATAATTAGGTTAACGTAGATTTGCATGTCCCCATCTCTCTTTCTCCACACACGCACTCACACACACACACATGCACACACACACACACACACACACACACACACACAAACACACTAAATATGGTTAGGAGGGACCATTCAAGTCTGTTTTTATGTGCGTGTGTTTGTGTGCGTGTATGTGTGTGCGTGAATGGGTGGTTGGTGAGTGTGTTGATGCATCACAGAGGCTACCCTGCACCTTATCTCACTCTGTCTCATGCACACACACAGACACACACACTCACAAACACTCTCTCTCTCTCTCTCTCTCTTTCTCTCCAGGGACCAACAGATAGCACCCATTAATGTCAAGCTCATCTGCCTCTAATTGGCTGTGATCGTTGCCCGTCGCCCCCCCCCCCCGAGGGAGGGGCCTCAGATTCAATTAAACCTTGTGATTGGTCCCTTTAAATATTTAATGTCCGGGACTAAAAACAGCCACGGCAACACTTCCTGGAATCAAACTCGCGATGACCGATGTCGACGGAGTACCCGTTTGTGCATTTAGTTTCTATTTGTGTCTATGCATGGACAGCGTATACTTGTCTTCTGGATCTGTGTCTCTGTGTGTGTCTCTGTGTGTGTGTGTGTGTGTGTGTGTGTACGTGTGCTTCAACTTCTTTCATTTTACTTTGGTGTGCATGCATACTGGTCCGTACACCTTCATTGTGTACGTGCCGATGCGCCGATTTACTCTGCTTTCTGAAATACGGCGTATAAATCTTCCCCAATTACTGAATGAATGCAGCGTGAGCTGAAAGGAGCTTGAAATTAAGATTTGACAGTTTTGCCAGTTAATTTCTCCCCAAAAAAAAGTTGTCAACGGGCAACGCTTACCCCCGACCAACGCCACAGCTCCACCAGCGCCAACGTGTCGAGCCTGAGCGCCGACACATACACATACTATACATTCAGGGATGTATTTCTGCTTTAAATAATCATTGGCTGAAGACAGTTTACAGAAGGGTTGAAACGTGTTTTCATCCTCCCATAGCTCCTCTCAAATGGGCTTTAAATACCCAACCTGGGGAAGTGAATGACGTACATACTGTGTGCGTTGGCTCATCCAATGTTACGTAAGCGTGTGCATGTGTGTGGGATTATGCATGTCAATGTATGCACATACAGTTGGCAGTTGCACGTTTTGTGTGTGTTTGTGCTGTCTCTGTGTGTGTGTGTGTGTGTGTGTGTGTGTGTGTGTCCCAGTTAATCCGGCCGGCTCAAGGGAGAGTGACTGGAGCCATCAGAAGCTTTTCTCCTCTTCCAGTCCCACAACAAACTTGCACACGCACACACACACACACACACACACACACACACACACACACACACACACACACACACACACACACACACACACACACACACACACACACACACACACACACACACACACACACACACACACACAAAGAGAGGCCGAGAAGAAAATAGCAAACAAAACAAGCAAAACAAAGACTTAGGAGATATGAAAAAAAGCAAACCAAACTTAATTAAAGAAATATCCCGCTGTGAAATGTTAGCTGTCTTCACCTGTTGGGGAAAGATGTCAAAAACACAGATGCATTGGGGGGAAAGAGAGAGAGAGAGAGAGAGAGAGAGAGAGACTACTTATAAGGAAAGGGGAGGTAAAGAAGAAAGGAAGGATGATGGAGGACTAGGCGGATATAATGCAGACACACTGTACTTAAGAGCATACAGGAGTAAACGAGGAGAGGTGACAGGCAGGGACAATATGGACGGCCATGATGAATAAACGGAAAGACGCAGGAGGCGTGGCCTCTCCCAGTGCCCTGTCTGTCTTTAGGCCACAGCACTTCACCAGACCCGGTGAGCCAGTAACAGGGCAGCTCTGACCGCTGCCTGTTAGTTCAGCAGGATGGTCAAGTCCAAGTCCATTTGCTGGTAATGGAGGCAAGAAAAATGCCGCGATAAGGATTGTAAGTTTATAAAAAAATGTTATTAAAAGTTGTAAGTCCACTTTTGGTAATGGTCATGTCGGTTTGGTTTTAGCTTCTTGGGGTCAGAATTCTTTTGAGATCTTTCAAAAGCGAGCGATGTCGTCTGTCGTTTCAGCCCCGGAACAGGATCATTCGTGACGACGCCCTCTAGTGGCCGTAATGATCAGGAGCGAAGGAGGAAGCTAGGTAACGGTGATGGTGAGCAGGTCGAGATGGACGCATGTGTCAACAACACATCGAACTCGGTTTGTTTCGGTTCGCATGACGTCTTTCAAATATGTGATTTTGTTATCATGAGGGCAAACTCCTCTAAATCACCGGCAAAAGAAGAAATCAGTGCACCTGCTCAAGTCCCTGAAGTGTTTAGACCACTAAACTACTTGGCTATTTGGTTCAGGAAAAATATTGCTGTTTGGATTGAAATAAACATGTTTTTTGATGGAACTTCAGTGTGTAAGTCACGTGACATTTAAGTCAATGTTGACGATTGGTTCACACGGGACACGAAGACCAATATCCTGGATGAAAGTCTGTGTTTACTTGACCCCCCTACGGACCTCCAATCTCACCACACTTATACTATGTCACCTGTTCTGGCTCACAATTACTTGGAGACATATACATATAAATACATGTTGTGGGTAACATACATAATATAGTGTATTTATAGTACTTTTCAAAGGCAAAGCACAGCTTCCCCGTTTCTCACCATGAGTTATATGTGATAGGGTGTCAGACCAGAAGACACTTCTCCATGTTGATCCAAAGGGCGTGGCCATATGATGCATTTTTCATCAATTCTAAATCCGTCTTAGTGACGTTCTCAAGTGAGTAAATAAGACTTTGTGGTGTTAGTGCATGTTTTTTTTACCAAATCTGATCCAGTTTTAAACAAGACTTGTTCCTGCTAACAGGTGTTTTATTCCTACTTACAGAGACATATTTGTGTGTAGCCATTGGCAAGTCAGATGACCTGGGAGGCACCCCAGGGGTCCGTCCCTGGACCTCTCTTTGTCTTTTACCTACACATTACCCGAGGAGCGCGCATAATGGGAGCTTCAGATGACAGATGAGAACCAATTGTATCTTTCAACCACAATGATTTTCATCAAATTAATTCACTCAACATTCGTGACCTCACATTCTGAATAGAGCTGTAAAAGTCCTCAGCTTAAACAAACATGTTGACACAGTTGTCCAGTCCTGTTTTCTGCATCCCAGGAGATTCTCCACGATCGATTCTATTCCATCCAGTCAAGTTAAGAGACGAGTGGTTCCATACACCCTTTTATTTCCTCTCGTTCGGACCAGTAGAACTCTGCACATCAGTCCTCATGTAGCATCTCTTTACTGGCTACATTATATACATGTTTTTAAGATGTTATTGATGACTAGGGCCCCACTCTGAGGCCCTACACCCAACATATCCTGATTGATAAAGAGATAAAGCAAAATAAAACCCAAATGTATGTTTTATTGACTATTTGACATACAGGACATTTCTACAAAGTAATTGAAAGTGGTGAAGGGGGTAAAGCATTTGATATTATGAGATTAATGTACACTGGATATGTGCTCCATACAATTACATAAGAACAGAAATATTGAACTACGGGAGGGGCTTTCACCAGAGTTGTAATATAAGCCCCGCCCTCTTCAATATTCAAATAGATGGGTTGGCTGCTGTAATAGTAAAGTGCCCCATCCATGGTGTAAATCTCCACATTCAGCAAGTGAGTTGGCTGCTCTCTGAAGAAGACCGGCTCCCGCTGTCCCCCCAACAGCAGATGGTCTACAGTTTAAGTTTAAAATAGGTACAAAACATGTAGAGTTCACACTTTGAGTCAAACATAAGTTCAACAGGACATTTTAATGAGGTAGTTCGTGAACTGAGAGAAAAAAGCATGCAGGGCTTTCTATGCCATTAAAAAAATGTTCAAACCAAAATACCAATTAGAATTTGGCTAAAACTCACTGAGTGTGTTATTGAACTAATTGCACTCTATGGCAGCGAGATGTTGGCTCCACTTACACAACAAGATTTCTCTCAATGGGGAAAACACCCCGATGAGACCCTGCATGCATACCATTATCCTCCATGCCCCGAGGAAAACGACAATTAATACACGCAGGGCAGAATTAGGCCAATATCAGCTAAAAATAGAAAGACACACAAAAAAGAGCAATTAAGTTTTGGACATTGTTACCGAGCCCTGAAGCCCTACACACCACCAACTCAACCAAATTACAACCCAGTTCGAACCAAACAGCTTCACTTCTTGGCCGATGGCAACAAAAGCATCTGCTCTGAATCAACAGACACCGCAGCAGATTATCTGAGTTTACTGATCTACAATTAGGGAGAACCTTGAGGACTGAGCCTAGAGCTCCCGACAGAGCGACGGCTGTGCTCTCTGAAACATAACTACGCTTCTAGAGAAAAGACACACGTGTGAAGGATCAAAGGATTTCTGCAGCTCTCAGATGAAGACACATTACCGGGACACTAAGAGCTGCAGGGAGCTGGCAGCAGCCATGACGCTGTTTGCCAGCTACGAGTGACAGTCCGGTTGCACCGGGTCGCTCGTGTGTTGGTTCTGCTCCGGTTCCTGTTGCCGTTGTTCCAACCAACGATCGACCAGTAGGACTTTATGCATTCGCGTTTGTTTTATAGATTTTAATACTTGGCCAATAAAGCCATTTCATTTGAATTTCAGAGAGAGAGGGAAGAGAGCGAGAGGAGAGACAGAGAGAGGAAGGAGAGAGAAAGTGAGATAGAGAGGGAGAAGAAAGAGATGGAGAGGACGGAGAGAAAAAGAGAGAGTGAGAGAGAGAGGGAGGAGAGTTCTACGTCCCAACCCCCCACCCCCCTCCTCCCCTGCTGATTCTGACAGCTTGCGATTGCAGGTTCATTTTGAGTCGTGGCTGCGAGCCGTGATTGTTTTTTTCCTTTTTGTTTAGCACAACCTCTTAGCTGACGCCTAACTACTTTGAATTCTATTTTTGAACAGCCTAAAATCACCCCCAAAAAACCTGAACATGGGGGAATAAAGGAAGACACCTTGAGGAGAGCAGCAAAGGAGGATCCCTCTATCAGCACGGGCAGAAGCACAATAGATGTCATGAACAGTGTTAATGTCCGGGACTAAAACAGCCACGGCAACACTTCCTGGAATCAAACTCGCGATGACCGATGTCGACGGAGTACCCGTTGTGCATTTAGTTTCTATTTGTGTCTATGCATGGACAGCGATACTTGTCTTCTGGATCTGTGTCTCTGTGTGTCTCTGTGTGTGTGTGTGTGTGTGTGTGTACGTGTGCTTCAACTTCTTTCATTTTACTTTGGTGTGCATGCATACTGGTCCGTACACCTTCATTGTGTACGTGCCGATGCGCCGATTTACTCTGCTTTCTGAAATACGGCGTATAAATCTTCCCCAATTACTGAATGAATGCAGCGTGAGCTGAAAGGAGCTTGAAATTAAGATTTGACAGTTTTGCCAGTTAATTTCTCCCCAAAAAAAAGTTGTCAACGGGCAACGCTTACCCCCGACCAACGCCACAGCTCCACCAGCGCCAACGTGTCGAGCCTGAGCGCCGACACATACACATACTATACATTCAGGGATGTATTTCTGCTTTAAATAATCATTGGCTGAAGACAGTTTACAGAAGGGTTGAAACGTGTTTTCATCCTCCCATAGCTCCTCTCAAATGGGCTTTAAATACCCAACCTGGGGAAGTGAATGACGTACATACTGTGTGCGTTGGCTCATCCAATGTTACGTAAGCGTGTGCATGTGTGTGGGATTATGCATGTCAATGTATGCACATACAGTTGGCAGTTGCACGTTTTGTGTGTGTTTGTGCTGTCTCTGTGTGTGAGTGTGTGTGTGCGTGTGTCCCAGTTAATCCGGCCGGCTCAAGGGAGAGTGACTGGAGCCATCAGAAGCTTTTCTCCTCTTCCAGTCCCACAACAAACTTGCACACACACACACACACACACACACACACACACACACACACACACACACACACACACACACACACACACACAAAGAGAGGCCGAGAAGAAAATAGCAAGCAAAACAAGCAAAACAAAGACTTAGGAGATATGAAAAAAAGCAAACCAAACTTAATTAAAGAAATATCCCGCTGTGAAATGTTAGCTGTCTTCACCTGTTGGGGAAAAATGTCAAAAACACAGATGCATTGGGGGGAGAGAGAGAAAGAGAGAGAGAGAGAGAGAGAGACTACTTATAAGGAAAGGGGAGATAAAGAAGAAAGGAAGGATGATGGAGGACTAGGCGGATATAATGCAGACACACTGTACTTAAGAGCATACAGGAGTAAACGAGGAGAGGAGGTGACAGGCAGGGACAATATGGACGGCCATGATGAATAAACGGAAAGACGCAGGAGGCGTGGCCTCTCCCAGTGCCCTGTCTGTCTTTAGGCCACAGCACTTCACCAGACCCGGTGAGCCAGTAACAGAGCAGCTCTGACCGCTGCCTGTTAGTTCAGCAGGATGGTCAAGTCCAAGTCCATTTGCTGGTAATGGAGGCAAGAAAAATGCCCCGATAAGGATTGTAAGTTTCTAAAAAAAAAATATTAAAAGTTGTAAGTCCACTTTTGGTAATGGTCATGTCGGTTTGGTTTTAGCTTCTTGGGGTCAGAATTCTTTTGAGATCTTTCAAAAGCGAGCGATGTCGTCTGTCGTTTCAGCCCCGGAACAGGATCATTCGTGACGACGCCCTCTAGTGGCCGTAATGATCAGGAGCGAAGGAGGAAGCTAGGTAACGGTGATGGTGAGCAGGTCGAGATGGACGCATGTGTCAACAACACATCGAACTCGGTTTGTTTCGGTTCGCATGACGTCTTTCAAATATGTGATTTTGTTATCATGAGGGCAAACTCCTCTAAATCACCGGCAAAAGAAGAAATCAGTGCACCTGCTCAAGTCCCTGAAGTGTTTAGACCACTAAACTACTTGGCTATTTGGTTCAGGAAAAATATTGCTGTTTGGATTGAAATAAACATGTTTTTTGATGGAACTTCAGTGTGTAAGTCACGTGACATTTAAGTCAATGTTGACGACTGGTTCACACGGGACACAAAGACCAATATCCTGGATGAAAGTCTGTGTTTACTTGACCCCCCTACGGACCTCCAATCTCACCACACTTATACTATGTCACCTGTTCTGGCTCACAATTACTTGGAGACATATACATATAAATACATGTTGTGGGTAACATACATATTATAGTGTATTTATAGTACTTTTCAAAGGCAAAGCACAGCCTCCCCGTTTCTCACCATGAGTTATATGTGATAGGGTGTCAGACCAGAAGACACTTCTCCATGTTGATCCAAAGGGCGTGGCCATATCATTTTCCATCAATTCTAAATCCGTCTTAGTGACGTTCACAAGTGAGTAAATAAGACTTTGTGGTGTTAGTGCATGTTTTTTTTACCAAATCTGATCCAGTTTTAAACAAGACTTGTTCCTGCTAACAGGTGTTTTATTCCTACTTAAAGAGACATATTTGTGTGTAGCCATTGGCAAGTCAGATGACCTGGGAGGCACCCCAGGGGTCCGTCCCTGGACCTCTCTTTGTCTTTTACCTACACATTACCCGAGGAGCGCGCATAATGGGAGCTTCAGATGACAGATGAGACCCAATTGTATCTTTCAACCACAATGATTTTCATCAAATTAATTCACTCAACATTCGTGACCTCACATTCTGAATAGAGCTGTAAAAGTCCTCAGCTTAAACAAACATGTTGACACAGTTGTCCAGTCCTGTTTTCTGCATCCCAGGAGATTCTCCACGATCGATTCTATTCCATCCAGTCAAGTTAAGAGACGAGTGGTTCCATACACCCTTTTATTACCTCTCGTTCGGACCAGTAGAACTCTCTGCACATCAGTCCTATTGTAGCATCTCTTTACTGGCTACATTATATACATGTTTTTAAGATGTTATTGATGACTAGGGCCCCACTCTGAGGCCCTATACCCAACATATCCTGATTGATAAAGAGATAAAGCAAAATAAAACCCAAATGTATGTTTTATTGACTATTTGACATACAGGACTTTTCTACAAAGTAAGTGAAAGTGGTGAAGGGGGTAAAGCATTTGATATTATGAGATTAATGTACACTGGCCATATGTGCTCCATACAATTACATAAGAACAGAAATATTGAACTAAGGGAGGGGCTTTCACCAGAGTTGTAATATAAGCCCCGCCCTCTTCAATATTCAAATAGATGGGTTGGCTGCTGTAATAGTAAAGTGCCCCATCCATGGTGTAAATCTCCACATTCAGCAAGTGAGTTGGCTGCTCTCTGAAGAAGACCGGCTCCCGCTGTCCCCCCAACAGCAGATGGTGTACAGTTTAAGTTTAAAATAGGTACAAAACATGTAGAGTTCACACTTTGAGTCAAACATAAGTTCAACAGGATATTTTAATGAGGTAGTTCGTGAACTGAGAGAAAAAAGCATGCAGGGCTTTCTATGCCATTAAAAAAATGTTCAAACCAAAATACCAATTAGAATTTGGCTAAAACTCACTGAGTGTGTTATTGAACTAATTGCACTCTATGGCAGCGAGATGTTGGCTCCACTTACACAACAAGATTTCTCTCAATGGGGAAAACACCCCGATGAGACCCTGCATGCATACCATTATCCTCCATGCCCCGAGGAAAACGACAATTAATACACGCAGGGCAGAATTAGGCCAATATCAGCTAAAAATAGATAGACACACAAAAAAGAGCAATTAAGTTTTGGACATTGTTACCGAGCCCTGAAGCCCTACACACCACCAACTCAACCAAATTACAACCCAGTTCGAACCAAACAGCTTCACTTCTTGGCCGATGGCAACAAAAGCATCTGCTCTGAATCAACAGACACCGCAGCAGATTATCTGAGCTTACTGATCTACAATTAGGGAGAACCTTGAAGACTGAGCCTAGAGCTCCCTACAGAGCGACGGCTGTGCTCTCTGAAACAGAACTACGCTTCTAGAGAAAAGACACACGTGTGAAGGATCAAAGGATTTCTGCAGCTCTCAGATGAAGACACATTACCGGGACACTAAGAGCTGCAGGGAGCTGGCAGCAGCCATGACGCTGTTTGCCAGCTACGAGTGACAGTCCGGTTGCACCGGGTTGCTCGTGTGTTGGTTCTGCTCCGGTTCCTGTTGCCGTTGTTCCAACCAACGATCGACCAGCAGGACTTTATGCATTCACGTTTGTTTTATAGATTTTAATACTTGGCCAATATGTTTTACGTTTTACGTCATGCCAATAAAGCCATTTCATTTGAATTTCAGAGAGAGAGAGAGAGAGAGGGAGAGATGGAGTGGAGAGAGAGAGGGAAGAGAGCGAGAGGAGAGACAGAGAGAGGAAGGAGAGAGAAAGTGAGATAGAGAGAGGGAGAAGAAAGAGATGGAGAGGACGGAGAGAAAAAGAGAGAGTGAGAGAGAGAGAGGGAGGAGAGTTCTACGTCCCCCCCCCCCCCCCTCCCCTGCTGATTCTGACAGCTTGCGATTGCAGGTTCATTCTGAGTCGTGGCTGCGAGCCGTGATTGTTTTTTTCCTTTTTGTTTAGCACAACCTCTTAGCTGAAGCCTAACTACTTTGAATTCTATTTTTGTATAGCCTAAAATCACCCCCAAAAAACCTGAACATGGGGGAATAAAGGAAGACACCTTGAGGAGAGCAGCAAAGGAGGATCCCTCTATCAGCACGAGCAGAAGCACAATAGATGTCATGAACAGTGTTATGCAGAAAATTATTTATTTTTTGTTTATTTCAACCATCTTTCACAAGAGAGACTTGACTAAAACAACAGTTTTCATAATTACATAAGCACAATTTAGACAACATATAACACAATAAAACAAATTCTGCAGAATAACATGCTTCATGAAACATATGAATGTGCTGTTTGAACGCATGATGTGGAAGCAGAGTTTCCAAATGAAGTCCTCCTTAACTAAATGTCCACTAAATTTTGCAATGGCCGAAAGCTCCATATCATAGGAAATGAACCTTGAGTTAATAATACTTTTTCTACCGCTGTCAGCACTGTTGCTGTTGTTAGCACCGTTAGCAGCTAGCCGCCGGCTCGTCACCATGTTGAGAATTTTAGATTTTGAGAGTTTTCTAAAAAAAAAAAGTTTTTCTCAAACATAAATCTTCACTTCAGTAGCTCTTAATTACAAACTAAACTTTGCACTTTCATCCCTCGAAATCGATTCCCACATTTTATAACCCAGGCAGGCTTTTTGTTAGGGTTATGGTGCTAATTCTTTAAGGGTTTGTTCATAGAGCAATCTGTTTACATTTTACTCCTAAAAAACATGGCCATATTGTACTGTTGACAGTACTTTTCAGATAATTAAATTAAATTAAATTCAGTTTATTTTGTATAGCCCAATATCACAAATTAAAAATTTGCCTCAGAGGGCTTTACAATCTGTACACATACGGCATCCCTGTCCCAGGATCTCACATCGGATCAGGAACAACTCCCAAGAAATAAAAAAAAACCTTTCACACGTTTTTCCTATTTCTTGGGAGTTTTTCTCATAAAGAGATATCTAAATGTTCATCTCTGATATTTCAACAGAAGGAAAGAGGACCTTTGAACCTGGCTTAATGGTCTGATCACTGTTCAAGAAATGTAAATAAATAAGCAAATATTTAACAAGATAATGCCTCATTTGCAATGAACATGAGTTTCATCGTGATCTCCATCGGTGGAAATGTTTCCCCTATCCAGCTGCAAAGTAGAGCTGACGAGTTGATAAGTAATTACTTATCTTATCTTAAGTCTGCAAAAAAGAGAATGTTCCAATTCAAAGTCCGCTTCTCGCAAAGCACGGTCAAAATGCCCGGATGTGACTTGATCCTCCCACTTTTTGGAGGATGCATCAGAGGAGACTTGTGCGTACTCCGGCCAGCCGATATCCCAGAATGCATTTCACATCAGCAACCAGAAACAATAGCGGAGGATAAAATAAACTACTGACAGTTGACTTTTTATAAATACTACTGTTGTTGAGTCACGGAATGTCATTTTCGGATGTTTTCAGGCGAAAAGTTAATCGTTTAAAAATCAAATCTGTGGTCGGCTTGTTATGATTCAGCCTAATAAAGATCTGCGCCGTAGATTTGAGGTTCTGCTCGGGGGACCACTGAGCTCCGGAGCGTCGGGCGGTCAGCGCGCTGTGTGGCCGCCGACAGCAGCTTGATCTCGGCAGGACTTTTTTAAATGCTCCGCTGGCTCTGATGTCTCTGTAGCGGTTAAACGTGAGCTATAATTCTGTTTGGAGGATCTAACGAGCACAACAAGTTTATTATTTATTCACAGATAACGTTAAATCAGTTTGACTGAGGGTTCAAATTCATAACTTATTTTTTAAATTAAACTTTAACGTTGAACTATAGTGCTGTCTTTCTACTTTTGACTGAATTGTTTGCAATTACATGTGTAATATAGTTGTATTACACATACAAATATATATATATACACACAAACATACATGTATGTATATAACATATTTATTATATATAATCTGAATATTTATAAACAATACATGTATGTTTTTATTTTTTACACAATATTATATGTCTATGATTATTTTATTTTTAATTGTGTGTGTATATACATAAATAAATATATATATATATATCACACACAATTCAAAATCAAATAATTATATTTAAAGGATAATGAAAAAAGCAGGGTTGTCATATTTTGTTTGACTGTAAAAAATAATGTACAGTGAATAATTGGATTAAACTCATGAGCAAGAATAGCTGATGTGGTGACGTCATCAAAAAGCTGCTGTTCCAATCGCAAAAAGACCGTCCTCCCGTCCTTCAGAGTCTGGACTCCCAAGACCAAACTCCCAAGACCAGAGTCCAAAAGAACACAAGTCTCGACTCAGCGTACTTTGAATTGAGAAACGGCTCCTGTATCTCGCGTCCTCTGTTTCCATGCACTTCCTGTCCCTGGGATTGTCTGCCGTGTCCCTGATTGTTTTATTCCTTTCACCTGTCCTCAGCCACTCCTGTCTCGTTAGTGTCTCATGCCGAACACCTGTCCTCAGCCACTCCTGTTCCTCTGATTGTTACCTGCCCTCAGACATTTGTGTCTCGTTAGTGTCTCATGCCGAACACCTGTCCTCAGCCACTCCTGTTCCTCTGATTGTTACCTGCCCTCAGACATTCGTGTCTCGTTAGTGTCTCATGCCAAACACCTGTCCCCCCCCCCCCTATATATTGTGCCTGTGTCCGCCGTTGGATAGTTATCTTTAGATCTGTCTCCCTGAGTCTCCTTGATCCTGTCTGGATTACTGTCTTTGTACTTGCCGCCGACCTGAGTTTTTTGTGCTGAACCTTTTGTTCTTGTTTCATTGACCTGGAGTCCTGTCATGTCCCTCTGAGCATGAGCTCCTGCCCCTCGCCCCCCTGTGACAGACTGTCGCCTCAGCCACTGGTGTATTGTATGTCATCTAAACGAAACACAGGCGTATACCCACAAACCACTGGGGTTCGAGATGAGGCAAAACGTCCGTGTTTCAGTTCTCCTCCCTATACTGCACTCATGAAGTCCACTCACAGGACTGAGCTTCAGCTTCAGGTTTTCTGTTCTGTCGCGTCAGCAAAGCCGAGGGGAGTTAGAATTGAAAAAGAAGGAGTGTTATGCTGCCCAGATTGGGTTTTGCATCCGGCAGGCAGAAAAAAACAACGACGATGAAAGTGTGAGAGAGAGAGAGAGAGACACGGAGATATAGCGGCATAAAGGAGGGAATACAAAGAGGGAAAGTGGTGCCTGTGTGCAAATGTGTGATAAAGTAAACGGGTTTGGTGGGAAGAGAGAGAGAGAGAGAGGGAGGCAGACAAAAGAACAGCGAGCGAGAGACAAAGACAGGTAGAGGAATGTGGACAAGCAGTCGGCCGTTGAAGCCATGTTTACGTGGTTGATCTCAACTCCTTTTTCTCGCGGTGCCTGATGTGATAGAGATTAGCTCCATGAAACAACCTCGATTGACTTAATTTATTGAATTTCACTGCGACGAATACCAATAAAGAACATGATATTTGCTCTGCCAAAAGCGGATCACCGGCGATACGCACTGCCACGCGCTGTGTGTGTCTGATTGAGTCTGTGGTGGCTGGGGCGAGGTTAGGCTCAGCTGCGGAGGGGTGTAGGGGAGTGGCTCAGGGAACAGGTGCCGGGAAGAGGCCTGATTGGCTGCAGGGGATCAGGTGATGGTGTCTCTATGAGGTGTGATAGGGATGGAGACACGAGAGAGGAGAGCAGAGGACAGTCTGCTGCATAAGAAACGACAATAAAGAAAATACACTGAGTGCTCATGCTTTGCTGCTGTGGGGGGGACAACACAGTACACTGTGATTCATATTACTGTGTTATTTACAAGTGACTGCGCATTACGTGTTTGCATTTATACAAATAAATCGGTATTTGAGACCCCACAAATTTGTGTCTGAACATCATCCGCGGATGGTGCACCCGTCTGTGTGTGTGTGTGTGTGTGTGCGAGTGTGTGTACATGCAGTAATGCGCTGCTGCTCGGTCGTTTAGCTTGTTGACACTTTGGGGTCAGAGCCATGCAGGGTGAATGGTGTTGGCTGACAGCGTGGAACCTCTTCATTATCCAGCCATAATGTTCTCATCGCCGCAGCCGCCGCCGGCTCCCTCCCCCTCCCTCGTCCCCTCGCTGCCACCGGGCTCACGCCACCGCCCTCCATCATTATCCTTTTGCCCTTTCCCCAGTCCATCCCTCCCCCCCTTCCTCACCTGGCTATTCCCCCCTCACCCACCCCCACTATTCATCGCTGTCGATTCATCCTCCAGCTCTCGCCTGCTCATTTTTTATACTCTCCGTCTCGCTCTGTGTCCATGTATCTCTCTCTCTCTCTCTCTCCCTTCATCTCGCTGACCCCAATCCACTGAAGTTATTACGTTTTCTCTGTTTCACGCTTTCCCCTCTCATCATTTCTACCTTCATTTGTCAATTTGCTTTTGAATTATTGGCTTTACCGCCGTGACGTTTTGACTGAAACGATACCGCCTAAACAAAAGCGCCTCTGCGAAAGCATTGAGCAAATTGTTATGCATTCAAAACTCTGTGACGGTGATCAATTACAGCATTTGGAGAACAATTCCAAAGGAATGGCCAGACATCATTATGTCCTCGAAGACATGAACTACACAGTTGGCTGAACAGCAGCTGTTCTTAAGCATTGAAAGAACGTGTCATGAATGATACGATATAAATCACGATATTTATAACAAGATACAACTTGCTGTGTAGGCTACCACCTGGATAGTCTAATAATAATTATTATGATATAATTACATAATGATCAATCAGCAGACACATTAAACTTCACCAAGTATTTGTATTGCACAATGACTCAGAGACACTGGACCTATCTGCAAAAAGTAAGAAAATAAAGTGCGTTTTGTATTTTTACTATTATTTCAGCTATTTTTTTATTGGAATGTACTTCTTCATATGAAAATAAAATACATACTGTGTTGTATTCTTATGTGTCACTGACCACTTGTTGTTGTTTGATACACAAACAGGTGAGGCCCTTCAAAGGACATTTTACATTTTTTATTTTATTTATCGATACTCGTCGCGGACATATTGATACACTATTGTCAGAAGAAATATTGTGATCGTAAGCTAAATCATTATTTTTGCACAGGCCTAGTCTTCACTGAGTCCAAAGTACGCTCATAGGTCGTCCAGAGTCTAGTCTCAATATGACTGTTACATGATCCACGCATACTCACCATCAGATCACGTATTAATCAGGAGAAAATAAGATAAAAGTATTACATAATTGCAAATACATCACATATTTAATATTATGTCTGTAGTATCTATCAGGTGGCTACGGAAAATATTAATATATATATCTACATTGTGTAACTCACTTGTCCACCATCATTGTAAAATGTCATTGCTTAATAACCAGGATGCAAAATAAGCGCTTTTAAGTACTTTTGTTACTGCCTCACTTAAAAAAATGAATTGTTCATTATTGTTCATGGACATCTCTTCCATCAATTCTAATAATATTATCATAACTGAAAGCATCGCCCTTCAGAGCGCCGTCCTTTTTAATAGTGTCAAGGCCAATGTAGGGGTGAGATATGATAATTTACCCCCAAAATGTATAAATATCCATTATAAAGTAAGTCACCTAGTTTAGAGTCTGGGGCTCCAGTGAGTTCAGTACATTCATTTATACTGGTTCCTGTCTGGTTCTTTCTGGTTCCAGAGGCTACGCCTTCATGTTTGAAAGGTAAAAAAAACACGTCTGTTTAAAAGATGTGAGCTCCACACGTGAAAGTATTTTGGCGAAATCAGTTCACCGGTGGCAGAAGTAAAATAAAACCTCAAAAAACATACATTTTAAACTAAAAGCATGCAAATATAACCCCTGCGGAATGAAATTACAACATATTTAAAAGACAATATATAGAGCCAAAAAACAACATTATTTCCAACGGGTAACATATGCTCCAAAGCAGGATTCAATTACAAGAACCATGTTGCACCCCCCCCCCCTACCCCCCACCCCCCCACACGTACAGAATGTGTGTCACATTCAGTGTGTGCTGTAACTGAGAATGTTCACGTGGCCTCTCCTTCAGGTGGATAAAACAGCTTCCTCCCTCCAACCTCGGCTCTCTGCTTTGATGTCGCCCCCTCTGCCCCTCGTCCACTCTCCTTTTCAAACAACACATTCTCCTCTCTTCATCCCCAAGCCCCACATCCTCTCCACCTCCAGTTCCTCCTTTGACTGCCACCTTGCCTCACTCTCTGCTGCTTCTTCTTTTTTTCCGACCCGCCCGCTCCACTCCCGGTTACTCAATACTTTCAATTTACTCTCCTCCTCTCTAATCTGCCGCTCCATTCATTCCGTGCTCCCCTTCATTATCTCCCCCTATCGTCCTCCGCCTTCTGTCCTCTTGCTGCTGTCGGGTGTCTGAAGGATGAATTCAAGGAGCCTCTCACTCTCCTCTCTCTCCTCCCCACTCGATAGCTCATATCACTGTATGCTCCAACAGTTGAATGGGTGTCATTGATGTGGGAGTGTTTTTTTTTCTGTAGTTCAATGCTTGTTTGTATTAACATATTAGTGTGTTCAGGAGCACAGTTGTTAACTTCAAAATGAAACATTAATGTCACGTGAGTTCTTTCTGAATATATCCGTTTTATATCTTTTCTGACGCGAGCAGCGACAGCCAATACAATTACCAATTGAGTCACGTTATTTAATGTTTTCGCTCCAATTACTATCCAAATATCCTATCAGGGACAACAGTGAAAGTGTAACACCCTGTTCTGTTTCTCCTGTTTTCCATGTCTCCTATGTCTCCTCTGTGTCTTCTCTGCCTTAATTGTTTAATTCCCTGCACCTGCCCTCAGCCACTCTTGTCTCGTTACTGTCTGATGTCGTACACCTGTTTCCCCCCCTATATATTGTGTCAGTCTTTCCCTTGTCTCCTGTTGGATTGTCGTCTATAGTTCCGTGTCCTTTTCCCGTTGTCCTGTCCGTATTCCTGATTCTGCCTGTTTGATCCTGCCTGCCCCTTTTGGACCTTGTTTTATGTAAACTGTTTTGCCTCATTAAAGAGTGCTTTTTTTGTTATTCATATTGCGTCCAGCCTGTCACTCTGCGCCTGAGCCTGACAGAAAGAGCTGATAATAACCGTAGCTGCTCTGTGTGTAGTGAGTATACACAAGGTTATGGTGACCCGTGGAGATGAAGCAGAGAAACATCGATGGGGCGTCCCGGTGGACCAGTGGTTGGGACACCTACTGGCACCATTCAGCTTCCGTACTCCATGTCTCCTTGCATCACACTCACCACTCACAGCTGCTCTCTCCTGCCTATAGCTACCTCACACCCATTAGCTCATTCAGTGCACCTGGTAGTCACAGCCGTTGCGTCTTCTGCCTGAAATAAAGCTTTGTTCAACTCCTCCGTGTGTCCGTCGTGCTTCTTTGGTCCTGTAAAGTATTCTCAACTCATCTTATAACTCCGCTCATCAATGAAATGCATTTAGTTTAATACCGCATTGTACCGCCATGATATGTAGTGCAAGGTATCCGAAATAACTGGTTACATTGAATGCACCGCTGTTCCGGGCTTGTATGAGACTGCTGAAATCTGCACGTGGTCTGTGGAACATAGAAACCTACGAGACCTCAGCTGAGAGTGGACTCTGTATCACAATGTTGTTTCACTTGATTAAATCCGCTTTATTATAAGACGTCCCTTTGTCCTTAAAGAAGAGTTCTGAACACGACAGTCCTTACCTTCCCCGTTACACCTCTACCATAAAGTGCAATGCCTTGTGATGACGTTGCATAACACTGGTCTCTCCCAGCATTAGTATCAGTTACTACGAAAACAAATTGTAATTTGTAGATATCCCGCAAAATGAATTTAGATATTACCCACGTAATCAGGAGCGAGGAAGTATGAAGAGGTGGCCGCTGTTCGTTCCCCATGTGGAGAGATCACGGTTGATGTCACGTTACCTGCGTACTGTAGTTACGATCTTGTCCTTAGACTTTTCTAGTTTTCTTGACTGAACCTAACTCAGTATTTCACGATCTCACCCTAAACCCAACTAAGCAGTTCTGTTGCCTAAAACTAACTAAGTTCCCTATGAAGACTGAAGACTTGTTTGCACGTGTCAGGAATTGATGTGTTGCTGGCGTTCCTGGGAAAATGCACACACAATGAGGAGGGACTTTTCGCAAAGGCATCCCAGTCGGAGCTAACGTTGCATCGTTTGCTTGATATTGAAGATATTTCCGATATTATGGCCGTGAGGAAGTTGAAGGCGACTCATAACGTCTGCGATTGCAACGGATGGAAAGGGAGGCGGAGAGAGCGAGTTCACTCAGTGGCAGCGGCAGGTAGTTACGGCCTCCAGCTGCCGCAGAGATGCCACGTCAGCCCCTGCCATTTTTCGTGGCACATTCATGCTGTGCGGCAAATAATATGTTCCCTACACACACATCGGGCCAAGGTTGCATCTCAACAGATGAGTTTTCAGTCGCGTTTCCGCTGTCCGTCGTAAACGGAGAGCTCGTTCCACCGTCGTGGAGTCAGGACAGCGAGTTGCCGTCTCTAGGCGATGCATCAACACATGTGCATCCCGACCGCTGCAGAGATGTAATGCACTGAGGGTGAAGCTTCTCATTCAGTGTGAAGCAGCTGTGGATAACAGATACTGAACGAATCAGACAGATTTGTTCAAAAGATTTACCTTTTTGTGTTGCAACCATAGTGGCAGAAACTGACACTGCTCGTATTAGAGATGATCACATTCCATATTCTTCTTCCTGATACTTGAATGTTACACACTGTTACTTACTTTTGTTCCGCGTTACTTTTGTAGTGGCTCTAAATTAGTCATTTTAATTATATAGTATAAGCTGTTGAGAGCAAGTTTAGCAAGTAAGTTAATACGTTTATTTTCTATTTCTGTGAATACATCTCCTTGGGAAAAACTTTACTTCTTCAAATATTTTTCCAAAATCAAGATTTCACATTTGAATGACATCATGAAACCGTCGAAAACATTTAAAATTAGCCCAAAACTAAAATGTTTGCGCCGATGTGAGGTCCTGGGACTTGGATGTCGTATGTACAGCTTGTAAATTAGTAATTTGTCATTCTGGGCTCTAAAAAAAAAAAAACTGAATCGAATTCAAAATTAAACGCAGCAAAAATATTGCAGCATCACGATGACAATATTTGCGAAACGCTTTTCATCCTGGATGTCTTGGAGATTGCGAAAGAAGACATCCAGCCCGGGCTGGTCGCACCAACATCTTGTTGATCTCCTGAAGAGAGAGCCTTGAAGATAATGAAACACCTTCCTGTGGTGAGTGGCCATTGTAAACCTGTGATAACGGCCCTGTGGTGTCCTCATACATACTTTATAATGTTGGTTTGGGGTAAAACAAATATGTATCTAAGTAACTTATGGTGCCCCCTCATATGTTTGACCCATCCATCCTTTCCAATCTCCTCCCTCTGTGGACTTTGTCCCTCTTTACTCCTCATCAGCTGACTTCCTTAAGAGGCAGCCTGCACATTAGGTATGTAGAGTAGGTACACATGCATTATAGAGACTTGCTGACTGTAACAGTTGTGGGTTGACTACACACTCCTCTTAAGGTGGACAGGTCACTCGGGGGCTGGACTTGAGACCAGCTGGTCCTACTTGGTCTGCAGCAGGGTTACAGCTGCTTTAGTGTCTTAGTTATCATCGTGTATTGATTGATAAAGTGGCCTATTCATATGAAAAATATAAACTGACAATATTTATTATTTTTCCCACGCTTCGGTACAAATTGGGAGTCCTATTTTACACATTACAACTAGAGCACACAGATCGATGCAAGTCCATGTCACATGATGTAATAAGATTGAGGCTCTAATTAACGTTTCTCCCAAGACTGTGTTTGACATTATTCCATATATTCAGCTAACCTTACCTAGTATATAGAGAGTTATGCCAGGTAAGCTTAACTGAATGTATTCTCACCGCACTTTTTTTTAATAAGAAGTTCCTTTGTGGAACTGGTTATTGTTTTGGTGTGTGTTTTTGAATCATTCATTCCTCTGGGCCCAGATGTTTTCAGCTGTGCATGCTGAAGCGTTTTTTTAGAAACGTAAAATGCGCTTTTGATAATATTAAAATGCATTTAGAAAAGAGAGAGAGAGAGAGAGACAACATTTTAGAAAGTTATATTGCACTTAGATTAATGAAAACATTATTAGACATGACATTGGAATGTAATATTGCGAGTTGGAGGCGGTAAACCGTTTAATTGCGGCAAAGAAAGTCACCGAATTCCACTTCCTCAAGTTTGAAAGAAATAGAGATGCTGCTTTGTTATCTTAAATTAATATTGTCTTTCGTATTTCAAGAAAAAAGGAAATATATAGAATGTTCCACTTAATTCTGCTTATTTTCATTCTGGATCGTCGCTGAAAAGTGTAAAACAGAATATTTTGGGTCTGCAAATATACAGTATATGAATAAAAAATGTTGGGCGACAGGATTGCATTCTCAAGTTGAGATTGTATTTACAGACGTGGCGGCGTGTTATCGGTGGGAGTGTACCGGTGTGTCCATGCATGCGTGAGTGGACTGTCAGTTGTCACAGCAGTGCCAGCGCTTCATATTCATGCCTCTCTCTCTCTTTTCTCTGCCCATCCCTCTCCCTCTCTTTCTCTTTTCTCTCCCCGCGTCTCTCTCTCACCTGTTCATTTGCCGCTGCTTGACAGTTCTCATTATTGCCTCGGCACTCGCTCAGCATGTCCTGCCAAAAGCAAGACACTGAAATGGAATGTGAGAAAGAGGGAGCGCGTGGGAGATTGTCAATGAAGAAAGGGAGGAAGATGCTGACGGAGAGAATCAGGGAGGGGGAGAAAAAAGGGATATCAAATGAAAGAAAAGAAAACGAGGGATACAGCATATTTAAAAGTACTTAACTCGGGCCAGAATGACAATAAAGAAGCACAAACAACGCAGACAGAAGTATTAACACGGACACATTTACCTTCGACACGAGGCGCACTGACAACAGACTCAGCCAGAGCCACGGAGCACCGTGGGACCCTGGTGGTGCACAGTAGGGCCTTGGTGGTGCATAGTGGGGCCCTGGTGGTGCACAGTGGGGCCCTGGTGGAGCACAGTAGGGCCTTGGTGGTGCATAGTGGGGCCCTGGTGGTGCATAGTGGAGCCCCACTCCAACACGGGGCTTTGCTCTTAAGTCGAAGCGACAATGACTCAGGGTGCGACTTCCCTTTGACCTCTTCCTTTACCGCGACGCCCTTTATCAGGAGGGGTCTGGTTCCCGTGTTGACGTTTCTGTCGGTGGCCCTCGCTTCATTTTCTGCAGGTTAGGCGGATATTGGTTAAATATGTCCAGGCGGAGCACAGGGCGACATGGCCTTCAGCTTCGGACTCATTTCAAAATTCATCACTTCTTGTCACAGATTCCCCGTTATATTAGTTGTTTTCACTGCCTGTAGCCCATCTCCTCATTAGTCCCTCACTACTTCGGTCCCCTCACTTGTCCTCTGCCAGATTGTCTTGTGTGTTAGTGCCAAACTCTCCAGCGTATCTTTGTCTCATGACTGATTTACCTGTTCTGACCCCTCTTGTTCTGACCCCCTGCCTAAAGCTAGTAAAAGAGTTTTGCTTGTGAGTTCCAGTTTCTGTAACACTTACACTTGTCCCAGTTCTTTGGTATATTCCTCCAGCTGCTCTTCATTTCCCCCTCCTTGTCCCAGTAACTTTACAAAGTATATTTCCAAAAGCAAAAGTTGAAATAACTCGTGACGTTTAGTTCATGGCCTCCGTAGTTTGTTCACTTCCTCTTGTTCGCCGCATTCACACCAAGTCAGGCGTTGCGGCGTTGACCACGGCGACGTCTGAAGTTGTCACTCGATTGGCCCGTTTCATTAGAATAGCCCGTTGATTGCCGGTCATGTGACCTCGTGTTGCAGTTGATTCTGTTTCAACTTTTTTGCCATTTTCCGGCGTCTCCTGTGGCCCAAACACACGACACACATTCCCATGAAGGAGAGGAGCGGTGCAACCTGAAGGCAAGAGGTCGCACCCCCAACTCAGGACAGACATCGGTAAGTGAACGCACGACTGTTGATCCAGCTATGAGGTTCAGTGCTGATTCCGAGTGTCACATGCAGTTCACGTCAACACGGCAGCTTCACCGAATGACCTTCACATGAAAACAATATTAATGAAAGAGTAGCTGCAGCAGTGCAAAATCCAAAATGTGGATCATTAAATCAGATTTCCATCCCGGCCTGATCGAGACCAAGCCGGATAGAAATAGAGGATTCGAAAAAGACTTTATTTATAGATAAAAGCCTGCTGGACCGAAAACATACCGGACCTTGCCCCAGAAACCAAGGTGCATATCCACCAATTAATGTTGCGTGCTGTTCCACCCCTCATAAAATATACAAAACAGTGTGAATAGCAACATTAACGCCAATGACGAGTGACAATGACAAATATATCTAGAGTAGCATCAAGCCATACGGCTGGGACCCAGTATTCACTGACAGAGGTGTGTGTGTGTGTGTGTTTATGCATGTGCGCACGTGCCTTTGTGTGCGTGTCTGTGCATGTGTATGCCAGACACACGCACACACACATTGGAAGAGGTCGTATTGATTATGATGAGTCCTTAATCCTTTAAGTTTATTAAATTATTGATCAGGGACAAAGACTTTTAATGGAATCCAAATGTTGTGTGTGTGTGTGTGTGTGTGTGTAAATGTGTTTGTACGCATGCATCATCTGCTGTGTTTACACCGCCTTTGCTACGTCATCTCACACAAGGGCGCACACCTACACGCACACACACACCTATGTACTTTCTTTCTTTCTTTGACACTCATTGACACAATGTATTCACCCACCCAAACCCAGACCTAAACCTAAACCTGATCCTAAACCTGATCCTAAACCTCATCCTAACCTGAACCTTAAAACCGAGGCTGAACGCTCAAACAGGACAAAACAAAATGTCCTCACTTTCTAAAAATGCTCTGAAAGGCTGCACCTAATTTTCATATTGATTAATACAACAACAATTTATTTGATTAGCCCATTAATCTAAAGACTATTCGTTTCATCTAAAGATTAGTTTTTATCCATAAAATAATTAATTCACCCAAAGTAAATATCACAAACTTGTCCAATTAAAAAAATTTTTTTAAATCCCAGAAAGTCTGAAACTCATAGAAAAAACATGCAGATGTCGAAGAGTGGAATAAATATAATAATAGAATGGTAACTTTCATCTCTCGTCTCATAGAGAGAAAAGGGAGGAGGCAATGGGGACTTCCCAGTTCTTACAAAAGAAGGCCCACACGGCGAGGGGATGATGCTTTATTCACAGCAGACTTTCACAATATTTACCATAATCTTCCTCAGGCGTTCATCCATGTTAGTTCAGGTGTGGAGGAGGAAGAAGGGCCCTCGGGTTAATTCTTAAATCAGGCAAGAGGCCAGACGGCTACACGCTTCTTAATTTGCTAGCTGGGTGGACTTTCCTCCGAGGGGGTGAAAACTAAATAAAATGTGCAATGAAAAAAAAAACTCCAAACACAGCATTTCAGTGGATTGCTGATTCTTAATAGGCTCAGTATGTTTAATTACGTACTAATTTTGTATTCCGCAGGATTTTGCTCTCAGTCTTCGGGTCAAATCGTGTCGTGCATGAGAAAAACTGTTGAAGGCTCGGCTTTATTTATATGCAACAAGTTCAACGTCAAGGACCTTGTAGATGAAATAGTTATAAGTCGAACAAAGGAAGAAGTTTGTCATCTTTAATCGTATTTATATAAATTGTCTCTTTATGTGTCCAGCAAAGAAAGAGTTTTGTTTTTAGTTTATCTTTACTTGGCGAGCACGGAGACTAAAGACTGACCGGCTCCGCGATATTTACTTCACTATTTCATGAGTGTCTTTGCTCTTATGGGAAAAAATACACAACATACGGCCTACTGTCCATAGCATGAATCAACATCCCAAAATGCAGTAAATGGGTTATCCTATAATAAACAGTGTTATAGGGTTAGATCAGTTAAGACATAAAAATGGTTAACAAGTGTCCAAATTGTCAATTTATTGATCACTTTACAGTCAAGTAGACCAGAACATGTTGGCATTTTGTTGTACTAGTTTAGGATTAACATGTACTGGACCTATATCTCTGCATTAGATCCACATGGATTAAACATATGTGCAAATAAAAAAAAAAAAAAGAACAACTATAAACGTTTCCTTTGAACCCTCGCGTTGAAAATAACGATGCTTCGATGAAAAGATGTGTCAAAGAATGTACTGTGTGCAATACTTCGCCATGGGTGAACGTATTGGTAATTGTTCTGGTGTAAAAACTGCACCACTCTGCATTCTTTATATGAACACCATGGTCTGACTCATCAGATGTAAACTGTGCCATTGCCAGCATATTTCATGTGTTCATTCCGCATATAGCAGAAGGATAATGTATGGAGGCAGACCTTTCTTCAGCGGACCCAGCGGTGGTGAGAGGTCTGGCTACGCAAAGACTATATTAACATATATTTGTCTCATTTTTCAGATTCAGCAGGTATGCATCACCAGAAACCTTGACCCATTGGAATCAATGTGGTGGAGTCCTTCAGCAAATGTTTCGTGTGAAAAATAAAATAATCAAAAATGTAAAAACATTTACAATTAGCAAAAAGTCTAAGCACTCAAATATACTCATTTGAAAAATAAAATGTGAAATTAACTTGTAAAAAAACAGCACATTCTCACTCCCAAGTCCCGATATACAGCAGCGTGGTCGATACGATGATGCTCTACATACCACTCTGGCCTTAGTTTGAACTTTGTGCATGCATAAAATGTAAAAAAATAATAAAAAGTACATCTTCACACGAAGAACTTGGTTAACTTTAGGTAAGATTGCCAATGTCGTTTTTATTTATTTTTTTATTTATTTTCAAGTGACGTAAAGATGGTGTCTACATCTCTAGTAGCAGCAGCAACCTGTCAATCACAGTAGCCCCGCCCTAAAGCCTACTCTACTTCATGGTCTGTTCGACTCTAAATGGACCATCATTTCCTAAATAAATACGCTGCTGTATGAAAGAAGACTTGAAACTACAGATTGAGACCACGAACTCTTGTTTACAATGTTTACTGAGGGAATAAATCAAGAGAGAAGTAGAGTCATATTCTCATAGACTTCGATACAACCAGTCACCCCCTGCTGGTCAGTAGAGAGAATGCATGTTTTAAGACACTTCTGCTTTGGCTTCACTCTTTAGAATCCTCCACTCTGCTGCTCTGTTTCCATCTCTGTCAGTTTGGTTCCTGTGATGTCAGAGCTCGCCTGGCCTCCTGGTGTGCAGAGTTTGATTTTTGCGATGGAAAAACAATGCAAATGAAAAGCAAGTGAATAAAGCGGTTATGTACATTATCTGCTCTCTATTTCCCTGCCCCCTCTGTCCCGTTTTGATTGCATACACACTGGAACAACATAAACCGTGTGCCCCGGCTTTCCGGACATGGCGTAGTAAAATGAAATGCAGGGAGGAGGAGGAGGAGGAGGTGTGGAGAGAGTGCGAAAGACGGAAAGGCTCTTAGGTGAATTGTTTTGTTGGATTAATGTTGAGGATAAATAAAGAGAAATCTGAGGTGTCGGTGAGCTGTGATGAGCTCCATCACTCCACCGCCTTAATGAAATCACCCGGCTCTTCATATTTCACTCAGCTACACAATCTGATTAAGACCTCTTCCAAATATGGACACAGGCGCATAAACAAACACACACACACACACACACACACACACACACACACACACACATTCATCAGACATAGAGACATATGGCCTGAAAAGAGGACTGAAGGGGAGGGAGGAAGAGGAGGAGGAGGGAGGAGGCTCAGAGGAGAGGAACTGAGTGATGGGTTGATGTCCCAGGAAAACACATATGAATCCAGCCTTCAAACACAACCTGTACGCCAACCCCCGTGTGATGTGTCTGCCGTTTTCTGGCACAAAGTGCTGAGAGCTTACAATAATAAAGCTACTATTCCCAAAGAAATGTGCCGTAACAAATTTCCGTTTTAGTGCTACGATTAGTTGGCGGTCAAGCAGAAAATAAGTCATCACTTTTAGTTTTACTGTATCACATCCTGGATGATGGATTATTTTTTATTTTTACGACTCTCTCAAAGAAGAGGGGAACACATTTGTTCTCCTTTTGGTTGTGTGGACCGTTGGCTCCGTGACCTCCGGGTCTCAAAAGTGAAGTGGAATAATGTGAAACTAGCATTCTCCCCACTGATGACCACGGGGCGACCACTGCGGGTGCAAGTAGAAATCTGATTTTATAGAAGTCTACGAGAAAGTGACTCTGCTTGATTAATTCCCTCAGTAAACATTGTAAACATTAATTTATTATATTAATTAATTTAGTATACTTTAGGGCGGGGCTACAATGTGATTGACTGGTTGCTTCCACTTCCCCCACAGTCCAAATATGGTCACTTCTGTTCATTGGAAAACAAGACGGCAACGGCCAACATTTGAGGTTTCAAAACCGCAGTCAACAAACCAATTGGTGACTTCACTCGGAAAAAGCTCCACTTCTTAGATGCACTCTATGCCCCGAAGACAAACATGTAATCAACCAGCAACACTCAGGGGTGAGTTCACAAAGAATGGATTGTGGCCACTGACAAGCACCATTATTTGTGCCTCACTATGGCGACCGATATCCACTCCTACTCAAGGTCCAGTTCACACAAGATTACAGCGCCAACATGCCCGTGAAGTTTCCAAGAGTGAAAATTGTCCTTTTATTTTTATACGTCTGATTCCAATTAGCTACGTGGCAAAGTATGAATGTTGCCTTTAAACCAAAAACACAGGAGGAGGAAGACAAATTGAATTTTTAGATGGCGAGCTGCAGCGGCATTCCTTAAAATGTTCAACGTGACAGAGAGAAACCAGAGTCGGTTTAACTGTCATCAATATCATATATGTCATTATCACTTCATAGGCTTGTTTAAATATTAATATTTGTCCAACTTGTTTCTTAAATATTGATTCCGTTTGTATTTACACCTGATAGGAACTATTTTTACGTCCTATGTTGTGATACATTTAGTTGCGACCATCTCCTGAAGACATGTGCAGCGATAGAAGTTTTGTACTAAATGTAAGTTAAAGAAGTTTAAGTGACAACAAAGTGTTGTTTTCTAAGTGGACCGATTTACCTCTCGCTTGTGTGCAGCCAGCGAGGTAGCCTGCATACGTTCTTTATGTTTCATCTTCTTTATGTTAATGTTTCGTCGCGCATATTTCCATGCACTGTTTGTGCAAAGAACGCCAACATATGTTGAAATGTATTCATACAGTTTGTATGAACGGTGGATTGATGACGGCGGTGTTGACTGAGATGCACGTGAGACGAATAAATCCATCAGTAACCGAAGAAGGAAATGTATTTCCTGGAGGGAGTGATAGTCGGGACTTAAAAGCGTAGTAATCAGTGTTATTACCTTCGCATTGAAATGCGGAAGGTGATGTTTTGATCGCCGTGTATTTATTTATTTATTTGTATGCGTGTTACTCGCATAACTCAAAAAGTATTAAACCGAATCGCATGAAATTTGGTGGGATGATTGGTTATTATCCGGGGACCATTTGATTAGATTTTGGGATCAATCGGGTCAAAGGTCAAGGTCATGAAAAGGTCAAAATCTTCTTTTTACCATAGTGCGGTACATTTGTATCCAATTGGCATGCAACTAATGCCAAAATGTTCATAATTCAATGCCCAATCTTGTGATATGCGAAGGTATGCGCTCTACCGAGTGCACGTTCTAGTTTGGCTAAGCATGTGCGCACATACGAGGAATGTGACTCTAATTTATTGCTTCTCTTACAATGTACTTACGCAGAAATAAAATAGTCAGCTAGAGGCACGGACAAATATGCTTCTTGTCATATTTTTGCAGTTTTAGCGCCTGCAAAAGTGTCGGGAGAGCAACACAAACCGGGTTACCTTGAAGCTCTTCTCATCTCTGTCTGCTCCCTGAATATGTTGAGGAAACAAACACTCAACATTCAAGCAGAGATTTGGGGGTATTTAGTTTAAACATAGCTAACAAAGGGACTCCGAACCTAATCTGAACTCTTTTGAATCTCGAGAAGCCAACAAGCAGAAATATTGACATTAGTCTCTTAAAAAAGAGCCTCTGGCTCGGGGGCCAAGTGTCATCAATGCCTGGATGAGAAATGTCAGAAAAGAATCTACGGTTGTCCCCAACCTCCAACCAATTGATTGGTCAGTGAGAGAAGACGAGAATCATTTTGGTGTTCTTTTTCAACCCCGCAGTAATTGCGGTGATGAAACATTTCTTTGTTTAACCCTCCTGTTACCTTTCGGGTCAATTTGACCCCATTCAATGTTTAACGTCGGTGTTCTTTGGGGTCAATTTGACCCCAGGCTGCTTTTCACTGTGTCAAACATATAAGAAATATCAACTTTTTTATATATTTAAAGGGCTATTTAGGTAGTCAACAAACAAACATAAAGTACCTCACACTTATACTTGGGAAACAATATTAATTCTAATAATTTTCTGGAGGTTTTAATTGCTGGGGTCAAATTGACCCCGAGGGTAAAATATGTAAGTGAATGTAAAGGTAACAGGAGGGTTAAGACAGACTCATGACTTTTCCAAAAAGTGTTGACTAATATTCATCACCGTTTTGAAGCTGCAGCGCGAAGAGGACAGAACCAGCAACAAACAATTACCGCTGACCAGTAGCCCATGTTATCTGTGTATAATTAGTATTTCTGCACGTCTTCACTTCATAAATAATTAACATGCTTTGTTTGTCCTTCAATATTCAGAACCTTTATAGAACATATCTCTGAAATGGATAATTGCAAAATTATTTAATCAGTTCAGAGGATTATACAACTCGATAGGTAATGAACACTTTTATTCATAAAAAGAATAAACCCGTCTGTAGTCTCTCTGTCTGGTGTTTGTAGCATGAAAAGAGTGTTCTCCACGAAGAGCGAAGGGTGCTATAGAAAAACATGCCTTGCTTGCTTTTTATTTGTCACTTCCTGTTTTTAGATATAGATTTGTTTTGCCAACGGCAGTGAGTCACACGCTAAGGACAGGAGCGTTTTCACATCGACGTCGGTCGGCATCACACCACTCTGGGAGGAGACGAGTGCTTTCCTGGTGACATTGCTAATAAGAGAGAGTTAGCTTGGCCAGCCAGAAACTCATTACCTGTTGTCAGGTTTAATCTGTCCAGAGAGAGAGAGAGAGAAGAGAGAGTGAGAGAGAGAGATTTTTAGAAAGCCTTTATTTTACCTGGAACAATATGAACGAACAGAACTCTGGATACATGGGAACCTGAAACAAATCAACAAACAAAGAAAAACAAACGCACAAACAACTAGAATGGGCACTCGGTAGAGCGCATACCTAAGCATATCACAATATTGGGCATTGAATTCTGAACATTTTGGCCTTAGTTGCATGCCAATTGGATACAAATTGACCGTGCTATGGTAAAAAGAAGATTTTGACCTTTTCATGACCTTGACCTTTGACCCGATTGATCCCAAAATCTAATCAAATGGTCCCCGGATAATAACCAATCATCCCACCAAATTTAATGCGATTCAGTTCAATACTTTTTGTGTTATGCGAGTAACACGCCTACAAATAAATAAATAAATACACGGCGATCAAAACATAACCTTCCGCATTTTCAATGCGAAGGTAATCAATGCTTCTGCCTCCACACATTGTCGGCTCTCTGGTCCAGTTTTGTTTTTAATTCATCAATTTCACATTTAGTGAATATCCTTGCTGTCTTTTCTAAACCCGTCGTTTCGGCAAACCTCTGCAAACCTTTTAGAGAACAGGCTTCACCCCCCCCCACACACACACACACTCTCTCTTCCATTCGGCCTCATTGGCTGAGTGACACTCTGCGTCTGATTTCCCTGAGCTGGTAGAGTAGGGACCTCTTTACAGGGTCTCTGGCTCCATTCATATTCAGTGTGCATATGCTTAAAAGACTCATAATTAAATAAATGAAAGCCAACAAACAAAACGTCATCTTGAGACTTGAAAGAGACCTGTGAGATCCGAACATTCGTCACACCGGCAGTAACTATTAAAGTGGCCCAAAATGAACGAGCTGAATTGTAACTGGAATATGGATAGGCCTACGGCTTTGCACGCTGACGAGAATTTATGAAGGCAGATCCTTTATTGTGGTTTCATGAAGAACTGAAGCGTTGCAGAAAACTTAATAACACCGTCTGTCGCCTCGTCATCATCGTCAATGTCTCTGTTTATCTTTTAAACTGTTTTCTTGACCCTGAAGACTTCCTTCCTCTGTTTCTGCTGCGCAAATGTGTGTGTGAAACGTTGGAGAGCTTCTCCCCGTCAAAAGTATTCTCTTAACTCCACTCCCCAATCCCCTTTTTTTTGTTTTCTGTAAAAAAGAAGGAAAAAAGACGCTTTATTCTCCACCGTGCTGTATCCTTTGGTGCTCTTTCGTCTATCAGGCCGTCGGCAGCAGAATCCTCCTCCATACTAGACTCGTCCTCGGCTTCCTTTTCCTCTACTTACTGCGGTAAAAAAACAAAACACCTCCTCATCCGCCTCCACGTCCGTCTCACTGTCCATCAACCCGACGTCTGTCACTACTTTTCCACTCTCACACAATTCTTTTTCTCGCACTATTTTCTTCACCTGTCATCCAGTATCCACCTGGCTGTCCTCCTGACTTTGTGTACTCACCTGAGCCACTCCTGTCCCCTCTTCCTCCACCTCCTCCACCCTACCTGTCCCCTCTTTTCTCCCCTCCTCCACCCCACCTGTCCCCTCTTCCTCCACCTCCTCCACCCAACATGTCCCCTCTTTTCTCCCCTCCTCCACCCAACATGTCCCCTCTGTTAAAGTGCTTTGAGTGCTCGGCAGACGAGAGAGGCGCTGTACAAGTACAGTCCATTTACGAACGAGTCAGATAAAGCAGCTCGGCCAGAGGCACTAAGCTGTAAGTCTCTGCCTCTCGACCTTCCCCTCTAGCGTCCCTTTGGCACGCCTCAGCGACGGCGTTCCAACATGTGCTCGTGCACAATGTTGTTTCTCCTCCCGCCGATCGTGGTGGTTTTGAAGAAGTTTGATGAAAAAAAGGGATTCGATAGACAACAGCACTTGGCAAGAATATTGAGTTCATTTTGGGAGGGAACAAACGCCTGCAGGCCGTTTGGAGTACTTTCAGGCACCGAATTGAGAAAGACTTTCGAACATGTATTTTAACATATGTTTTATACACAACAAAAGAGGTGGAGTTTATTGTTACCGGCCTTCGTGGACCAATCATATGTCGGCATAATTACCTAATCCTAAAACTGATCAACTAAGTCTGACCCCAAAACTCGTTGAACCCCCAGGTTCATGCTCTTAACCTGCAACCTAGTGGCGTTATCTCTCATGGTCAAGGTACAGTCACATAGGTTATTTGAACGTTGAGCCCTGACTTGCATATTTCGTATAAACTGATATTACAGAGAAGGTGAAAATATACTACACATGCTTTGCTCCTCTTCAAATGTCACTGATGTTCATGCTCACAGAAAGATGAACCATTTGAGACGTAGTGTACTTACTGCTGGTAAGAGAACCACAAAGGATCACCCTGTTCCTGTATCCAACATATTTGTATTACACGGTGTCAGCTAGTTTATATCCTCTGGGGCTTTATACGTTCACTCTTGTTGTTTATAATTATTGATATCTTATTATGAACCGTAATGCATTTTGTGGGCATCAGTCAATCCCATGTCATTGCTTTGTGTGCAGAGTGGGGCTACATTAGGATCAGGGAGAGACAGACGGGGGAGGCAGGGCTATGCGATGGGGCCGATGAGGGGCGTACGGCACCATTGAGACACCAGTTAAAGGAGCGGTGACTCCAGAGCAGAGAGGAGACGGCTCTGGGCCGAGACTTATGAGTGAGCAGCGCCGAGGACAGGGGCGGGGCCTCTTTGCGCGGACATCGTGGTCCGTCCCGGTGCCAAAACACAGCTGTAGTTGTTATTGGCAAATCGGGCTCCACCCCCTCTACCTGTGGCGGTGGCGTTTTTCTTTCCAGCCCCCGACGTCGACAACGACTGGTTCGGGCTGCGGCGATGAAGATTCCGCCCGCAGTGACGCCGCCTCTGTCCATGATGGAAAGGAAGCACACTGAGAGAATTGCATTTCCACCCGACTGACTCTGGCAGATTGCATCACGAGACGTGCTGTGTGCATTTAAAGCTCGCTTTAATGGGCTCTCTCTCTCTCATCCGGATGAGCCCAGTCTTAATAATCGACCGTTAAAAACGTAACCTCGCAACCTTTCCTCACTTTCATCCTCGCATCACTTTTCTTTCTCCGTGGTTCTCAGGGCTCAAACCCAGTGGGCCATCAGCTCTTAATGATGAGGGACAAAAACTACTGCTGTGCACATCAGCTACTGCTGTATGGTTCTGATGCTGTAATGAGACTGAACAGTGTGTGTCTGTGTGTGTGTGTGTGTGTGTGTGTGTGTGTGTGTGTGTGTGTGTGTGTGTGTGTGTGTGTGTAGGTATGACTTAAGGGCTCAGATGAAGATTCAATTACTGTGGCCTGTTGTTGTTCACAGCCCGTGACCACACACACACACACACACGCGAGCACACACCCCCTCCCCATACACACACATACACACACTCACACAGATCCATACACTGTCACAAGATTGCCCACACACACTTCATATACTGCCCATAGTTCATTGACTCAATGGAATTTGAATGTCCCCACCACACAGGTAAACACACACGCACGCACGCACATACACACACACGCTCACGCACACGCTCGACAACAAAGTCATTTGAGAACCCTGAAGGAGCAATATCCAAATCTGCCAAAGAGAAAAGAATGATAATTCTATTGAGTCAATCTCGGGGCGTTTTGTGATTATGGTTATTTATTTGGAGCCGCGCGGTACAGTCGGCGTCAGAATGAGCGCACATATCGATCTCTTTTAGGATATGAAAACACCTGCAGGCCTCAAATCATTCTTTCGCATCCTCCCTCCACAACACTCATTCACTGGCTCCATCTCAACTCCTCTCCCTCCCTCCCACCCCCTCCACCACTTTAGTCTCACTTTCTCTTTACCGCCTTCTCATCTTCTTTTGAGATGGGTCATCTGAGGGGGAAGAGAGTTAAACAATCCTATTTGCTGCTTGTGTTTGGACACATCAGTCCCTCTGTCCATCACGCTGGTCCAGATCAACTGTCTGGCCAGCTCGCCATAACATAAGCTGTGACATTTTTCAATACATGAGTGTAAATATGATTCGAGAGATGTTTATAAATTCACACTACAAAAGGATAAAAAAAGGGATTACAAGTATATGTATTTCTGTTGTAGGATTCCAATTAAGGAATAATGTTGAGATGGATCTAAGAATGGTGAACTCCTTTTTGGTTTTCAAGGGAATTATTTATAAAACAATTCTTGAGAGTTATAAATGTGATTAAAAATGTATTTATATGGAAGATGTATGTGGTAGTATGAATAAATATATTTTGTTTTTTATTTTGTTTGTTGTTTTTTCTTTATTTTATATTAATTTTCTGATTTATTTTGATTTTAATTTAGGACAGGAATTTATAAGCATTTTTTGCTTCTTCCTATACCTTTTCAGTTTTTCTCTTTTGTATATTATATAGAATAATATTGTATTGTATTTGATTTGATTGACTGAATAAAATACACAAAAAACAAACAATATACATTGTCTCCAGAGGATGTCTCGTAATATTGTTGGCCAATTCTTGGTGCATCATCTTTTTGTTCCAAGGTATAGGAAACTAACGGAAAAAAAGGTTCATGAACGTCCCACAACTCCTCTCTCTCTCTCAAGACAACATTAAACTGGCCTCCACTACATTTAGAACTTCACTTAACATTACTTTATCGGAAGGACTCAAATAAGGACCTGCAATATGACACAAATGATCCCTTGATATTGAAGAGCCAGTGCGGTGCCCGTTAGTGGCGCGACTATCACTCGTACCCCCGGTGTTGTTGGATGGCGTGTCTAAAGAGCCGAGTAAAGAGATCAACGGAGTAAATATATATGGGATTTCAAAAATGATCAGAAGCACATGGAGTTTCTTGAGTAGAAGTATGGCACCCTGAGGAAGAACCCTTTTGAATGTGCGTTTCCCGGACTTTTCACCTCTACACGTGTTCAGTCAAATCAGCCCCCTTGACTCCAAAAATAGTCCAATGGGGACATTTCTGTCCAGTTCATTCCTGTTCAACCCAGTGTGGCTCACTGCAATCCATTCAAGTCATGTTGAATTGAATCTAAAACGGCAGAAATTCAAAGAGACGTGCACAAAAGAAAAGCAGTGGACTATAGATCGATAAAGCAATAGCAATAAAGTGAGAGCAATAAAGACAGGCGGAATTGACAAAGTGGGGGTATATGTTTGATGGACAAATGTATTTACGCTACACTAAGTTCAGGAATCAAGTAGACTGTCTGAAGTGGACGTAAGTGATCAAATAAAAGCGATCATCAGCATAGAAAGAAGTGTTTATGAATTATTTAAAGGTTCAGGGGATTTACAGTACACTCCAGCTGACTTAGCTAAAGACTCGCTTCCTCTGCTCTCCATCTCATTATTTACTCATCATATCTTATACTCTCTGTTTGACCGCCACCCCTTTACTCACACTGTCTACGTATATTACAATGCTGTCATCTTTTATGTTCTCTTTATGCCTTCCCCAATATGTGTTGTCCATCTCCACTTCATCTCTTACTCATCTTTCATCCATCTGTTTGTCCCAGATTTGTTCCACTAATATCCTCTTGTCTGTCTTTTAATTCAATTCAATTTAGTTTATTTCGCATAGCCCCGAATCACAACTTACACATTTACCTCAGAGGGCTTTACACTCTTTGTTCCCTTCCTCTCTCCTCCTCTCTCCTCCTCCCCCTCCTTCCTCTTCTTTCTTTTCCTTCATCCTTGCCCTATCATCTTTTTGTGGTGGCTTCCATTTGACATGTGAGTAATTACAGAATTTCACTTAATTCGGAATCTTTTCAGCCTCACTAGTTGCTTCAGGATTAGCCGTCCATCACTTTCATCCACTGTGGAATACGTTGACTAATAGATGGATTGCTGTGCAATTGGTCGCAGACAGTCATGGTCCCCAGAAGTTAAACCCTGCAGTAATGCTAATCTGCAGACTCTTCCTCTCACATCACCGCCAGGGTGATATTTGTCCATATCTGGTAATATTTTGACAAATATCAGGTGCAGATGTTTATAGTCTCAAGAGGATGTACACATTTCATTTAGCTGATTTTCCTTTAGAGCCATAAGCAAGATGACCTTTTTGGATCAGAGTGAAATGTTTGGACTGCCATTGAACATTTTTCAATACATGAGTGTAAATATGATTCGAGAGATGTTCATAAATTCACGGTACAAAAGGCTAAAAAAGGGATTACAAGTAGATGTATTTCTGTTGTAGGAGTCCAATTATGGAATAATGTTGAGATGGATGTAAGACTGGTGAACTCCTTTTTGGTTGTCAAGGGAATTATTTATAAAACAATTCTTGAGAGTTATAAATGTGATTAAAAATGTATTTATATGGAAGATGTATGTGGTAGTATATATAAATATATATTGTGTTTGTTGTTTTTTCTTTATTTTATATTAATTTTCAGATTTCCTGATAGGAATTTATAAGCATCTTTTGCTTCTACCTATACCTTTTCAGTTTTTCTCTTTTGTATATTATATAGAATAATATTGTATTGTATTTGATTTGATTGACTGAATAAAATACACAAACAAAATACACAAACAAACAAACAATATACATTGTATTTACATTTGTTCATCAAACATATACCATTGCTTTGCATTTTTGTTTATTACATCAACTAGTATTGAACCGCCGACCCCCTGATTGGAAGACGGATCTGCTAATCACCGCTGTGTTGTCTTGTCACACATCTGACCATTTTGACGGGGCGCTACCGATACATTTCTCTCGCGTCATTTAGGCAATAGCATCCGGACATTTAGCTGACAAAGAAATGTGTCATCTGCTTGTCGGTCCGTCCGTATCTCGTTCAGTGATTATGATTATTTCTGCGGACTGCTAAAAGCTACTGATTTGTCACTAATAACGGTGATCTGGTACAGTTGGCTCATTTTGTAGATGTGAAGCACTCTTAGTGCCCACACATCCATACAATTCCCCCATGCTCCCTGCTGTTCTGTTAAAAACTAATGCCATTTGTGGGAAATGGTGTGAAATTAGCAATTTGTGGGCACAATTTGATCTGATAATCAAACTATGGAGTGCTCTTTTTAAAAGGGAGAACTTGCATCTCAGCGAGCAAACAAAGAGAGTAAAGAAAGTGCGGGCGCCAAGAGGACGTCATCTGCTCTGAGCCCCCCTGCCACAATGATCCCTTCACACCGCCTCATGATTTAAGACTGGGAGATAACACACCAGATGCTCTCCTGTGGGGAAACACTCTGCCACGAGAGAAAAAAAGGAATGGCATCAAAGGAATCGGTGAAGTTCGGATTAAATAATGCATGCTACATGTAACTTTAACTCGCTGCAGCATGGTAGGTATTCAGATTCATAATTCAGATTCAGAGAAACTTTAGTGTCCGTGACAAGTTGTGTGAAGCAAGTGTTTGTTGTGACACACAGTACACACCCATCCTGCCAAAAGACAACCAGATATAGAATGAAAGAGTGTTCATGTGCATCATAGTCCTATTAAAATTGCTAATGGTAGTTGGAGTGAAGCACTGGCGGTCTTGGCCTTGATACGCTTAATTAATCTTGTTAATTATTTTTGTTTCCAAGCAACAGATTAAAACATGGCCATTGAGTGGGTATTTGTGTGCACAGCCTTCAGACATTGTTCATTCATCCTCGGCCTCTGCCACCAACAAGCTCAACAGCAGACATTCAGCCAGAGAAGTTTCAGCGAGAGGGCAATTAGTGAGCATGATGGCTCAAGCTCCATTTAGAGTCTTAGTTACACATCATACCAGTGTTCCCAGCAGAACCCTCGACATCAGCGCAAAGGCACAAAAGGTGTGACAATCGTCAGCCGAGGCGATATTTGCCTTGGAAGATTCTGAAAGTTTTTCTCTACTTATGGATGAATTTTCTTCTCTCCATTGCACATTATTAACTTGCTTCCTCTCTGGAGTCCTTGTGACTTCATGTCTCATAGGGTCCATTGGACCTGGCTGGGTCTGATGCCATGGCCCTGCTGATGCCCCGCCCACTCCTCCTCTCTACCTCCATCTGCCTGATGGATCACAGAGGTCTGGATTGTGGTCCATGCCTACTACCAACTATTCATACACTCTGTCATACTCATTGAATGTGTTGTTACTCTGTAATGATTCCTTCTGTATGCATGACATCTATTGCTTCTGTCCATCCGGGGAGAGGGATCCTCATCTGTTGCTCTCCTGAAGGTTTCTTCCCTTTTTTCGCTGTGAAAGTTTTTTTTTCTGATGTGAGGTCAAAGGTCAGGGATGTCATATGTGTACAGATTGTAAATCCACTGAGGCAAATTTGTAATTTGTGATAGTGGGCTATATGCAAAAAAAATGAATTTAATTGAATTAACTGAGCTGTACTTTACGTGAGGTACTTCTACCTTAAGTATTTACATGTTATATTACTAAACACTGCTACCTGACTACATTTCAAAGCACTTTTTGAAATACACTTTTTTCTCTAGTGGATTCATCTGAAAGCTATACTCACTTTTCATTGGAGATTATAATTGTACATAACTGGTTTACTCTACCTGCAGTGACATACCTCACATCAGTCTCAGGACGGCTTTCGGGATGCCGGTGAAGTCGAGGGGGGTGTTCATCCGAGCCTTGGCTGTCATGAGCGTGTGTAAATTGAATGAATCCGAACGAACCTCTATCTGTTTTGTAATAGGCTAAAAACCATGTCCTGTATATATTGCTTAACCAATGCATGACTCATGAGACTCACTTGGAGTTAATATCAGGCGTGTGCATTTGCTCAGCCTCTCTGAAAGCACACCAGTCCATTCTTCTTATATTTGATAATCACAATCTGCTTGACGATTTTGTTCGACACTTCTTCTTTTGACAATAACGAACAAATATACTATCTATGGAGATCGATTATTTCTCTAAGATATGTGTGTAAATAAGCAGATCATTTTTTTTGTTGAAGTAAATCACCTTCCCAGCTCTTGAATAAATCACTTGGTCCTAAACATTGTAAAATAAGAATTGTAAACATCACGCGCCACTGAGCAACATTCAGGAATCAACTGCCTCCTTGTTGTCTCCAGTTCACTCATCCATGGACATCATCCAGTAGGCGTCGGCCAATGGCATACATGCAAGCGCACATTGCTGGAAGATTATTTCTACAGATTACGGTGCTATTACTGTGACTTTTCTTCCTACACCTGCTCCGATTGGCTGCTGTGAGGCTGACTGACAGGCCTCTGGGCCAATGAGGAGAGGAGGATCACAGGAAACGAATAAAGAGGGAAGAGATGAGGCGGCTAAGTGGTATCCTCGGTGGTAAACTCCTTGGCCAGGTGACCCGGCTTCCCACAGGTATATCAGTTCTACTCTGACATCATGAGGACACAACCAAACCATTGTTTTGTAATCTGATAAACGAGTTAAACACCTTAATCTGTCACTCGGACTAAACTTCTTGGGTTTGTGTGCCACTGGTTCCTGAAATAATACGCAGCCCCCTGCATTCCAAGGGAGCTCCTCATCCCCTACTCAACATTAGTTAGTTTAAACTCGCTCAAGTAAAGCTGGAAAATTACATAATCAGGGCTCCTACTGAAAGGCTTTGCTGTCTTAAGTTGTTAGTGCAGCTGCAATTTTCACTCTGATTTTTTTCCGTGTGTTTTTTAAGGGAGAAAGTCAAAATAGATATTTGAGATTTGAGTTCAATCTGATTTCTTGGGGGGAGTGCAGCTAAGATGTCACGTCGGCAGTCGGTCAGCCAGACGGCGTTACTAAGTTTTCTGCAATGCTTCAGTTCTTCATAAAACCATAATAAAGGATCCGCTTTATGGATTCTCGTCAGCATGCAAAGCCATATCCATATTACAGTTACAATTCAGCTCATTAATTTTGGGCCACTTTAATAGTTACTGCCGGTGTGTTTGTGTGTGTGTGTGTGTGTGTGTGTGTCCACGGGCTGTGAACAACAGGCCACAGTAATTGAATCTTCATCTGAGCCCTTAAGTCTAAGAGTGTGTGTGTGTTAGGCTGACTATCTTGTATTCTTTCGTTGTCCAGCTTAAGTTGTGTTCATTTATGATACCAACTTTGTGTTTTTTGCTTTATCAATATGTAATTCGACTGCATTCTGGCCCGGCTGTGTGTGTGTGTGTGTGTGTGTGTGTGTGTGTCTGCACGCCATGAAGTTACTTTATATGCCAGCATTATACTTATTAGGTACAGACAACAGCCCTGCAGCCACTGAAGTGTGCAAACACACTTATTAGATGCACATGCTCTCTCTCTCTCTCTTTCACACACACACACACACACACACACACACACACACACACACACACACACACACACACGCATGGTTTGCTGGTTAATGGAGCCCTTCTCTTCTTTAATGAGCATTATAGTCGTTCTTCTCTCTGCTGTCCCCCTCATTAACTCTCTGTCTTTACTTTCTTCCTCTTCCTCCTCCTCCTCCCTGTTTTTTGGTACCTGCGCTTCGCACTTTCTTCTTTTTCTTCTCTCACTTCTTTACTCCGTGTCGTCGGCTCCTCACATTCATTCAGGTGCATCCTACCGCTCTCGCGTCCTTCCTCTTTTTCCTCTCTGGTTTCTCTCCTGCCTCCTTCCTTATTGCTCTGCAGTTACCTGTCCTCTTCTCTCCTCACTTCATCCAGTCTTCCGTTCCTTCCTGTCCTCCTTTCTTCTCACTCCATCCCTCGCCGGAATAAACCGACTCGATGTCACACGATCTCAAACACGAGTGTTGTTCTCGTCATGGGCAACGACACGTCCGCCTCACGCTCCCATGAAGCCGCCTCCATCGCTCTCTCCAGCGACACGAATATACCGATGAGCACATGTAGCGTGAGGTAGTTCAGTTGACCTCATGTATTTTTCAAAGCACTAACCGACTGGAGCACACTGATTAATGTGCATGCCGTTAATATGACAACACATTAACATTTCCGCGGCTCCTGTGTCTCATCAGCGGCACAACAAACCCGAGTCCACCGGCCGTGGAATTATTCTTTGAGCGGCTAATAAATACAGCAGGAAGGTGATCTCATTGGATAATTATGGGGAGAACTGTATTGTTTACAGCTCGTGTTCCTGGCCCTGTCTGACTTTGCTGTGATAATGAAGAAGTTATTACCGTGACTCATTTCCTTGAACCTTTTTATGATTCGTTTTTTCTGTGATTTCCTGAGTGAGCACACCTGAAATGTCACTCATAATCCCTCATTACACCGTAAGCTTCGCTGGTATTTCACGAAGCCAAATACTTGACAAACTCATACGATAGAATTTCTTAGAAACACGTTTATCTGAGCTATTTCAAGTAGAAGTGGATTCATATACTTGTTCAATAACCTTCCCTGCAGAAAGTTGACGTCCAAAAAGTCAAAAAGAAAAGATTATATTAATAAAATGTCACAGTGTTCTGTTCTACCATCTTCAGTCCTTATCACAAGTACTAAATATGTATGTTTAAAAAAAAATCTAACTGTTTGAATACCAATTTGGTTGCACAATACCACTGCTTTTTATGAAGAAAAAAAAATCTAGCAATGATTAGCAACACCATTGGTTTTGATGCATCGCATGAAACACCGCAATGCTCCATAATATAGCATCAATAACCCTAATGTAAACCATGAAGAGGGATTATGGCTCAATCGTGTGGAAGGGTTCACATACTTGACCTTCAGGGTGTGAGTGTGTGTTTTAGCTACACAATTGAACTTCAAAATGTAAGCAATATGATAAAAATATGAAAGCCCAACATGTAGCTAGGGATGCATAAATGTTGCTTAAATTATGAACGCCCTCATCACACTGGTTATCTGTTGTGTGTGTATGGACAGTGAATTTAAAAAAACGAAGCCGACATGATCTAATCATCTCCAGGTCCATGCCTTCTTTTCTATTTTAAGAAATGCTCAGATAAATCAGGTGGAGTGTTATCAAGTGAGAAGCCCGAGCCCTCGGTTTCTGTGGAGTGACAACACGTCTTAGTTTGGGCTCTGAATGCACCTTCCTCCAGACAAAAGGCAAATGGCTCTCTGAATGGAGCACACTGAATACGGTGATCAGTGTACGCACGATGCGCTCGTGTTATGCCGAAGACAAAAAGTAACACTGCTTCCAGCAGCTGTGGTATTTATGCTGCAGTGCACCTGCGTCTCTCCAGCCGAAGCAGATGCATAAAGCTGGGAGTCGAGTGTCACGTTTCACGGGTACAATTAGGACTCGTCCACCCACTGAGCAATTTGGAGATACAGCGCACGCTGTCGCTGAAGCACATGAAGTGACTTAACGGGTTTATATTACATGACAATGAGAAAGTCAATTGGGTTTCCTTTTTTTTTAACGTGTGAATATACGATGTTGTTGGACTTATCTCGATGCTACTCTAGGTAAAGAGATTTGTTAATACAAATAAAAGCTGAACTTTGTTCACTTTTGAAAGCTTGAGTTGATCATGGACAGTTTTTGTCGATCAGCAACGCACAAATGCAGTATAGCCTGTAACCTCCGAAGTGAGATCATCTTTGAGTTGAGTTTCATTCAATATAATATGTCCATGTCCTGTCTAACACAAACACGTATCGGTTCTCTTCCTTTTTCATTCCTTTATATTTCCTCCCTTTGTACAATATAATCTAAAATATAATGATGTATCTCCCCTCACTTTCACTAACGGCTTAATACTCGATTTTATCTCCATCATTTCACAAATGTTCTTCCATCTCCTGTTTTTTCACAGTTGAAAGTGAGATTCTTTGCTTGAATCACATTCAATTCAATTCAGTTTATTTGTATAGCCCAATTTCACAAATTACAAATTTGTCTCGGAGTGCTTTACAATCTGTACACATAGACATCCCTGCCCCAAAACCTCACATCGGACCAGGAAAAACTCCCAAATAACCCTTCAGGGGGAAAAAAAGGGAAGAAACCTGGAGGAGAGCAACATTGGTTATTATTATATATACACTACCGTTCAAAAGTTTGGGGTCATCCAGACAATTTCGTGTCTTCCATGAAAACTCACTTTTATTTATCAAATGAATTGAAAATTGAATAGAAAATATAGTCAAGACATTGACAAGGTTAGAAATAATGATTAATATTTGAAGTATTAATTTTGTTCTTCAAACTTCAAGCTCAAAGGAAGGCCAGTTGTATCGCTTATATCACCAGCATAACTGTTTTCAGCTGTGCTAACATAATTGCACAAGGGTTTTCTAATCAGATATTAGTCGTCTAAGGCGATTAGCAAACACAATGTACCATTAGAACACTGGAGTGATAGTTGATGGAAATGGACCTCTATACACCTATGTGTACTGCATCAGACATCCTTCTTTCTTAGACCCCGGGTCTGGATAAGGGAAATAAATCCCCCAAAAACCTTTAACATGGAAAAATGGAGTGAGGAGGGCTACCCCTCTGAGGGCGTACAGACACGCTAGTTGTCTGCACAGAATAATTAACATAATAAAATCACTGTTGACCAAAGTATGACTAAATCGTTGATAGATTGTGAAGATATATGAGGAACATGGATCTGAATTGATTGAGAATATTCATGCTTCCTAGAGGATCAACCATTAACCCGAGGAAGAAAAAAAATACAATAGTGATGCCGGTCCCACTGGACCCGTTATCAGAGCCATTTGTCCCCGCCCTTCCCACAAGATGAACTGACTCGCCAACTTCACGCACTCCAGCAGCAAAGTTGTTCAGACTAAGGTCTGAGTCGAGAACAGAGACAAGCTATGTGTGTGTGTGTATGTGTGTGTTTGCCAGAGAGAGGATAGAGATAGTGGATTTTATTGTACGCAATGTTTTTCATACTTGGAACGCTGCTTTGTAACTTTGACACTCATCTCAAAGGCCAGGAAGATAAGACAGACCAGGCGTCTCATTTATAGAATACACTTTTTGTTGGGGGTGAGGAAATATGCGTACGCCAAAAGATTTGCTGATTCAAAAAAAACACACCTATGCCTTCCAGTGCACAATTTATTCTTATAAATCCCAAATCAACTTGGAAGTGTCCAGCATGGATCATCAACACATACATTCAACCATGAATGGTCCACGTGACGCGCATCATGGAGGTTTCTGCTTGTCAATGACCCGATTGATGAATGATTCTTTACGGAGAATCAAGGCAACGACCGAGAGGGAGGAGACTAAATGCAAGGTTTCAGAGGCTGCTTGTGGGCGAGCTGTTCCCCGGGGTATGCCGAGCTGTGATTGTATCTCTGAAATCAACAAACGTCCTTCTGGTGTCGGTGTGAGGTCTGAGTTGTGATTGAGAGACCCCAGAACAACAAACCCAGGACTTTCACCCAGGACCGTTTGTGCCCCGAGTTAAACCTCGTCACTCTTTCGTTATTTTACCCATAAAAAGATATATTTTTAAGTAACTAACATACTTGTCCGAAACCAAACCACAGTCTTTCGCTCAGCCTCCGAATGGAGTTGCCAGAACCCAACCTAGGTGTTGCTTGTCGCTAGAGCTCGTCGTCTTCTTCGCTCCTTCCCTTCAAACAACGGGAGCAGCGCGGGTCACAAAGCGCTTGTATGTCGCAAGAGAGGCCCCTTTATTCAAGATGATTATTTCACAATAAAAGCTTTGAGAGTACAAATGAAGAGATTCTGTTCATGTTCTACATTCAGCTTCAATTCAATTCAGTTTTTTTGTATAGCCCATTCGCACACATTACACATTTGCCTCAGGGCTTTACAATCTGTACACATAAACATCCCTGTCCCATGAAGAACCTCACATCGGAAAAACTCCCAAACAACCCTTTAACAGGGGAAAAAGGGGAAGAGCAACAGAGGAGGATCCCTCTCCCAGGATGGACAGGTGTAATAGATGCCATGTGTACAAAAGGAATCATTACACACAAATTAAAACACAGTAACAACACAATCAATGAATATGACAGAGTGTATGAATAGTTGGTAGTAGGCATGGACCACGATCCAGACCTCCATGCTCCATCAGGCAGATGGAAGCAGAGAGTAGGATACATATATGGACATTGGAACTGTAGTAATGCTGCTGCTATTATGTCGATATACAGTCACACTTTCAGCGATTTTATTTGCTGTGAACCGCACGCAGAAAAAAAATAGGCGTGCCCTTGAATCTCTAGATTCATTCAGGCAGTGTGGCCCGGGCGATGGATGGTGAGGTCTCAAGATACCTGCTCTCCATGCACATTTCATTTTTTAATTCTCAGCTTGGATGGATCCACTTTTTCAGTTACAACCACAGCGGTGCATCTGAGGACAGCTAAACTGTTATTTTCTTGGGCACCAACATATTTCAAAAAGGCTCACGTTCACCAAACACACCGAGTTCAGTTAAAAATCACACATGGATTTCCCCGAGTGACTCTCACTTGTTTTCTGTCCTCTGTAATGCACAATGCAAGCATTTTGTGGAGATGGAGTGTACGCAGGCACTCATCCAGGAGTTGTTATTAAGCTTTGTGCATCGGCGTCGTAAAACAATAGTAAAGGATTGACTTCATAGATTACACTCCAGACGTAGACCTCAGAGCCATTATCATATTTTTATTATTATTATATTTCAGCTCCTCGGTTGGCCGGTTGGTTGAATGATTGGCGAGTTGGCTGGTTGGCTGTAATAAGCTGCAGATCAGCAGTATTGAGTTCGTCGAATATGGTAGAATCTATTAGTTCTGGGGAATTTCAAGAGAATGTGCAAATGAAGCCGACACTATCAGCTGGCTGCACACCTGGGGGAGAGAGAGGACGTGAGGGGGGCGAGAGAGAAAGGGGAGAAAGGAGGCGAGAGAGTGTTACCACGATGCCTAATGTGGTGTGTAATGCCGTTTTTCTGTCCGTGATTGGCTCTATTTAACCCCTCCTAACCCCCCCCCCCCCTCACACCTTCCTCCAGCTGGATGACTGGCTGAGCTTCTCCCAATTTACAGCTCGTATATGAGGAAGTGGACTTTTGCTGTTATCTCCACTTGCTCGTGGAAGGAAATCCATCTTTATCTGTCCTGACCCAGTCGCTGTGACCGGGCCGTGCTGTCTCAACCCCATCTACTGGGAATCAGCACAAACCACAACCCATCACTGGTCACACAGAGGGACATTTGGATAAGAGTGTTAGGGTTTGGCACGGAGTGCGAACCCAAGCGCAGAACCAGAGGCAGAGACAGGCGTTGTACAAAAACCCCTAGAAGGGTGTATTTATTATAGGGATAGATAATTGTCCAAGGGGGATAGGAGAGGAGTAGTCCGGGGCTGTGGAGGTTGGCGATGGCGTGGCGTGGGTTTGCGTAGACCGGTGGTAGAAGAGCTGATGATCCCACGGAGATCTACAGTACGATCCAGCCATGTGATGGAGGGAGAACCCGGGGTTTTATCCTGAAGAGATGATTAGTGAATGGAAGGCAGGTGTGCTGATGACCAAACGGGGAGCAGGTGTGTGTAGTTGGAATGAAGGGAGCCGGAAACCACGCCCACGCCAGCCAGGAAGGTGAGGAAGTGAAGCAAAAACTAACAGTCAGGCTGGGGCCTGACAAAGAGAAGTGGAGAAAGTGGTGCAAGAGAAAAAGAGAGATTGAACTAATGAAATTATGATTTATTATTATTATTATTTAACCCAACACCCACATTACAAACATGTCATTTTCATTAAATTTCAGTTTAAAATTAGATGAGATAGCTGCAGATCCAATCACCAATGCCATGAGAAAAAAAAAAACAGAGGACAATAAGGTGGATTCTTTTTTGCCCCGAAATGTCGAATAGCCTATACTGTCAGCTGTCGTATTCATAGGGGATTAATATTCGGGAGAATGTGGGTGATTAAACATTAGTCACACTGAGCTGATCATTCATAAGCAAATTTAGTTCGGTCCAAAACAGAAAGGGTTTGTATTTGTCTCTCCATCGAGGATTTGCACACAGCCTCAGTCCAAACATATTTCTGGGTACCATGCCACGATTGCATTGTTTTACTTTCTCCAGACACCTTTCCATAACCTTTTGTACTGAACCTTTTTTCACCTTTTGCCTCTCATTATACCCCCTTTAAACCAGGCATTACAATGCAAGCTATATCTGGATATGATGAGGATAAGCACTCGTTAATGCCACATGTAACTGCATGCAGACTGCTTTGGATTCAGCTTCAGCCAGACCGATGCGATTTGCTTTTCAATCAAAGTGCATTCTGCTTGTTTTTCTCGGTACTAATGGGATATGTTGATTCAGATTATATTCATGAATGTGTGATGTAAATGGAATGGATTTCGTCAGTGCCTTACAAAACTACTATTATGTCTTCAGCCAATAATTTCGGACATGTTATCCAACAAATTCTCAGCACAAGGTCCACTTAAATTTCACTAACATCTTGTAACCGGCAAATGGACTTTTGCTCTGTTGTCGTGGAAATGGTTTAGTTATCATCATGTGACCTACAGATTTAACTTATGATAACAGGTGGTGAGTTGAGATAACCCCTGGAATCCATGTCTGTTTAAGGATGTTCTCTGCGGTTGGATGTGAATGTCCTGCTGGATGTTTCTCAGGTTTTCAACTTACTAATGGGTGCATGACCTTTGACCTCTTCCCAGTGGATTTTTTGCCAGGTAGTATGGTGTTCACAGATATCTGCTGTTGTCTATTTCTGGTTATCTTTTCTTTCTCTTGTCCAGAGTCCTACATCGAGCAGACCATGCACGAGGAGGATGGAGAGGGGTTCTTATGACCACAAGGAGTAGAAAAGGAGAATCCCACAATGATTTAAGACCAAGACCAGAACTTAAAAAACAATGATAACCACCAGAGACATCCCAGTGTGACTTTTGCAACTTGGCTGAACATTTATCCCAGTCATTCAACATCTCAAGATGTCTGCAACTACCAGGAGGCAACCTCCAGTCCTGCAGATGTGGAAGCGAAATGTGCATTCTCTATACTGGCCAGCAGGGCGGCGACTCCTCCGGTTGCAAAAAGAAGCCTGATTGTGCAGAAGTCTATGAGAAAAGGACTCTACTTCTCTCTTGATGTATTCCCTCAGTGAACAACATTGTGAACATGAGTGTACGGTCACTACGTCACTCCTCTGCAGTCCATATAGCTCTAATTGTCTTACAACACAAGTGTTAAAAGAAACAATGCTTGATTGGATTTCCGTCCTCTAGGTAGAGCACCGGGTTCATGTTGGCATCTTAATATCAGTCTCAATCCATTGGAAAAGGCTGTTACTGTTAATTTTCTTACATCGTGGGGAATGCTTACGATTGGGAGTTGCCTAGTTCGATACAAATTGCACGTTAGTAATAAAAGACCGCAGTTCAAATGAAACCTTCACGTGTTTTGTCCTTCACAGCAGATGATTGAACGCCACTGCTCTGACAGCGTCATGCTAAAAACTTACGACAATACAAAACACACCACAGGGTATCATCTAACTCAATATAGCTGTCTAAAAAGCATTTATTGTGAAAATCCATGTATTTTGCAGTTGCAAAAGTAGCAGGTCATGAATTTCACCACACAGACCCGTGAAATGAATATATGGTGTTTTGGGAGGGAAACCCTTCAGACATGTGTTTAGGGAAAAATGGAATATACAGTTTGGTATATTCTCCGTGACAGCAACACAGTGCAGTTCAATTTCACATCGCGAAATGACTATTTAAAGAGCTAATACATTTTTCTTTGTATTCTCCCCCTTTCTGTCTCCATTTCTCACACTGTCACTCCGTGTTTAGCCCATAATGCCCAGCCACTCCTCTCTCTCTCTCTCTCTCTCTCTCTCTCTCTCTCTCTCTCTCTCTCTCTCTCTCTCTCTCTCTCTCTCTCTCTCTCTCTCTCTCTCTCTCTCTCTCTCTCTCTCTCTCTCTCTCTCTCTCTCTCTCTCTCTCTCTCTCTCTCTCTCTCTCCTCCTCACTCTTCCGAGTAGAGCCCTATAACCAGCAGTGATTTGATTACTCTGCGTAGCGACGGTCTTTCTTTGTTATCAGCCTTCATAAATGTTTAAGGGGCATTAAGGAGATGCAAACAGAGCAGACGGACAGGGGGGTGGGGTGGTACCTTAATGCTTAAATGACCATTACCCTTCTCCATTTACAGATTAAAAGCTTTACTTTGTTTCCTCCTCCTACCACTCATCTTCCCCTCGCTCCCCATCATCCCGCTCCCTGCATTTGTCTCTCAGGGCTCTGGAGAATCATTTTTGTTTAGGTAGATGACGGCAATGAAGAAGGAATTAGACAGACGCGGAGTAGAGGAGGAGGGACGAACGGGAGGAAAGAAAAAGGCTAACATTGGTTTTAATAGTAGTCTGATGAAATCATTTTATTAGGTGAGATCTGGATCCATTTATTCACGGCCGATACAATGGCTACGACGCAGTGTGGCTGTAGATTTGGTTGTCGACTGATTCTTATGAGAACAAATACCACAGGAGTATGAATAAACTGTTAGACAAATAGTATTGGTAGTAGAGGTGGTTTATAAATCCCTTCTGGATATCTGAGGTCCTCTTTTATAAAGTCCCTGAATGTGAGTCCAGATATCTGGTTTCCTTTCACTATCCAAACCTGATCCTGGATCAGCTTCATCATCATCGCCTGTCTGCTGGACTCGAGGAACCTAGTGTAGCCTACTAGTTGAGCTAGTCCTCCTCTTGCCCCACCTCAGTGTCACTCACAAACAAACGCCCAAAGCATCTCCATGCTTGTCTGAAACCTCCCCTGCCTGCACGGAATGGCAGGGCTGCATCCGGCAATCTTCTAAATTGTCCTGAACAATGAATTCAAGAAGTCCACTTGTGGTTAGCCGGGAGTGTAGAGGTGTGAAAGGAAACCAGGGTTTGACATTGGGATGTCCTCGCCCAATGGGATTACTTGCAATGGGAGGGAAACAGGACTGGAAGCATTAAAAGACTTCGATGGACTGGTTTGTAGAAATCACTCCAAAACAACAATCGATCACAGTTACTCACATAAGTAACATAAATGAGTAACAGTTGAAGGGTAGCTCCAGCAACAATGAGAACTTATAGCTGAACGTTGTGTATACTACTACCCTTTGCAGTTGAACAAGTAGGAGTTTAGAATCAGAACAGTAGTCACATTTTCACTCTTCCTTTTCATTTTCAAAAGCCTGTGCACATCTTAGTGTGTATACATCGGAGTGAAACACATTTAATTCTTTTTGGGAGAGACTGTCTGAAAGTCTCTCTCATCCTTGTTTGCACGATTCATGGAGTTACGATGACAAAGGCACGTAAAACTCATCAAGCTTTTGGAGAGAGACTAGGAAGGGAGGGCAGCCAGGAAAGAATATGCTGGAAGGCGTATAGTAAAGATATGAACACAGCCTGTGGATGTGGTCAGACGCCAAGTTGAATGACATCCTGATTTCCTTCAGATCTTTTTTCAAAACTGCATGAACACAAAACCCTTCACTGGGCATCCCAAAACATACCCGCCAATCACAGCGTAGGATGAGCCCGCTCTCATCAAGGCCTGATAACCATCCAGCTGCAACTCTCATGCCACTGTTTCAGATTGCCAAATTTTCAGGAGATATCCATTTCTAAAACGTTCCGTTTCTACGTAAAAAAACCTGCGGAGCTAACGGAGTACATTAGCACAACATTTAGTCGCGTTAGCACTTATTGCACGTGCTACACTAGCTGCAGACGGTAATAATACTAATTGTATACTCTCCTTTATCTTTTTTTTATGGTTGCAGTAAGGAATGAACAACTACCCAGCTGTATGGGAACATTGTGTTCTACCGCAACCGCCAGGTGATGTGTTGGTTCGGTCGGCATGAGCGTCCATCTTTATCTTTTCCACCTGCAAATTGTCGATCCTGTCTGCTTCTCTCTGGAAATAGCTTTTTTTTCGTTAAGTAAGTCACACTATTTATTCAGGGAGGCAGTGATGGACAGTGTGGGCTCTATGGCAGCTCCTCTGACAGACTAGCAGTAGGGGGCGGGGCTAAGTGAAGGGTCAACTGTCAAGATTGTCATCTCAAGCGCCTTGTTATTTTACATGAAGGTATTTTCAGTTTTACAGTCAACTGTCAACATACATGCAAAGGGGAGAAGGGAAATAAGGGAGGACAGAATGGAGTGAAAGAGTGGGTTTCAAATGTACAGTGAGAGAGGAGAGGGGAGGGGGGGTGGGGGTGGTATGAGATCATCAGGGACGGAGGTGGATTTGGAGGTAAAGAGAAGCTGAGGCCTGAATGAACAGGGTCATTGGTGAGAAATGAGCCATAGAGGCTGAAAATACACAGCGCTACTTCTGGAGCTGCTCCTCAGAGACTGAATTGCAGGAGACATACACAAACACACGCGCACACACCCCCCACACACACACAACACTGACGTCTGTAGTTGTGCGTGGACACAGACAGAATCCTTCCAGCTCTTTCTGAAAGACACACAGTGGTTTGCTGAGGAGCCGCCGGATTGGTTCGGATTTTTGCCAGTGGGGAAGGAAACCATCTGATTATTTCATCGGGCTTGGAATGGACATCTCACCGAGCTTGGTGCAAATGTGTGCGTGTGTTTTGGTACTTCTATCTTTAGGAGGACTTTTAGTGAATGTTTTAGAGCCATGCAACGACAATTTATTAGCCAGATGTCCAAAGTGTTGTCCGGCATCTGGTCTTTAGGCTTTAAAGTTAAGTTTATAACCCATGACGCACAAATAAATGCTCACTCCACTACTTTCCATCACAAATTGCTAAAACACCATCGTGATTCAACCTTTATGAAATTTTTTATTTATTTTTGCTGCTCCAAACACCTCAGGCTCATATCACTGCGAACCAATGGCGCACAGCACAAGACCATCGGGTGTGGCGAGTGATTTGTGGTAATTTTCGTGGCCCGAGGCGCACAGCGTAACTGCAGCAGAGTTCTCACACAGCATTAGTCAGACTACATTAACAGCTGGCGTGGCGATGACCAATCAAATCCCCCCGTGTCCTTCCCTGTAAAAGGAGGACCCTATCGGAGCGGAGTGGAGGAGTCACCTGTCCAAGTTGGACTCCAGTGTCCTTATGCGCAAACATCCCATAATATATAAACTGTCTTCTGATGAGACGGAACATTTAGTTACTGTGTTGCTCGGCTCGTAATGGAACAATGCAGCAAATGGGAATTAATAAAGGATGAGGTCAGTATCTGTGGACGACTAGCGTTGCAGCACATTGTGCACATGAACAGAATTCAGACTACAGACATGACTTGCTGTGGACGTTGGTGGGGCTTTCAATGTCAATCCTTTTATAATATCTCTGAAACCGCGTGCGTTTTCTTTCTGAATGACACAGTCCTGTTCTCTACTTTGAGAAGAAAAGGGCCTGGCATCGCTTTTGAATACTCAAACAGGGATTGGGCCCAAATAGAAAGATTACTTACACTACCGTTCAAAAGTTTGGGGTCACTCAGAAATGTCTTTATTTTTCAAAGAAAAGCACTGTTTTTTCAATAAAGATAACATTAATCAAAAATACACACTACACATTGTTAATGTGGTAAATGACTATTCTAGGTGGAAACGTCTGGTTTCTAATGAAATATCTCCATAGGTGTATAGAGGCCCATTTCCATCAACTATCACTCCAGTGTTCTAATGGTACATTGTGTTTGCTAATCGCCTTAGCCCTTGTGTTGCCTTCGGGTCAATATGACCCGATTCAATGTTTAACCCTCCTGTTACCTTTATATTTACTAACATATTTTACCCTTGAGTTCAATATGACACCAGCTATTAAAATCTCCAGAAAATTATTAGAATTAATATTGTTTTCCAAGTTTAAGTGTGAGGTACTTTATGTTTGTTTGTTGACTCCCGAAAGAACACCGACATTAAACATTGAATCGGGTCAAATTGACCCGAAGGCGACAGGAGGGTTAGAAGACTAATATCTGATTAGAAAACCCTTGTGCAATTATGTTAGCACAGCTGAAAACAGTTATGCTGGTGATAGAAGCTATACAACTGGCCTTCCTTTGAGCTTGAAGTTTGAAGAACAAAATTAATACTTCAAATATTAATCAATATTTCTAACCTTGTCAATGTCTTGACTATATTTTCTATTCAATTTTCAATTCATTTGATAAATAAAAGTGAGTTTTCATGGAAGACACGAAATTGTCTGGATGACCTCAAACTTTTGAACGGTAGTGTATGTTATTTATTGAAGATTCAACAGGTGGCCATGAGTCATGTGACAGGAAAACATGCAACTGAACACCACGTGAAAACGACGACAAACTGGGAAAAACAGCAAAGGGACTAGTCTGGTATCAGGGGAGGCAGCCATCATGAAATGTAAAAATCAAACAATGATCAAAAGCCACCTTGCAATTTTTAACAGCCCCCGCAGTCATCACTTTATCCCACAGCCTTGCCTCGATCTCCAAAAGGGACACATTTATAGTTTTTCTTTTTTTGGTTCAATGATAGCGAACCCGCGTCCGGATACGGGTCTGGAATGTGATCAATGGACCTTGCAAGTATAGCAAAACAAGCAGTGTTTGCAATGTTTGTGTGTGCTTGTTTTCCTTTGTGCCAACGTGAAATGAGTTTTTAGATATCGGTGTGTTTTCATCAGTCCCACACTGACAGGCTCTATTAAAAAGCCCCTTGGACTCATTCTCGTCACAGTTTGACGGGAGTAATTTCAACGCCAAGCGGGATGACGAGATGGAGAGCAGACAGCAGTTAACACGTCATCATCAGACCAATGCTAACGCGTCGGTTTTTGGGCTCTTGGGCTCTTGGGCAGTAGATAAAATCCACAGGGAAAATAATTTGCCTCATATGGATTTTAGAAGAGCTCAGTAGTGCTTTTCTTCGTTTTTAGTGAGCTGGATACGGGAATGAAGGTATTGTTACTGAGACTTGGATCTTGCTGTATCAGGCCATTTGTGCACGCTGCAATCTGTCCTGTACTTAAAACTACGGCCTGAAGGAAAATCAATTTGCCAGTAAAGTCGATTCAGATTACAGCTCTCGCTGCGTATCGTACGTGTGTATCAATATGCATGTGCATGCTTATTGCTGCGGCCATATGTTCGGGCAAATGCCTTCCCCAGCGAGTGGGAATATCACTCTGCTGTTTGGAGACTTGATTAATGCAGACTCTTTCAGATGCACAGGAATCCTTTTGTCGCCCATCTGTATGCACCACATGCACATCTTCAAAGCAACAGTTAGCGCGGCTGTCAATCTCATTCAGCAGGTGTAGTACATCACTTTTGTCCACTGAAGTCCTCATATCTCCTATTTCTTGGGCTTTTCACTCAAAAAAGTACACTTTCAACTTTTTTAACTCAGACCTTTTTCCAAGGAACCATCTATTTCTTTAGCTCATGTGAAAGCAATGGGATCAGTGTAATTTTGTAGATGCAAGCTTTTCACATGAAACCATCCATTCAATTCTTCACAAAGTACAGCAGCCCGACTCAATTTGGTCAAGGACATCTTGAAAAACAGCTGGCCCAGAATCAGTCCTGTCAACAACCGCGGTCGTCTAAATATACGTTCCCATTTAATGAAACTGAACAAGTCGAGGGGGAAATTATTTTCGCAGATGCGGTGAAGCTTTGTGAATTGACATAGAGACAAAGCAAAACTGCTTCGTAAGATTTAGTTAAATATTATTGTTTTATTGTTTGGTTTCAAATAAGATACATCTGTTGCTTAATATAAATTACACACTTCCCTGTTTACTGTACATTATATACTAAAGTTACGTAGGTCAGTTCCATAAAATCAAAAGGAGGGTTTGAGTGCCATATTTCCCCACTAGAAATGCGGGGCTACTTGTGGTTCCTAGAGTCCTAAAAAGTAGGATGGGAGCCAGAGTCTTCAGTTATCAAGCTCCTCTTATATGGAACCAGCTTCCACCATCAGTCCGGGAGGCAGACACAGTCACCTCATTTAAGAGCAGACTCAAGACTTTCCTCTTCGATAGCGCTTATAGTGAGGGCTGAATCAGGTTTAACCTGGTCCAGCCCCTAGATATGCTGCTATTGTAAGGTTCTGTTCTGTGTGTACTGTGTCTTCTCTGTGTCTCCTCTGTCTCCTTGATTGTGTCATTCCCTGCACCTGCCCTCAGCCACTCTCGTCTCGTTAATGTCTCATGTCATACATCTGTTTCCATGTCGTACACCTGTTTCCCCCCCTATATATTGGGCCACTCTTTCCCTTGTCTTTTGCTGGACTGTTGTCTTTTTTCCATCGTCCTGTGTTTCATGAGTTTACCTGATACTGCCTGTTTCGACCCTGCCTGCCTGCCCGCCCTGAACCCTGATTCTCTGCCTGTCCCTTTTTGGAATTTGTTGTGTTTTTGTTGTAACCTGTTTTTTGCCTCATTAATAGGGATGAGAATTGATAAGATTTTAACGATTCCGATACCTTATCGATTCCTGCTTATCGATTCGATTCTCTTATCGATTCTTTTGGGCAAGGGGTGAAAAAAAGAGCACAAACGGGTTTATTCACATTAATTTTCTTTTATATAATGCTGCACACACACAGTATGTATACATACACATTTACTTTTTTTAAATAAGCAAAAACATTTATACGATATTACTCTTGAACTTAAAATAAAACTTACATAACTTAAATAAAATGTATTCTGTTTAATTTAAACATGTTCCTAGAAATTACAGTGCTCCTTCCTTTTTAAAGGGTATATGAACTGAGCTGCCAAAAATGAAACTAGCAGTGGCAATACCAAGTGTCATCAATTGTATGGATCATCAACAATTCTTGTGCAGAAAAATAAGCATGTCTGCTTTCTCCGGGAGGATACGCGATCTCTCAGGACTTATTGTGTCTCCAGCCGTGGAGAACTCTCTCAGATGGGGTGGAGGATGAACACAAAGATATGAGGAGGTGTACAAGACGCCCAGACAGACCACCAGCCTCTGAACCCGTCTGACTCTGAACCTCATCAGCTACATTGGATGGCAATGGAGATTATTTATATAGTGAAAGCTGGTTTACACAATGAAACAAATGGCACTAACAAAATCGCTGAATTTGCTGAGCTGACATAAAGCCACATGAAGAGGGGAGGCGAACACGACCTCTGCCTCAATGTAGGGGGCTGACAATGGAAGATTCTGTAGCTAAGCTAGCGTAGCTATATGCTAAGTTTAATAATGGATTAAAAATCGATATGCTCAGTTTAATAATGGGTTAACACGATAACCGATCAAACATTTCTCAAAACTGGACTTCCAATCCAAATGTGAAGTGATCAATAACGGAGACCAATGCGAGCTCAAGAAGATAACACAATAAAGGCAAATGGCTTCACACAGTGAGTGGTTGTGATCACTTTGGAGGGACAGAAAGAGATGAAGAACACATGACATTCCTGTCATTTAATTCGTTCAAATGCTTCTTCATATTAGTTGTATTTCCTCAAATAGATTTTGAGCCAAACTTTATGTTTGCTGCAGTCTGAAGAAACTAAAAAGTTTGCAGCATGCTAACGCCACAGAGATCCCAAACAGTTATTGAAGTTTCGATCCACACTGAGCACCTATCTCCTCTTATCTCTCTTTCAGGAAAAATGTCTCTTCAACGCACATTGATAACTCTACTTCTTCCCCGGAGTTTTTGTGCTTTCTCACCTCACATGTTTCCATTGATCATGGCTGTGTCTGGAGCAGGCCCTGCCTCCTGGCGTCCTGTCTCCTTGACCCTGCTTCCTCACTCCTGTCCCATGGCCCGTACCTCCTGCTTTATTCCCCCCCCATGGCCCTCCTCTCTACCTATAGATTATAAAGCCCTCCAAGGCTAATTTGTGATTGTGAGCTATACAAAATAAACTGAATTGAATACAGTAGGAAAGTAATAAATAATCCAAATCCCAGATAATTCCTAGACATCAGAGCTGAGTGCTGTTTAGTACTTTTGATCAATTTAGAAAAGTTGTTAATATTACTCCTCAATTCCGGCGCACTGCTGACAGCTCTTAAGAATAGCTTCACGACAGCTTGACAACAACGTTGGTCCCGCCCCTGGTGGGTGGGGAGATGGATGGGTCCAACAAACAGTGATCTTTCAGCCAATCGTTCCCCAAGTGAAGAGAGAAGTCAATGTTGATTTATTTGTCATGTAACTTGCATGGTGTAGTTCCGTGACTTCCGTGGTTATTTTAACCCAAACGACAAACGACTATTTGCCGAAACAAATTGAAGTAGTTTTATTGCCTGAACCCAACTAAATATTTCACAACCTATTCTCAAACCTAACTGAGTTGGTGTGTTACCAACTGAACCTACGTAAGTATTTCATGACCTTTTCCTAAATCTAAACAAATACTCTTGTTGCTTAAACCTGACTAAGCTGTTTCCTCTGAAGACGGATATTTTGAAAAGATTCTATGCATGTAAAGAGTTGCCATTTTAAAGATATCATACCTCCTATGAGGACACGCTGATTGGTGGACTACTTTTTAATCAAGAGACCTTTATTTCATGACACAATGACTGATGAGTCATTGGACTCGAATAGCCAGATTCAAAGGGTCTTGACCCAGGCAACTAGATTATAGCAGAAGCTGTTGGAGTTTTGGTTTTGTGACATAGACCCAGAATAGAGGAGATCCACATCTACAAGACTGACATTAAAGGTAATATGTTTTGCAAAAAACAAATGTGCAATAAAGAAATGTTTAACCCTCCTGTTACCTTTCGGGTCAATTTGACCCCATTCAATGTTTAACGTCGGTGTTCTTTGGGGTCAATTTGACCCCAGGCTGTTTTTCACTGTGTCAAACATATAAGAAATATCAACTTTTTTATTTATTTAAAGGGCTATTTAGGTAGTCAACAAACAAACATAAAGTACCTCACACTTAAACTTGGGAAACAATATTAATTCTAATAATTTTCTGGAGGTTTTAATTGCTGGGGTCAAATTGACCCAGAGGGTAAAATATGTTAGTAAATGTAAAGGTAACAGGAGGGTTAAGCAGTGAGAAGATTCTCCATCACATCCAAGTAAACTAAACCGTGACTATGAAGTTAATGTGCCGACTCTCATCTTTAATTTGAGGGTGTTGATCACGTTCCTCTGCAAGTCGTCATATGGTTTTCTTAACCCTTGTGTTGCCTTAGGGTCATTTTGACCTGAATCAATATTACACCCTCCCCCCGCCTATGGGTCATTTTGACCCGATTCAATGTTTCACCCTCCTGTTACCTTTATATTTACTAACATATTTTACCCTTTGGGTTCAATTTGACGCCAGCAATAAAAACCTCCAGAAAATTATTAGAATTAATATTGTTTTCCAAGTTTAAGTGTGAGGCACTTTATGTTTGTTTGTTGACTACCGAAAGAACACCGACATTAAACATTGAATGGGGTCAAATTAATCCTAAGGCGGGGGGAGGGTGTAATATTGATTCGGGTCAAAATGACCCTAAGGCAACACAAGGGTTAAGTCTAGATTTCTTTAGCTAAACTAGTGCTCATGTGAACTGATGTCAGTGAAGACACTCCTAATGTTTGCCCTGTATGCTGATAATGATAATTATAGCAGTAGATTCAGTTGCAGACTGGACGTTTTTTTGTACCGACTAACGTGGGAAAGTAGGCAGAAGTACATAAGCCTTCATTGCTGTCGCAGTGTTTCACTTTTGAACCCACACAATATGTCTATAATGTGTAAAGGGAACATATGCATTCGATACAGTTTATATATCAAACCTGTTCTGGTCCGGAACCCTTGGCGTCCCTTTGGTTATAGCAACAAAACTACTGGGTTAGGTTTAGTAGAAGATTGTGGATTGGGGTCCAATAAGAAGGAGCAGCTGATACTGACATGGACGGGTTACATGGGAATGACTTGAAAGCCTGGAGCGTCTCGTAGAGATTCTGACTGGTGCCTCGAGCGTCTTTATCAGAACCCAAAGGCTGACAGAACATTAGTGTTTGACCATGGATGTGAAGAGCCTTAATTCACTTCATTGATTTAGCTGTATTGGCTCCAGCAAATTGGATTTGAAACCAAATATGATGCATTTACTTTCAAATCCAATTAGCTGCAGCCAATACAGCAAAAACAACAACAACAACAACGACAAAAACAATTGCATGAATCTGCACTGCACACAACCATTAGGAGACATCAGAGAAGACACACTGGAAGTCAAGTTAAGGAAACGTCAGCTCGTACATTTATTTTAATATTCACAGGTAAACACAGCAGAAGCATGAAGTGTCTCTTTTCTTCTTTCAGCGGGGCGAAATGTATCAACGTATGATTGGAAATAGAAATATGTAACGCGGGGCCGCATGTATGGCCCCCAAGAGATACAACAGTTTATTTTACCAACACAGTTTGAAACCAATAAACCACTGATCCCTACCAACTGGAGTCTGTATTTTTTTCATGTTTTTTTTGTTGTGTGCGCAAGAGAGTCCGATTAGAGTCCATGTGCCGAAGAAACGGTCAAAGATTTACCAACAAACAGTCCAACAGGCGGCAAGCAAAGGACCAAAGGAGCGTGAGGATGGATCACACAGTAACATGGGGGGCGAGTGGGCGGAAGCCCGGTGGTGATGTTACTCCCTCACTCTGGCACTGTATACACAGACATGCTTTAGACAGGAAGTGTGTGTGTGTGTGTGTGTGGTTAGTGTTCTTTAAATGCAGTAGCCTACATGTATCTCCACCTGCGGCCGCTTGTCTTCAGGGCTTTAGTTCGCAGTACCCCAAAGGAAATGTTTACTTTTGACAGCATGAAAGCGAGAAAGAGAGGGATCTGTCCATTTCCACACACGGGGATGAAGAGCAGAGTTCTCTTCAAGTGACGGCTCAATCCGCGCCGCTGCCTCCCCTTCAGAGAGGAAACTTTTCATCGAGTCAGACTGTGCACACGCTCGCTCGCCAAAAAGCCAGTCTCATTTCCGAGTCTGTGACTGTGTGTGTGTGTGTGTGTCATCGCCTCAATCTCCACTCAATCGATGATGTCCCATTCAGCGAGGCACCTGTCGGGATAAGAGGTGGGGGATGAGGGAGGAGGGGGGCTCAGTCAATCAGGGGGGCGGGGGGGGGGGGTGGGAAGCATCAAAATGGCCGCCGCTCCCCTCGCCAGGTGTCGGCGCTTTGAAAATAATCAGACTTCCGAAGATTATTCAGCTCCATTTACCTTTTCGGGATCACCCAGGGTGCAGCTACCCAGGGTGAGACACGGGTAACCATGGCAACGCATGCCGAAGGTGACAGCTGGGAGAAGAAAAAAAACCCCAAAACATTCAGCCGGAGACAAAAAAGCGAAAGGCGGTTCTCAATTAGTCCAGGGAGTCCATGAGGGGGATCCCTGGGGTGGGGGGGGGCCTGGAGGGATCTCCAGGAAGTCCCAAACAATATGTCCACAAGATATTAAATTGTGCATAAACGATCCCAGTCACAGAGTGTCCACGAAGGAGACAGTTATGCAACTAAATACCAAATCAACAGCACATACATTATTATATAATAATAATAATAATAATTCATTATATTTGTAAAGCGCTTTTCAATGACCCAAAGACGCTGACAGAAAATGCAAAGCAAAAGAACAGACAAGAATGGGCAACATATAGAGACAAAATAGAACAGAACAACAAAACACAGTAGTCAGGGAAAAATAGAAGCAAAGCGGAGGGTTAGGGGAGAGGTGGTTAAGGGTAGGGAGGTCATACGCTGGGAGAAGAGGTAGGTTAAGCGATTTGAAGGTGGTAAGTGAAGGTGAGTCTCTGACAGGCTGGGGGAGGGAGTTCCAGAGACGAGGTGCAACTCGAGAGAAGGCTCGATCACCAAAGTGTTTGAGTTTGGACGGAGGAACAATGAGGGGGGGAGTGGATGAGGATCGGAGGGTTAGGGTAGGGCGATGGAGAAGAAGGAGGTCAGTCAGGTAAGGGGGGGCCAGGCAGTGAAGTGCTTTGTAGGTGAGGAGGAGCACTTTGAAGTATGGGTCTGGGAAATTGGTGAAACTCTTCAAACATTGATAATAACTTTCAAACGACAAGACATTGCACACAAATCCCTCATTACACACAGTATGACAGTTTAACCACAATGCAGAGCAGAAAAAGGAACACTAGATTATGAAAATAAATGAGATGCTTTGTGTTTTTGGGGGGGATATCAGAGTCTTTTGAGCAATAAGGTAAATATGACTTTTTGGGATGAAGATGATGACTCACTGGGGTCCTGTTGGGAAGAAGATTCCACACGTTGTTCCATACGCAGTGAAAACATCTAAATCATGAGACGTACAATGCACCATTGCTCAGTTTAATATGCTGCGGGGTGTTTCACTCGTCTGTATGAACAGTAACTTGTAGTCAGTGTTTACTGCTATTTGTTTGAAGTACCGCAGCGCGCCAATGATGGAGGGGCACTAACACAGAGTACGCTTGACACGTTCACAACGAATGGCCCCAGAACAGGCAACACGAGTCGGGCCAGAGAGAGGAAGAAAGAAGTGTTTGTAATAAATTTAAAATGAATATAACTGAATTTGGCTGTTCAGGGCGCTGCTTTGTGCTAAGCTTTAAAAATATGTGAGAATTAGAAGCTTCTGCTGGATTGGAGCTATTTATTTGTAGTCAAATAACTGTTTCTTTGATTTCATTTATTCTGGTAATTCTCAGAAGACAATTGTTGTCTTTTCATGACACATTATTGTGTAGGTTTATCTGCATTTTGACTAGATTGTTGGTGGATTATATTTCATTTTAGATCAAGGCATTTAAAGTCCTGTTTTCATTCCCCGTATCACTGTGAATGTGAAATAGAAAGTAATAGAGATTATATCAGATTTGAATAGTATCACGCTTAATTGATTAATTCATTTGTTAAGACAAATATCTGTTCTTATTTGTTTTTTAAACCTTTAGATGATCTTTCTTTAGTCTCGGTTAATTACTGCATGTAAATGCTCTATTTCTGAATGACTGCAGGCTCAATGCTAAAGTTTGGGCTCGAGGAACCACCAGTAGCAGTTCAGTTACATGTGACCTAATGAATCAATAAATTACTACTACTAACAATAATAATAATAATATTAATTATTATTATTAATCTATTATGAAGAAAAAAATGAATTAAAGAGTTTTGGTGTATTTCTTTACGTCATCCGGATGAAATTCAAAAGTCAAAAGTCACTTTAAATGTCATTTTTCAACTCCATAATCAAACTTTGGTTTCCCTTGACTGTCTTGGGATGAATGGCAAACACAACCCAAACCATCTGTATGGTTAGTGAGAAATCTTTATTTATTTTGGCTTTCACGGCTACGTTTCAGAGGGGCTTTTTTCTTCTTGAACGTCTCCTGAACCCTCAGTGCCAGACAGAGCAGGGACCCGGGACCTGGGAGAGAGAGAGAGCCGAGGGCGAGAAGAGCTGCAGGAATGTCATATTTAGCGACTGTGACTGTGTATGTGCATCTCTGGCTATCTGCGTGCATGACTGAGAATAAGCGGCGAACGTGTGTGTGTGTGTGTGTGTGTGTGTGTGTGTGTGGGCGTCAGGACCTACAGAGTGTGAAATGGAGCAGGGAGGTTCAGGCTTCAGCCGCGACACACTGCAACACACACACACACCGACACACACATCTCTCTCTCTCTCTCTCCGTTTCTATCTCTTGCCCCCTCGCCCCTTGATCCTCCTCTTGTCTCTGCCATCATTTCCCTGTCCTTCCCTTGCTTTTCTTTCCTTCTCCTCAACTTCTTCTGCATCTTCCCTTCATTCCTGCACGCGTCATCTCCCTCTGGACGAAGCTCTCCCCGCTGTGGAGTTAGTTCCTCCCCCTTTGCTCTGCCTTTATCTCTCGTTTGGATGCCGCATGCGCGCAGTAGCATGGAGAGAGAGAGAGGCAGAGAAAGAGAGAGAGAAAAGGGAGAAAGACAGCATCCCCATGTCAGGCCACTGATGGATTAGAATACAAACATACGGGAGGGGGGGAAGCAGACACACACTAGATGCTCAAATCTGACATGGTGTGTGTGCGTGTGCTTTTTGTGTGCGTAAATCCACGGCGCGCTAATAGAACAATACAACAAACGCTTCTTTTCAAGCACACACACACACTCACACACACATCCTCCTTCTCTCTCTGTCACCCTGGAGGCTTTCTCCCTTCCTCTTTCTCTCTCTCTCTGAGTTGATTTAACGCATGGCTTCTCTTCTTGTTTATTTCAGTCCATATTAATGTAAATCACCGGTGTCCACTCACTGCCTCCCTCCCTCCCTCCCTCCACCATCTCTCTCTCCCCCGATGTCCATCCCTCTTGTTGTCCTGCCACCGGGTGTCGGCCTGACGACAAACAGCAGAGACAACAATTAAATTGAACAATGGCTCCCGGGGTAAGAGGCTGCCGCTCCGGCCACGCCGACCAGACGCCTCGCCCTCCCCTGCTGATCTCAATTAACCCCCCAGGCTACTTCTATGTAAGGGAAAGATGGACGGTGGGAGGGGTTCGGAGGTCAGAGGAGACGGTTCATCCCCTCTGGAGCTCATCGACTGCCCGTCTCCCTCGCTGTGGACACAGAGAGCTCCGTCGACGCACTCCAGGGTAATCGGACTAGTCCTGCCCCTCGAGCAAGGCACTGGGATCCACCTCAAAAGCGGTTCAGTCGGCCAATAATGCTCCGCCGACTCGTTTCACGCACGGCGGAGCATCAAAGAGCCGCGTGCGACTGGTCCTGAGCCCAGATCACTGCTCTCTCCCACGTGTAATAACCCCGTTTAGTCTCACTGGTGTGATCCGACATCAAATAGAATCCTCAGACGGAGCTCCCGCTCAGGCCGAGGACGACCTCCAGCAGGCTGCGCCAGTCGAGACTCTTGGAACACATTTTTTTTCTTCCATGGAGTTTGAGTTGAGAGAACAATGCATTCCTCTGCAGATATCTGTTTATTGAAATTAATAAAAAGCGAGATCGCAGTCGGAGGATCGGTAATGGGACTATAAAACAAAGCCCGGCCTCGTTGCCGACAGATTCTGCATTCATACGGAGAAATCTAGTGAGCTTATCATATGACTACATTTATTCTCTCTCGGAGATTTCAAATCCCTCACGATACGGCAACTATAAATATCGGATTATCCCACAGAACCGACACAATCCTTCTATAAACGACAGCGGTACTTCTTTTCCACGAGCATGGAACTGGTTCTGTTCCAGTCCGCCCAGCGAGAGAACCACTCGGAGCATTCCCAAAACCCAAGTTACCGTGACGACGTGAGTGGGCGTGTCAAATACGACCAGAGGTCGTAAAGAGAGGATGGAGAAGGAAACAGCGGAGGAGTCAAGTGAGTAAAGGTGGTGCTCCTCTCACTGCAGTCCTGAATGATATTTCACCTTGACATGAATGACACATCCACTCCAACTGCTTTAATTATGACTTCATGTTTACAAGCGTAATCAGCTGCTCATGACAAATTATTACATCAATAACGAAACGATCTTTGAATTCAGCACAATGTGTGCGACCCGCATCTGAACTTTCTTCGTCGCATTATGCCACATTGGGAATTCCCCCGAACATTAAATAAGTCATCAGGATCGGTGTTGTGCTCCTCCGACAAGAGATCGGGAAAAGCGCCGGCAGAACAAACCGGCGGACGGCCGACGTCGCCTTAGAAGGGCGGCTCCGGAGCCTTCTCTCCCTCCCTTCTCTCCCTCCCTTCTGTCCCCTCCTCTTCCTTTTGTCCGAGGGGTGTGTTCAGACCGAGGGACCTTGGAGATTGGATGTGCGAGTGTGTTTTTATGTGTGTGTTTCTCAGCAGTTGCACACGGAGAGAAAGAGAGGTCAAAGTCCACCTCCGACCTGTCACGCCTCTCTCTCTCTCCATCTCTCCCCGCATCCTTTCATTCCCTCTGCTGTTTGTTTCCTCTGTGGCTCTAGAGCAGAAACCTCCTCTTTCCTCCTCTTTCCTCCTTCACCCTTCACTCGTCCCACCTTTGAGTCGGCGTCCCTTCTGTCTCTGCATCACACCCTTTCTTGCTTCCTTCTCTCCTCTTTTCTTCCTCTGCTGCCTTCTTTCACCCCCTTTCCTTGATGCTTTCTTAAGTATATATTCCCTTCTCCTCTCCTTCCTTCATCCTCTACTGTTTTCTCTCTTCACCTCTTCAGTTTCCTGTCAGATTTTTCTTCCTCAACTATAATCCATTACTCTTGCTGCTTTCGTAGACTATTTTCTTCCTCTCCCATTTTTCTTCATCTCTCTCCTATTTGTTTCCTCATTTGGTCTCCTATCATCTCCCTCCTCTCCTCACTCTCTTCCTTGCTTTCTTTCCAATCCCCTTTCCTCCCATCTTTGCCCCCCTCCTCTGCCTCCTTGCTCTCCAGCTTCATTGGCGCCCCTGCAGATGGAATTTGATTTTACACGTTCCAAGAAATATCGGGAATATAGAGAAATGAAATGGTGTCGGCAAAAGATTTACAAGACATAGAAAATCAAGAGCCGGCGATTCTCTCTGCTGTGTTTGTGCTCCAGGGTCTTTTCTGTTCTCGCTATAGTTCACTATTTCTATCATTGCCTGAAACACACACACACACCCACACATACGCACACACACAGACACACAGATGATAAAGAGATGTTGTCAGGGACTGATTACCAGCCTCCCAACTAAAAGCAAGTAACACATCAAACGCACAAAGACCACACAGGGACGTGGCCTTATTTTCTCCCCTAATTTTCCCTCCATAAATCTCTTTCTCCCCGACTCCTCCCTCTCCCTCACTTCATTTTGACGCTGTGTCGGTGTCAGAAGTACGGTGTGTGTTTTTCTGCCTGCTGGGGAGATATTTGCTTTGTTCTGCCGTTTTAGAGCATCTTGTTTCCGCTGTATTGTTGTTATTATGACGGCTTTATTCACATCGGTGCACATGGCAATGCGGGGGCCCTGGTCCTGAGTCCCCGTGGAGGAGAAATAGGGAAGGGTGAGAGCAATAAAGCAAAAAAGAGACGAATTGGCTAAATACGTTGTATATGTGTGTGTTGTGTATACGGCGCAAGACTATGAACAATTAAGGCAAAAAGCGTCACCGATTTTCTGTGCGGTCTCTCACATACGTGACAAACGTGGCACTGGATGTTCATCAAACGATGAGAGACAAGTGTGTAATTTGTCATTCGCCGCGGCTGTGGACGAGGGATGGCGGCGAGGGGGGAGGAGGATCCCTCCATCCGTCAGCGTGATAAAGTCAGAGTGAAGCATCGTCTATCAGGGCTTCAGTCATTGTTAGGGTGACCCGCGGACAGGTAAGTCACTAACGGCGGGACAAATCATCATCCGTCAATGAGTTCAAACAAAATGATAAATAACAACAACGAGGTCCGACTGCAGCCGGCGGGCGTTTCTTTGGGTTGTTCACATCCAAGCAGCCACTTTGCTCAGATCCTTTTGTTTCTCCTGTTTTCTGGCCCATCGTCTGATTGGCTTTAAACAAATGTACCATCCACGAGTCATTTTGAAATGAAAATGACCGTAACATTAAGACGGGCCAGAGGCCAATTGAAGGAGTTCGGAGTATGGATGCAGCAATTTTTGCCAGCTGGCAAAAATTGCTAGTTAGCAAAATTGTAATCACTTTTCATCACTCCGACTATAAAAAAAAGTAGCTATAATCGGAGTTTGAAGAAGCTATGAATAAATAACAGTATATAGGCTATCATAAATGTAATGTTTGTCTCAACAATGTATCCGTAACAAGTTAACCGGCTCAGTTCTTTCGCATGCTAACGCCACATGGAAGCGTTAACTATGACGAATGCAACATCAGAGACGATGTGTTTGTGTGCTAAGATGCCGACAGCCTTGTCGGTTAGCACGTCGCCTCGTTAGCCTGGTAAAGTACGCGAGGGTCGTGTGATAAGAGCATCGGGTGGTTCGCTGATAAATGGAAATGTAGCCCAGCTAGCTTGCTATACTTTCATCACGGTAGCCTACATTCTGAACTTCCTGCTCACGAGTTTTAGAATAGCTGCGCAAGCTATGCAGTCACTGCTGTTTCGCTGCTTGCAGTTTTTGTCTGTACGGTATGACAAGCTGATATAGTTATTTTGTAAACACATCATGTGTAATATTTGTGTGCCAACAACCCAACACTAATAACCAGCTATTTATTTCTGGACCTTGGGCAGGAACAGCTACGTGCTGCTCATCGTCTGTTGGCAGCGTGTGAACACGGAGCGCGACGAGAACTTTTCGTGCTCCCTGGATATTAATACTGGATATTAATATATGCCACTGCAGCTGCAGTCAGACCACGTTGGACAAAGTGCCATTTTCATAAGAAGGAAAGGAATCAAGCCAGGGCAAAAAGGGAGAAATCAAAAGGATGCTACTGACAAAATGTGAAGTCCATTTCTCCACGATGTTTCCCACAATTTTACAGCAATCAGTCCAGGATTGTTGGCAGGTCCATCATATGTGAGCGTGTGAGCATGTGTGTGTGTGTGTGTGTGTGTCTTCTCTGTTTCCTCTCTACTACCCCCAGCTGAGTGAGCCAGATAGAAGCAGAAAGAGTAGGATGGCTTCAGGAGGGCCGGCGGTGAGGGATGTGGCCCCGCCTGTCCCGCCGGGGGAGCCGAGGTTGGAGACGGTGGCCCTCTCCGAGTACAGCGGGATGACGTCAAACTGGCCACCTTCATCAATCACCTGCGCTGTCTGTGTCTGTTCCTCCTCTTCCTCACTCTCCACCACCTAACAGCGAGAAGACGGAGATAGTAGCAATCATTTCTCAATTAAGATTGTTTTCACATTTCACAATGCTTATATGAAAACAAAGCAGCAGCTACAGGCATCTTACGACTAAAGCAATTGTTCTCCTACACTCCCAAATGGTAAATAGTGAAGAGGAGGTTTGCGCAGGGCACTTAGTTATGATTTGGTAATATATAATACATATAACATAATTTTGAACAGAATATCAAGTTCTAAATTCAAACATTTAATTCGTAGAGCCCTACGGACAGACACATATTAAAGAAGAGGTACATTTGAAATGGTGTTTTAAGACTAAAGTTGATTAAACATAACTTCAAATAAATGATTTCAATTTGAAATGGACTTTAATTTATTTGAGTATAAAGTAAAAGTAAATGTTGTATTTAATTTATAAATGTAATATAAAAATCATTGAGGGATACATTATTGCGATAAAAACAAAACAAGTGCAGATTTCTTCATGTAATTCATGTAACAATTTAATTTGTAATAGTCTACAATTATATTAAAAAAAGGTCTGCTATTTCTATACAGCCCAGTAGACCTCGGCATCATGTTCATATTGGAATTATATTAATATTTACACGCCAACAGTGAGTGTGAACTGATACAGCACTTGGTGGAAAAGGCTCTGCTCTTTGAGAAAGAACCAAGAAGTGAGAGAAGTCCGCTCAGTGGAGAAAAAAGGACTCAAAATGTGAATGTGGATATTTATTTTGTCCATGTATTCTGTATAGTTTGTAGAACTAATACGGCATCCATGCCAGAAGTTGTGGCACAGAAAATATGACTGGCAAACATTTTCGTTGTTGCTCCCTAAGTTTCAAAATGAAAATAACTTTGTAATACAGATAATTACAAAATGATCAGCCTATTTTTGGGATTTTTTTTGGTGGTTTCCTGGTTTTAAAATTTTTAGCAATCATTTTGAAGTGCTTTCAAAAGACTCTTTGAAGAGTTTCTATTCAGCATCTGTTACAAACAGGTCATTTTATTTGGATAATTAAAAAAAATTAAAGTTTGTTGTGCTGATGGCTCTGTGTGGTTCTGTGAGAGAGCAGGTTGTCATCAGAGAATTGGCGGTTCATGTCTGTTTGTCCATGTCGTATGAATGTTAGTTAGAGTCCTGATGTACAGGTGGCATATCTGATTGTAGCCCCTCCCATCAGTGTATGAATGGGTGAATGATGACATGTAGTGTTAAAAAGCTTTGAGGGGTGGAAGACTCAAAAAGAGATTTACAAGTACAATGTGTATTGCCATGTGCAAATATTAGAAATAATTACTTTTAAAAATGTAGAATTTTTTACACTTTTCAACATTACAACGTCTTGAACTGATGTGTTCAACAGTTTTAATCCTAACGATATCGTTTACATTTACATTTTTTTTCCGGACATTTGGCTTTCAGAAGCAAACAGACACAGAGAATAGAGATTATTGAACAGAGCTCTGCCAATAGAGCTGAGATGCCATGTTTTTTTATCTCACGTAAGTGTAAAATCATTTAAAATCATTTTTCATTACATTCATGTTAGTTTTGCTATCAAACACGATGCAGAATATATCTTGCGTGTCCTTGTACTTTGTGCGGGATACATCTCTATTTCAAACTTTTGGAGCTGTTGATGAAATATGATTCACGGCAGAGTTACGGGTGCTGACTGTTGAGGACGCCCAGCTGTTCGGCCTCAATGATACGCACTCACATCTGGAGGAGCCCCAGGTTATTGTGTGCCGGTTGTTCCTCCACACATAATAATAAAGCACTCCATCATTTCTTTTAAAACGCTCCATCTGATACCTGCTCGTTTGATTGCGTATCAAATTTTTTGGAACTGACGTTTTTTACGGCTCATTTTGAACTTTTCATCATCCGGTCTGACAGTCGCACAAATAAACAAGGCTGTTGTCTTGATCCCCGGCGGGCTGCGGGAACAGATGGCGGCGACGTTTTTCTCTCCTTTTGTAAAATGTTGTGAAGTTAATTTAGTTCATTAGCATTGGAATAGATGTCTGAAATGTATTGTGCGGTTGACAATCATTTTAAAGGAAAGCCGGACCAGCAAGTATAGAGCACAGAACTTTTCCCCAGCCTGCACGGTGGTTATTCTTAGTCGTCATCTTCTACTTAGTGTCGTGTGACCTTTTCTTTGATCTGCTGCTATTATAACACACTTGTGGGGGACAGAAAAAAAAGCCTGAAGAACATTAATATTTCTTTGAAGATAATTGGAAAGAAGAAGCCATTCTTGGATTCTTTTCAGGACGCAGCACATGTCATGTGAACATGTATACAGTTTTTTTTCTCATGCTGTCTTTCACTGTAATAAGAATACAGTTGTTATTTTAAAAAAAATTCTATTAGTATGTTAATTGATGAATGGACTTGGATTTCGATCGCGCCGTTCTAGTATTTCATACAACATCATTCACCCACTCACACACGGAAGGCAGTGGCATCGGGACTATCGCATTCAAACCCCATTCATCCAAATGGCACATCCTTCGGAGCTACTTGGGGTTAAGCTGCGTTATTCGTTGCATTGCCTGATAACGGGTTGGATGGGTTTACAGTGGGATAAAAAAAGGTGTTCTGGCATTTATTCTCTTCATCAATTTGTTCATGTTTAACCCTTGTGTTGCCTTCGGGTCATTTTGACCCGATTCAATATTTAACCCTCCTGTCGCCTTCGGGTCAATTTGACCCGATTCAATGTTTAATGTCGGTGTTCTTTCGGGAGTCAACAAACAAACATAAAGTACCTCACACTTAAACTTGGAAAACAATATTAATTCTAATAATTTTCTGGAGATTTTAATAGCTGGGGTCATATTGACCTCAAGGGTAAAATATGTTAGTAAATATAAAGGTAACAGGAGGGTTAAACATTGAATCGGGTCATATTGACCCGAAGGCGACAGGAGGGTGAAACATTGAATCGGGTCAAATTGACCCTAAGGCAACACAAGGGTTAAACAAGCGTTTAAACTGAGCGAGGCCATAAACAATGATGAGGATTAGTAAAATACAGCTGTAAAATGTTTTATATATATATAAAAATATGTTTTAAGATCGGGTTTGGATCGGTACTCTGTATTGACAAATTTGCACGTTCAGGTTTCGGAGCATCTTCAGTGGAAAGACACACAGAACACATTGCAGTCCGAATGTGGGATTAGATCTCAAATTATTGAACACAACAGAAAAAGGCTTTTTTTTTAACACTTAAAGTAATGTACTTTCCATATGTTCTCTTGTTGGCTGGATAGCCCACTGTCAGTAAAACGAGAACTGAAAACAGACAGAAAAGAATGAACGAGTAGAAGAAGACAAGGTAGGATTGGAGGAATTGAGGAGAAGAGAGAAGAAGGGAAGTGGGGGATTTGGGGTAGGGGTGGATACAGTTGGGCATGAATAAATTCATTCTAATGACGCCTGACTGATGCACTGCTTCCACCAGCACCTCATCTAATCCACTCACTGGGAAAGAGACACAGATGGACACAGAGAGGGAGAGCGAGAGAAAGTGAGGAAGGGAGAGAGAGTTGGAATCCCCTCTTGTCTGGCGGCCCAGATTATCTCTGGCAGCAAGGCATGCTGGGAGCTGGGGAGCCACAGCAGATTGTGGTCCGGCCAAGGTTACAGTAGCCAGCGCTGGCGATTGGATTGGACGGCGTTTAGCGGTCAGCGTTGGGACGAGGTCAGCCAGGAGCTGCTGCAGAGCTCTGGAACGCACATATGTGTTTGCTGCACATTTCAGCACGTCTGCTTCCCTCCGCACATGACTGAACGGGCCGACTCCCCAACAAATCTGCATGAATTGAGGAATCGCTTGTTTCAGTTTGGAACATTTTCACACTGAAACTAGCTCAATCTGAAAATGATATTCCATCCCCCCCATTATCTTGAAATGGTTATGATCCTAATCAGGGTCGTATGGGGGCGGCGGGTGGGGGGTGCAGCCGATCCCAGTTTACATTGGGTCAAGGCAAAGTACACCCTGGACAAGACGCAAGACTATCGCAGGGACGATCAAATAAAGAGAAGATAACATTGATAAAAGAATAATGCTATGAATGTGTAAAAAAAACCAAAACATAGTCGAGAGGTCCTCAGGCTGCCAGGCGTGCCTGTTAATTCATCTCAACATAGTGCGGTCTGAGTTCCCTCCACTTGAAGACCCATAACTTTAGGTTAGTTTCTTCACTAACTATTTCTTAAAAAGTTTGTGTCCCCAAAAACTCCTAGAAATCGTCAAAACATGGTCCCATCTTCTAAACTGCTCGTTTGTATGTTAACTAATAAAAAATAAAAATAAAATTCTGTTAAACAATCCCTTTGACCTTTAATCTGTTATGGCTAACACCTTTTTACACCATCGTAGGACTATGGAGAAACAAGCCTGAACTGAATCAAATTGGAGCTGAGGGTGAGATGGAGCACGAGATCGACAGGCGGAACGGTGCGGCTGCAGCAGTGAAACCGGCACAGCCCCGGACCGTCCGGTGAAGAGGGAGCCGAGCCGGAAGGCGGTCTACGTACCTCTGGTCACGAACTCGGGGTCGTGACCAGAGGAAAGAGGTCGTGGATACAAGCGGCACAAATTAATTTCCTTTCTAGGGTGGCCAAGCTCAGCCCTAGAGATAGAGTAAGGAGGTGAGTTTCTTCTGTAAGGTGGGTGGGCTCAGCCTTAGAGATAGGGTAAGGAGGTAAGTTTCCTCTGTAAGGTGAGTGGGCTCAGCCTTAGAGATAGAGTAAGGAGGTGAGTTTCCTCTGTACGGTGGGTGGGCTCAGCCTTAGAGATAGGGTAAGGAGATGAGTTTCCTCTGTAAGGTGAGTGGGCTCAGCCTTAGAGATAGGGTAAGGAGATGAGTTTCCTCTGTAAGGTGGGTGGGCTCAGCCTTAGAGATAGAGTAAGGAGATGAGTTTCCTCTGTAAGGTGAGTGGGCTCAGCCTTAGAGATAGGGTAAGGAGGTGAGTTTCCTCTGTAAGGTGAGTGGGCTCAGCCTTAGAGATAGAGTAAGGAGGTGAGTTTCCTCTGTAAGGTGGGTGGGCTCAGCCTTAGAGATAGGGTAAGGAGGTGAGTTTCCTCTGTAAGGTGGAGATAGGGTTAAAGATAGAGTAAAGAGCTCGGTCATCAGGAGGGAACTTGAGTTGAGGCGCTATTCCTTCATGTCGAAAGGAGTCAGCTGACGTGGTTCTTTTGATTAAATCACAATTTCATGTATTTTGTTGTGAATGCTATCATTGTACTATTTGATGGGTTTTACCTTCCAATTCAGATGCGGACCAACTAGAATTGGGAGACACGCACCCCGTGTTGAATATATTGAACACCTTACCGACACTTGACCTTGGATCCTCAGTCTTTCAGCCGCTCTTCACAGGTTCACCACACATAAAGAGTCCAGCCGAAAGACTTTCACGTGGAGCGAGCGAGCCAATGGCAACACTCCGCTGATGGCGTCTGCGCATCCACGGTTTTACCGAACACCCTAATGGTTGCGCGTTCCGGCTAATGCTTTCCCGCGCCCCCGCAGGCTTGTTGAATATTTAATACATTACAAAAATGTTTTTGCAGCGGATAAAAAACAGCTCCTCGTCTGCCATGATCCTGAAAACAATAAGAGACCGTAATCATCTGCTTCTTCTTCGTCTGTGGTTCAGGTTAAGATGGTTGAGCTGGCATATCGTTTTTATACTTTTATATCAGGCCTTTTTCCAGGTTTGCAGGTGAATATTTTACATCTTGTTCGAGTTTTGAATAACTTAAACTGTGTCCAGGAGGCCCTTCCCATCGCCCGGACCTCAGCAGTCCCAGAAGACGTTGCTCCTGTCGGATCCTACGTCCTCTGGAGACTCTTTTGAAGGCTTGCCAAAGTGCGTTGATAACTCCATGCCCCCAGAGCGGATCCTTTCATCTACAAATCTCATACTGAACGACTATTGCGTTCGGACTACCCCTGAAGGGAGGTTTGATCTTCTCAGGAGAACGACAACTGCCAATGAAAGCCCGATCCGATCGATCGCAACTAATACCGAATGCATCATTGAAAACAATTAAATGTGTCTGTGTATATATTAAGCTGGCGTGAAACATCTGCATTAGTGCTCTCAGTGGCGACCATTCTGGGTTAAACATCCGCACCGTGTTAATCTGCTATTAGTGCTGACTAATATCCTCAGCACTTCCTGCTGCATGCCGCTCCACGGTGAAAGCCTTCCAGTGGCGTTCCATTGGAGCTGTGCATTAACATCAATACACTGCAATCTTCATGTTAATCATTTCACAGTAATGGGTCTCCGAGGTCTTTAAAGAGAAATCTATCGAAGGGTGAACCAATCGTTCTATTAGATTCTGTACGTACACTCAAATGTAATGCACCTCGACGTATTCAAAGGTGCCCTGAGGAGTTTTCTCCCCAACAAACAAAAGTTCGGTTGACATTGAATGTTACACCGGGTGTCTCATCCAGCTCTTGTGAATGTGTTGAATGCTTTTCCTTTTCCCGTAAAACATTTGCAAAGCAGTTTGTATTTTTGAATGCTGCGCTGTTGGCATCCACGTCCACCTGCTTTCGGTGTTCTTCTTCACTGCCTTTGCTGCATTGCAGCATACGCTGCCGTGTTACCGCCGCTTCTACATCAGGGAGATAATGTGAGGCCATTGTGTCCGTCCCGTCAACTGTGTGTGAGCAGATAACACGGCACCTTTTTCATTTAAAACCGCTCCACGGGGCTACTAGAGGTCAACAACTCCACAGGGAAGCCTTTATAGAGGTCATTTGTTTTTTAATTCATGAAAAATGTTGCTGGAACTCAACAAAAAAAGGCAATTATATGGACTATTTATTGTATTTGACTGCATTCCTCTGCAAATTGCTTTAGTGTTGCTTTTTTTTAATTTTTACAATCAATTAATCATTTCAGACCATTTCCAAGCAAATCATTTGAGGATTTTCTGCTTTTCTTTTTAAAGCATCACTGACTAAATTAATATCTTTGTTATTCGGACTGCTAAAGGACATATAAATGTCACTTACAGCTCTGAAAAAAATAATATAAGCAATATAAGCAGCATAAATCTGTGAAATGGAGGGCATGTGGTGGATTTTTTAACACATTTTGAAATTATAAAGAGGTGGAATATGTGAACAAAATATGTCGACAGAAACTCTGAACGGTAACAGCAGAGTAATAAAATGGAACATAATAAAAGGAGCGTAATGGAGGTAAAACAAATACAATAAATAAACAACATGCTGTGTGACAGTGACAAGATGAGCTCAACCCGAAGATAATAGAAAAGGCCTCGGGACAGAAGGTAATTTAAAAATACGAAGGCGGACGTGCGCGACGAGCTGAGGTGCTACTCACGATGTTGTTGTGCTCAGGCAGGTGGTTGTTGCTCAGCAGCTCGTCCTTCTGAACCAGCGGGGAGGGTCTGGGAGCCGGTGGGGAGGTGATGTCTCCAGGCAGGGAGCCGGGGCTCCCCATCCAGCTGATAGAGTAACCTGCATGGACAAACAACCACATCACTGCCTGTGCGAATGTGTGTGTGTGTGTGTAATAAACGGTAAATGGACCTGAACTTGTATAGCGCTTACCTAGTCTTCCAACCACTCAAAAGCGCTTTTACACTACATGACATCTTTCCCCCGTTCACACCCATTAGAGGGGCTAAAGTTCCACCTGGACTAACTAACATTCACACACCGTCGTCACAGCCACGGGGGACATTTTGGGGTGAAGTGTCTTGCCCAAGGACACATCGACATGGGCTAGCGGAGCCGGGGATCGAACCGCCGATCCTCTTCTGTTTGAAGGACGACCCTGATCACCCCTTAGCCACAGTCATCATGTGTGTGTGTGTGTGTGTGTGTGTGTGTGAACCCTCCCGGTGCTCCGATGCTGCATCTGGGTGGGCGTGAACCTATACAGATCTATTTGGCAGCTTTATTGTCCGAGCTGTCGGCGGCTTGATAAATCTCAGAGTTTTATGGCACGTGCATTGACGCATCGACCCCGGCTTTAGTGTTTGGACATACAGGCTCAAGGTGTATCGATGGCCTTATCGACAGCCGCTGTGATTGAGTGACAGCCTGCGGGGGGGCTCTATCCTCCGGCTCCTTCGCCTCGCACCTCCTGAGGCCCCAAGCTGCAGATGCACGCTGTAAGACTCTTATGGATGCTGAGGCGGTAGCATGGCTGACACACAAAGAGGTGGAGTTCGCCTCACGCTGGGGGAGTGAATGGAGGAGCCGGGCTCCTAGACATGTTCAGGAGACATTTGTTAAATTATTCCCTTTGACTTGTTCCTCAGGGTGTTTTTGATGGTGACACCTTCATTCTGTTTTTATAATTCTGGTCCATGATTAATTATTTAAAACAGGGGTTTTTCAAATAATATGGATAGCAGAATCGTTGGTTAGCCTTTTAAAGTTGACAACCAATCCCCACAATTATAAATCAATCAAATGATTTCGGGGTACAACACCTGAAACTGCGCACAGTGCATCATGGGACAGGAATACAAGCCATAAAGCATGATAAATACTCATTTTAATAAACAATTATTTTCTTTTGAATGCTATTCTTGATTAGACCTGAGGAAATGCCTTTAAATGCATTCACAGTTTACATGCAGTGGGACTTAAATTCATCTTTTAACGTAATGAATTATAAATGAGTTTAGTTTAACATTTTGTAAAATATTTGAGAAGAGATGAGAAGATTGAAACAAATCTCATGTCTGCGTGTTAAGTGTAGAGCTGCAGTCAGGAAGTGGTTAGCTTAGCTTAGCATAGAGTCAGGAAACAGCTAGTCTAGATCTTTTGGTCGTTGTGTTTAACAAAACTAAACTTTGAAGAGAGCCAAAGCTCAAAAAAAGTTCTCTAACAACCTACGATTGTTGAGCACAGGTGTGGGTTTTGCTCTTTGTAAGGCACGCTGGTATAATATTTCTAGACTGCAACTAGTGGAGGCGGCAAGGTGCTCAGTGTTGCCAGATTGGAAATGGTGAAATATCGTACCAAAGGCTCAAAATGGTCGTATTTGGAGGATAATTATTAGCAAGAAGGTGGAATGTAAGGGAGATACCATTTCCAAAACTTGTAAGGGGTAAATACTAGTTTGTGAAAGACCCAGAGAAACACAAATATCCGACGAAGCAAAATCCCGGACGTTTTTGGAATCCCTGCCGGACGCATTTTTTAGGTCTCAAAAAGAGGACATGTCCAGGGAAAAGAGGACGTCTGGTCACCCTACGTATATACACTGGCAACCTCACTGTGATAACAAGGCTGTGGTCCAAAAATGACCACTACTAGTTTCACCTCCTCGGGACAGTGGGGCTGGGGCTCCTTTTTGTCTGATTTTCACCAGACGTTTTAATAACCTCATTTTACAAAAAATAATAATAACAATGAGGTCCCTTTATTGAATCACCCATTCTTCCCGCTCTATGTTAATTAGTTTAGCCATCAGATGCACATAATACAATCCACATGGCATTTTAATTAGATGTTGCCTATAGAATCCCCAACAGCCACCAGTTGCCCTCTCCTCTGTCACTCGGCCCAAGGTCGTTTATAAATGATTTATTGGTCATTTCATTCAATGTAGATTTTGTTGATTTTGTTCTATGGCGGAGCATACTCCGAAACAAATTAATACAAAATTAAGTAATTAATCAAATTAATAAGTCAACTTATTCACACTCCCAGCTGAAATACAGCGGCTTGGTCCGTGGCCCTTTGCTTCAAACTGTGACTCTCTAGGTGCCCTTCCAGTGTCAGCTCTGAACAAAATAAACTTGCAGAGTTTATGGTTATAAGGTTTACTTAAGCAACAAAAGTACTTGGTTAGGTTTAGGAAAAGATTTCGCTTGGGCTTTCGAATAAGTAGGACTCTTGAGGGGCAATAAGTACGTTTGGTTAGCAACAGACGTGACAAAACTAAGCTGAAATAAGTAATCACCGACTTTGTTTCACGCTAATAGCTGCCTCCTTGGTGAAAGTCCTGTGTTTGTTTGACCCATCCAACCGTCCCTCACTGCACCTTACGGACTCGCTCTTTATAACCCGACATTGCTCCGAGCGTCTATTAACGATGCCGTGACTGTGAAACAGGAAGTGCTGCAAACTCAGTCGCGATCTGCCTGGGGCGACTTCAGGTGGCAAGCTTATGTTTCAGGAGCAAATAGTTCAAATAAATCTGGGTGTATCTCTTAAAGTCGCTAAAGTATTGGACTCGATGGGAGGGGGAACGTGTTGCCCAGCTGGTGGACCAGCCTGAACGATGGATTAGAATCAGAGGTTGTTTAGTCTGAGTAAAAGGTTGTGTTAGAAGTGTTTAGCAGTCAATAGATCAACCGCAAATACAACCAAAAATTATGATAACAATGATGATAAACTCTCTGAAATCTCATCAAAAGGTCATCACTGTAATACACCATCAGTGAAGACAACTCATGCATAACTCAGTTGATTTGTAGTCGTCAAACTCAGGATATTTTTATTTTTTAAATTATTTTTCTCATTAATTTTCTTTTCCAATTTCATTTTCTTTATTATTAAATTGTTCTTAAATGTAATATGTCCTGCACTTTTAATTAATTTGATTGTATATATTGTGCATTTTGTCTTACTTAATATTCATATCTTATGTTTACTCTCTTTCTTACTGCTGCTACAACCAAACTTCCCGCTGGGGATGAATAACGTATACATCCATCCATCCATCTATCCATGTATTAATCCATCCATCATCCATCCATCTAGCGATCTATCATCCATCCATCTATCCATCTATCTATCATCCATCCATCTATCTATCTATCTGTCATCCATCCATCTACAGTATCTATTTATCTATCACCCATCCATCTATCTATTACCTATCTATCATCCATCCATCTATTATCTCTCTATCTATCATCCATCCATCTATCTATCTATCCATCAATCTATCATCTATCATCTATAATCCATCCATCTATTTATTTATTTATCATCCATCCATCCATCTATTATCTATCTATCTATCATCCAGCCATCTATCTATCTATACATCTATCTATCTATCATCCATCCACCCACCCATCTATCTATCATCTATCTATCTTCAATCCATTTGATATATCTATCTATCTATCTATCTATCTATCTATCATCTATCTATCTTCAATCCATTTGATATTTCTATCTATCTATTTATCTATCTATCTGTCTATCTATCTATCTTTCTATCTATCTATCTTTCCATCTATCGTATGAACAGACCCTTCCATGAGGGGTGTGTGTGTCGACTCACGCAGGCAGGCGTTGTGGGTGAACATGCGCTGCAGTCTCAGACAGTCCTGCCACTGGTTGCCGCTGCCTTCACAGTTACACCACAGCGACACGTCTTCCGAGCTGTTGCTGACGTAGTTGGGTGTCATGATGGTCCCTGCGGGTCGGAGGAGTCAAAGTAGGCAGATGTTAGCTTTCAGTACAAATTAAAGGACCTGTGTGTTTTACTTTCATGTTCATACATCTGTATCACAGCAACTCAGAGATGTAAACACAACTGCCCGATGCAGAATTATCCCGGAAGGCGCTGCCGGCTTCGACATCGCATTTTACTCTGAGCAATTTGCGAGGGAAATCATCTCAGATTGCTTCACGGCACGACACAGAAAGAGAAGGCTGTTCTTTAACTTCAAACAAAGCTGAAACGTAGCCTGCAGAAAAAACATGATGCAGACTGTGACTTCTCCTCGGGGAGCTGAAGGGACATTCTGAAGTCCGGAGTTGGTGCTTTTTGTTCTGCTCGATGCCGTCTTAGCAAATTTTAGAGGCAGAAAGCCCAATTTTGACAATGTGTTGGATGCTGAATGAAGCTGAGGTAGCAAACACCACAGCTGAGTGTGGCACACACACACAACACATCCCACGTTTGTGCGTAAAGAGTAAAAAGAAACACTTTCTGTGAAATGCACTGACTGGCTGTAATTCCAAGTGTGAGGTGAGAAAGTATACACCCCTTTCATGTCAATCCATTAACTTTAAAGCTGGAGCTGGGTCGATTAGCTAGCTTGGCTCCATCCAAAGTCCAACAATCGACCTACCAACAACTGTAATGCTCACATATTAACATGGCACGTCGCATGTTTAGTAGTTAAATGGATGTCACAATTGTAAAGTGCCAAAATCAAAAATATAAACATTTCCAATCAGTTTTTTTTGTCTTTGAATGCTCTGCATTCACATTATTGTATTATCTCAGGCAGCTACCCTTTTGTGAATATGTGGATTATGCAGCCTGTGTCTTTAAGAGAGAAGAGTCGTCCATCATTGTCAGAGCCGGCAGAGGGCCGCTCACTGCCTCGCTGTGTCCACATCTGTAGTCAGGTATCACGCTTCCTCACTTTCTAGCTTTGTTTCTTCTCCTCCACTTCGCTGACACTGCTCCCTCCTCTCCACCCCATTACGCTCCCACTTCCACTCGTCCACTCCTTCTCACTCTGTGCAGACACTTTTATTTGGAGATTATTGCATTGTCAAGCTCTGTTAAACAGCTCATAGTACAAATGTACGGTTTAACCCGAACGTCTTTGTCGTTTCTCTTCATTTCAGTCTATCTCTTCATGCTAGCGGGCATGCCCATGTGCTCCTTTGATATAGAAATCTTACATACCAACTGATGGTGTGGGCCTGTATGGAAGTGATACAAAAAAAGAACTGAACAAAAATAAGCTTGATTTAGCCTGCCAGTCAAAATTTTAAAAAATACTAAATTCATGTGGTGCAATTTCCATGGTTTAAAAAACTGTTAAGCCTCGGTTGCTTTTCATTCTACAATTGATGGTTCACGTCGGTGTAGCGTCCCACGCAGCCACACTCCATTCCAGTTGGTCGCGGTAATGCACCATAACATTGTCTCCCAGGAATTCAACTCCATTTGGCTGTCTATGTATTCCTTAAAAGACAAATTCTATAAATGTGTGGTAACGGAGGATCTCCTCACACAACCACTATTCAAAAGCAGTATTTATTTAGTTGCTTTCTTCTTTTTCTTGGCAAACCTAGCAAAAGATGCATACGCCAACTGGACTAGATCGTGGAAATAAACCGGAGCATGACCGGGGATGTGAGCCAGAAGGACCACACTGCTTTTTGTTCATCTCTGTAAATATTGTATATTTCTGCAGATGGGCAGCAGAACAGCAGTTGGGCATTTTAACATGCGGGTCCGTGGGTTTAGAGCCAGCCTCAAGGCGTCCTTTGTGTTGGGTTGTTTTTTCATTTTAATCTGCACGGACCCTCGCGGAAATAAGCAAATGGCTACGTTTACGTCACATGTGCCAAAGTATACCGGAAGTATGACTTGGTCATCACTGTGGTTGTTGACATGCATGTAGCCTCGTAGCTCAATTACTTCGATTTGGAGACTGGCATTTGATTGGTTGATGACAGCATTAAGGAAGGGATTGAAATGAAGAGAATTAAACAAACAACGTATTGGTGGTTTATTTCAATTGGTTCTTGATACTGAAGCCAGTGGTGCACACTGCCACTAAAATACATTATGTGGTCGGATCCAACAGGATTTAGCTTTTTTTTTTGGGTCAAATGCAATCGTGACTCATTTGGGATCACAATACTTTTCTCTCTTGCTTTTCTGAGCTGACCTCTTTTTAAATTGGTGACCATTATAATGTTTACCTTTTCTTCTGCTGGCCTGCTCGGTAACTCTACCTCGAGTACTTCTCTTTGATTGCTGATCGGGAATTAAAATGACTGCTAAGTTATATTACATAGTTCAAGTGACCAAGGCCTCTCAAGTTTCGGGAAAATCTGCATTCGGATTTTCAAAACGCCCGGTAATATGCCAAAACATCTTCTCGTAGAAGTTATGTTATGGTCATAATCACATCACTCCTTCTTTCCTAACAGTTCCCCCCCTGCATCCCGTACCGATGAGTCCAGCGTAGGCTCGGAGGCACAGGCCTGCTGAGTCTTTCAGACAGCCGCTGGGCGTCAGAGGGGATGGCTGGCAGTTATTAAGGAAATCAGCCAGTCTGGACCTGGCAACAACACAAACAACAACTCAACATCAAACACAAGAAGGGGGCAGGAAATCCGGATGTGCATGATTGGGTGTGTTTGCGTGATTAAATGTGGGTTCTATATAGGACTTTGCGTTGATGAGGGAAAATACCAACTTTTTAATATACACATTTATAAAGTTATCAAGTTTGACTGTTTTCTCTATACATTACATGTATGGGATGGGAGAGCCAATCAAACCATCAAGGCACACTTAAATCAATGAGCAATCATTGCATGCAATTTAAATCCATGAAACCTTTCACAGAGAAAAAGTACTTCTGTTATTTTTTTATAATTATCATGTATCTGTTTATTTATCTAGTACATTGCACTGAACTTGTACGGCTTCTTTTTGCACTTCTGGTCAGATGCTAAAACTGCATTTCTTTGCATTTTACTTGTACTGTGCAATGACAATAAAGAAAATGAAATCTCTAAGAATTTTCTCAAATGGAAAATAAATTTCATGTATGAATGGCAACCGTGGACCAATAGGAAACCATCGTAACCGTGTCAATCTCTAACTCTGTTGTCACACTACAACTAACAAAGCAGCAGGATTTTCATTGCATGAGTTATTTTCATTGCGATCGCGGTCGTGAAGCGTCAACCAATCATATTTGTTTTTTTGTTTCACCATTTTCGGTCCCCTGGTTCTTTCCCGCGATTCGATTTTATATACAAAATGGAAGAAAGACACAAACATTGCTTGGTTTAATCATGTTGTTAAATAGCACTGGGAACTGGCTAATAGCAGGAACATGTGTTCTTCCCCGGTTTTAGAATGGAACAGGAAGTGGAGACACAAAGGGATGTTAGATACCATTGCTATGAACTCTGCGATACATATGTAATCGAGCTGATCGGCCGACCATCCAAACCAGCCAGATTAGTCTCTTGAATATGATTTTCACATTAAACGCTTGTGACACACGATGTTGGGCCCCGAGCGAGCCGCTTACCAGCAGACACTCTACGTCTACACTGGATCCGTTACGCATGCCCTTCTATTACGCCGTGTAAACAGCACGCGTACTTATCGACTGTAAACGTGTGATCAGTTTGCAGACATAACCTCTAATGAATATAAAGGTTCCATTTACGAAAAGTAATGGGATGCCGCCAATTAACGCTCTGAGAAAGAGAATCCAAACCAGCCGAGAAAATAGCAATCGGTGCTTCTTTAAATGTGCTTTATATAATCTAATTGTATAGCTCTTTACAGAAAACGTACGTTAGTCTGGGCTTCACGTCTCACCTGCAGAGGTCGTCTCGGCGGCAGAAGCTCTGCTGGTGGAGGCAGTTGGGCTGCAGACCCTCCATCTCCTGGTACGAGCAGGAAGGTACGATGGTTTTCCTCCTCCTCTCGCCACACAGGTTGTCGGTGCAGGGGCAGAAGAGGACACCCAGGCTGTACTCCTCGGGCACCCGCTCCAGGAAGCGCCGCAGGCCCCGGTGGCACTTGTGCTGATTGCATCGGTTGGTGCCGGGCACCCGTTTGGTGCAGGCCAGGACGTACTCTGATCGCAGGGAGCCGCACTTCTCGTACAGGCCACAGTCCTGTGCTGCCTTCAGGCACTGGTTCTCACCGTCCAGCTGCATGAAAGATGACGCTGAAGGGGTTGAGGAAAGCTGGAATTAGCCGAGCGCAAAGCACCGGTGTGTGCAGGGAGTTGTGAAGATTGACAAAAAAGGAAGTGCCAAACCTCGTGCGAGAATAGCTACGGTGAATGTTGCAGCTTAGCCTGTGACTTGCCGGATAAGTAAAGGACTACTTACTATCTATAAACGTGTACACTGTTGAAGAATAATTTTTTTTTTAAAGGGACAGACAAGTAATCAAGACAGAAAGGATGCTTTAAGAAACATTCTGATGTCTGCTCAGCGTTGGAGTGCAGACTAAGAACTAAGAACTTTGTTTTTCTTAAATAGTATAGCATCTCAATTCATTGATAATCCTCAACCTTCCTCCACAGCCTTCCCAGAATGTACACTGAACCCCAAACATATTAGAAGTAATGAACACACAAACTTAAACAGTCAACTAAAATATAGAAGAACTAGAATGGGCACTCGGTAGAGCGCATACCTTCGCATATCACAAGATTGGGCATTGAATTATGAACATGTTGGCATTAGTTGCATGTCAATTGGATAAAAAATGACCGTGCTATGGTAAAAAGAAGATTTTGACCGTTCCATGACCTTGACCCGATTGATCCCAAAATCTAATCAAATGGTCCCCGGATAATAACCAATCATCCCACCAAATTTCATGTGATTCAAGACGATTTTGACCTTTTCATGACATTGACCTTGACCTTTGACCCGATCGATCCAAAAATCTAATGAAATGGTCCCCGGATAATAACCAATCATCCCACCAAATTTCATGCGATTCAGTTAAAAACTTTTTGTGTTATGCGAGGAACACGCATACAAATAAATAAATAAATACACGGCGATCAAAACATAACCTTCAGCATTTTCAATGCGAAGGTAATAAACTAAAACAGCATAATGTGGTGTTTGCAGAGTTGGGGGTAACGGTAGGACTCCCAGATGAAAGCCTCGTGAGTAAATTAAGACGGTAATTAAGGTGACAAGATTAAATAACACCCAGGCGCATAGCAGAGGTCTCCAGAGGCATGCTCTTTTGGGAACATCGCAAGTTTTGGGACAGAAATGAAGAGTTTACTTTGAACTGATGGTAAAAGAAAATTCATCTAATCTCCAAAATCAAAATGTGTTGAACCTGTAGGGTTTCTTTGCATGTGTCGAAGCGCAGTAAAAATGTGTGGTTGCCTAAAAAAGAAAAAGGCTAAGAAAGGGACAAATGAGAAAATTGTGACCAGTGATCACCAATTGTGGCGACAATGGAGGCCGACAGCGGTACAGTGATGAGCAGGTGTGCTTTCTTTAATCAGAGGATCAGCGGTTCGATCCCCGGCTCTCCTAGTTCATGTTAAGACACTGAACCCCAAATTGCTCCTGTGGATGTGCCTACGGTGTATGAATGTGTGTGAATGTTAGCTTCCTGATGAGCAGGTGGCACCATAAGTACTGCCATCAGTGTATGAATGGGTGAATGATGACAAAGAGCCTTAAAGCGCTTTGAGTGATCGGAAGACCAGAAAAGCTCGATACAAGTACGGGTCCATCCATTTTGGTCCAAGAAAACGTTGGTGGGGTAAAGGAACAGTTAGTTTTTTCTCGATGGCAAACAAAAATAAAAATAAAAGTATAGTCTTAAAACATTTAAAAGTAAGGTTGTGGCGAAGATGGATGTGTTTCGGAAGTAGAGTGAGCATACAGCAGGATAAATGACACTTACATTACAATGCACCAGTTGTGTGAGTATTTGGAAATGTGATGCTTTGATTAGTTTTTTTAAGACGTTCCCCCTACTACTTTTATATTCGGCGGTCAGATTTTTTTTTAATAGAGAATTCAAGGTAAGTAAGTAATTTATTTTCCATAAGTACATACATAACAACAGAAAAAATTTACGAATGGAGGACCGTCCAAAGACGGAGTCTGTAGGCTCCTCTGAGATGAGGAGTTGGTCGGCCCCTCCCCTAACCCTTTAACCCCCCCCCCCCCCTCCCAACTACTACAGGCACACAGACAGTACACACACACATGGATCAAAACATAAAATGTCATACAAGCAACAACAACAAAACCAGAACAGGAAAAAGAAAAAGACAGGAAAAAGAAAAGGTAACACAGGGTGAGTAAATGATAAACAAATAGTCATTTTGTGGGGGAGGTATTCCTTCAAGGAAATTTTAAAAGCACTCTTCAAAGGGATCTTTGGGTATGATGGTTAAAAAAACACCAGTGAGTCATAATAATCCATAGAAGACACCTCTGGAGTCTGTGAGTGTCAGTGGGGCCAGCAGTGTCAGTGGCCAGCAGTGTGTTGCTCTGTCGTATTACCTTCTATCCACTTCCACTGGGGCAAAATAAATGGAATGACTGACTGCAACTTGGTGGTTGTCAGAGGCTCAGTGAGTCTTGTCGCCGCGAGCAGCGATTCACTGGCATACTTGTATGACTCCATCTGTGACAGTGATGGACATCGACTCGTACTTGTGACAAAGGCGCCATGAGTGACTCTGTGCGTGTGCGATTGTGCGTGTCAAATTGTGTTTTACCAGCCACTAAGGAGCCCATGCGAGTATCCATCAGCGTGTTGTCATAGGGAGATATTTCCAGCTCGTCTTCCCCTGGAGAAAAGGAACACACAAACATTGGCAAACAATTGAGTGATCACTTACAGTGTGACCCACAGCAGGTGGGAGGGAACAAATGTAAGACAAACACAGTGGCAAAGAGAGCAAACGGTATTTCACACTCAATGTGACCTCCTTCAATTGCACAGGAGGGATACAATCAATGTCACCTGGAATGAGACCATGACATGGTTTGAAAAGATGAATCAAGCCAAAGCATTACGATGTTTTTCACAGTTTGTCATGAAATAAATCTGTTGTGTTTATTAGGGCCATTTGGAGTTGAACATTTTTTTTATTTTTTTGAAAGGTTTAGTGGCCAAAATAACTGGAAAAACAGCTAAATCTCTGAGGCATAGGAGTGAACTTTGGCGCACACCACAATAACAGAAATCCCACAAGTGTCAATACTTGGCCTCCTCTTCATCCTCTACTTGATCCCCTGAGCGACATCATAGGTGAAGGCGGCTGTAGCTCAGTGGGGTAAGGGGGTCATCCTGCAACCCCAAGGTCGTCAGTTCGATCCCTGCTCTCCCCATTATTTGCAAGTCGAAGTGTCCATGAGCAAGGCACTGAACCCCGGGCGCTACATTGCTGCCCACTGTTCCTTAATAACTAAAGATGGGTTAAATGCAGAGAATACATTTTGTTGCCTCTGTGCAATGACAATAATTTGAATCCAATCCAATCATACGCAACCACCACAATCTCCAATTTCACTGCTTCGCCATCGACACACAGCTCTATACATCCACCAAATCCATCACGTCCACCACCTACGACCACCATCAGAAAACCAACTTCAAACCAACTTCCTTAAATTTAACAGCGACAAATCTGAAATCCTCTTCATCGAGCCCAAATCCCAGAACAAATCCCTCCACCACTTCTCTGTTCCTTTACACACACATATCTGTAACCTGTCATCTTTGATTCAACCCTCTCCTTTGAACCATCTCAAGCACATCATAAAAATGTTTTCTTTCATCTTAAAAATATTGCCTGTCTTCGCCCCTCCCTCACAGATACGCTCATCCTCATCTTCATCACCTCGCGACTGGAACTACTGCAACAGCATCCTGTACGGCACATCCTCCAAAACCATCAACAAAGTACAATATATCCAGATTTCAGCTGCTCCTCTCCTCTCCCACTCCCACACCAGAGATCACATATCCTCCAAAAGCTCCACTGGCTCCCCATACAGCAAATAATCCAGGTCAAGATTCTCCTCTTCGTCACCGACAAACCTCTTCACAACTCTGAACCTCTTCATACCTTTCTGACCTCCTGCACCGACATGCTCCCACCCATAACCTCCGATTAGCAGACGCCACTTTCCTCATCCCCCTACTCTGTCCAAGCATCAGACCTGGGGGGACAAGGCCTTCTTCATTGCCGCCCCCTCGCTCTGGAACTCTCTTCCTCATCACCTCAGACATTCCCGTCACTTGTCACTTGCAAAACCGGACTTAAAACTAATTTATTTAAATCTGCATTTAGCCTGTGATACTAGTTTTTACTTTGTTTCTCACTATCACTAGTGATCTTTCTTATTTTGTTGTTGCTTATATTGGTTGTCTTTAGCATGTGAAGTGAATTCAGTACCTTTAAAAGTGTATTATTATGATTATTATTATAATTAGTTTAACCATTCAAAGATACTTGATTTTAGTACAACTTTCTTGCACATAAGCCAGATAGATTTTTCGGTGATGGACAGCCAATAAAATGTGATCGGTAAAGATAAATCATTACCTTTATTTATTCAAAAACTTTAAAAGAAACTACAGAAGTCTAATGAGGCAAGTGAAAGAATTATATCTTTGTCAAAGTCTGATCTAAATTCTTGTGTCTCCTTAAGGTGCGTTCACACCAAAAGCAAACTATTTTTCGCGTCGCCCAAAACGCGTGAGTTTACTCGCTCGACCATTCACTGTGTTCTCGCCATAAGCGTCGAGACGCTCAGCGAGGGGCGGGGCTTATCTCTGTGTCTCGTCTCCGTAAAGACCGTTATCATCTCCTTCATCCACCAGAATAACTAACCACTAGTTCTGCTTTATATTTGTTGTGGACGTCCCACACACTAACGCCCTCGTGTTTGGGTTGATGACATCACCCGTAGGCTCACTCAGCTCGGTCACTTTCACCGATGAAGTTACTGTTACGTCTGAAAGACTTTCCGCTTCCAGCGATACGAGAGCGGAACTCAAGAGCTGATTGGCCCGAGTTACGAGATGACCGTCTCAAAGTTGAAATATTTCAACTAGGGGCGAAAATTGTGCCGCTGTAAATGCGTCGCCCCAAACGCCCCAAGCGCGCCGCCCGGAAAAATATCGCGTTGACTTTTCATGGGAATTTTTTTCCCGCTTTTGGTGTGAACGCACCTTTAGAACAGATTTATTTTTTAAATACGTACGCTAAAGGAAGCGAAACAGAAAACAAACTCTGTTTCATAAAACAGCATCACATTGAAGCCATAAAAACTCCTCGTTTTAAAATTGCAACATTTTCCTTTGAGATGACACGGTTATTGTATTTGGTTATGTCACTGCACAAAGAGTCAAGATAACACTTTATGGAGGTACAAATAAGCAATACAAGAAAGAAATGTGGTGGAAATCTTCCAATGATAAGAGGATCAGGCTTAAACATGAGTCATCTGCACCATCAACACGTCCACAATGTTCAAGGTCCCCAACATTATATTGCAGTCATCGATGCAAATGATTGACAACAGATCAAACCCAGTACAGATTGTTGCCTCACCGTCATGCTGCTCTGCGTGAAAGATTCCATGAGTTATTCTACTCTATCTCTAAATTAAGTTGTCACTGTAACTTCTGATGATTCACCACATTGAATTGAAGTTCACTTGACAGAAGCTAATTAGAAGAACAAGGACCTCCCCTGCACTGCAGAGAGGTCTCTGAAGTCCCCCCCCCCCCCCCCCTTTCCCCGGCACAACCGCATGCCGCAACGATTACTTCGGAGAACAGATGACGTAGGATAAAGAGCAAGAAAGGTTGGCATAGGGAGGAGGGTGAGGTCGATGGGTGGGTAAAACTGATATGCAATCTTCAAGCCAAAAACTCTACCTTTGACTTATTTACAGGAACTACTTAATTTATGTCTGTAATTTACATAACAAACATCGTTATTTTAACCCGAACAACACTCTTTTCTTAAAGACAACCAAGTGGATTTGTCTGAATTCACATAAACAAAGGCGGAAAGCTTAAAAAATTAAATTAAATGTCCTTAAATTGGCATACTATTCATAATCCTTCCCATGAGATTATGATACCATGCAAATCATTGGAAGGAGGCCCCGAATTTAGCACCACACAAGTTGCTGCCATTCTACAATTTTTTTCCATTTCTCATTCAAAGAAGTATTTCAACGTTTGGGGAAATACGCGTTTCTTCCAAGAATGAGACGAGAAAAAACTAAATCAATCACATATTTCTGTGTTGAGTACTGAGGTAAAGGAAGAACGTAGTTAGCCGGGCAACGGTGGGGAAACCCAGGCTCTGTCCAAAGTAAAAAAATAAACCGTACCATCACCTCAATACTGAACAAATGAGCATGTATATCTCATATGTTTAATTAAATATACAGACAGAAACAAAAAGGCAAAACTTTAACAGCAGTTTATTGTGACGTGAAGTGAAAGATAATTAGCTGGGTAAGGCTAATGACCCCCCCAGCTCCAGCTTGACTTTTAATATCATTTGTGTTAATCTAATTCTTGAGGGTTCTATATAATATATGTAACACAAGGTCATAAAAACAACCTGTGCCAGTCAAAGCTACTCAGCCATTGGATCGTCATTCGTCACCATCAGTGGCCGACATGAGAAGGGGAGACCCGAAGTCCCTCCACATAGTCCACGTAGTCAACCTCGAGTGACTAGCGGACTCGTGGCAAATGATCTAAAACACCCTCAAAAGTTCCAACTCAATCAAGAATTTAATACCATGTAAAGCGTCTTTCTATGTAAATCCTATTCGACATTATATATGTATGGTAATGACATGCTCGAGGAGCCTAGAAGTGCTCGGAACTGAGGAGTGTGTAATTACACTAATGCTCCGCAGAATAATAGGCCACAGGGGAGCAGAGTCCGCTGGCTAGCGGTAGCTCACTCACTACCTCAGCTACTGCGTGTGTGTTCAGAATGAGGTCCTTTTCACCGGACCTCCCACAGACACATGAGGCTGGTTTGGAATTATCACGCGTGTCACGTGTTCAGGTGAGGGTTATGGAATAAACATACACGAGTATCGAGAAAGTCTGACCTAATTGTGTTTCCGAGCACTGCCCATTCTGAGCGGCCATGATCGTCTCATGCGCGTCACTACACCTGTGCATGTTAATATCTAGATAATAATGTTCTACATCCAGTCATTATATGTCATTTCTATATAATGTGTTAGGATTTGAGTGTTTCCTGTTTTATGTTGAAGTCCCTGTCTCGTTTCCTGTTTCCCTGCTCTTCCCTCCCTGTGCTTGTCTGTTTCTTTCCTGATTGTTTCCAGCCACGCCCTGATTGTTTCCACCTGTGTCTCCACATGTGTCTCGTTCCCCTGTGTATTTAATCTGTGTCCTTCTGTTTGTCTGTTGTCGGATCGTCCTTTTTTTGTTCCTGTGTGGTGTTGTCCGTGTTCCTGAACTGAGAATAAACTCCGTTTTTCGTGAAACTCCTGCTGCGTTTGGGTCCTCCACACCACACATCTCTAACATAATGACTCATTTCAAAGAAAAGAACATGCTTTATGCATCTATTGAGATGCAGACATTTTGACGCGCGTGACCAGCGGCTCCTAGCTAACGGGGGTTACAGCGTTAGCGGCACAAACTTGGGGCAAACGCAGTTGACGGAGCTAACAGTCCCAACTCTGTTTACTCCTCAGGTTTTACATTTCCGCGACGACACAGCTGTAATTGCCATATGAGAGCCGTGCAGAGTGGCGTCCGAGAGCTAGCCAGTGCACGAACATGCCCTAAAAGAATGCGTGGCTGGCCTGGCAATGTTAACAAAGCTAGGAGAGGCTCGGGTAACGACATTAATCCACTATATATTTCCTAAGCAAATAGCTTGCTGTATAAATAGCTGGCCTTATTGTCACACACACACACCCCCACACACAGGCCTAAACTGTCAGAAACACAAACGATTCACACATTAAAAGTCCTGCTTGTCCCAAACCAAGCATTTGGGAAATTTGCTGTAAATAGTTGTCAACAAATGCAGTTAATATACATTTATTATTTACTGAGCCCTTTTTGAAAATGTGGTTTGGGCCTGAGAGCCACAGACAGAAGTCAGACAAGATTGAGAGGGTTTTGGCGTTTTATATGATATTTTTGACAATAAGATCAAAAAAAGAAAATGCCCAGTTTATTATTAATCACAGGGTGTCTGACTTGCCCTTAAAGCTTCACTGATACTTCTGTTGTTTACATCATGCTTGAGTTGTAATTGCTAAATGATGTCTTCTGAAATGTGCCTGCCCACAATAACCAAGAAGCCCCTCTTTCCTGAAGTTTCTTGAGCTTGGCAGGCCGCACATCGCCGCTGTGATAACTGGGCAAAGAATTGGCTTTCTGACCGTGATCTGGATGAGCTGGTGTAGATAATAAATGGAAAGAGGAAGATATGCCCCACCTCCCCACACATAGTGACTGACCTGGCAGCAGGCGAACCCTCCAGTATATGCGCAGGCACTGCTCCTCTTTGCGGAAACCGCGCTGGCACTTGCAGGCCAGGAGGGCGGGGTGCTTCGCCAGCAGAGCGTCCTGTCCCTCCAGGCACTCTGCGGCCACCTGCTCCCCCAGCGGGGACACCGCTGCGTCGGCCGCACACAGCTCCAAGCCCCGGTACAGCGCCTCGCACCGGAGGTCGGCGGAGCACACCCGATGAGCCTCGACACAGTCAGTGGGGGGTGGAGGGAAGGGGAAGATGGCTGCTGAAGATAGCAACACACCTAAGAGAGGACCAGAGAGACGGCGAGGGATGGGTTAAAAGAGGAACGTCTCGGAAAACCATGTGTCGAGGCCCCGTCACGCCACAGCGGAAATAGTCCGTGCGTGTTTGCGAAATTTGTGGTTCTAGAAGCTCGTGATCGCATGTTTACACCAGCCATCAACACATGACTTTGGTGATCCAATCACAAGCGGTAAATATGAGTGTAAACGCTCACCAAGACCTGCAGAGGTGGTCTGGACCACACATCTTTTGTAAGGGTCATCTGTAGAGGTCCAATGTTCTGGAGACAAATTCATCCATATGTCTGTTAATGTTTGTCAGTATGTACACGTTATATATGTACTTATGGAAAATAAATTACTTAAGGTAAAGGCTAAGGTGACCAAGTCCCAAATAACACAATTAGGGCTGCAACAACGAATCGATCGTCGACATTCACGGAGCTGTGTGAGCCTACGGGTGATGTTATGAACGTGTGTGGCATTTCCACAAGAGTATAACGTAGAAAACGTGGTTATATATTCCGTGGCGGATGGCGGAAGATATTTTTCCACAGAGAAAGGCAACGGAGATAAGCCACGCCCCCTCACCGACACGTATGACGCGTTTAACCCACAAATAGCCGGTTGAGTAATCTCAGGCGAGTAAAGCGCCGTCAGTTCTGTTTGTGACGGGTTCATCCACATGACCAGTGAACAGGGTTCATCCACATGCTGACCAGTGGATCTCCAGGACCTTTCCATGACTTTAAACCAAATTTCCATGATTAAACATTTTGTGAAAACTCTGTGTATACATGATAAAGTGAGAAGATGTAGTATTTAAACTAACAATGAGAATTCCAAAGCATACAGTACATATTCCGTGTAAAATAACATTTGAATAAAACACATTTGCATTACTTTTCCAAATATTTTAGGATTTTATTTTTTTCAATTACTTTTCTAGGCCTGGTAATAGCCATTTAAAAACTCCATGACTTTTCCAGGTTTTCCATGACCGTACGGACCCTGTTTTGAATAAATGGTTGAACATTACAGTTATTTATTTTTTCCGATTAATCGAAAAGATAATCAACAGATTAATCGATTATCAAAATAATCGTTAGTTGCAGCCCTAAACACAATAAAAGAATAGCGCTCCTTTTATTCTTCCTTATTCCCAACTCCAGGAGGAATCACGTAAACTGTCTTCATCCACAGTGTCTGAACATGTCAAAAAGTCCCTTGAATACGCCAAGGAATAGATCCATCCTGGATTCTTCTGACGTCTTCTTTCAATGTCTGGCAGACAGGCATGAGAAGTGCATTGCCAATAATCTACTCACGTTTTCTTCTGCTAACATTAGATATGGACTCAGCTACATTTAGCATTAGGAAAGTGTCTGAGTTTGGGAGTTTAAATGACAAATGGACTTGCACTTGTGTAGTGCCCTGTCATTTACTCATTTATACCCATTCATACACTGAAGGGAGCAAATTGAGGTTAAGGACACAGTGACATGCGAAGCCTGGGGATCACACCACCAATATATTCTGATTGGAAGATGACCCAGGTCTCCCGTTTAACCACAGCAACCCTTTCGTTACCTTACAAATCGTATCATAGGTTCATGTTCACATGAGACAAATAACTCCACCTTGTGCATGAATGTGCAGAGTGGGCAGACCAACGCTAGTCCATTTACCGTTCATCACCGACTGAGAGAAGAGTGTCTACGGTGACGGAGCCGGTTTGTCCCAAGTCCCAACAAGTATCCCTAAATCACTGTTTGTCACACTTTTCAACAGCTAAAAAAATAATCCCTTCTAAAGAGCTTCGGGACGCTTACTCTTTCCTTCGTACAGTACTTGGCCGTGAAAAGGCTGCGATCTCCACACACTGCAAGAGGACACTTTGTGGAGCCCGGTGTGAAGGTTTGAAAATATGGGCACAGCTAGTGTTGCCAGAACTCGCGAGAATGTGTTTTCTCCTCATTTGTACGTCTAAATGAAGTGGATTATGAAAAATGGGTCCAACATTTACTCTGGTGACAATGAGGGGATCAGAATCGGTGATAATCTGTGCTAACATTCACTTCTCCAATTGGAGTGAATAGAATCAGGACCTACCGCGAGCTAGTCTTCAAAAGGGCTGAATCTGTGGCAAAATCCACTTGCAGGATATGACTTTATGCAAATGAACTGAGGAGCAAACAAAAGTCACATTATGCTATTGTGAGCATTATTAGTCCAGACTGCAACTGGATATCATATATTATGACCCCAAGTCACGACGTCCCACCCCAGGCTCGCCTCTTTTCCACTAGCTTCTGTAACTCAATGCAGTCACTCACATCTCTTTCATCAGGCTTTTATGGAAAGAAAATGATGCATGTTTACTGTCCAACCATCAGCTCCACGACAGCCAACGCTACGACAAACTGAAGTCTTCGTAATTTGAACAAAGTCACACAGCGTTTCCTTTGTGGGCTCCCGTGACATTGCATACGCAACTTCATGTTGTCTCTATCCATCCAGTTCTTTCTCCTTCAAATTGTAATCTCTGCTGTCTAAAAATTGCCACGGACAAAAAGTGTACGTATGAATTCATGCTCTGATAGAACGTCTTACAATCTCAAAATCCTATTTTCTCTGCTTTTCTTTCACCTCACAAATGAACCACACCGGAGTTTGATTGAAGGCAGATAAAAAACCTCAATCTTGCTCAGAAACGCTCACTGTGGTTGTTGGTCCACATCGGAGTAAACTAAACAGTTAGTTTGGACAACTTTGTGGGACTGAGGTGTGACGGCTCCCCCAAACAGGTCTGGGAACACGGCGGTGGCCAGACGTCATGCCAATGGTCACGGACAAAGCACACAGGTCGGCTTTCAAATGAAGAACATCCCATTTTCTACCGCATACCTTTCCATTTCCTGTTCTGGAACACGAAAGTAGCTGCTCCTCAGCCAAGACATTCAGCCACAGACGTCGTTCCCTCAGCCAGTTTTCATTTATTGCAGATGGTGTTTGCCCTGTGTGGAACTTTCTCCAAGAGAGTTGGTTTCTGGAGTGTGTCTGCTTCGATTTGCAACAGCAAAGAGAAGAGGCTCCCTTGATTCAACATCCAATCGCTGATATATACATGCACAGGGCTAGAGTGCAGGGAAGTTATTTGAGGACGGCAGAAATGTCATATGAGGAAAAGAAATAGGGCGACGACGGATGGGGAACTGGAGAGGTGCGAGGAGAGGGAGAGGGGCGAGAGAGATAGAGGCAGAAGCAGAGAGCGAGTGTACCAATGTGAACCTTGATGGTTTGGACACGCGCACAGTATGAAGCACAATCGGCATGCAGCGGCGAAAATCATGTTCTTAGAGTCACACAAAAATGCGCACACACTCACACACACACACATACACACACCTGCACTGAGAAGGACCCTTTTGTGTGAGTCCTGCTGGGATGGAGACTGGGAGGCAGAGAACCCATTATTACTACCAGAACACAATACTGCACAACCACAGGGGGAGGGGGTGTCCAAAGGGGGACAAGCAGCCTGTCTAAGACAAACACACACACACACACACACACACATATCTCGGTGTCAGAATAAAGTGGCTGTGGGAGCATAAACAGCTTAACATTCAGTGCCGGATCAGTAGACAGTATGTAAATTGAATACTGAGTGTGTTGATGAAAGACTAACCACATACATAAAACATTGTCAGGCGAACAAACCGCCGCTTCTCGACCCTCCACCGCAACTCAGTGTGTCCACACATCAGACTCTGGCTTGATCCGGCACCACCTCTCTCTGACCAGAGGTTGTGCTGTCTCACGCCACCGTTGCATCTTTAAACTTTTAGGAAAAAAAATCTCTTTTTATATCTCGACTACTCTTTCCCCCCCCCCCCCCTTTATCACCCCTTCATCTCAGTCATCCAGATAGTACGATGACGGTTGAAAATAAAAACAATACATTGCTTCGCAAATACAAGTCCAATGAACTCACTTGAGAGGTTTGAATGAAGAAACTTCATCGGAGTCCACCTGGCTTCACATAGTAGAAAAGGTATTAATATTCTGATCAGTTGCTCAGCTGAGGCAACCGATTAATTAACTCTGTGAATGGACTGCTAAACTGGACGCACGCAGTTTGGATGCTATTTTTAAATGCCGCTTTCCAAAGCCAGAACGCATCTGGTATTCAGAATAAATGTGTAGAACAATAACTCTGTTAATAACTAAATTAATTATAAAATCATCATGCCAGTTAAATCACGAGATTATAGTTAACTACTAGGAACATTCATTTGTGTGTTGAATTTGGCGGCCCCTGTGTTTCCATGAGCGCCACTGCATCGGGTCGTAAAGACGTGCAGCTGCCAGAATTCCCTTTAAACTGCAGTTTACTGCCACAGAGTGTGACAGTCTTCACCTCTCAGTCCTGGTTCCGTAAATAGTTGTGTCTGATGTTGCGGGCAATCGGACCCGATGAGGAATAACATGTTCTGAATACATTAGGAACAGACGCCCTTCTCACCGATGGTCTTGTTTGCTTACGTCGGTCATATAGAAGCATCGATATTACATTGATTTCATAACCAGTTAAAAGTTCATTGTAGTAACTAAAACTAACTAAAGGACTACAGGCTACAGAGGTCTAGTGAGATCAACTCTTCCTTATTCCACATCCCCCAAGTTGTTTCATTACAAACTTAGACCCAGTTGACTCAAAGACACTCACAGGACTTCACAAAGCCCTCTATGGAGACAGTAAAGGCGTTATGCAACTTCTTCCACACATGCAGTAGAACTCCCAAACACAGGGAAACGCACTTTGGCATGTAAAAGGGAGTACACTCGTGGAGGTCCCCTTCATTAGACTTTAAAGCAGCTTTTAACCCTTTTTGGTTTCAATTTGGTATTTCACAATGTCAAACCTCCTGTTACCTTTACCTTTTATTACATATTTTACCCTTGAGGTCAATATGACCCCAGCTATATTAAAAAATCTCAAAATTATTATTATTATTAATATTTTTTTTTAAGTTTAAGTGAGGTACTTTATGTTTGTTTTTTGACTAAGAAGAAAGACATTATACACATTGAATCGGGTCAAATTGATCCGAAGGCGACAGGAGGGTTAAGAAAGCAAGTGATAGCATCAAAACCATTGTGCAATTCACCTTTGATTGTAAAAGGAATAGTTACATTTTTAGAAAACATGCTTATACGAGAATATAATACAACCTCTCTCTTCACTGCTATGCAGCCGACACACTGATAAACCTTCTCTTGAGATCTGATGACCCAAGAAGCCTTGCTGCTGCTTTAGACTGTTTCAGTATTATCAAATGTTGGATTGGACAAACAAAGTTTTGGTCGATGTTCTTGTCTAGTAACTGTGTATAAAGTTATTTGACTCAGATTTAAGCGTTCAAAAAATGATCCACTCCTGCTTCCTTCAAATACATTTTTTTTTTCAGATTGAAACCAATGCTCTCACACTCTGAGCTGAAAAGAAGTCATTCTCATGGTCGTCCTCTTGAGATTTGACTCCAGTGATTCCCTCGTGTCTGCCATCAACCAACCTCACCGGTTTTGACAGACGGAGTCACATCAAATAAAATTAAAATAAACATTGCCTCAATCCCGGCTGTTCCTGTTTGATTTAGAATTCATTTAAAGTTTTTTCCGATGACTTTGAAAACACGTCTGGGTCCAGGCCCCGAGCTCCATAGCGGAAATGTTGACCCCCATATGAGCCCGTTTATAGCTTTATTGCCTCAGGTGGGGGCCCTTTTGGCTGCTCCAAATTCAAGGCTTAAATCTAGAGATCACTGTGCTTCTGCCATCCGGACCCGTGGGCTTTGGGAGAGAAGGCCTTCAGAATCAGTGACCTCTTTTAAATCACCCATTTTTATAGACTTGCTTTTATGTGAAGTCGTCTTTTTTTATTCCCTTTTATTGCTTTTTCCTTTTTCTGTATTTTTATGAACGGGAATTTTATTGATTTGATTAATCGGACTTTCGTCATCTGTTTTTATAGGTGCTATATAAATCAAGTTATTATTATCTGAATATCTGTATTGTATACAGTAAATATAAAGCTACAGCCAGTAGTCGGTTAGCTTAGCTTAGCATCATGACTAGAAAACAGTAGGAACAAGCTAGCCTGGCTCTGTCCAAAGTTTTTTTTTTAACTATCTGGTTATTCTTTTTTTAACTCTTGTAACAATTCAATTCAGTTTATTATATATAGCCCAATACCACACATTACGAATCAGCCTCAGAAGGTTGTATGTACACATACGACATCCCTGTCCCAGGACCTCACATAAGATCAGGATAAACTCCCAAAAATAGAAAGAAAACCTTTTTACAAGGACGGACAGTGAAGGATCACATACAATAATTCATTTCAAACAGAGAGAAGAAGACACAAAAAATTACAAGCAAAGCAGTTGTAGTTGTCGGCCCCTTTAGGAGTCTAGAAAGAGGTGTTACGTTGCCAAGCCAGAGGGCCGGGCGGACCGGAAAGAGAGCAATGAAATAGTTCAGATCAACCTGACTTTGGCAGCGACTCAACAGCTTCAGTCAGAGAGAGAGCGAAGGCTCCTCAGTGATTGATCTTCACTGGAAAAGAACGTGAATGTCGATGAACAAATCGACGTGCCTCCATTTCAATAGAATCCCCCCCAAACCCTGTTTGCCATCAGCGGGATCGCAGAAGGGAGGATAAGTAATGTCACTGCAGGCGGCGAGCGGCACCCTCCGGCAGTGCTGTCGGAGTTTATCACTGTTTTTCCACGGAAAACAGTGAGCGTACAGGACGCCATCTGCTGCACACCAGCTTCAAGTGAATACACAGAAGCGTCTGGAGAGCGGCTTCGAGGGAGACGAGCGCTCAAAGCGAGAGGCCATGTTGGTTTCAGCCAGCGCTTCTTAACGGGCGCTCCAGATCCTGAAATTCCAGGTCCTAACGCTCCAGGTCAGCGAACACAACATTGCAAAAGAAACTCTCAGAGTCCAAAACCTACGGATAATACAAGGTCAACATGTGCTTCGTGTTTTGTCTGATAATAGTAGTTTGCCATTGTTTTCGATCCACTAATTGTAGGTAGCACTCTCTTTGGGTCAGCGGAGTTCTAAATTCTGTACTATTTCCACAAATGTCAATATGAACAAAGTTGAGAAGAAGGCAACTTTTTACAAATCACATATTTTGTGTCATGTGCATCGTGGTTTTTTTTTCTGACCACGCCGAGTATCTTTTCAGAACATCTGGCGATGGTCGTCACAAGGAGGGAAGTGCTCTGCTCATAAATGAAGCCCGAACTGGCTGGTACATTTACTGCCATCTCTGAGCGCCAAAGCAATATGTCTCATTTGCAATTAGTGCCTTGCGATGATTAAATAATATACGATTCGGAGAGCACCACATTGATTAAAGGACATACACGGGAATGGATTCACAGGAGAGGGGCTCTAAAGCCGGGAGAATGATTGCAACCCACGATCAGAGGCGTATGATCCTGGTGCGTTTCTGAACTTTGTCTTGTGCCGCTCATTCATTTAAGAAGTAAAAGAAAATACATTTCCTCGTATTGAAATCTGGCTCGATTTAATTAATAATAGAAAAGCCCTGTCCGATGGCAATGGCGTGATGCACCTACACCTCACCGCCCACATTGATGTGTGTAGCACCGGCGTCTCCCGGCCTTTACGGAGCATCCCGTGCCACGTGAAACCTGCTGGATTCCTTTCCAGCACAAAGCGCACTAGTGCAGTTAATCCACAATGAGATCCCACTTCCATTATTACATCTGCACGGTCTCACTGGTCTAGCGGGTCAGAATATACTGGCTGTTATCAGCTCTTATCCTTCTCTCTGTACGAATATATCCCTCTTTCTATATTTGCCACAGAAAGACTCAAACAGGGAAAAGAAGTGTTTCTGAGGGTGAAAGTACTCCCACCACTGTGACGGAGAGGAAGGGATGCGTCTCACATCGCGGGTTCGCTTGGAACCAAGAGGAGTTACTGGTCGGGTGGTGTGAGTAGTGATGGCAACCACAGCCGAATGAACAGACAAGAAAAAGTAAGAAAAAAGACAGTCATCTATAAAACACTAAACTTAAATTGACATTAAAAGAATAATCTCAAGGGGGGGGTCGAGACCACAGTGTTTGCAGGAAAATAGAGCTCTACATGGACAGCAATTAAGCATCAAAGAGATGAACTGGAGACATAATCCCATGGATTCTTACTAAATCATGTGTCAGTTTCAGATTAATTGGATGAACATTTTTGGGGAATGTGTTAATCAGTGTATGAACCGGGAGCTAGATTAATTATTCACGAGCACTTTATTGTACTCTGTGTGTGTGTGTGTATATTCAGCTACTTCCTTTCTTTAGAATTGTCCCTTTAAAAACAAATATGCTCAGTGGCCGAAACTTTTTCTCGCCCTCGGTGTTGAACGGAGATACTTTTCAGTCGATGGGACTGTTTCGTCAAAATGAGTACATCAGACAATGGACGGAAACAATGTCAATTCCACAATGCACGTCATAATAAAATGACATGGACTGTGTTCTGTGTATATTAACTGAAGGTCCACAGTTTCAAAAACACGAAAACCAAGGTCAAAACTAAAGTCAATGCTGATTTATTGTGTATTTAACTTGCGTCATGTTGTTACATCACTTCAGCGGTTATTTGTACCCAAACTAGGATATTGTCCTGAACCTGATCAAAAACCTACCCCGATGACGAGGGGATATTGACACATGTTTCTGGCTTTTAAAGAAGAACACATATTATAAGATACCATACGAACAATTGCATGTGGACATGTTGATCAAAGAAAGCTTGATATGGTCCATTTTGAACTCAAAGCTAAAGAGACCTTTAGATCATCTCGTGATTTGCTTAGAAACCAAGAGAACAAGCAACAATCAGCCCTTGCCAATCATGTTGGAGGCTCCAACGTTAAAGCCACGCCAAAGCCTCGCAGCAGTGGAGCAGGTTTCATTGCCGCCCATTCAGGACTGACGGCTGAGATCTGAAGGGCTCTTACTGGAGAGGAGGGAGAAGTCCGACTCCTGTGATTAGAGGACATCTAAGAGCTTCCGCGTGGACTTTGGCTCCCTATTCTGTGCTTCCGTAGGAAAAGCTTAAGTTGAGAGCCAATAATTGGAGTCTGAGTGACCTTTTAATAGAGCAAACACGTCATCACATAGGTCAAATTAGTTCTGTGGCTCCAGGATAGGTCAACCCATCTAATAATAATAATAAAAAATAGAAAAATGGTGTGAGCAAGAGCATGTGGAGCAGCTTGCAGAAAATCAGCGATATGAGCTGAGCTTTGGCTTCCCTTCCCCACTTGATGCCAGAAAGCCAGAATGAACCAGAATCATTGGTGCAAGAGTTAGAGTGTCACCTGCAAATTCCTAATCACATTTCACAGACACTCCGAGGCTCTGAATCACGAAGCCTCCACAGTGTCTCATTCTCTCACTTCCTTGTTTATGAAAAAACGGATGAAAGAGAGGAGCCGTAATTAGCGTAATTGTGATAAAAGAGCAAAAAATGGATAATGTCTGAATGGTTGCAAAGGTCTCAGACAGTGATGAATGCCTCCCATTTGTCTTTCCATTTCGCAACGGAGTCCCTTTGTCCTACAGGAGCCGCTAGATCCAGCCCCTGTGTTTCTGCAAAGTGGGACTGTGATCCGTTTGTGGTTTTCACAAGAAGAATGCTGGAAAAGAATGAGTCATTTGAGGCCTGTAGGACAACTGTAGGGGGATTGGGATGTCGGGCTTTAAGACACATACAAAACCCAGACACTGGAGACACAACAAGATGCCAACTGTCGTGAATCGACCCTCGAAAAGCAAGTCCACGGGATGGGGATGTTGAGAAAGGGTCAAAGGACTTCTTTAATATTTGCTTTCGCTTAGTACCGTCCCCAGGGCAAATTGTATACTTTCCCCTTTGCCTTCTTCTCATACCTCATACACTAATAAACAGATTGGAATGACCAATAACAATAATAACAAGAGAAGCGCTCACTTTCGCAGCATACTATTGGGGCATGCATTTTTGAACATTTTTGGCATTATTTGTGCCAATTGTGGAAAATTGATTGTGCTACTAAAAAAAGAATTCTGACCTTGACCTTGCCTTGACATTGACCTTTTTTGACTCGATCGATCCCAAAAATCTAAAAAAATGGTCCCCGGATACAACCAATCATCAACCAAATTTCATGCGTTTTTTTTAATTCTTTTTGAGTTCGGCGAATAACACGCATAAAAAAATAAATACGCGGCGATCAAAACATAACCTTCCGCATTTTCAATGCGAAGGTAACAATGTACTCTATTTGTAAATAACACCTTGAAAGGTTTATTGTTTTGTGTTGATTGTCTGCTTTTGTATCTGCTTTATTGGTTTTGGTTTATTAATTTTAGAGACGTTTTAATCCACTTCCTCTTAGGGTTAAATCAGACTCTTTTTTTGAAATGTTAAAAGGAAGCGCACCGTAAAATACAAACTTGGCGGTACGGCTACAGATGTTACGGACGGATGTGCATTTTATTTAAAGTGTGATAGTTTGAATGAACCCGTATGAGGCTAACGCTCTTATGGTGGTGACAAGGTGGTGATTATTTAAGAGTTTTGGTTCATGTTTTTTCACTGAAAGAAAGAAAATAAAGAAGTTTCACCAGCAGTAACTCTCACGCCAATTCATGTACGGGGATTTAATATAGATTATACTTAAGTACAGTTGAGGCGAGCATGGGTAATGCATTTATTATTATATTCGTTGAAACTCTCTGGAATACCCAACATAGAATCTATAAATGAAATGCTTTGATAAAAAAATTCAATCAAAATCTGTCGCAGGACTTTAATAAGAACATATTTCTTTCTTCATTCTGCTAGCTTGACATCGGTGAGTGCGAACGTTTAAATGTGTTCGTTGTTTCCGTTCATTTTGGAGGAGTGGCTTTTGGGTGGAGGTCTCTTGGTTGTATTTTTAACCAAGGAACAGAAGTGACCATATCGGGGATGCGGAGGAGCGACGTGGAGATGCCTTATATGTCCCTGTAGCGGCAGAGAGCTGTCAATCACAGTAAGCCCGCCCTAAAGCAAAACCTGCTTTACGGCCTATTTGACTCGAAATGGACCATTATTTACGAAATGAACACCATGGTGTCTTGAAGAAGACCTGAAACTAGAGATTGAGACCATTACCATGTTTACTGATGGAATAAACCAAGAGAGAAGTAGTCATTTTCTATAGACTTCTATACAACCAGAGGAGTCGCCCCCTGATGGCCATTAGAGAGAATGCAGGTTTGAAGACACGTCTGCTTTGGCTTCACTTGGCAGAACAGGGGGTTGTCGCCTGGTCTGAATACAATTGGCGAGAGAAATAAATGTAGACATGTTCAATATTGGCAAAATTAAACAAGATCCATCACCTGAGAGGAACCTCATCCTTTATTAAAAAAGAGAAGAGCACACGTGTCAGAGTTAAAACCACAGATGCTGAGGGAATAACTAAAGAGACAAGGAGAGTACGTTTCACTGAGAGTCACCCCCTGCTGGTAGAGAGAATGCAAGTTTAAGACAGAACCGGAGTTTGAAAAATAATTATTTAGGACGACTTGTTCTAGAGCTTTGAACAACATCTACGTCTTCATCAATGCTTTTTGACTATTTCATGAAGACATTTCTCATGGTACACATATAGATATACTATATATTTGGCAATACAAGAGGTATTTACCTAATTTACTTTATTATTTAATTTACTTAAATACTGTCACACCCATGCAGGCTAGAGTAGATTAGCACTAAACTACGACCTCTTTAATACAGATTTTTGTTGTTGCTGAAATGTGTTGAAAATTATGATTTATTCCCAATGGCTTAGTCCCCTCTTGATTTTTTTGTTTTTCTCACGCCTCACTACCGTGAGACAGAAATGGAGGAAGTAGAAAACATGGATGCAGTGCTTCCAAGCATATTTATGATCTGAAGAACTAAACTAAATGTTTGTCAGAGGCCCTCTTGCCAATAGAGAGTCTGTCGGAAAAGACTAACTGTGGATTGTGGGTGCAGCCACAGATCTGAAGCCAGTCTCTGACACATCTGTCATCATGATAGCAGATGGGCCTGAGGTCATGCCGCAGCTGACCTGGGATCAGCCTTAGCTCTGACCACACAGAGCAGCGGTACCTTCAGGGACCACTGTCTCCAGTCTGACACTGAGTTTGAGTAAGGACATACCAACACACACACATACGACACTCAATCTAAAGCCTCCTCATTATTGACACACAACCACACACACACACACACACACACACACACACACACACACAGACAGCCATGGAAGCAGAAGTCAACACACCATCTGCCGGCCCTGTGTTTGAGTTCCAAATCCCAGTCATCAACAAAACACACAGAAGACCTCCAAACTAACCCTCTTGGATATACCATACCCTTTGAAAAGAACGTCATCACACAAACACACACACACACACACACACACACAAACACACACACACATCAGATAGAACCAGGTAGATTGAGGCCAGGTGAGTTGCTAATTTTAAATGTGACATAAGAAGGAAGATAGATTTCCTCAGTTCACTCACCTCACAACACTTCTAATCCTCTCGCCGACTCCCCCCCCCCCCTCTCTCTCTCTCTTTCTTTTTAATTCAATTAAAATAACTTTAATGACATGCTGACAAAGCAGAACAATCAACAATCACATAAAATATAATTTCGATAATTACATCGAACCTTATTGTCTCAAACAGATAAATAGACAGCCGATAAATGAAATGAAATACAGTACAATTCTAAATAATTATAACATTATAAAATAGATTATAAATACAACCTGTCTAGTTCTAATTCACTTTTTCTTTCCTCTGATATGGCTACATACTTTGCAGGTGAATATATGAATTTTGGTTCCTCTGATAACAGTTTCATCACCTGTTGTCTCTGCCGCTAACCTGGTTTTGGAATTGCTTTGTTTCTGACAGCTTCATACATCGGGCAAACAAAGATCAAATAGAACCCATTGGGTCTCTTTTTGTGAGAACAGGCTCTCTTCTCTGGGTTTCCAAACCTCATGATAACAACCTGTTTCTATTCCTAGTTTATGGTCGCCGAGTCTGTCCATTCTGAATATGCATCTGGGTGTGCTATTCTCTTTTTCAAAAAATGATGAGGTTCCACTCTGGTGATGGATCTTGTTTAATGTTTCCAATATCGATCGTGTCTACATTTATTTATCTCGTCAATTGTGTTAAGACCGGGGCGACAACCTCCGGTTCTGCCAAGTGAAGCCAATGCAGAAGTGTCTTAAAACGTGCATTCTCTCTAATGTCCACCAGGGAGTGACTCCTCTGGTTGTATAGGAGTCTATAAGAAAATGACTCTCCTTCTCTCAAGATGTATTCTCTCATTAAACATTGTAAACAGGAGTTTACGCTCTCAATCTCTAGTTTCAAGTCTTCTTCAATACAGCATGATGTTCATTTAGTAAATGATGGTCCATTAAGAGTCAAACAGACCATCAAGCAGGGTATGCTTTAGGGCGGGCTTACTTCCTTCCAACCACCCCGAGGACTACGTCCACTTCGTATACACACTATATGGGTTAGATGATGGAGCTCTTGGTGTTTGAGCAGGTAGGTTTGTTGATGATCACTTAAAAAGTCTGTGTGATGTCAGTATTCAGGATCAGGAACTGGACGGCTCTTTTTAACCATGTGCAGCGACAGAGGGAATGTCCCCCGCTCTGCCCAGGTTTGGACTGTTTCCGTGGATCTTGAATGAGTGGTTTTTTTCCCCGAGACAGATGCCACCGGTTCATTAGAGCCTCCCCTCCCCTCCCACACACTTCACGTCACAATGTAGACATGTTGAATGACGTTACTGAGTCATTTTAGTCAGATTTAAATTCAGGGGCGTATCGGCCATTGGCTCTCTCTCACATCACACCCTCTTTTTCCTTCTCCTTCTCCCTGGCTCTCTGGCTCTTTTTTATCTCACCCGTGCTGATCGCCGCTCCTATTCCGAGCAGCTTTTCACACTTATCATTAAAGTAGGTTTATGATGCTCATTTCTCGGGCTTCATTGCTCTTCATAGACGTCGTCGCCTGTCACCGGAGATCAATACAGATAAGACAATCTCTCACTCTCTCTCTCTCTCTCTCTCTCTCTACTGACTGAGGCACTCGTGTGGTTCAAAACACACACCCCTGCAGCGCTGTGGAACCTTCAGTAATTGCACGGTGAGATAGCCTTCAGCCCACACTTCCAAACACCTGACACCTGTGTGTGTTATATGTGCTATGAACAGAGCCAGGGCGATGAGGTCATTTCTAAAGTAAGACCACGATCATCTTTGTATCCATTGCATTCATTTTTTTTTTTTTACTTTAGCACACTGGTCACATCAAGCGCTACTCAACTTCTGAAAACGTGTTCAGCGTTTGCGGCGGTTAGTGGATTAACGAGCTGATCATCAGATCCACGCTGTCGTCCGTGTCCACTCGGTGAACATTGACGTGTGCGAGATTTCTTGAACTTGTTGACCTTTTGAGGGACTGGAGAGCCGAAGAGTCCAGACTGGAGGAGGCTATCAAAGCGTATTAGCCAGGTGTTTCCTAAGTAAGTAAATGACAGTTCTGAGACAGAAGGCGATCGTACTTCTGAATAAACTATGTTGACTTATTGTCTCAAGACGAAGCTAAGCTAACACACTAGCTAAATGACCAGTAGCAAGCTTGCTAGCATAAAGAGCTTTATTTTCCTTCTTCAATCAAGTTTTCTTGGTAGAATGCTAGATGGACTGTACTTGTATGGCGTTTTTCTAGTCTTCCAACCACTCAAAGCTATTTAACAATGCATGACATCGTTCACCCATTCACACCCATTCATATACTGATGAGAGGAGCAACAATGCAAGGTGCAATCTGCCCACTGGGACTATATCTAACCATTCATACTCATTCACATACCAATGTGGAGCAATTTGGGTTTCTGAAATGACATGAGACTCTTGTGCTATTATGTGCAAAGGAAAATAAAAGTGACGCTACAGGGATTTAACAGGTGGAGCCCCTGTAGCCCGCCGAATGACCCCCCCCCCCCCCGCTGCTGTAAGGGCTACTTGATGGGGAATATTCTAATATTGCATTTGCAATATTGTTATAGAATCCCTCTTTTTTTGTTGCCTGAGGACATTAAATAGTAAATGGTTTTACTTGTATAGCGCTTTACTAGTCTTGCAACCACCCGCTTGAACACTATATGACATCATTCTCCCATTCACACCCATCCATACATTGATAGAAGGGGCTACCATAGCAATTTGGAGCAATCAGGGTTTTTCCCAAGGACACATCGACATAGACTAGCAGCGCCGTGGATCAAACCTCCGACACTGTGATTGACGGACGACCCTGTTCTGACACTGAGCCACAGTCGCCCGATGAAGTTGTGTGCAAGTGAACAAAGGTAAACTGAACAAAGGAGAGGAAATAAAAAGAAGCTCTGGAAGATGTTTGGACTCACTATTGCTATAACATCTGGCTAGCTTTGTATATTTGTCGTGAGCTTTTCAGCAACATTTGGGTTTGCTAATTATTTTCGCTGTGCCACAAATAACCATTGTGATGTCATCAGGGTTATCCGAGTTCAGTCTGGAAGACGGTAAATGTTTAACAGAAAGCCTGCGTTACAAGCTGGAGGTAAATAGGCTTGTATCGCTCTTTGTTTTCATTATTATTATTCATGTAAAGAACGTTTTTTCCCTCTCCTTTGGGGTAACTATCTTAGATGCACATGTGCATTGAATGGCGTATGTGAGAAAACAGAAGGATGGTTTTGATAAATGTTTTCCTGAATTAAGCTTTTTTCCCCTATATCATTAAATAGTCATGAATAAATAAAGAAAAATCTTATTATGAGTAAGAAAAAAAACATGTTTATGTATTAGCAGCTTAGGGCTGCACAGTGGTGTAGTGGCTAGCACAGTCACCTCAGAGGGCCCTGGGTTCGGATCCCGATCTGGGCGGTCCTTTTGTGTGGAGTTTGCACATTTTCCCCGTGGCAGCGTGAGTTCCCTTCGGGTTCTCCGGCTTCCTCCCACAGTCCAAAGACATGCAGCTCAGGTTAATTGGACTCTAAATTGGTCGTAGGTGTGAATGAGAGTGTGATTGGTTGTCTGTTTCTATATGTGCCCTGAGATGGACTGGCGACCTGTCCATGTGAACCCCGTCTTCGCTCAACGTCAGCTGGGATCGGCTCCAGCGCCCCGCGACCCGAAAAAGGATAATTGGTTCGGATAATGAAACAGAATGGACGGTTTAACACACAACTAATCGGCTTCATATGTCGGTGCAGTTTAATCCTATTTGATTGACAGATGTTTCAAATGTTGCAATTGGTGCATGAGAATGTGTGAAGTAACAGATTCCCGCCCACTAGAGACCGGTGAAAAGAACTCCACAAAACCCCACAGACACACATCTCTCAATATAAAGTATAACCACCAGCTGTTCTGCAAATTGTGTTGCTACCAGTCTAAAGCTTTGTTTATAGCGAGCTCCGAGCATGAATGGAGGTTTGTACACTCTCTAAAGAATCCAAAAGACAAAGAGTGTGACTCATCGATATGCCCATAGACCATAACCTGCAAAAAACCATAAATGACAAGGGGGATTGTAATTCTCTGTAAACTCATATTTCATATTCATGGACTACTTTATTGCCTTTGTACAAACCCTGTAATTAAAAAAGTGGTACATGTATTATAAAGAAATAAAGGTTGAATATCCTGTAAACTATTTGATTTGGCTTCACGAAAAATGTTAAGACCTCCTGTTTCTAGCACATTTAAAAACCAATTGCATTTCTTTGTATAGAAGAGTTTTTTCTGTGTATCAGTCGACTGCTTGTGAATGTCGGGTGATTGGGCCCACCACAATGGTACAAAACATTGCACTTGGTCACGGCGCTCACACACTGGCCGTGATTACGTCATTTTCTGGACCGGCTACACCCCAGGGAGTATAAACTAATCTTAACGTTAGCATGAAAACATGATGGAATTAGCAAGCTAACGTTAGCTACCTAACTAGCCGTCAGGTAAACTGGACGAAAACTAAACAACAGCTCACGGCGTAGGAAAGCATATTGCTACCGCCAGGTAATTAGTATCTTGGGGTACATACTGTAGTCTAGTGACTGTGAGCAGGTTGACAGACTATCCCAGCGCTGACCTTTACATTTACACTCACATTGACAGGCAACGGTACTAGCCATCAAACCACCGTGCAGCATTTTCAGAAATGAAAGGAAAATTTCCAATAAATTTTGTACAAAAAGTCAATATTAACTCCATCGTTGACGCTTTGATGTGTGCGATTGAGATTGGTTTTCAAAAAGAAGCTGATTTAGGTTTTTAAGGCTTTTAAGGGGAACCAAAAAGGGAAACTGTAGGTTGAGGGGAACCTAAGAGGAGCAGGTAAACACTCAGGATCAGCATCAGTATAGGTCTTCAAAAACCCACTTCAACATGACTCCTGTCACGCACCCTTCCACCTCTCAAAATATACACAAACACGCACACCTGCCTGCCTGTGCACCGATAAGACGTCAACCACCGCCGCCCAGAATGTGTTTGCACGCCGGTTGACTGCGCTTCCTTATTGAACGACTTGAACAATTTATTCTGACGCGCCGCTGAATCAGAGGGGGAATTTAGATTGAGATTGGAGAATGAAAAAAAAGGAAAAAAGAACGGAAAATCAGACGCGACCTGAAAGCGTTTGCGGGAGAGATGGAGAGAAAGAGAGACAAGGGTTGGGGGAGGGGGAAGGGGATAACCTGAGGCGAGGGAGACAGGGAGATATATGAGCCTGTCACTCCACATTAAAGTGTCACTACAAGCTGGACAACCATTATTGCGGCTAATGAACACAGCGGGGTCGTGCTGCAGCAAAACCACTGTAGGGGAATTCATTAGTCCTGCTACAGCAGTGATACAATCGACTGATTCCCAACCAGGAGGTGTGGTGCTGTTACCGGGGGGGGGGGGGTATATCGGTTTATATGATACATTGAGGAGAAATAATGACTACATATCCACATGTGTGTTTAGGAGGAAAATAAACACACAAATGTGCATGGAAATTGGTGTGAACTTTATTGATGCGATAACCTCCTCACTATACTAGTCGGACTGTCATGACTCAATCTTCCACCAACCTGAGCTGCCTCGAGAGCGCTGTGCGTGGTTAGAACGTCTTCCACTCAAAGCGGTGGAAGTGCAAAGTGCAAAACCCTTCCGGCGCTACTGCTAACTAGAAAGGTACAGATCTCCACCAAGTGCGTCCGCGCCGACCACTGCTGTCATGTCTGATTGAAGGAATACTAATTGTTTCTCGCGGGGAATCATGTCTGACACAACCGATGTGCCGTCTGCAACCTGCTCCCGTTCTGTCAATACATTTTCGAGAAGCGGGAATCACCGCAAGCGTGAGAGGTCCTTGACCACATGGTCACAAACGAGCCCAACAACACCACCATTGGGCCAACCGGCTAAGCAGGATGCAAAATTAACCGTGGATGGACGACAACAAGACCCCCCTCCCCCGTATAGATCCTAACTGACAGATTAAATATATTCATGTGTATATTCGTGAATTACGTGTCTAGATGTTAAGGAATACAAAGAAATTATAATAATAAAAACATGAAGTCAATTTGAGTCGTAATGATCGATGGCAGTTTTTGGCACGCAAAGTCCGGTTGAAACAGAAAGTCATTCGTCATCCTGTTAGACTCCATCTTTTTAAGTAGGTCAGACGACCTCCCACCGTGAAAGAAACATAGGCGTGCCTCGTCGAAGCGCTGCGAGTGGGAAGCGCTCGGAATCTTGACGAAACAGCCGGAGAAGAGAACACTTTGAATGGACCACCTCGTTGGGATTGGTTACGGAGCCAATCAGTTTCATACTCGTGCCTCTCCATTTCAATATTGTGGAATGTGATCCACGGCTGTTATCTTATCTTTAGGCCTTCGAATGATTTGCATAAATCCTTCACAGGAAAGAGTTTTTGGCCCACTGACAAATCTGGTTCTACCTGTATGATTTTTCAGCTACTGAGCAGCTTGTGTCCCTCTGTTCAGCCATGGTCACTCCCAGCGATCACTTCCAAGGTCACTCCCAACGATCACTTCCTTGGTCAACCGAATGAGCACTTCCAACGGTCACTTCCAACGGTCACATCCAATAGTCACTCCCAACAGTCACTCTCTATGGTCACTCCCAACATTCACTCCCAGCGATCACTTTCAAGGTCACTCACAACGATCACTTCCAAGGTCAACCAAACGATCACTTCCAATGGTCACTCCCATTGATCACTTCCAACGATCACTCCCAACGGTCAATCTCAACAGTCACGCCCAATGGTCAATCCCAACGTTCACTCCCAATGGTCACTCCCAACGATCAACATCAGAGAGCGAGGTACCGGTCTGTGTGTCTTTGTCCGGCTTTGGTAGCTCTGCCTCTTTACACTCACCCATCTGTAATGTATGTAGTAAAGTACGTAATATAGAACAATGGACACTCACTAAAATTACCCTTTAGCTCATTGCCTTAAACACCTGTCCGGAGTTTAAGCCTTTACCAAACGCTGCTATTGTGCAATAAACAATAGAGGAGTTCTCTCACAGTGAGTTTATGGTGCTGTAAAGACACCCACCCTTTTCTTTTTCTTTTTTCTGACTTCTCAGTGGCTACACACAGGCTCCCAAACACAGCAACACCATATAAAACACACTGAGACACAAAGGAATAAACTAGACGCGGTCATCATCAGGACAGCGCCACGCTCACGCCAGACGGCAAGTTCCTTAATTACAAATTGGTCATCGGCAAGCAGCGTAAATGTCAATGCAGAGCGGTACAGACTTAACGCATTTGATTTGATATTTTTAACCTTTTGAGAAAAGGTTTTTTCTTGTGAGTGTACAAGAAACCATTTATTGCAATGATTTAATCTTTAATATCTTAAATTATTTTTATATAATGTATAACGTTTGCATAATTTTGTTTTGTTACGGTCTATAGATCTATATAGAGCATTTATAAAAAACAAGATTCAAAGAAAACTGGAGATACAAGTGTGGAGGCACGATGGAGAAATATCCCTTCAAAATCTTCAAACCTTGATTGACACTTTCTTTGCACACACACAAATAAACTATGGGCCCCTGAAATCAATGGACGTCTTACTGGAGATTTTTCGGAGACAAACAACTAAATATGTTCATTAATGCTGACAGGCGCTCTATTTAAAATATGAATGAGACGAAAATAGCAAAACAAATGATAATAGTTTCAAAACTGATCCGAAGACAAGCTCATTTTTAGCAACAATATATGTGTAAACTTTAAATTTAAATATATGTTTGTATTCTGAGGAATTATCAGAGCTATAAAACAAACAACCCAAACCCGTCCTGCAAGAGGGTTTGTGGGTCTGTTTCAGTCCGCAGCTGGAAGGGCGGAGCCTAGTGGCGCTTCTGATGATGAAAACAAAAATCCCTTGAGATATTAATTGGATTGCTCGAATTAAGATCACAGGACCTCAGCCAAAAATGGAATTATTGAGACAAAAATATACGTGCATAATTTTAATATTCTGAAACTGCACAATGAAAAAACGAAAACAAATGTTTTACTCTGCTAAAACTTGGGTAGGAAAACACACACACACGCGCGCGCGCGCACGCACGCACACACACACCCTTGTAAAAACACTTGTAATGTGTGTATGTCCAGTATCTGTATGTATTTGTGGATGTATTCTCTTTAAAAAGCCTCCTGTGTGCGTTTCGCTACGAACACTTAACATAGTGCAGTTATTATAGATAAATGTATATGTTACAATTATAATGCCACTACATGTGATGTCCATATCAAATAAAGTCAAGTCAAAGTCACACAAACATACACTTTTTCCCATCTATCGCCCCGTGGCTCCGATACCGTGACATTGACCAGAACGATCCCTAAATATATATATATATATATATATATATTTTTTAAGCGCACCTCGGAGAAATGATAACTACACCTCGGAGCAACTCGAGCATCCTCATGTCTATCCAACTTGTGACTGAAAGCGCCATCTCGACAAAAAAACGTTATTTTTAAACCTTTTACCAAACAGAAGAGTTTTTTCTTCTTCTTCTTTTTTTATAATTGTAAAAGTAAAATCAGTAAACGTACCTGAGAGGAAGAGCGCGAGCACACTCCCGACGAGAAACATGTTTGCAGTGTCCGGGACACCGGAGAGGTGGCGGTGGGGGGGATGGCGGGGGTGTAACCACGGGGCACGAGAGACTTGGTGTGTTCCGGTCCAGCAGCACCGCCGTGCGCCCTTGCAGACGGACAGCCCAAGCCTTGCCGCTACATTCACCGCCGCGCCCACTGCACGCCTCCGGGTCGCCCCTCTGTTCGTTGCCCGCGGACGAGAGCGGGTCGCTTAAATTTCAAATCCTCAGCGGGAGGACCGGGTGAGCAAAGTACGCGCGTCGGAGAGAGGCAGCCTCTTGAGTGTGAGGTTGTCCTGGTGCCAAAAGACTTCCAGCTCCACCGTAGCGCCGCTTTGGGGGAGTGGGGAATGGGGTGGGGTTGGTGGGGGAGAGAGAAAAATATATCCCAACTACTGGATGGAGGAAATGTCAAGCGTCACCGGGGGGATGCAGCTCTGCCCGCGGACAGTTAACGCGACGCGGCTCCGCTGGTCACGGGGGTCCCGGTACATTCTGCGATCATGATGCTGACAGTCAGAGGAGGCTGAGGTTATTAACTGGCGATATCCCTCCTCCTCCTACTCCTCTTCACCCTCCTCCTCCTCCTCTTCCTCCTTAGATCACCATCACCTTTAGGGACAGTCAGGACTGAGTTCATTAGAACTGAGTATATAGTCTGATTCATGAAGTGCATTTAAACAAGAAGGGGAAAAAATGACATTTAGTTCAAACATAAAACAATTAGCATTGGATGGAATCAAGTGGCTTTTGAAATCAGGGCCAAAGAGCACAACATAAAACCACAAATATCAATATTTGTTTGCCATTGACCAAAAGATTAAATAGATTGTTCTCAAGGTTTTGGCTGCCTCCCATGTAGTTTATTGGAAAATAATGCTAAACATGAATGGTTTCTAGGGTATGGAATGCTTACGCCACAATAAAATCAAAAAAGTATCTTACAAGATAAGCAAAGGCCTTCAAATGAACCACATGGTTTGTCTTATTTTATTCATCTGAATGGTTTTGAGTATGCATGACCAAATCCTTCTGCATCTTTCTTAATTTATTTTTTAATTGTAAAAGTGGTCATGAGTTGTGCATAAACTGGTTGCTTTGACAGAGACCTAAAAAGGCTGTGTTCTTTTAACAAATTAGTATTATCTTAACATATTACAATTTAATTAAGTTAACTTTTCCTCTGTTCATCATATCACCAATCTTGTAATTTGATGCATTACATACATTTATAAAAACATATATATATAAATACATATATATATTTGTATAATCTTTCAGCTCATTGTTGCTTGTTGCTATAACTTTTTTTTCTCCATTAACAACCTCAGCAGCAGGCAGCTATTTTCAGTAAACAAGCTGTGATGAACTGTACACTTACCTGACTGGCTGGTCAACATATGGAGCATTAAGTGTCTAAAGAGAGAGACCAAATGCAGAAATAAAAGGAGATTAGTTATTGCATTAGTAAGGTGGCCAAAAACACTCTGATCTGTATCTTCTGGATATGTAAGCAGCTGTTAACTTTATATTGTCATATGTACATTTTGTGATTACAGTTTGTGCAAGAGAAGAAGAAAGTGCAGCATTTATTGAAAAAGATGACTGCTATCAGTCCAGTCACTAGTGAACCGATACAAATTAAATGAAACATGCATGTTAAATTTGAAAGTCAGGTTTGTAATAAAAACCCAAATAACATAAAAGTCACAATACGCTAACTTCAAATAATTGAAACAATGCATTCAGTTTCCAAGGCAAGGCAACTAAACTATGGTGAGGTTTATAATAAGATGATGTGGGTTGAACAATTAAACCCTGTGTGCTATGCCTTTAGGTACGTAGCCTTCTTAATGCACTTTAACTACGTTCTGTGCAATACACAAATGATATGACATAACTTAAACTAGGTCTGTCTTCCAAAACAGTTGCTCTGAGGGTCGAATTTATCCATGGATGGGTTTACATTGGGATCCCTTAAGAGCCTGGTGCTTCATCCTCTTTGACGCCAATGCATCACATACTGCAGCTCGGTCAGTGCTCCGAAGTTTTTAAACAATGCCCCCCGACCTTCCCTTCAGGACGTGACAATGAATGCTCGTTACATGCAGTGTTCTTTTTAAGATTAATTTCGGTCTCCACAGGAAGTTAGTTTTAGGTAATAATTCTACTTTATTGGGTTTTGAAAGGGAGACTGACTAGCGTGCGAAAAAATGTTCACATTTACATGTTTCTTGTGTTTGTCTGATCCATCCCCCTCACCTCCAGCCTGGCCTTTGTGGACCATCTATCAGCGGGGCGGTGACAAAACATCGGCACTGGACATGCTGGGAATGAGACCGGGCTCAAATAACTTTCTGGCTATTGGGGCAAACTTCACTTTTTCTCTATGCAACATGTTTTAATGTATATCCTGTTCATCAGATGTGATTTAGTTCAGTATATGTACGTTAAAGATGTCTTCAGTGAGAGCTTATTATAATTCTCCAAAGGAATATCAGAGAAATGTACATCGAATACACAGAGGATTATGAGGGCCATTCCAGCGGGGGTGGTAGAGCAGGGTCGTCTGTCAATCAGAGGATCGATGGTTCGATTCCCCGACTCCGCTATAGACCATTTCAATGTGTCCTTGGGCAAGACACTTAACTGCTCTCGCAGGCTGTTCCTACGGAGTATGACTATTAGTGAGTCCTGAGACTAGACAAGCGCTAGACAAGTACAAGTCCATTTACTATTTAATGGCCCCAGGAAACAGAAGAGAAGGAAACTATAAAAGAATGCAAATTTGGGAGGATTTTGCAATATTAGAATATGTCCCATTAAGTAGCCCCTACACCACAGGGGTCATTCGGCGGGCTGCGGGGGCTCCACCTGTTAAACCACTGTAGCGTCACTTTTATTTTCCTTTGCACAGAACGGCACAACAGAAGAAGAAAAGCATGACACTCTTACTGCCTGTGGTATGAAAATGTCTCCACATTAATCATTGCAAAAAACAATTCATGTCCCTGTCTTTTGTGAAGTTCCTCTAGTATGTGCTCCAGTCTCCTAAAAAGGGACATAAGTCATTTCAACTGAAATAATAGCTTTTTTTCTTGATAAATAGTTGTGCTTATGTATTTATACCTGTACCTTGGGTGAAATCTTCCATATCTTGATCAGCAACTGATCATTCATTTAAAAAAATTTAAAAAACAATGATTCTGTAGACATCAGTCCCAAATCTATTGTGGGATCTGAAGAGAAAGATATACTTGAATACAATATAGCTACTTCACTGTCATGTGTGAAAGTAAGTAAAAACCTAAATGAATATAAAATCATAGGAATTATAATTGTCTTTGTTCTCTCTTTCTCCAACTGAGATGATACATTGTATATCAATCTCATGTGTGCACATGAAGTATAATTGAAGTTAGTATGTGGTTAGCCTAGCTTAGCATAAAGAGGAAATAAGCTTGTCTCTAGCTAATTACAAATATATAAAAGACGAAGCCTCTCATCAGCACTGCAGCTTGCTAATCAACCCAATGTATCACTTCAGTCACACAAACACAAAGATACAATCAACAATGTATTATTATTGTACCAGTTTAGCTCCACACTTTCCTTTTTTACCTTCGCATTGAAAATGCGGAAGGTTATGTTTTGATCGCCGTGTATTTATTTATATGCGTGTTCCTCGCATAACAAAAAAAGTTTTAAACCGAATCGCATGAAATTTGGTGGGATGATTGGTTATTATCCGGGGACCATTTGATTAGATTTTGGGATCAATCGGGTCAAAGCTCAAGGTCAAGGTAATGGAAAAGTCATAATCTTCTTTTTACCATAGCACGGTAAATTTCTATCCAATTGGCATGCAACTAATGCCAAAATGTTCATAATTAAATGCCCAATATTGTGATATGCGAAGGTATGCGCTCTACCGAGTGCCCATTCTAGTTTATTAGTTGTTTTCATCCTGTCTCACTGTCATTCCAGATCCTGCTTCCCATCTCGTCAGTCTAACTCCCTTCACCTGCCTCTGATCACTCCCTCGTTAGTCCCTCATTACCTTCACCTGGTCTTCATGCCGTCTCACCTGTTGCCCATTCCCTCGTTAATCCCTCTCTACTTAGGTTCCCTCACTTGCGCTTGTCCCCTGCCAGATTGTCTTGTGTTTCCAGCCAAAGCCCTCATGTGTTACTTGAGTCAAGATATTTCTTAGTGTTCTGTTCTGAATTATCTTCTGAGTGAAGATAATTATTTGCAGTGCTGTCTCTGGAGTCGTGCTTTTGGGTCCACTCGATTATCTCTGTTTCAGTTATATGCAAAGGAACTGTTATGTGATGGATAATAGTTTACAACCACAGGTTATGTCCCAGGTTGCTGGATATGTTCTCTGGTTAAATCTCTGTGAAGGAACGATGGTATCAGACTCGGTGACCTCCCCATGACGACAAGCCACAGGGAAACTGCTCAAAGTCATCGCATAGCTCCAAAGTGATTGGCACAAATAAAATGCCACTTATCATATGAGGCTATCCCTTTTGAAAGTAATGAAATTGCTCATTTGAGAAATAAGACATGCATGTGCTTTGTGCCTGTAGCTCTCCAGTCGTTGTCAGTGCTGGGAGTGTAGATGGTGTCTGTGTTGGTTGCAGCGGTGATTGTATAAATGGAGGGAGGGAGGAGCCACTTTTAATCGCTGGCCAGCCATAAATAGCAGCAACAAAAAGACATATATATACACACACACACTTACCAGTGTATGTCCTTAGATGTGTCTAAATATCTATAATTGGTGATGGAAGCAGCGGCAAAAGGCACACGGCTTTATGGGTGAGCATTGGCAAAATGCTAATGCCCGAGAGTCACAGATTAGTCTCACTTACAACAGGAGAAACAAGATATTAGAATTTCAACCAAAATGTCTGGTTTTCTATTGCACAGAAACACAAGCATGAGATCAGCGAGCTCCATTGACAACCGAGCAACAATGACGGGCAGAAAGCTTTTTGTTCCTGTATTACCAGCTTTTTCAGCTCCATTTGCAAATCCCAAACTGGAGTCAGCGAGTCTTTTTTTTTAATGCACACACACATACATATATATATATATATATACTCTCACACGTGTTAGAACCTTGTCCCATCAAGCAAATTACATGGCTCTCTGTTCACCCCCAGAGGTCGTTCAACCTGATGGCCTGTCTTCAACAAGCTGCTCTGCTAATCAGTCGAGAGCTTCTTCTCTCCAGGGAGAGACATATGGCGAGCAGCAGCGTGACATCACAACAAATAACAACCGCTGTGATGTCACAATAGAGGGGCCCTGCAGTGGTGCCATGAATCTCTTTGTGACCGCGTCTGGCTCCACCATGGAGGTCTGCCGCCAGACTGGCAGTGAGGTCCGTGTATGCAACTACAGGGCATTGTGATGATTAGCCAGCGAGCTACAGTTAGCTGCTGCGGCGGTTAGCTCCTGGTAGCCTGTGCGTTTCGGTTGGCCCATGTGATGCTCCCTCTGTTTGATGGTTGGTCAAAGGTCATGATGCGCTGAACACAATTCAATGTGTTGCGCTTTATAGATTGATATATTGATTTTTTTTTTTGCAATGAAGGTAGAGAGCAGGCTGTCAAGCGGAAGAGAGAACAATCTGAGTTCAGATGAGTTTGAAGGGTCAAGGGTACAAAAGAATATGTTGGACAAGAAATTAGGCCAGCTCAGCAATATGAACACGACACATAAAGCGTAGAATATAAGAAGAAGAAAAAGACAATAAGGTAACTATGCATAATATATTTGAAATATAAATATGGAATATGAAAGGATCTTTCTCACAACGGACATTACTGTAGGCTACAGTGTAAATGCACTAAAGTGAGTTTGTTGGAGGGAAGATTGAGGCATCTTCTAAAACGAGAGATTCTGCAGAAACTATAAACTCAATGGTAAATACCAGTGTGGGTATTGGTGCACTGGGTATTGGTGCACTGGGTATTGGTGTACTGGGTTCTGGTGCACTTGGTATTGGTTCACTGGGTAATAGTAGACTGGTATTGATGCACTAGATATTGTGCACTGGGTATTGGTGCACTGGGTGTCTGCCATTATGTATGCATCTCCCTGTTTTTCAGATGTCCATTTTGTCCGGAGCAATTGTAAATCAAATTTAAAATCAAATGCAATGTAATGTTTGCAGTAGTAATGCAATACGGTAAATTCAAACACAGCTTTGGCAATAGTGCTCGAGAAAGAATAGCAGGGACCAGCCGAAAACAAATATCTCCACATGCGAGCACAACCTGACCTCAGCACAGGGTGCAGAGTTAGCGCTGTAACAAATAAACACGTGTTTTATACAGTGTAGATGCATATCAGAGAGACGAGCTGTACTCTAACCAACGTTATATTTTCGGCAGGAACAGAATAAGTCGTGAACATTTTATTGAAATATAAATCTAGAAAAGATAATTAAGCACAACATCTGCCATGAGAGGGCCTCATAAGATGGGTCTTGCTTTATTACGGACTCTTAAGGCTCTCATTTGAAGAGGTGTCAAATTCAAGTTTAAAGACATCATTTAAGTTTCAGTCACTTTGTGTTAGAACTGTTCATTCTTTGCCTTTTTGTCATTTCACGCTTTGGCAATGTTAGGTGTCAGTTGACAAAGACTCGTGCTTTGTTGCAAACCAAGATCTTTTTTGTTCGGGAATGAGAGCCGGCATTGAGTGACACGTGAACATGCCCTTAAAAGTGGGATGTTATTTATACAGCTGTGAGATAACACTTATTGTTGGGTTTTTTCAGGAGGTATTCATAGGAAGACTACAGACATTATACATTAATTTTGCAACGTGGCCCGAGCGCAATGCCAACACCCTTTGCTATGACGTATTATTGCTTAATATGATATATTATCGCTTAATTTGAGTAGTTAAACCTGCGGCGAGATAAATTAATGTGCTGAAATCCTTATAGGAGACATGTGTGTTGTACATTTAGCATAGTTTGGCAATGAAGCTGTAAAACCTTCCTCTTGATTTATGAAATGGATCATTCGAATACATAGCATTTCTTGCACCCATACTTTTTAGCCATACATTTATAATTATTTAATTTGAGCTCTCTTCTTGGTAAAACAGATACAGTGTCTTATAAAGCTGAATGAAAAGCTCCTGTGAGGGCAAAGAAGTGGGTGGATTTAGTAATTTACAATCCCTGGCATAAGTAATAGTGGACTTATTTCTATATGACTCATTTCATTTCAAATGAAATCTCCTGAGACACACAGTGATCTTTCAGATAAAGTTTTTCCTGAAGTCCAATCAACGTAATCAGTGTAAATGTGGCAGCGTTACCTCATGCTAATGATCTTTGTAACGACCTTGGCATTTGTGTTGCTCGTCTAATATTCACTGTGCAACAAAGAAAGCACTGACACGGAGGATGCAATCATCTGCAATCATTTTAATGTAATTATTTGAATGGATTTGTAAATATTTATAAATGGTGACGATGTCGCTGTCCTCAACAAATGTTATATTTGGCACGGCTTTGACTGTTGAAAATATTTCAAGGTCCTTTTATAAACCTCCTCCAAATGACAATGCTGATGAATAAAAAGTCATTAAAAAAAACTGTTTGGAATAATAGTTACTATATTATATTACCAAATGCGATTACAAGCATGCATCAGAAGAACAGACTTACTATAAACAGAACAGGGAACAATATGTTTTAAAATATTTCTTTATGAGAGACCACAGGAAGACTGAGGTGCAACATGTATAAACCTAATAACTGCATACAAGAAGTAGATCACCGTGATGTCATCCATTGGTCGCCATCTTGGTTATTGGCCCTTGCTTTTTGCAACCAGAAGTGCCACAAGTGGGCGGAGCTAAGCACAACCGAACACCCTGCTGAATCAAAATGTTACAACAAACTTTTATTAACCGAATCACATTGTAAAAGGGTTCAAAGACAAAAACCGGACAATGGCGTGTTAGCTCCCTGTGAATCACCTTGTAGCCCCGCCCTAAATCATACCCTGCTTGGCTTTTTGACTCTAAATGGACCATCATTTATTAAATGAACAGCATGCTGTATTGAAGAAGACTTGAAACTAGGGATTGAGAGCATTTTTTTTCAGTGAAAGTGTTTTTTCTATTTCTTGGGAGTATTACCTGATCCGATGTGAGGTCCTGGGACAGGGATGTCGTATGATTGTAAAGCTCTCCAAGGAAAATTTGTAATTTGTGATATTAGGCTATACAAAATAAACTGAATTGAATTGAATAAACTAATGTTTACTGAGTGAATAAATCAAAAGAGAAGGAGAGTAATTTTCTCATACATTGGGCAAAGGAAGGGTACACCCTTAACAGGTGTCCAGTTTATAGAGAGACCGACAACCATTTACACCTATGGGAAATTTAGAGTCTCCAATTATACTGAGCTGCATGTTTTTGGACTGTGGGAGGAAGCCGGAGAACCTCGAGAGACCTCACACCGCCACGGGGAGAACATGTAAACAGAGGACCACCCGGGCCCTGTGAGCAGACAGTGCTAGCCACTGCCCATTAACCATTATGTAATCTCCATTCCATCATTGTCCATCTATCAGGCTGTTGCTGACAAACCATTGGTCCCATCCTGGCCTAATTAAAGGTCTTTCGCTGAACTGCCTGCATAAAAGAAACAACAGGCCATGTGTAACTAAAATCAACACCTTTGAACATGATAAAGCAAACCAATACGACTTGGATGCGAGAAACGCAACTCGCTGCAGGCGAGCACTTTGTTTCGGTGATTGCCGCTGGAGTGACTGCCAATCAATAAGCCTGAATGGGAAAACGGAACATAAAAGTGAAAATCCTCCACATCTGAGCTATCAGCTGGGTCACTGGAAGACAAGTTATGTAACGTGTGTGTGCTAATATTCAAATATTTCAAGTGAATTATCCATAAAACATGCCGCCCTCTCAAAACCGTCCAAACAAATGTAAATTCCCAACAGGGATTGCCTCACAGCTCCTTGTCAAGCCCTCTCTTTGATGATTCTGATCAAATCGATGGCTCTTCCGATGCGGAGAATCGGGCGAATAAAGTCATTAACATCAAATACACTGTTTCTTTTCTTTTTTTCACTTTCATTATGTAGGCTTTGTCTGTTTGTTTTTGTCTGAATTGGGGTCTATGGCGGGCTGGAGAGAACAATTAAACACAAAGAACTGCTTTGATGGAGTTTAGTCAAAGAAATACGCTTCGACGTTTTGGGTTCAGCTGCGCCGGAGAACTTCTACCTTGATATCTGTGAAAACGTATCCTAAACTCCGGGTTCACTCGACCGCTTTTTCCAAAGTTTTGAACTTCAGCCATGGCGAGCACATTTAACCTGCTCGAGAGGCCTCGATACAGATCCTGGGTCAGATGTTGTCATGTGGTTTTATGGACGACAATCAACGAAGAAGGCGACAGGATATAAAGAGAGGCAGATATATGTGCTCCTAACGTATCATTTTATTCTTGGACTCCTGTCTATCAGCTACAGAGATGTTTATGAGATATAAAATATATATTAGAGGAAATTATGACAAGCAAATATCTCAATTAAATGAAATGAAGTAGTTCCTAAGCATTTAAATGGTGGTTTTGTATGCAGTAGAAACACTCTAGACTAAAATAAAGGAATAAAATGACTTTGGCATGGTTGAATATTTTTTTTATTTTTAGGCAGTTTTTGTATCTTTTGACATTATACAGGCGTCACACCAGTAACTGCAGTTGTTATTTCTATATCTGTCAAAGATGTGACAGATATAAACAACACTTTTCTTTTGCCTGTCAAAATAAAGGCCATCTGGCATATTTGTGTGTACAAAATGCCTCTCCATTTGTTAACACAAGGGTTTTATTCTGAATTATTTGCAGGACATAAATTGATAGAAAAGCCTCCTAGTTCCCCCTGTGCCTTCTTGTCCCCCTTGTTTCCTCCACCCTGTGCCTCCCGTTTGTTCTACCATTTTCCTCCTGTTTTAAGTTCTCAAAATTTCAAAAGAAAGGGAAATTACCGTCAATTTTGTTACGGTAGTGTCTTTAAATCAAAATTGTGCTTTGTGAAATATGAACAATTAAATCAGAAGAGCATAATACATTGTTAAAAGTCAGTTTGATAAATTAGTTTACATTTTGAATGTCAGACAAGATAAACAAATATTATAACATTTAATACATTGTAACATTTAACAGAGCCGAGCTTAGCCTTAAACATCTCCTTCTCCTAAAACCAAAACACAGCTTACGGTTCTGTTAAACCAGTGGTTCTCAAACTGTGGGGCGCCGAGGTATTACAGGTGGGGCGCTGAGGGCAGTGCGGAGAACTTCACATATTTACGTTACTGTTACGGCTTTAACAGGTTACGCAACGTGCAGACCCGGGCAGGGAAAAGGAAGAACTTCCAGGCGCTGATCAAGAGTGTCTCTCCAAATGTGCAATGGGACACACTGTCATACACAGAGAAGCGCTAGATGTGCCGTGAACAACACGAGGGTTTGACCGATGCTATCAGCGCGGTCAATTTCATATAAACAAGGTCCCTGAAAGCACCACTGTTTTCACTCTGTGAGGAGACGGAGCCTTCAGCTGCTTCGCATGAAGCTCGGTGGCTCTCACGAGGAAACGTGTTGTCACGAGTCTTTGAGCTCAGAGATACTAAACGTCCGTCAAATGATGACATGTCATACAGGACAGTGCAATACAAATATACAATTGTATACATATTATCCATACACATATTATTCTGGATAATGGACTCTGGAGGTGGACTCAGTTTATAATTTTTTGTAACGTTACACATGTATATACTTTTTGGAGTCTTATTTTTTAATTCAATTATAATTATTAAGTTTGCTAATGATGAGTTTCCTGATGAAATTGGCCTCTCAGTGACATATTTGGAAAGCTGAATGAATTCAATCTTCAGATGTGGGTCAGGAGACTCGATCAAGGGAATATTGATTCCTTTGAGAATCTGAGTGAATTTTGTTTTGCACGTTTTGAAAAGATATTTCGTGTAAAACTCTTTTGACACATTTTTTTATAACTTTTTATTTTGCATTTTCCACAAACAGATTAGTCCTTGACATCGAGGAAAAAAAAGATATATATATATATCTACAACAAAATAAAATGAACACACATCCATATCCACATGTTTATACTTATACATCTACCCTCCAAGAGTAGGACCCAATGAGGAGGGAGGGAAGGACCAAACAATCAAACTAAATACAACCAAATAAGCATTAAATACAAAGTGAAAAAACAAAAGAAAGGTAAAAGACATTAATGTGAAAAATATAATAATAAATAAATAAAACATCAACAGACATTCATTTCATACCCAGATTTTTCATAGACCTCTTTGTTTTGCAGTTGCACTCTGTGTACAACCTCAACCCCTCTCAGTTATAACATCTACATCCAATATCGACTGTAGATATAACGTCACGCACCTTTGACACCAATTTAAATGTGTTTTGCACAGGTTGCACTTATTGTTATTTTGTTGAAAAGATATACACTGAAAAACATGTTAATTGCAGCCACAATAACCTATTTGCCAAATATTCTATTTGTTGCACAACTTTGTCTGATGGAGAAATCTGGTTTAATCAAAAGTTAATGCAATTTTCTTTATTCTATTATTTAAAAAAGCACAGATGGAGGAGTCACACAGTTTTATTTCAATCAAAATTCAGCGTGGACCATTTAGTTACAATTTTGTTGGGGCGGTGGGGCACGAACATCTTTTTTCCTCAGAAGTGGGGCGCGACAGAAAAAGTTTGACAACCACTGAGTTAAACAGACCATAAAAGGCTCGCTAAAGCTGTGGGGAACTGCAGAGTCCAAAATACATTTTCTACAAGACATTGTTCAGTGAAATGAATTATTCACAATATTTTAACCGAATAAGGACTCATCGTGACCATGATCATAATTGCCTCGTGGGCAAATGAGTTCTCACATGTCTCTAACTACATTTCTTTAGAGGTACCATAGCCTAAGACTAAGTTGAACAGTTACATTTTCAAATCTAGTCCAGTCTTTGGAAAACACCCTCCAAAGGGTCATAACAAAGATATGCTTTACATATAATCTCCAGTCCACTCGATCCCCCTTGTGAGTTTGCACAATGCTGAAATATTTTGTTGTGATTTATAGGCAGCATGACTTATCATCCAGATCAAAGGTGAAAGCTATAAATGTCCAGGGTTTATGAAGCATGTAATCTAAATGATTTTGATTTGATGAATCATCTTGCTCTTGACTCGCAGTGTAAGACAGCTGAACAGCTTCATTTGGTAGTGCAACCACAATTCATAGAAGGGGGAGGAAGACAATGCACAATGATTCCATGTCAACAAGATATCCGAAGCCACCACAAAGCTGTGCAACGCATCCTCATACAATGGTTCCTATGAAATCTCTTGATCCACGATTAATTTTGTCTGTGTCTTTCCTCCAAAAACAAGCAACGCCGGTCAGTTTTTTCAATTGTTACATGCGCACGGCCTTTAAAAAAAAATAACCTTCCATCTTCACAGGAAACTATATAATTGGGTTCAGGCAACAACACTAGGTTTTAGAAGAAAGCATCATGGTTAGGCCGACTGCGGAAGTTAAACAGCACGAAAAATAACAAAAATAACAAAGTCAAACTCCCTGAGGAGCGGCTTCACTGGACAGTGTGTAGGTGGCAAACCTCCCCTCCACATGTCGGAACATCTAACCCCATACTCTGGCTGTCCTCCTCCCCCGGTGGCTCTGAACAGCTGCGTTAGACACCCCCCCCTTCCCCGCCTCAACGACGAGCGCCCACCTTGACCTCCCCGTCTCAACTGCCTCTTGTCTCTCAACCCCCAGAGTCGTCGCCGGCTCACAATCACACCTGTTGTCAGTTGCCTTAACGAGGGCTCAGCACCTGCGTTGGATAACAGCCGTGCCGCCACAGTTCTGATTCTATTTTCTTCCGTCAGCGTCAAGCAGGCAGCAGATAAAGAAGTGAAGAACATACGGACGCTCGTCGAGTAGAAGACTCCGCTACCACGTCACATCTCCTGCCTATCGTGTTAAACTACTTGCACACTGACGCTGCTCGCTCTCGGCCCCGAGTCAGGCCACATTCACTCTAAAACACATCGTTTGCAAAGGCTGGCACGGTACCACTGCACCGAGCAAAGCGTGCGGCGGAGGGCACCTCTCGCCCAGTGCCGTGTGCCCAAAGTCTGTCTCGCCGTCCTGCCTTTTTATGAGACGAGCGTATAGTAATCGTAGAGCCAAATCTCTTCTTTTTTTTTACTCCAAGAAATCTTGGCAAACTTCATTTGCTCGAGAACCGTAATGACTCCTTCCGCATGGCTTTTCCATTTCGCCTCAACATAATTAGGCAACAGAAGGGCTTGCCCTGTCTGTCTGTTATTGGGCAGATACAGAAAAACTTTTCAGAGTGTGTTTTGAGTTGTTATATTCTGCTGCACCAAGAGTATCTCATTCAAGGACCATGGAATAGGGTTAGGGGGGGGGGGTGAATGCATTGAAACAGACCTAGGCCTGCATTATATGACTATTGGGTGACGTTACAGAAAACTTTATTGGTCCGATACCTCGGTCAGGTGGTTCAAAATCGAGAGGGAAATAGTTAAAATACAACGAATGGATTTTACCATGCGCTATCCAGAAACAGCCCAAACATAAGGCCACCGTTTGAGTATCAAATAATGCATTCCTCAGAATACTATAAACATAGCACCGAGCTGAAGGCTTTATCAAATCAGCAGGTGGAGGCGCACGGTGACAGCTGTTTGCAGCAGATCTCAATTTAATTCCATGTGGCTTTTTTGGGGTTCGCAAGTAAAGAGAAAGAATGTTGCCAGAGCATCAAAATAAATCTCTCTCAACAACCGAGAAAAGCAAGCGGGCTGAGAAGCCAAGTGTCTCTCGGTCTCAGCTCTGCTTCAGGAAGAAGTATATGGATTTGTTGTTAAATTTACAAATGTGGGACTTGGTCTTGGACTTTGCTCGGGCTTGGTACAGCCGTTCCTATTGGCTGCTGGTATTTGCCTGTCGGAAGGTGTTTGTTTCATGGTGAGAGCCCATTGACACTTTCAGCATTTGCTTCAAAATACATCGTATAACTGCTGCTTGGGAGTAAAAAGGATATATTCATAAACGAAGGGTTGCAGAACCACGTGAGCATGAAATAAAACCAAATCTCACAAACAACTTCCCGTTGGATCTCTCCCGCTCGCCGCCTCTCATACCTAAACCTCTCCTTTCACCTCGTACTTGTCGTCTCTCCCCATGCCCGTCTCAAACGTCTCCTCTCCCTTCTCCACGTTTGCCCTCCGCCTCCTTCCGTCTCGTTACCGTTTTATAGGCTTGTTAGTTCCACTTGAGAAGCCAAATGACAAACAATCTAAACCCAGTGAGCCGCTACCTTGCTGCCCTCGTCGAGCTGCAGAGTCTGAACAAACAGGATACGAGCGGAAACACTCACCGTGAATAAAATACACAAAGTCGTTTTTTTAACCTTTGAATTGACAGCGTGAAGAGGTTAGATAAGCCACCCAACCGTACCCTTCATATTCCAGCTTGGTTCATTATTTATAACTGAAATACTAATCGTTTGTATTTATATTTGTGAGTGTAATGTGTTACTGCCCCTTTAGGGACACAATGCTATTATAGCAGCTGTGTATAACATTCATTGTTGCTCATCAGAAATTGTTGTGTGCATCATTTCCTTCCTCATAAAACCCAACCTTTAATTTTGAAGTATTTTAAATCTGGCATTGTTTACGTCCATGTTTACGAGCTTGCACTCTTCTTCCTTTAATCCTGCCTTTTGTTGGTGCATCGCTTCCTATTGATCAGTGGAATACTGGGACACCTATTGATTTTACTCTGATATTTAATAGAATGATGTCGAAATCAATTATGTAGATTATCGTTTGTACAACCGAGCCTGTGAGTTTGATATTTTCTGTGGCCCTTTGAAGAGATTCGTGAAGCTGAAGAAAATGGGAAAGGACTACAACAAAAGACCACCGTAATGTGAACCACATTATGTATTAAAGGGATAGTTTCAAATGGGTTTCATATGAGGGTCTTAGGATAGCCATAGTGTGTGTATAAAAGTGGATGGAGGTCGGAACGTATTTGTTTTCATCAACAATTTTCTAATTATTCAATTCAAAGATCTGAATCAACATGGCACTTATCTGGGAGGGAGAGTCCAGGGATGTGACTTGACATTAAACATTATTAGATAACATTTGTTTCCCCTTTTTTTGTGATATTTAGAGACCATGGCATTAAAATTGTAGTTTTTGTTTGAGAAAGATTCCTTTTTAAATGCAGCAGTGGATATTAATATCCGACTATTCAAGAATTTTTACAATTAACATTATATTGACACTGTGACACACTCAGGGCTGATGGTAAGTGGAATCAATATCAGAGAGGCTCTATGGGATTAACATCCGACATTTGTGTAGTGCAAAAACTATAGAACGAGTAAATAAGGTAAAGAATTGACTATTTTAAAACGTCGACCTTTGAGGTAGAGTGGTTGTGGTAAAGTGTGATCCCTTCACCTGAGCCGTCAGTTCTTCCATGCAGCCCATCCGCTTGGATCGGGCATTTTCCTCCGTGGCCCGGTACTGTTGAAGAATGCATTGTGGCCACGGCAGCCCCCCCCCCCCCCCCCCTTAATGTGTTGATCCCTCGACGTGAACAAATGCCAAATGTGGGTCCTTCTGAATGCAAATGTACTCTTACTGCCTTTTGTTAGCACTTGTAATTACATTATGTCTGTTCGCCACACAGTACACACTGTACACACACACTGTACACACACACACTGTACACACTGTACACAGTCTAATCACTGCTTTGGCTGATTGTATAAAAGGCTTCCTTTTCATTTGCTCTGGGTCGACTCGCCGGCTCAGCTCGGCTCAGTGTCTGTGGGTTCACCAGTGTGCCGGCCCGCTTCATTAAACTCACACCGCTCGGCAACAACCTAACTGGACTTGACGTGATTTTCTTCAACAGTGTATACATGGTTAGGTGCGCATCCTGTGCCCCAGCATGCTCCCGATGTTCAATCCAGTTTTCCTTATTTGATATGCGTGTTCTGGTTTATTGGTTTGTTTGTGTCAGATGACATAACAATAAGTGTCCTGGCAACAAACAAAAAACATGAGCAACACCACGTGAGCCATAAAAACATGTGACGCCCCAGCTCCCACACACAGGGAGCTTCTCCTTTATCAAACATCTGCCGATACTGTGTTTTGTTGTTGGCTCTGGGGCCTTGGTGAGTGACTGTTCCACGCTACTATCTGAGCCGTCGGCACCCTCGTGTGAGTGTGTGTTGGACGTGTGTTTGTTTTCTGCGGTGCAGGGGCGAACAAACACGTCGTTTTGAGTCAGCGGCTGCCGAGCTAATATTGACCAGTGTGCCCGGCGACTTTCAGAAGGTCAAATTAAGCACAGTAGCGACAGGCGCAGGGCACAAAGAGCCGATGACACGCCTTATCCACCGGGTTGAATTAGCCTCCGTCTGTCAGACTGATCACCAACACACCAACAAATGTGAGAGGGATTGGGGGAGCGGGTTTGTATTTCAAAGGAGGATTTTTTTTTTTTTACGCGTTTGTTCTTTTCCGCCACCTCCTGTGCAGAGAATAAGACCCGGGAGAAGGGGATTAGCATGTCTAACTGAAGCAAAGACATCGGCTACGGAGCACTCACAGCCTGTTCTTCTTTTATTATTTTAATTGTGTTACTTATTAAACAAGAATCCCTTGAGAACGGCACGGCACGTTCCTTAATTTAACCTTAAAAACGCACCCAAAACCTTCTCGCATTAGGGTATTGATTTACACATTCATTTGAAATACTTGAAACGTTAGGTGTTAATTGAGTTTTTGTTTTTCAGTAGCCGACAAACACAAATTACACGATTATTATTTGCACATTTATTGAAACTGACGCTCCTGTTTTCAGCGATGCACAAACTTTTCCAATCTACTTTTTGCAACACAGTTCACACTAAAGAACTAAACAACAGCAATTCATTCATATGTCATACATACCCATTTATACACTCCATGCACAGCTTCTCGGGGTTAAGTGTCTAGTTTAAGTCCACCTCCACATGGACTGGCTGAGCCAGGGATCGAACCGCTGATCCTGTGAAGGACGACCCGGCTCCACCATTGAGCCACAGTAACTCCAAGGCATCGTTTCATACCATAGCAGAGGTATTTTTAGACACACAGTATGTGTGTGTGTGTGTGTGTGTGGTGTGTGTGTGTGTGTGTGGCACAATGTCTCTACGTCGTGTTGAGGTTTTTAAACGTAGGGAGGACAGCTGACATAGCTACGCGCCGCATCATTTGATTGATATTTGTTGGATCTCCTCAAAGTAGTTTCAGAATTAGCTTCAAAATGAACAACAACATGATGAACTTTAATTTGTCAAATTATATGTTGCTCCAATATGAAAATAGAAGACCTCCCTGAACATCAAAATGCACACTGTGCTGTCAGCTCAGTATATGCACAACAATTCCGTTGGGTAGATTTATTACGTTTATTATCATCTCTTCGTAAAAAGAGCCGTTTAAAAAGAGCAAAGGGATGTGAAGTAAAAAATGAATATACTTTGTAATGTTGAGGAATCCTGATACAGAGAAGAAAAAAAAGACAAGGAAGAGTAGCCAACATATATTATCAATGTCCCCACATTGACTAATTAGATAAAGTAATACATAAGACAATAAAAAAGACAATACTTTGATTTATGAACTGGGCACATCTTCCTGACATCCGTAATAAAAGGAAAACCCAGGTTGTGTTAGTTTGCACACCCTTAAAGCTGCGGTAGCCTAATTGTATTTGAAAAGATTTCACTAATTACATTACAAAAGAAACAAACGCCAATTTACCTTTTCCTGAAACCAACTGGAGGGCTCTTAATTGGATCAGTAAAAACCAGGATTTCATTGGAATGTCTCGTTGGTTTACTTAGAGCCGAGGTGAGGGTCACTTTCCAAGAAGGCTGCGTTCATTAACCAACGGGAATAAAGGAGGAGTTCCAAACTGGTTCTCACAAGAAAGCATTCGCTGTTAATGTAGGGGGGGGAGAAGAAAAAAACAAAGCTGTATGTCTGCAGCGGCAGGATTTTAAAGTGCTATCTCAAAAAGCCTGTTAGCTTTTTCGGGTGTTCTAACACATGGATCCTTTCAGCGCTTCGTCAGCATTTTATGTGCATATGTGAACACTCCTAAAGACTCAGACCCTTCTGAAATAAACAATACCCTGAGTATGCTTAGCTTCAAGCCCACATTGCACTTTGAACACAATACACTCTGGGTTCGCTCTTCGTCACGTAATCATTGTATTTTAGCCTCCTGGCTCGCCATTAGGGATGCTCAATCAGCTGCAGATTGTTTTTTTTGTCGATATTCAGTACAGATATGCCATCGGAAGATTTGCATTGATGCTTTCTAGTCGGAGAGCAACATTTCCCTCACGGAGACAATGGTAATGATGATATGGGTAACCCATAACATTTATTAGGTATTGAAGATGGACTGGAGGCATGATTATTTAAGAGGAATGCTGGCATGGAAAGAGGTTGAGGGATGAAGGGATTGAGGTCATGTGATGAATGAATTGGGGGTCAAGGGATGTTATACAGAGCCCCCGAGAGTTAACTTTGGGAAGAAAGCTGCGTGTCGATATTTCTGGTGTAGTTCAGGTTGGAGTGGATGTATGTGAAGTTTGCAGAAGAAGACCAGTGGCCAATAAGTTTGTGATTCCCTGCCTCGTGTTAGGAAGCTGGGAGCCAGAGGGAGGACTCAAAAACAGACTCAAAAGCAGACTCAAGGCGGGTTCACTTTACTTCAAGCAGGGTTCGGTACACGGGTAACCAGACAAGGCAGGCAAAGGAATCCAGGTCGGCAGGCAAAGAATACCAGGTGGACCAAAACAGGTCAAAACACGGGAAGGCGCACTGGGGAAAATCGCTGGTAAGCTCATGAAACGTAAAGAGACAAACTGGTAACTTACAAGGAGTAGACACAGACTAAACGGGGGAACGAGACACGGGTGGAAACAATGAGGGCGGGGCTTGTAATCACACAGGAGGACGGCACACAGGGGGGAGGAGTCTGAATACAGAGACAAGGTGAGTGACAGAAAACGCAACAGAAACCGACAATGACGACAAAAGTAGCCAGACGGTCCGAGCGTTAATACCGTGAAGCGGTGGAGGCGGTCTGATGCAGAATGAATGCCTCAAGTACAACTCGGGGTATATCCCAGATCTGTTTACGTTTGGGCTAAAGTTGTGGTGAAATCGGAAACGCGTGGACCACTTTGCCCGTCTCCGGCAAGGCCAGGTCGAGGATCACCGAAAGGCCAGAACAGTTAGCAGTTCCCTCGGGGTATGAGCATCACATATGGATGGATGAGTGGATGTATCAATTTGGCAAGGTCCATGTATTTTCTGGCAATAATCTGTGTGGCTCAGGAGATGGTTGGGTGTACCAGAGGTTGTGCAGTGGCTGAAGATGAAAAGAAAACTCAGGAGGGGAAAAAAAAAGATCTTTGGCTTTGGTCGCCGGAGTGGTCTGTGCTGCTGTGACAGTCGATATCGATGAGGGAGGAGCTAAGATAGATGTGATAGGAAAGGCAAAAGCAGGGAATAACATTTTTTACAAGACGTGCTTTCGCCCTTTGATGGAGCGCCTGGATCATAAGTCGGTGGGACGGCTAGAAGTGTCTGGAAGGGACCCTGAAGGAAGAGCTACTGATCCATGTTGCCACGCAAGTGGGTTTGACTTTTGTCAAAGATCATGTGAAACCTGAGTCGAAGGGGAAGTGGTGAACGGATACGTTGCGCTTTAAGACGTTGTGCTGAGGCACAGTCGAGCGTGGTGGTTTACCTCCCTTTTTTAATAACGAGTTTAAAAAAGGTAGGCGCTTGTCGGACTGGGCCTCCCAAACATCAAGGTCCCTTCGTTCGCGAGCAGCTGTTGAACTTCAGTCAGATGACTCAAGTTGATTTCAAAGTGTTTAAAGAGTCGTCACAGCCGGGCTGTGGCTTGTGTGCATCGGGGGGGAATGAGGCTTGAAAAGTGATCGAGAGTGACAGCCGACAGATTGCCGGCGCTCGCAGCCCGCCCTCAGGTGGGACTGGAGAAGACGGATCACCCCGGCTGATGTTTAGGCGAAGGAAGCGTAGAGCACAGCTGTGCGTGTGTGTGTGTGTGTGAGGAGGGAGGGGGTGCATGAAGGGAGGGGGGGAGGGGGAGCAAAAGAGTGAGCGAACAGTATAAGCATGTACACACACACACACAATCTCTCAAGTGCGTACATGGCAGATCGCATGCGTTTGACAGTTTGGGCCTGTGTGTGTGTGTGTGTGTGTTTGCAGAAATGTGTGTGTGTGTGTCAGACAAGGCCCCGCGGCTGTCGCTAAGCAGCTGACACTTCTTAGCGACAGGCTGACAGATTTTGACACAACTAATTTAACTCTGAGGAAGACGACAAGAGACGCTGGTGAAACTTTTCACATCCTGCCAGTGGAGAATCTACCGCGGCGCTCATGATGATGATGATGATGATGAGCAATCCCCTAAAAAAGAACTCGAGACACATGCACACACAGATAGAGAGTGTGGGAGTTGCAGAGAAATGCACAGGAGAGCGCACCTCATTGACAGAAGAGGGCATGATAGGGTAAGGGGGGTCAGAGGTGGGTGTGTGTGTGGGGGGGGGGGGCATGCATGGGAGGCTGTTTGGGCCGAACCACGATTAAACACACGCGGCAACTTCCGTCGACGAGAAGGTTTGAGATGTAACTACAGGAGGCTGATTAGTGTGAGGATGATGTGGGACTATAGGATTCAGATAAGTGTTTTATTACGTGTGCACATGCACTTACAATGGACACACACACACACACACTGTGTGTATCCCAAATAAATACACGCCAAATATGACGTATTGAAGCATTACAAGTTGTTGGACGAGGCTGAACTATTTTCGGTTAAAGCTGATCTTCACCTTCATTCGTCGGCTCCGACTGAGCCTGCAGGGCTTCTGTCACTCCTCAGGCTTCGGCTTACACTCCCAACCTTTCATCTGGCGGGAGCGTTTCCAATGTCTGGAGAGCGGAATGTGGCACTCTTTACGGGTGGAATTGATTCAGACCTCTTGTGTAAGGGCGGTGCGGGCGTGTTGGATGACTGGATCTCCGCCGCGCTGTGTTCATTATTTGCCCTCCAAATCTCCTGACACGTCTTTAAAGGGGGACAAGAACTCGGAGGACCTCCACTTGGATGCCCGTCTGGTTGTGGATTCGTGGGAGATTTCTTCATAAATGGGTCAAATGTTTAAGACCGCATCACTCGACTCAACAGTTTACAGTCTTCTGCAACAAAGTGACAGATCAGTAAATGTGTCAGATCTTATATCGAGGATGTCTGATGAGATGCTGCTTGTCGATTGGGCCTGCTGGGTCATGGGGAAGTGGGTCTTAGATGATGTGGGTAAGTACATATCAGTGTGTACTTCTGCCTTATCCTTTTCAGACATAAGCAAAAATAATATTTTATTAATTTTGTTTATTTAACCCTCCTGTTGCCTTAGGGTCAATTTGACCCCAGCAATTAAAACCTCCGGAAAATTATTAGAATTAATATTGTTTTCCAAGTTTAAGTGTGAGGTACTTTATGTTTGCTTGTTGACTACCTAAATAGCCCTTTAAATATATAAAAAAGTTGATATTTCTTATATGTTTGACAGTGAAAAACAGCCTGGGGTCAAATTGACCCGAAAGAACACAGACATTAAACATTGAATGGGGTCAAATTGACCCGAAAGGTAACAGGAGGGTTAAGAATGTGCTGTGTATGTTTACTGTTCATAATATTTGTCACTTCTTAACCTGAACCTTTGATCTTTTCTTTGGAACCTTGCTTGAACCCGCCCGACCCCTCTGGGTGTGGATACACACGGCAATCATCAATATGCAGACATCGACTGATTTCTAAGTCACATGATGGGCGTCAAGCCAAGTGTCATCTACATAGCGCCCACCTTCCGGTTCGCCCTGAAGCAATCCATGTGATGTATGTCTCCTGAATCCAAAATGTTGAACAATTACACTTGCAAAAAAAAAAAAAAAAGACACTTCTTTGCAACACTTTTCATAGGGACTCTCTTTTTGGGAGAAACATGTTCCAGTGAAATCAGTTTCCAGAAATAGTTGTTGCTGTTGGGTTATTCTCGTTGCTTTTGGCAGCACAAATCAATTAATTCAGTTTATTCCTCTACTGTATTGAAGTCTCAACGGATATCTCAAACGGCGGGAACAAAATTACTGGAGCGATCCGCACTCGAGGTGATGTGTTTAGTTGTTTGAGTGACCTAAAAGCAACTTTACAGAGCGGATATGGTGCGGTATCTCTGGGCGACAAAACAACACAGCTAAGATGAATACACTTTGGATGAAGAAAAAAAGGGAATAGGCTCTGGAAGAAAGATCACCACTTCAACAGCAACTAATAAGTAGACGGTCGACACGCCGCACAACCCGCTTGGATCGCTTTGCAGAGTGGCTTTAAGTTCCAGCCTTCGCTGCTTTGTGTGGCGCCAAGGCCAGAGAGAGAATTAGTCTAATTCAAAGGCCAGACACACACACACACACACACACACACACAGTGGGCCATCCACACAAGGATGCCACATCCACTCATCAGCCATCCAACACTCGCACAGCTCTTGTGGGAAATTGCAAGGCCGACACACAATGGGCCTGCCTTTGACTGTATGCTCTTTGACTGTGTGTGTGTGTGTGTGTTTGAACGTGGTCACTTGTGGCAATGAAAAAGTGTTGATGTGAACCCAAGCAGGAGCAACTTAGCAACGGAAAGCAGGAATTAAATACACACACACACATGCACTCACGCATGCACACACACACACATGCACTTAACTCCATGGGGACCCTGGGATGGTCAATATAAATGCCTCGAGACCTTGATGCCGATCTGATTGTCCTGAAAGCGGCCTGGGCTCCTTATCTGCTGTGTGGAGATAGGCTACAGTAATTCACTTAGATCCCAGATACTTCAGATAAACTTCTCTGCTGGGAACACAACAACAACAACAACAATAACAACAAGACAGGCATGGCAGGAGGAAACACCGTATTCCCAACTCAATATTCTCCCTCACAAGCCATCCCCTCTTCCTCCTTCTTCTGGTCTATCTGTTCATCTAAGTTCCTCTCTCCCCCCCCCCCCCCCCCCCTCTCTCTAGCTCTCTCTCTCTCCCTCTCTCTCCCCCTCTCTCTCTATTCTTTCCTCTCCTCTTCCTTCTCATCTGCAACATTCCGTCTCTCTCTCTCTCTCTCTCTTTTTGGCACAATGAACCAAGCAGACCAGATCCTGCAGCAAAGGCTTTATCTAAAAAAAATCCATAAAAGTCATCAGTGTTTTTGTTGTTTTTTCATTTCTGCACCCGCTGCTTCAGCGAGCTGTACACCCCCCGCCTTCCCGATGGAGGCAGAGAGAGAGAGAAGAGGGTTGGATCTCCGTACAGTCAGTGGCTCAGGTCTCGCACAGCTTGTTTTTTATTCTGTCCTTCAAAATAAATCACTAATTACCGGCGGTTGGTGCTCGGCAGCGCGGTTGAAGAAGTACTCAAAGGCAAAGTCCTTTAACATGAACTGGATTTGGACTAAAGTATCATCAGCTAAATGTACTTAGAGCATCAAAGTGCATGTACTCATCCCGATGTATGATCATTTCCACAACGTATCCCCAAACATGAGTGGTAAATGTGCTCGTCGAGCTAACCTCAGGACCAACGAGCACTCACACCACATCACAGAGTGAAGGACGAGCCGCTCTACCACCAGGCCACAGGAGCCACGAGCAACGTTTCACGGTGGTAGCTGGTCCGGGTGGAGAGAACTGGTGCGGCAGTTCTCCAAATGGGTCAATATTCATGACTTAATAAGCCACAATCAAAATACAATTTTGGGAGAAAAGTAATAAAACGTCATTATTATTTAAGAGGTTTAAGATGCAATGTGTAAGATGTTGCCACATGCTCCAAATATAAAAACATAGATCTAATATTATAGCATATATGCTGGCGAAGTAGGCTCCTGGAGGCCGAAATGGAAATATGAGTCATTTTCTCATTTGTTAGACCCAGAAGAAAAAAAGCCAAAAGTTACACGTGTGCCCACACACACACACACACACACACACACACAGTATCTAAACACATGCATCACTAACAGCGATCACCTGAGGAGCAACAAGCGGCACAGAAGCGGTCCCGCGGGGGCTGTTCTGTGGCAGTGTTTTCACTCTGCAGGCTCTTCAAGGCCACATGAATGTGTTCATGCTCTTCGTAAAAAATTTAAAAAAATAAAAAGACACTTACCTCCTTCTCGGTGCAGAAACGATGTCTGCTGTGACTGCTAATGAAAGAAACGGCTTAACTGTGAAAAATGCACAACTGTGCCAAAAGCCAACTACCAGGGTGTGAAAGCCCTATTTAAAATCTGTCTATATCTGCTTCCCTAAACATAAACAGTGTCATTCGACTCACTCAGTGTTTCTTAATGCACTTTCAATCCCAAAATAATATGCATTTAAGTAAGGGACACTCTAGTGATACTAATACCAAGGAGGGTTCAATATTGAGTTGCATTGTGGGAGCGGAACGGATTTAGTGCTTTTGGATTCTTGACACATACTGAACCTCACAGGCATACTTAGATGTCTATTTTATATAATCCACAAATTCAGAACAACTTATCGGCATCAATCCATCCGGGCCGGATCGCGCAGTGACCCCATTGACCTCCTAGCAGGGTGACCCCACAGCAGCGTGGTACGGGGTCACTCTGGGGTCAATGCACACACCTTCTGTAGCTCAACCATACTGGTTGGTTGATGGGAGCCCTGTTGGCCAGTAGGTTTGTAATATGGGGAAGTGGCATAGTGGCATAAATAAAGAGGCAAATAGCTCTCGGTGCTGCAGCCTCCGGGCTCATGCGGGCCAACTCAGGCATGTCATCCGCAGCCTTCTTTGTTGGATTGGAGTTCTTTTCAAGGACAATAACATTGAAATAGAATTGCATTATGGGAAGTGTAGGCTCATAGGCTCGGCCTTTGCGTCATACATTTTGTCCATTCTTTGGTAAATCTGTATCTTGCAAGTCCCTGAACATCATGCCGCAATTTCCAAATCACTGGACAACTCCCGTCTTGTAATATTTCTCATCATGATGACGCAATAGGGGTGCATTTGGGGGTCCCTGGGACCACCAGCAGGAAAGCAGCCGTGGTGTTTTACGAAACAAAGGCTGCTTGTTACAGAGTGCTACACTGTTTGGACGTACCGCTATCTGCATATGTGTTGGAGGTGAATGCTGGTGCTTTTCCATATTTTGTGCCCATAAACTATAAACGGCCTACTTACTGCCAACGGTCCTCAAACCAAAGCATATGCTTGCAGATTGATTTTCCTACCTTCCAGGCAGCCAGTGAACTGTGCCGAGTTTCAGAGCATCGGCGGTGAGCTAAGAGGACATGTTGGGATCTGCCGGGCACTAAAACATTACGCTTGATTGTTTTTGAAATGATCATATTGAGAAGCTCCATTATTGCTTTGCGCATATCCATCAGGTTTTTTGTTTTCGAAGATGCTCTTTGCTATGATGTTTTGTGCAACAATTAAACAAGTGTTTTTGTGCAATTGAGGAGTATGTGTTCACGCTGTCGTTTTTTCCCATTAGGCAATTTAATATATGGCTTTTTTTTGTTTCCTTTTTGGTTATTCCCCCTTTTCTGTGTGCTTTCCTACCATTCTAGTTAAAACATAATCATTTTAACATACTTCCTAACTCTTACTAAACCCTAAATTATAATGCTAAACTAATTTCAGTTTGATCCCATAATCCTAATTTGAAAAACCAAACCTAATCTCGAACTACTAAACCCTTTATAAATGTGACGAGTGTTTTCAATCTGGTCCTCACAAGGACGGGAAAACAAGAAACACACACTCACAAACTGCAGAGCACAGATGGTTGTTGCTGAATAAAACATTTGAAACACGAGTAAACTGACTTTTTTCTCGCCAGCTGAAGCCGGGCTGCGGGAGCGCCGATGAGCCTTGATGTGCAGATGTGTCGGGGAGTTGAATGAACAGCTGCAGACCTTCGTTTCCCAGTTCACACACTCCGATACGCTGCCTGTCTGCCTGTCTCACCACACACACGGTACCTGTGACGCAGCGGGTGGTTGGAGCGGCCTTTTGGTTGCAACCTCCGGCCAAAGCAGAAGTGTCTTAAAACATGCATTTTATCCACTGACCACCAGGGGCGACTCCTCTGGTTGTATAGAAGTCTATGATAAAAATGACTCCACTTCTCTCTTGATTTATTCCCTCAGTAAACATTGTAAACAAGAGTTTATGGTTTCAATCTTTAGTTTAAACTATTCTTCAATACAGCGTGATGTTCATTTAGTAAATTATGCCCCATTTAGAGTCAAATAGGAAATAAAGCAGGGTATGCATTAGGGCGGGGCTTCAAGGTGATTGACAGGTCGCTGTCGCTACCAGAGCCGTAAACGATGTCTCTACGTCACTCCTCCACAGTCTGCTACAACTACGAATACATCCGCTTGTTATCTACGGTCTATGCTCGGAACCTATTGGCCATCTTCTACCGATAAATTGCCTTTTTTTCTTCCTAAAAACATAGATAACTTGATATTTTTCAAACAACCCAGTCATATACATTGTCTCTCAGCTCCAATTCTCGTGTTTGCGGTTATTCGTCATTCGGATATTCAAATAATTATTAGAGATCCTGTTCAAACTCGCTAGAATATCGATGACAATTATTTATTTTTTAAATAGTCTTCCCTCGCTGTTGTCTGTAAACTAGCCTACAGCAAACTTGAGGATTTCCCAAAATGTTTTAGATACAAAATAAAAAATAATTAAAAATGTGTCTTCCTCAACACATTGTGAAACTAGAATGGGCACTCGGTAGAGCGCATATCTTCGCATATCACAAGATTGGGCATTCAATTATGAACATTTTGGCATTAGTTGCATGCCAATTGGATAAAAATTGACCGTGCTATGGTAAAAAAGAAGATTTTGACCTTTCCATGACCTTGACCTTTGACCCGATTGATCCCAAAATCTAATCAAATGGTCCCCGGATAATAACCAATCATCTCACCAAATTTCATGCGATTCGGTTTAAAACTTTTTTTGTTATGCGAATAACACGCATACAAATAAGTAAATAAATAAATAAATACACGGCGATCAAAACATTACCTTCCGCATTTTCAATGCGACGGTAACTAGCAATATCCATTTGTCTTTCTCCGGCTTCTAACAGATAAGCATCAATGTGTGTGTGCGTGTATGTGTGTGTGTGTGTGTGTGTGTGCAGTAGCAGTGTGTGGAAGCCAGGCAAGACAAACAAGGCGGAGAAAAAATAGACACCACCTGTCATTAAAACAGAAAGTCAGCGGTAGAGCATCTTTTTGCTTTCCCTTTAAGTGGCTGTATAATGCAGCTTTTTGCTTTCCCTTTAAGTGGCTGTATATTGCAGCTTTTTGCTGCCTGAAAGAATAATGTTTGTGTCGCTGACAAAGCAGCAGCCGTTCAGTGCCAGGGCCTGCGCTCCATCCTGGGACGGGCAGAGCAACACACATGGCGCCGCATTGAGAGGAAACTCCTCAGAGTGCTGAAGGTGAGGCGCCGTCCTCCACCGTCAGCCCTCCTCCGGAGACGGAATGCACGAGTGAGTTTAGTTTTTTCAAGGTTTTTAAAAGTTATTATTGGACGTCACTGTGAGGAACTTTGAAAAGGGTTATGAAACGCTCTCAATCTGATACCGATGCCTCTGTATGACCTCCATGAGTAAAGGAGACCTTCATTAAGAAGACTGGTCATTTCTACGTTGTTTAAAAAAAAATCAAGGGTTGGTAATATTTGGATTTTTTTCAGAATTTCGGATTTTTGCTGAAATTCTCATATCTTGTCAGCAATCGATAAATCGAATGCTCTGACAAAACAAGACAATCTGGTATGTGGTGTTGGAGAAAATCATGTTAACTCCTTAGAGTTAGCCAGCAGAAACAATGATGTGACTTGTTATGATACTTGGTTGGGTAACAGATGTTTCCTGGAAATGGGGATTTGTGCAATAATAGAAGGAATAATAACTGCATCATAAACTTCCCACAAATGACTAGCCGGTTCTGAAAAACGACATCTGGACCCAATCGGAATAAATAGTGTGCCAGGTTCTTTCGGTAAGCTCGGTCCCGAGAGACACCCCAAAAAGAACACAAGATGTTTGGGAAGAAGGGAGGGCTCTGGTCACTGACTCCAGCAACTGATTTAATTGGCGAAAGGTCTGATGGGAGGGCTGAATTCACACTATAAATATGTCTGAAGCAGAACTGCCAAAATCAATTTAAAAAATAGCTTCCTCGTTGATTTAAGTGTATTTGATACTCAATAATGAAGTTCAAACTTAGTCATGCTTTATAAGGTGGAATAGACCTAATATTAGTCCTACAAAGGGTTGTCAGGAAGGTGGATCGTGTGCACTGCCAACCTCAGTTGGCAGTACAAAAGCCAATGTCAGGTCAATGTGAACAAAAATCATCAAACAGGGACACCTCCATCTACATACAATCTACAATAAGCAAAGAGGCGGGGTTGGTAGCTAACAGCCAATCAACATCAACATATTCAGGAAAGAATATTTGCCATCAGAGGAAGCTGTTGATTCCTGTTATAAAATGTAAAGAATATCAGCAATACAACTTAAATGACTGTTTTCAATAGGAAATTGTATTATTATATGTTTTACATGTTAAGTAGCATAGAATGTAAGAAAAGTTATGGATTACTGAGATGTTTGTGTTATTTCAATAGCAGCATTTAACAACTGCAATGCTGCTACTTCACTGTTGATGCAGAAAACATTTGTGTGACATTATGAATATAAAACTTGAAGATGAAAAAGTCCTGAGAATAATTTACTGGGGGCAAAACTGTAGAGTGAATAAAATGTTCCGTCTAAGAAGGCTGGTCATATTGTTTTATTGGTGCATTAAACCTTTGCATATAAGTCTTTGTGTTCACAGGGTGACCTCATGTCCCAGAAACACACAACAATGTCTTCCTGGATGCATCTCTCAACCAACTAGTATTTAAGCATGAATTCATACGTGAATCTGAAATGTATTCATTTCTGACGCTAAAAATATATATATATATAGACTTTTCTGTTAGAAACCCTGTCGCAAGTTAGTGATAGGCTGTTTCCTATATTTCCAATAAAATATATGTTTAAAGGTAAAGTTCTTTGTTTAGTAAAGCAATGCTCCTCAGTCACTAAAGGCAGAAATATTGTTTTTTATGTGTTTGTAAACTTTGGGATTTTGGGCTATTCTGCTTCCATCATATGTCTTCTTTCAGACTCGTGAATGAAAACATCCAAAATACACATTGAACTGTTTATTTTTTACTACTTTGTCTATTTGCCTCTGAAGATTTTTATTTATTAAAAGTTAGCATTAAATAATGTAATTTCAACATTTAAGATAACTTCTAATACAAAAAACAAAACTTTTCCCCAAAATCTTATGCTCACAGCGGAACAATATTAATATTTCAACCCACAAGCTAAATGGATTTATGTTGCTATAATCAAAGGATTGGTTACAGTTTGGGGAAATTATTTCTCATACAAGCAAGAATTTAATTATCTCAAATACTAGAGAGACCATTATTCTCAACAGTTAATCTGCATAAACGGTGGATCATTAGAGCACCTGAATGAGGGGAAGTGCATAAATAAGCGTGTTTATCTCTGTGGAGCGTCTCAGTTTCCCTCCTGCAGGAGAACAGATGATGCAACACTGACACCGTGAGGAACTCTACCCTCAGTGGACGGTGCGCTTTAAAGTCACAGGTGTGTGTGTGTGTGTGTGTGTGTGTGTGTGTGTGTGTGTGTGTGTGTGTGTGTGTGTAGGAAGTGTCCTTGAGCAAGACACTGACCTCCTCACTCACGTAAAGTTAAAGTTCGGACGTTGTGCGGACATGGGCAGTGCAAGTGGAAGCGCGTGCACTTCTCAATCAGCGACAGTGTGTGAGGGCAGCACAGGTGCTGGTGAGTGATGTCCTGGGACAATGTCAAAAGAAAAAAACATTTGGTACGTTAATGCTTTAATAAAAGCATTAAAGAATTAAATAAATACTTTGGCCCAAACGAAAACAACATATACTCCATGTCACAGCACAAACTATCCATCTTCTAGGATATACCGTGACTTCAAGATATTGGAATACATATGTCCATTGGCATATAGTATCAATACATTTTTGATCCCTATTTATTTTGTGTCTGTCTGCCCAGTGGTTGTTCATTCCCTGCACCTGCCCTCCGTCTCTACTGATTGTTTCATTCCCTTCACCTGCCCTCGGTCTCTACTGATTGTTTCATTCCCTTCACCTGCCCTCAGCCTCTACTGATTGTTTCATTCCCTTCACCTGCCCTCAGTCTCTACTGATTGTTTCATTCCCTTCACCTGCCCTCAGTCTCTACTGATTGTTTCATTCCCTTCACCTGCCCTCAGCCTCTCCTGAGTGTTTCATTCCCTTCACCTGCACAATTAAATACATGTTCAACAAACCTTCTAAATGTCTTTATTTATATTGTATTATATTTTTTATATAATGAAAATATCTGACAATGTATGACACTTTATATACAAACAATACTCTCGCTTTTTGATTTACATTTGACTCAAAAACATTACTGTTATTACTGTAAACTATTATATACTGTTAATATAAATAAAATGGAGAAACGGCCAGCAACGTGCAGTATGATTGTTCTGAATTTTATTCAAATAAACTCACAAACAATTGACAAAATTCAATATAAGGGGGAGACTGGGAATTTAATTAATACCATTATTATTATTTGTATAAGACTGGGTGCTTATTTCAAACTGATCATAGAGAACTTACCAACACTGAAGAGGCACATATGATAACAAAATAAAGAACCATATTAAAAATAACCACAAGATACATTTGTGTTTTTACTTTGCAACAAACAGAGGTCCGGTTAAAAGAGTGTTGTCTGGGACATGTTGGCTTAAATAGATCAATGAAACATTTGAGATATCACATATCAAAAAGGAAATTATGAGAGGACAAGGGCATCTCATAATTGGGAACCATTAGAGGTGGTGGTGGAGAACAGGGTCCTCCCGGTGGAGCACTTTCAACAAGAGACTGATCCAGATCCTCTCCAGGAGCTCCTTCCTTCCAGCTGCCATCTCACTAAAAACAGTCCAATAAAGTTTTTAAAAAGAACCTTCATGCAACTTTGGTGAATCGCTGTGTTCAGTTCAGATTTGTAGTAACTGACTTTGTTGTTAATGAAACTTTTTCAAGTGTCGCTTCACTGTTAAAATAGACCCTCCCATTCTGTTGGACCATCTTTAAACAAATCTATCAATGGTGAGAGACAAACAACTGATTTCATTGGAATTGTGCCATGAATGAGTGCGAGAGCCGACGCTGCTTATATTTTGAGCGTCTTTCTTTTTAAAAACATATTAATTATTTTAAACTCAGCATGAATGAACATGTGATTATAACACATTTTCATGACTTGGGGATTTCATTTTTTTCAAGGACTTTACCAGGCATGGAAATAACCATGCTCTCTGAGGTCGATGGTGAGCTCCTTCCTTCTCCATGTGGTGGGATAAGTTTCAGTTGGTTGCAATTTGCAACCTTTCCGCTCGATGTCGCCAAATCTCCCAGATCTTAAACAGGCTTTTAGATCTGTTTTCACTTTACTACAGTGCTATTGGTGTATTATGGGTTATTATTATGCAGGATGTTATTCAAATTATAATATACTTTCAAGATTTTTCCATCAAGGCACTGATTCTCTTCATCCAGTCCACCATTTCCATGTATGGGTAGTCTTGTTAAGGGAGTGCCCGTCTTCAGGATCCACAGAATGATACATAATTGGTTATTGTTCCACACATGACGGAAAAACCACTTGTGGGAATTCCTGCTGCAATCACTTGCATGTCCTCTGTGGATTTATTTTTTTCAATGATGCAAAAACACAGACTTACTGTACCTTACTGAGAGGATGAAAAGACAATCATCGATGAATATTTACAAAAATAACTATTCAAATATTCTAATTCAAATTCTTTAGAAAATAGTTGGAGACACTGCTGGCTTTTTTTGCTTGGATCATTTTTCTTTTACTCATTACTTCTTTTTCTTCTTCTTCTCTTTTACCCACACATTCTCTTACTAGTTTCTCAAGATGACCATAGCTTTTAATGCAATAAAGAAACACTATATTAAGACTTAGAAAGATGACTTGACTTGCTAAAGTGCTTGTTTGAGCTGTTTTATCATAGTGTGTGTTTATGTGTTCAGGATATATTGAAGACATTTTTATCAAACGATACCTTGCCACAGGTCGGTCTCATTGAGGCCAGTGTGTCAGTGTCGAGCTATTTCTGGTGATGTTGTTTTTGTTGCTAATATTTGAACTTAATGCGCGCGTCCAACCAGAATCCCCAACGTCACGAGGAGGAGGTGGCCTACCCAGGGATGGATTAACCAACGGGCCTACCGGGCCCAGGCCCACATGAGCTCGGGGGCCCCTGGGCCTGAGCCTCCACGCGTGACGTCGCTGTTATTAACATTGTATTGATATGAATATGATGATATGACACGATGCGCCGTAGCCGGTATATGCTAGGCTTAAGTCATTCATGTCAGTAACAAGGCCCCAATAGTCCTACTGAGGGATGGATTACCGAACGAGCCTACCGGCACCAGGGGCCCATGAGCTCAGGGGGCCCCTAATCCAGAGCCTCTGTGTGAAGTAGCTGTTATTAACTTTGTATTGATATGATGATGTGACACAATGCGCCATAGCCGGTATATGCTAGGCTTAAGTCATTCATGTCATGGTCATATAATTCGCGTTATGTTGTCTGCTCAGCTCCGGTATCGTTGTTCCATACGGACTGTTTTGTTAGCGATGTTAAAAAAAAAATATGGTTTCTTAATCCGTCCATGGGCCTACCGCACGAGCGGACCGCGAAGGCGGCGTGGTGTCAAGTGTGACTCTTTGGCCAATAGTCAGTGTTGCCAGGTCCGCGGTTTTCCCGCGGAATTGGGCTACTTTTGAAGTGTTGCCGCGGGTTGGGCATGAACCCAGACTCTCCTGATGTAACGTCATTCTTATTATTCTGAGAACGATCTGCCGGAATATACGTCCGCCCCCCGACTGAACCTCCTCCTGAATTCCACGTGACAACGCTCGCAGTGGGTCACTTTCCTTTCTCAGGGGGGCATCATGAAGGAGTTATGGGCATATTTTGAGTTCTGATATTGGGCTGGTTTTTGGGCTGGTTTTATTGGCCATTGGGCTGGTTTTGGGCTTGTTTTGTCACACAGACCTGGCAACCCTGCGCAATAGTGGCTCCGGGTGCAGGTCGGGGGGCAGAAGGGAGGGGGCGCTACAGAGCGGCGTCACGGTCCGAGCGAACACAACACCGACGAAGACGATGGACAGCAAGCAGGGCCAGGTACGTTGTTCACTTTCCTTTCTTTACTTGTGTTGCTTATTTTCTTGTTTTTATTTATTTTAAATGTGGCTGCTCATAAAGTAAACAGGTAAGCGGCATGTTTAGAAGAATTAGAAAGTTAGTCCGGGCCCTTTTTTTGAGCGGAAACTAACTTGTCGGCGCGAGACGATTCCGCTTTGATTTGCCTGAACTCGTCGGCGTGCTTCGCGCTCTATGAGCTTGTTGTTCAACACGCGGGCGCAGTTGGCTACATTGTGTCAAGTGCCCTCTCGGGTCTCGTGCTCCGTAATAATGTCAATTGTTTTGTCGTGTTTTGTGTTTTCTTGCGGAAAGCATTGTTTTGCTATTGTTTCACCTCCCCCTCTTGCCCTTGGTCGAGCCCCACCTGCAGCTCATTACTTTGATAAAAAGCCCCCCGAGTTTAGTTTTTTTTTAAACGTTTTGTTTATTTTTCTAGAAAGGATACTGGTTTCTTCTGGACATTTTCATTTCCAAAGTAAATCGTTGTGTTTGAGACATTGAATTGGGCCGACTTGAAGCTCGCGCTGTGTCCCTCCGCGCGAGTGCCTTGTGGATCTGAGTTAAATAGTTTTGGATGGGTGGCTGTCTTGGCTACTTAACCTGTGTGTGTGTTTATATAGACACACACACTATTAGTGCTGTGAAAAATAAAGCGTTAACGCGTTATGATTAAATTACAGGATTAATTAGTTAATTTTGTTTAACGCATTTAACGCATGCGCAGAATGAGCTTCCAATCCGTCTGTTGTTGGTCGTCTCTAACCAGCAGCATGTCATTCTGTCTCTACGTGTCGCGTTAACATGTCTCCGATCTCCGTCTCGAGCGCCGCAGAGCTCGGATGCCGGCGTGTGAAAAAAAGTCTCTTGCACCCCCCCCCCCCCCCTCCCATTCGTACAGATATTACCCAGCTTCAGTGGCCTAATGTGCTCCTCAAATGAAGCCATGTCATCATGTTTCCTTCTGTTCGTGGTCCATGAGGCTGAATGATGTCTGTGTGTTTCGTCACCTGATTTCTAAAAGCACCGACGGCTCAATTCACTCGGTGATGAACAGAGAGGCCAAAGCTCAGTGAGACACTGGGCCTGTTCAGGAGGAGGTAGCTCTATTACCTTTGCATTGAAAATGCGGAAGGTTATGTTTTGATCGCCGCGTATTTATTTATGTATTTGTTTATTTGTATGCGTGTTACTCGCATAACACAAAAAGTATTAAACCGAATCGCATGAAATTTGGTGGGATGATTGGTTATTATCCGGGGACCATTTGATTAGATTTTGGGATCAATCGGGTCAAAGGTCAAGGTCATGAAAAGGTCAACATCTTCTTTTTACCATAGCGCGGTCAATTTCTTTCCAATTGGCATGCAAATAATGCCAACATGTTCATAATTCAATTCCCGATCTTGTGATATGTGAAGATATGCGCTCTACCGAGTGTCCGTTCTAGTTTATCAGGCGCTGCTACTGAGGAGCTGCTCTTCTCCCCCTTCAGGTGCTGAACCTCGAGCGGGTGCAGGCGCTGGAGACGTGGCTGAAAGCGACCGGTACGAAGCTGACTCAAGTCAACGGCCAGAGGAAGTATGGAGGACCCCCCGAGGGTGAGGCGGGCTGCCGTACCTCCTTGGAGGAGCCGAGAGATGCGAACACGTGGAATTCAGGAGGAGGTTCAGTCGGGGCGACATATATTCCGCCAGATCGTTCTCAGAATAATAAGAATGACGTTACATCAGGAGAGTCTGGGTTGCCCAGTCTTTAGTTGCAGGCCGTCTCCATGAGATGGCGCTCTGAACCCCGTTTCTTTGTTCCGGCCTCGGTTTGCGCCGTGCAGTCGTTGCTGGAACCTCAATAATGTTTGTCGACCAGCTTTCCATCGTTATTATTCACATAATTTCAACAGCAATAATCTAAATTGTGCATACTTTAAAACTTGAGTTTCTTTTTACTTTAGTTTATTTACATTTTCTCTCAATATATAATACATCGTCATGGCTTAAGCTCCGCCTTTTTACCAGCCTTTGAGGCTTCTGGTTCAGCATCTTGTCTCGGGACACTTTCAACATGCAGACCTGGGATTGAACCCCCTATCTTCAGATTAATGGATCATATTTTATATAATATATCTGATTATCTACGTGTGTTTGCATTATTGATCCAACGCGACGAATGCATCCAATAATCCGGCGGCGTCACCCACTCCCCTCTCCTCCCCGTTGTGCCGTCAGTGTGGCTCGGGCCCACCCCGGGAGCCCGCTGCGAGGTCTTCATCAGCCAGATCCCCCGGGACACCTACGAGGACCGGCTCATCCCCCTGTTCAGCTCGACGGGGCCCCTCTGGGAGTTCCGGCTCATGATGAACTTCAGCGGGCAGAATCGCGGCTTCGCCTACGCCAAATACGACTCGCCCGCCGCGGCCAACGAATCCATCCGGCTGCTGAACGGTCACGTGATGGAGCCCAACTGCCGCCTCAGCGTCCGCCGCAGCACGGAGAAGAGACACCTCTGTATCGGAGACCTGCCCGCCGTCACCAAGCAGGAGGAGCTCCTGAAGGTAACGGCGGCCCGGTGGCGTGTCTTTGTCAGAGGAATATATGGTTGTCTCTTCTTTTCTTTTTTTGGCTGAAGTGGAAGAAAACAACTTTTCATTCACTGCCATCTAGAAATAATAAAGATCATCCGCCATAAAGACCTGAAGTCTTCTCACCCCCTCCAGGCGAGACTCTGATTTACTCACTTGTGTGTTTCCTCTTTAACCTTCACATTTACTAACATATTTTACCCTCGGGGTCAATTTGACCCCAGCAATTAAAACCTCCAGAAAATTATTAGAATTAATATTGTTTCCCAAGTTTAAGTGTGAGGTACTTTATGTTTGTTTGTTGACTACCTAAATAGCCCTTTAAATATATAAAAAAGTTAATATTTCTTATGTTTGACACAGGGAAAAACAGCCTGGGGTCAAATTGACCCCAAAGAACACAGACGTTAAACATTGAATGGGGTCAAATTGACGCCCTGCAGGACTGCTTTGAGTCTATTCCTGCTCACTGCCTTTATAATAACTCTCCTTGACTTGATCAGCAATAAACCTTGCCCCGCTGTCACTTTATACTTTCACCCTGTACACTTTCATTTTATTGTTTCCTTTTTTTATTTCATTTTTATTTAGATTCTTCTAATATGCCCGGCTATTTCATTGTATATTTGTAAAAAAAAATGTTTTTGCTGCTGTGTCCAGACATTTCCCCCCCGGGGGATGAATAAAGTCAAATCTCATCTCAAGGCTCAGGATTCGATGTCCACATTTCTCTTGAAACATTCAAAGCGTGCCGTGGGACCTCCACTGGCTTCGTGTGTTGAACTGGGACCACCGAGGCGGTGGGAACCGCTCTGTGAATAAATGGTCCGTTTGGGTTCTTGTCTGCGCCCAGGTGCTGCGCGGGATGGCCGACGGCGTGGAGCGAATGTCCCTGAAGGCGGGGCCTGGGATCGAGGGCGTGTCTGCGATCGTGGCCTTCTCGTCCCACCACGCTGCTTCCATGGCCAAGAAGGTGCTGGTGGAAGGTATGTCGACGGAGGTGGGATCAGTGTATGTAGCGGACGCAAGAGGTCAAGAAGTGGACTTTTGACCCGATACTATATATTATATCGATATTTTTGTGAGTATTTTGACCGTCGCATTGAAAATGCGGAAGGTTATGTTTTGATCGCCGTGTATTTATTTATTTGTATGCGTGTTACTCTCATAACTCAAAAAGTATTAAACCGAATTGCATGAAATTTGGTGGGATGATTGGTTATTATCCGGGGACCATTTGATTCGATTTTGGGTTTGACCGGGTCAAAGGTCAAGGTCATGAAAAGGTCAAAATCTCATTTTTACCATAGCGCGGTCAATTTGTATCCAATTGGCATGCAACTAATGCCAACATGTTCATAATTCAATGCCCGATCTTGTGATATGCGAAGGTATGCGCTCTACCGAGTGCCCGTTCTAGTTTTTGTTATGGATGTGTCTTTCTAGCTTCAAGACCATCACCTCAGTCCCCCACTCTACTCTCTCCACCGGTCTCACTGATATACAATCATGGATGCAACAGAACTTTCTCAACTGCAATAAATCTGAACGACTCATCGTCGGCCCTAACCCCCTCATCAGCCAAGACCTTCACCGGCTTTTAATAACCGGTGAAGTCATCTGTGCTCTCGACGTGACCTGGGTGCCCTGGTCAGGCAGCATCTCTTTCAGGATTCCGAATCGGGAGATGACCTCAAACGTGTGCGACACTCTTTTCAATTCTGCTTTGCCAAGATGGAGAAGCAACTGATTCTCTTCTAATAAGATGATATTTTTGTGAAGCGCCAAGTATTTTTGTGTACTTGTAATTCATCACGACGAGGGACCAGAGAGCGCTGAATCATCCGCGTGGGGTAACAGACACGGTTCCATTTATCATCCACCCAGAGAAGACCGGACCGAGCCCTGAGCTTGATGAACAGTGTTACGCTTTGCACTGTCGGCTCGTTTGTGCAGAGTGATGATGTCATCTCATGAACATTGATTGGCCCTGAGCCCCTCTGAGGCTACAGGTAACGATACCAGAGACCTCCTGGCCTGTCGCATGGTCCGGGCAACACCCCAACACGCCGTCTCACAAGCGTCATGCACATAATTTCATATGTTTATGGCGTCTACGTGCAGGTTGAGTGGTCAGTGACAAAAACAATACAGTGTGTATTCGATTTTCAAATTGTGGCCGGTTGTAACTTTTACTTTAGCCACTTTTCATTGGACAGTCGGTTGTAAGATTGAGTTACTTTGTTGCATAATCTGACCCGTATCTGCGCCTTTTGAGATTACCCTCTCGGCGGTGTTTACTTTGAGTAATTATCTATTTCTGGGGACTGAGAAAACAACTTGCGTTACTTTTTCTTTGATGAATAAAGTCGAGTGATCCTCAGCTCTAGATCCCCGCCGTGTGCCTCACGCCTTCCCGTCTCTCCTCCTTGTGTCCAGCGTTCAAAAAGCAGTTTGCGTTGAACATCTCCCTCAAGTGGCAGTCCACTGTGAAGCCCGGCGTGGACGAGCAGCTGTCTCCCCTCGGGCGGCCAAAGAGCCTGCCGCCGAAGCCGCCGCGCCGCTGCCCGCAGCCCGCGGCCCCGCCCCCCCGCATGGCCCGCCCTCCGCCCGCCCCCCCGGGTTTCTGCAGGGCAGTGGGAGGACCCGCTGTCCCCCAGTACCCGCCCCCTCCCGGTTCCCCCCGGAGGCGAGTGGGGCCCACGACGCCGGCGCCCGCGGCGCTCCTGCGCGAGCTGTGCGAGGCGCCCGCGGCGCTCCTGCGCGAGCTGTGCGAGGCGAACGCCGTCGGCCCGCCGCTCTATGAGCTATGCTACAGCCACTCGGGGCCCGACGGGTTCCTCTACTTCACCTACAAGGTGTGCATCTCTGGGATCACCACAGCCTTCAAAGGACTGGTCATGATCTTCCCCGGACCCACACCCACCGCCATGCTGGAAGAAGCCCGGCGGGCCGCGGCCCAGCAGATCCTTCACCGGCTGTACACCAACCAGCTCGCCCACTGACCAGCCTGCTGGATGAGCTGCAGCACACCGCCGTGCACAAGCGCTTCGGCAATGATGTATCTAAAAGACGTTTAATCTTATATATGTAATTAGTTCATTTATGCATGCTTTTATAAGTAGTATTAGTAGACTTGTTCGTCTTGTTTAAATTTGTTTGTTTTATGCATGTTTTTTTTATGTATGTTACTGTTTTGATTGGTTCCTCATTTTAATTAAATGAGATTTGCACTAAAAGAGGGTGGTCTCAATATTTGATTTGTTTGTCATGAAAAACAATTTAACATTTTGTAAATAGGTATTTTTTAAGCTCACTTATTTGGGTCCCACCCCGGACCCTCGGGCTCATTGTAGGCTCGATCGCTGAGGAGCGGGGCCTGTTGATTAGGGATTGCCAGTCCATTCATTTTGATGTGGTATTTGATGACTCGGCATTCCTTCCTGCTGCAGGTCTAGACTAGAGGGAACCATCAGTGCCCCAAAAGCATCTCTCGCCACCAGGGACAGGGAACTCTTAAACACCCTATGTATAGTATGTCAAAAAAAGTAATGTCATAAAATGTTACATTTTTGCCCAGACATTTTATATATTACAATGTAAAAACAGTCAGTCAAAAATACATTTGACAATTAAGAAAGACGAGTCATAAAAAGTTAATAAAATCTGTATAGCATGTCTTAAATAATTTCGATTATGACCAATAACTTTTTTTTATCCTCAAAAGGTCAATCACGTGGCGCTTTCGAGGAAAGGACATCTCACATCTCTTAAGACACATTTCCTCATTTCCTCTCCTAGCATGGTTTCCTTGTGAGGGAAACAGATGCAATTAAGAGACTAGGGATGCACCCTCAGTCTATTCCTCTCCAAACCGCTTCTGGAGAGGGAAACAAGAGATGAAGGCCTTTGTCTGGCGGGAGGAGAAGCGGCTTCACGGAGCAACGGCGCCCTCTGGTGGCAGAAAGAGACAGGACCAAGGGATCCAGCTCTACGTCAAGCATCTGATCTGGGACCTGCTTTATCTTTCAGGAAAGACCCACAAAATAAATACAAACAACTAGGAGGCAAAGTCAGTGTCACATGACTTTATTCCTCATTCATCCAGTGATATATATATAACTTACACAACAATATTTAGAGAGAACACAAACACACACACACAATGCAGTTTAAAATCGCGTCAGAACAAAAAGGGCCGACATCCGAGGAGGAGGATGCCGGGCGAGACGGCAGAAGACGGGCGTCGGGGTTAAAGTGCAGCGGGAGACGTTTGCAGTGTTGGACTGTGGGTAGTGGTGATGTCAGCGGTTTAAAAAAAAAAAACCCATATTATTCCCTGCGACGTGTTACGAGTCAATCCGCAGAAATATTTGTTACCCACCAAACGTACGCATTATCGGAGCTCACTCGTCAGCCCGAAACCGGCCCGACTTGCGGGTTGACCTTAAGTGACCTTAAGTGCTGTCGTCAGGTATTGTAGCGGATCGCTGGCGTGCAGCAGGTCCGCTCTGCCGCACCGCGTCCGGGTCTATTCATACATCCAGGACCCGGGCCTCTGGGCCGTGCAGCCTCCCATACACAGTGGTGACACTCGGCAGCAGGTGGACAGCGTGTTATTTTAACTTCACGGGGCACCTGATTGGAAACATTTGTCTGGGGAGCTACTGAGGTTGTTGTTGTTGTCTCCTCAACCCGTAAACATGTACTGGGAGGAGGACGGCTTCTCTTGAGCTGATTAGGAAGACGAATTGAAACTTTTTAGAACGACGGGAAAAGGATCAAACACCATAATCAGAGTTCATGGGGGAGTAAATTGCTGTAAATGGACCATAATGCTGAAAATAAACTTAATTTGTTCAAGGAATCGTAAATTAAAGCGTAGAACTGATAGTATACAATAATAGAACTACGATGTTGGTACCCTGACATGCATTGGCCTCCAAAGTGATCCGAACCGAAGCCGGATTAGTACCGAATCTGCCCCGGGGAGGACAGCAAATCCAGGCTGCAGCCCAGCTTTACCCTGCCGAGACGTGTGCCGTAGTTACCGGGGGGGGGAGGTTCACAGCTCTTCACTCTCGTACAGGGGGGCGGTGTGCTGCGCGGGGCGCTCCACGGTCAGGGTGGGCACGTGGCTCAGAGAGGACAGCAGCTTCAACGTCTTGGAGCCGCGGGGCGCCGTCTTCATGGGCTGGACTGTGCGAGCTGCAGGAGGAGAGGAGGAGGAGGAGAAGCAGAAGGAGGAGATGGGGTGAGTTCAAATGTAGCTCGTATTTATCAAAGGTCACATGGACACATTGGTGACCGCTGCTTTGTTATTTTTAACCTACATTAGGCTTTTATTCCAGTACAACCCGATTGCAGCCTGCAACTTAAAAAACAACGATAATATATATACATATATTGCTCCCACAAATAATTAATATCCTACATTTAAAACTTGAGCTTTTTACCTCAAGTTTTCAAATCGGGTCTCAATATAAATTAATAATCTAACCCTTACTAAATTATCCAAATATAAAATAATGTATCCAAAATTTAAATCAGTTTTAAAGCTTTAAAATCCAGGATATTACTTATCTGTGGGGAGACCACAAAAACAATAACCATCTGGTTCTCTAATATGAATAATAAAGGAAAAACTCTTCTGCCGTCACCGCTGGCAGCGAGCGCTCTTCCTGGTGGAAAACCGGCTCATAATTCCTGTCATTCCAGCCGTCTGAAAATAACTTCTATGCCCTGCAGCACGGGACGGCCCGGCTTGGCTCGGGGCCAGATGTGGAGCCAGCACCGGTCTGAGAGGTCCACAGACACAGAGCAGGAAGCCCGGGGGCATCGTTGGACTGCAATCCAGTGGATCAATACTCAATGATGTCACAGGAATGAGACGCAGAACAAACCGAAAAACAGGCATCTGAAAAATGAACAGGAGCTTTTAGCGCTTCCCGTGGAAACATACAACACTGTATTAATAAGAAGGATTTGATCATCAGATATTCTTCTCCGTTACCAGCTTTTAAGACATCCAAACAATATGGTGCCATTGTCGCCAACCCTTGTGGGTTGTGTGGCTGTGTGCACTCTGCAGGCGCTTGAGGGAAGTTCTCTATTGTTATTATGACACCACCTACAAGTCCTTAGCTGTAACGTTAAAGACACACACCCAGTGACCCCCCCCCCCCCCCCCCCCAGGGGCGCACAGTCCAGCTCGGGGCCTTTGTCGGCGCCTCTCCGCCCAGCAGCTGGCGTGTCGTGCGATCGAGCGGAAACCTTAGAGCCTCATCAGGGGACGCTCCCCGTACCGATCGCTCCGACTCAGCGAGTACTTCAGTGTTCCTCGGGAAAGATGAGCGCTCACCGCGTCGCCACTCGAACGCGCCGGTTGTCCAACGAGCTAACGAGAGAGCGCCGGAGCCGGTGGAGCGCGCGGCGTCCTCCATATGCCGTTTGACTTTACAGCCAGGGCTACTATGGCGACGAGATAGCCGAGATGGGCCCTCGACGACACACACACACACACACACACACACACAGTTCACTTACTGCCGACGTCCAGCCTGGCGTTGCATGTGGACATGCCGGCTTCGTTGATGGCGGACAGAGTGTACCATCCGGCATCGGACTTCATCAGCCTCTCCAGCAGCAAGCACTGGCGGCCGGAACCGTCCTGATACAGACTGGAGGCACAATAACGTCATCACTAGTTATTAGACTGGAGGAACAATAATGCATCACTAGTTATTAGACTGGAGGAACAATAATGCATCACTAGTTATTAGACTGGAGGCACAATAATGCATCACTAGTTATTAGACTGGAGGGACAATAATGCATCAATAGTTATTCGACCAGAGGAACAATAACATAATCACTAGTTATTAGACTGGAGGGACAATAATGCATCACTAGTTATTATAATCCGTACGGTATGTGTACGGATTGTAAAGTCCTCTGAGGCAAATTTGTAATTTGTGATTTTGGGCTGGACAAAATAAACTGAATTGAAATGTAAACTGTGGAGGAACAATAACGTCTACTTCATCACAGGTTATGTGACTGGAGGAACAATAAGGATGATTCAGCAGATTGTTCAGGAGGAACTAGACACTGGATAAACTATATTAGGTATAAGTGCCGTTTTCTATTAAAAGTACATTTGTGACCCGAGTTGTGAAGTACAAGTAGCTACAGGGTCGCTCTTAGCTAACGAACTGCTGCCGCCCCCACTTTAGGAGCCACTGCTCCACCAACAGAAAAGGTACATCTTTAAAAAGTTTCCATTCCGGATATCTTCGGCCTCTACGCTGCTTTCGACCGCGCCCGGCTTCTCGAAGCTAACGGCGGGAGGCGTTTGGGGCGTGACGCAGCACCTCATTCGGTCGGGGTCGATGCGCAGCATGTCTTTATCTTTCTTCCAGTAGAGCTGTGGGGGAGGCGACGCGTCCACTTTGCACTCCAGCCGAACGGTGTCGCCCTCCAGAGCTCGGGAGTTGGACATCTTCTGGACGAAGGTGGGCGGACGGAGAGCCTCCTGGGCTGCAGAGGGGGAGGGGCCACAGCACAGCGAGGAATCAATTCTCCTCCACGGCGAAGACAAACTTGACCAAATCCCGATCGTCGCCGGGCTTTGACGAGGACGCACTCTTTACCTAGCACGTCCAGCCGCATGCTGAACCGGCTCTCCCCGGCCCGGTTCCGGGCCACGCACTCGTAGACGCCGGCGTGGTGCACCGTGACGATCTCGATGAGGAACGAGTGCAGCCCCTTCTCAGACACCATCACCTTGTGGAAGTCGTCTGGGCGGATGGCTTTGCCGTCCAGGTACCAGCACACGTCTGGCGTGGGGAGGCCTCTGACCTGGATCGAGAGCACAGCCGCACCGTTACGGCATCGGACTCTTTTTGGGCATTTAGTCGCACGAGGGATACCGTGAGCCGGAGTGGAACTCAGGCTTGAGAGCAGAGATTCACCTTGAAGTCAATCCTGCAGAAGCGTCCCTCCTCGACCGTGAGGTCTGAAGGGGTCTGCAGGAAGCGAGGGGCGTAACACTTCTCCTGGATCGCCGAGCCCTCGTTTCCCCTCTCGTCCGTCCCGGTGTGGCGCCTCCCCCTACGGGGAGAGGGAACACTTTCAACGGCTGGACTTACAGACGACCGCAATCACAGAACAGCAATCGGCATCAACGTGTGTGTGTGTGTGTGTCGTCTCTGTCCTCCGACGGCATGGATACTGAAGGAGGGACTCGAGCCATTTGTATCCCTCCTGACGGACAACTATGAATATTTATAGCACAACACAATGTGGAGATGAGATAAATACGGGCTGCCATAACAATGGCGTAATGTTGCCAGGTGATTCATCTCATGCTCGGGTTGCATTTCAACCCGTTGTTTCCTTCTTCAGCACAAAACACTCATTTAATCCAATAGTTCGACATTAGATGGACTGTCCCTTTAACAGGGTTCTTACACATTTTGACCGATGGATTTCCAGGGCTTTTCCATGACTTTAAACCAAACTAAAATCTCGGTATAAACATGAACAATTTAGAAAATGTTGCGTATTGAGAGCGTATGCCGGCTTATATTTTGAGCGTCTTTCTTGAATTTTTTTTTTTAATTATTTCAAACTCGGCGTAAATGAACATGACTGATGATTTTAGTTTTTTCCATGACTTTTCCAGGCCTGGAAATGACCATTTTAAAATTCCATGACTTTTCCAGGTTTTCCATGACCGTACGAACCGTGCTTTAAACATCGTGATATTAAATCCATCCAGATTGCTTTGGCGTGACTTGCGGCCCAGATCAACAATCAAGAGACTCACGCCAAAACAGCCTCCATTAATAACCATCACTACGGGTACGATGTGTGTTTTGGATTTGGGGTTGAGCCGTCCCTTTAAATCTCGTTTCTTCCTGGTGGAAACGAGCTGCCATGTGGACGGGCGTGAACACATCTCACTTTGAGAATGTCAGAGACACTAGCGACACATATTTGGGAAGTATGTCCTTTAATATGTCAGTCTGGACACCTCTGAATGGAAGGGTTCATTATTGTTGGGATATCACACTTAAACCATTAAATAAAATAAAAAATGAAATCACGATGTACATGCTTCTGTGAGATTTATTTACCAGAGTCCGCCGGTGTGTCTCCCTTCTGGTGAATCTGGCTGCGAGAGAAAACACACTCGTATAAGCAGAGGTCAGCGCTGGTTTCAACTTTGAAAAGCAACCGTTTGAGTTTGACAAAATTCCAGGACTGTGTGTGTGTGTGTGTGTTCTGACACAGTAGTCCTGTTGTCACCAGTGAAAGGGGCTCGTTCTCAGAAAGCAGGCAAGAAATAGCCTCTGACAAAGCGGTGTGTGTGTACATGTACTTGTGTGTGCAAGAGAGAGAGAGAATAGATTGTGTGAAGCCCTACGAGCGATGACAGGCTTTCCTGCACACACACACTAAAGGGACCAGAGAGGGCTCTCTGGGGCTGCTGATTAAGCTGCCAGGCTTTTCCAACTTTGGCTTGGGGAGCCCGTCGGGAGGCCCTGAGAGGGGAGCGGGCTCCCTGTGCAGCCATTCTAACCCAAGTGAATGGAATGATGTGCGCTCTTTACTAAAGAGCAAAATGAAAGCTAATGGGCTTTGGACTAGAGCCCACAGAAATGTCTGCGCGGCACCACCAGCACTGCAACACACAGCATCGGCACAACACGCTGCGAGACGGAAGGCTTTCTGCAGTCATCACGCGCTAAAAGGAAAAGGGGTGCGGTCGTACCTGGTCCACTTGGTTGTCTGAGAGGCCGTCTTGGTCCCCCATGTCGTTGGCGTTGTCTGGACCCAGCAGCCTGCGAGCCATGCGCTCCTCATAGGACGGTTTCTGTTTGAAGCTTCATACTGTTAATGTGGCATTTGCCACGCCCATAGAGAGCGTGCTGTACTTTGTTTTGGTCATTATTAGGACTCTTTGACACTCAAAAAAGGCAAAAAGGCTGTGTAGTGTGTGTGTGTGTGTTTGTTTGTGTGTGTGTTGGTGGGAGGTGCGTTTTGTCTTTTTTTTTGGTACTTCCAACCAGGGCTGCAACAACGACTCGATAGAAACGCTAAAAATCGATGATTAGAATAGTTGGCAACGAATGTCATTCTGGATTTATTGTGTCGCGGAGATGTTTGAGGATTAAAGAAAGTTGAGCGGAGGTAGAGGACAGACCTTAATGCTGCTTTGCGAAAGCCAATCAGCGTTGAGACGCTCCGCCCGTCATCACTGACGTCGTGACGTTGGTGAACCTCACTGCTGCTGCTCTAGCGGCGCTGCAAGCGGCAGTTATTGAGACGTAGTCGGTGAAAGTCACCGAGCGGTGTGAGCCTACGGGGGATGTCATGAACCCGAACACGAGGGCGTTAGATGTTACGACGTTTGTGGGATGCCCACAACAAGTACAACGTAGAAATAGTGGTTAGTTCTTCCGTGGTGGATGAAGCAAATGATAACCGTTTCCATGGAGTAAAGAAACAGATAAGCCCCGCCCCCTCTCAGGCGCTAATGAACCACAAATAGTCGGGCGAGTCAAGCGTTGTCAGTTCTGTGTTTGAATAAAGGGTTGGACGTTAATGTTGTTGTTTTATCAAGATTCATAGAAAAAATAATCGACAGATTAATCAATTATTAAAATAATCGTTAGTTGGAGCCCTACTTCCAACAGTTTGCAAGGCGCACAAACACACACACACACACACACACACACACACACCTGGCTGTTCTTCCTCCTGACCTCCTTGGAGCGCAGCTTCTTTTCCAGATCATGGATGAGGGCATCTTTGGAGCCCCGGATGTCTTCGTCCGTGGAGCGAGAGGAAGATGGCCGAGGAGCGACGGACTTCTTCAGAACGGGCTTGGGGAGGCTGAGCAGGTAGAGAGCGAGATGAAGAGGAGGGAGAAACAGGTAAGCAGAGCCAAATCAACAACATAAAAAGACACTCGAGAAGTTTAAATGCTGCAATTAACTGGTATCCACTCCTTGTGGAAATAACAAGCGGACTAGTTTAAACCTGCGATGACCTGCGCAGGTTCATCTGTGAAGAACATATTTTACTAATAAGATGCTATTCAATACAGAGAGTTGCAATAAACGGATTGCCACGCTTGCTTTTATACAACTGATTCCGGCAAATATGTGAAAAAACACCAACATTTAATTATTTATTATAAGTCGATGATTAGCAAGCTTTTGACCAAAGAAACAGACAAACGTGAGCAAAATGGCTCAATCTGCTGGCCAATAGTCAAAAAAGGCTCTAGATTGAACACCTGATATAAAAGAACCCCTGATTTGATGATGTAATGGATGCAAGTTTATTTATATCCTATTTTCCACAAACAAAAAGGTCACAAAATGCTGTACAGGAGTGGAAAAATAGAATTAACTAAGTGACCATACAAGGGGCTAATGTGGGATCAAAAGTTTGGGACATATGTTTCTATTTTGGCGACAGTTTATTTTCTACTTATTATAGGAGATGAGGTTCCAAAATTTAAAAAAATTAAAAAAGACCCCACATGTCCCCAGTGATGCATATGTGGAGAGACTCTCCAGGTTTGTCTTAAGTGTGGGAAATATTCCACTTTTCCTTAAAAACACGTGCATGTTGACTCACATGCTCGGCGGTGCCTTGTAACTAACGGGCAGGGAGACCACAGCAGGAAGTCCTCTGTTCTGGCCGTTAGGAGTGTTGGGCTGTTGCAGAGAGGAGGGGGGGGGGAGAGGGCAGCACGGGGGGGATGGTGACACTGGGAGAGAGACATGAGGGGAGGGAGGGGATCGGGAGGGGGAGAGGCTTTGGGCGGGGGAAGGGGAGAGGCGGAGGAGGTTGGAGTTGGGCGACAGCTTGGAGGAGGAAAAAGGGGAGCAGGCGGCCTGGGATGGCAGCACGGAGCAGAGGAAGGCGGCGGGTGCCGACATGGAGTCCTGATTGGCCGCCAGGGTGGCGCTGCCGAGGCCGCTGGCACTGGGGATGCTGGGGGTGAGGGTGATGGTGGAGCGCACGGTGGTGCGGGGGAGAGAGGCTATGGAGGCCGGGATGACGGTGGCAGAGGGACTCGGCACGGGGGCTGGAGGGAACTGAAGAGGAGCAGAGGAGGCCGGGGCGGAAAGGGGAGAGCCGAGACCTGAAGAGGACTTGCCCGTGCCGTTAGCGTGGGCTTGTGCCCGGGCCTGGGTGTGTCCCTGGGTCTGGCCCTGGGTCTGGCCTTGGGTGTGGACCTGGGTGAGTCCCTGGGTCTGGCCCTGGGTCTGGCCCTGGGTCTGGCCTTGGGTGTGGACCTGGGTGTGGACCTGGGTGAGTCCCTGGGTGTGTCCCTGGGTCTGGCCCTGGATCTGGATCTGGGTGTGTCCCTGGGTGTGTCCCTGAGTCTGGACCTGGGTGAGTCCCTGGGTCTGGCCCTGGGTCTGGCCCTGGATCTGGCCCTGGATCTGGCCCTGGGTCTGAGTGACAGACTGGGTTTTGCTCTGACTGAGGCTTAGTGACTGAAACTGCGACTGGGTCTGTGACAAAGACCGGGACACTGACTGAGTCCGGGAAAAAGACTGACTTTGCGTGGACGCCATGTTAGCTCGACTCTCCGTGACGACTGCGCTGCTTTGCGAACCGGCGAGGTTCTGCTGGGAGCTGCTGTGGTGCTCCCGGGCCTCTTTCACAACGCTGTCGTAGCTGGGCGCCTGAAAGGCCGGCTGCGATTGGATGAAGTGGCGCGGTCGCTCATAGTTGAAGGCGCTGGGGGGGAAGACACTGGGAGTGAACTGAGGCAGATCGGACAGGTTCATGCTGTCGCCACCGGACTGGGAGGGAGAAGAAACACACACACACACATTTACAAAAAGTGAATACAAGTGGGAATTCTGCCATTTGTGATCAACAAAAGACATTCAGGAACATTTCAGCTGTTAACAACTGTAGCAAATGGTTCTTCAGAGAGCGCACGCCTTTGTGTAAGAAAGGTTCTCACTGTGATCTTGATGGGGGTGAACAGCTTGGGCACTTCGGTTTTCTCCTCGAATTGGGTTGGTGGTGGTGGTGGTGGTGAGGGTGACGGCAGAGGGCTGGGCGTATAGGCTGGGACGGTGACCCCTGGAGACCTCTGGCCCCCTCGCTCCTCCGCGCTGTAACCAAAGGTTTCTTGGGAGCGGTTGACCGGCTGAGGCTCTGGAAAACTGACAAGAGCAGACATGAAGGTGAGCAGCAAGCAGAGAGTCAGGGAGATATGATGTGAGAGATTAGGGTTCCTCAATTTATGAAAAGCTTCCACGAGTGGTCGAAGCTAAAATCAGAAAGCCAAATCAATTTGGTGAAGAGATCAATAAGATCTATCCTGTCATTGCTGCTGTGGCTTGCCTCCTTGGCCTGGATGAAGGCAGCGTACTCATGTTAACACACGAGATGTACTCCGCCATCTGGAAGTCCACGGAGAGCTGCATTATTACCTTCGCATTGAAAATGCGGAAGGTTATGTTTTGATCGGCGTGTATTTATTTATTTATTTGTATGCGTGTTACTCGCATAACACAAAAAGTATTAAACCGAATCGCATGAAATTTGGTGGGATGATTGGTTATTATCCGGGGACCATTTGATTAGATTTTGGGATCAATCGGGTCAAAGGTCAAGGTCATGGATAGGTCAAAATCATTTTTTTACCATAGCACAGTCAATTTGTATCCAATTGGCATGCAACTAATGCCAAAATGTTCATATTTCAATGCCCAATCTTGTGATATGCAAAGGTATGCGCTCTACCGAGTGCCTTTTCACAATGTTCACAATTATAACTGCTCATGCTCTGGTAAAATCGGAGTTTCTATCCGCTTCTGTTACAGTATATGGTTTGTTTCCATCTGCTTATGTTATGGTGTAGGTTAGTTTATATCTTACGTGACGGCGTAGGTTTGTTTCCTTCTGCATGTGACATGGTGAATACAGTCTGACCAAATCACCTCTATATTTCCATTTTATTCCCAATGTTTATTCCCGTATAAAGTTTCCACTGTGAATATCTAAAGGACGGTGGTGAGATACGGAAACAGCTGTGATGAAAATCCCAAACAAGAGTTCCTAAAGCCAAGTGGAATTTGACCTGCGACAATCCCCCTGATCTCCAGGTAGTTTAAACCAGCAGAAGAAATTAAACCAAGATCCGAAGACCCTCAGATGCACGTTAACAATATTCTGCACTAGGTCTCTCGCAGATATTGCACTCAAATCACTAATTTGAAACCTTCTATTTAGCCTAAGATATTCTGGAGAAGAAAAAAAACAGATTGGAACCAAAAATGTCAAAGTAAAGTAGAAGTTGAAGCAAAACATTTGTTCCAAAGGGGTCAAAGTTGAGCGATTGCAAGGGAGACAACTTTGAAAAGTAACTTGAACTCTGGGTCTGTCTAAGGAGAGTATGAGGTATCAATAGTTCCAGCCCACCTTAATAATTGTTTTCCTGTGAGGCCGAGCATGGCTGGTCCCCTACTTTTATTCCATGAAAGAATTCTGTTTCCATGACAACCATGTAGCGCTACGCAGCAGTGACAATAGCGGTCTCTATCTTCGCTCCCTCTCACACACACACTTGTTTAATTACACACACACACTGGTTTCCTGCGCTTCTCCTGGTCCTCTAAAGGCTCAAGACCATGTTGGCCGAGCCAGAATCAGCTGACCCAGAATCAGCTGACCCAGAAATTCACCGGTGGACAATCAACAGCTAAACGAGTTTGACAAAGCAGCAAGAATGTGGATTCTCTCGCATACAAACAATACGCAAAAATGTTGAGTGGCCAAAAGTAATCTTTTAAATGTCCAAGGGAATCTACAACCTCATTGGAGGACTCCATCTCTAGTCTGACGTAAACATTTTGAGTGTACGTTGTATTCATTGTTTTTAACATCTAAAACACAATGAAAAGACAATGTTTGATTAAAAAAAAAAAAATCAACTTGATCATTTATGAAACGTGACCAAGAGGAGATTTGACCGGGACACTTTACAACTAAAAACAACATCACCCGAGACATATTTATTGCATTTCGTGAATGAAATTTCCTCGTTACTCGGTACTTATCGGCAGTCCCGGACGCCAAATCCGATGCATTGGTCGGCCCCTAAAACAGAGTGGGACGCGAGAGCAGGCGTTACCGCCACACCCAGGGTGGCCTCTGTTCCCATCACAGTGTCCCGGTTCCCCCTGGCAGTGAACCAGCACACAGGTCACCGGGGTCAGGGAAGTGTCACACCTGACTGTCACGACTGTACGTATAGTGTTGTACTTTCTGTTCTTTAAATACTCCCACAACAACAATAATAATAATGATGAATTGTACGAGTATAGCTTTAAAGAAGGTACTCAAAGCTAATTTACATGTTAAAAACATAAACGATAAAAGCAAGTTTTAAGGGAAATAGACGAGCGGAGGAGAGAGAGGGGGCGGCAATGAAGTAGGGCCTGTCCTTGTCCCCCCCCCCAGGCACAATGCTTGGACAGAGGGTGGGGGGGGGGGGTGAGGAGGTTGGCGTCGGTGGGTCTGACGTTGCGGGAGGTCGGTGCAGGAGGTCAGAAAGGTGTCGTGAAGGGCTTGTTGGTGATGAGGAGAATCTTGAACTGGATTATTTGCCAGTGGAGGTTTTCAAGGACTGGGGTGTTTTTTTAATTTTATCTCTGGTGTTGGAGTGGGAGAGCAGAGTGTCTGTGTGTGTATCTGTGTGTGTCTGTGTGTGTTTGTGATCTTTAGTATGAAGATGGTGTACAGTAATGTGTTTCTATGATTAAGTGGCCGAAGCTATATTGGTCTCGGAATTCGGACATCAGCTGGCAGGTGCAGACACTCTACTTGTTACCCAATCCTTTACACACACACACACACACACACGTAGGAGAGTGCTAAGCTGTTCTAAGTCCATTGTATGAATGCTGAACCAGAATCTGGTCAACTTTTAGAAAAACTTAAAAGTCTCTGCTGGATTCTGAAAATACGTCAACGCCGTCGTGAGATACATTATTCAGACTGATGGTAACAATTTTCACCAAAAGACGGATTGGGATTGTTTAGACACACTCTGTTGGGCTGTTTCAGGACAGGAGCCAACAAGGTTATACAAATAAACAGCGGGAAGTTACCATCAACTCAGCCACATATGGATTGTATATCAATCCTTAGATTTTGGATATTGTAATCTCATAACATGTCACGCATCTTGTAGTGTCCTTGTTTTTATAGTGTCAAGTGATCTTACCTGTGTTCTAGCTGTTCTATTATTTGCTTTTACCATTTCAGTCATTATATCCACATTCTTTGAATTGTTTCACGTAAATCTATTTCTGTAAATATTTTTGCGACTGGTCAACCCTACAATGTCTATGTTGACGCTCATTTTCTTTAATGATCAAGATATATGACTTTCTCTGTATTGCCCGTGCCTAAACTCTTAAAGGACTACATTTTCCCCAACAAACCGATTAATCAGGTTGAATAATTTGGAGTTTTTTAAGGATCATATTTTAGGCAACAACAAGGTAGAACTCCTTGGAAGTGCCAAACACACTAGATGCCTCAGAGAAAAATGAAAGAAAAAAACATTGGTTTTTCACAGCTGAAATGTACCCAACAAGCATAACTAGTCAACACCTTCTCCAACATTCAAACCAACAGTGCCCCCCCACCCCATAGACAATCCAATTAATCTTTCTCGTATAATAATCAAATCAATACAACAATCAGATTAACGCTATGTTGGCCAGAGAGCCTGAAAGTGACCTTATGTATGCAGTGACCTGAGGACAGGGGGGTTCTGAAGGACACCGGCGCCATGTCTGCACTTCACATTGGGGATGAGATCACATCTCTGGACTCATCACGCTCAGCCAAACATTCTCCTTTCATACCACTGATCCCGGATCAGGGGACATTAAACAGGCACTTGTTGAACGTAAATCAAACGTCAATGATGCAGACAGCTCAGGAGATAAAATAGGACCTCATATTAAGTATCACCTGTGGTACTTGAACGCGTACTGTGATATTAATGCACTTTTGGTGGTAGAGTTTTGAATATGGCAAACAAGCTTATCCTTTTTTGTTGTTGTGGTGAAATAAATAAATTTTAAAAAAACTATCAAAACAATGTAATAAAAGGCTAGTGTCTGATTAGACGCCTGCACGTGAACGCACCACACACACATGCGTAGGCCTACTTGCTAATCAGTAACTTCTCGCTAACTAACTTCTTTTAAACTATTTAACTATTTCCTTTTTCTCAAAAATACAAACAAATAAACATGCACTGAAGCATGTGGGCCGTGTGGCTCACAGCAAACACGGCTCAACAACACAGGCACGTTTACGAAGCGGCTCCACGGAGCCCCGATGAAAGAGAGAGTGAGTCTCGGGTTTCAGCGCAGGTAACGTTACGTGGAGATGCAACAGTGAGTTACCAACAGACCTCCATTTTACTGCCACTTAATGATTCAAAAAAACAAACTTATTTTCACAACAACGTGTTGGTAGAAGAACCAGGACACCCGTCGTTAACGGCGAGTCCTCCTCGCGCGGTTGACCACCCAACAGCCAGATGACATATAAAGTCCCCAAATAGACTAATTCACTTTTCCAAGTGCTCTAAACATAGTTTGACCTTTTCAGCACGTATTATAAACAAGAAACAAGAAAGAACAACTCGCTCGACTACAGGCGGCCAGTGTCGTTGACACCGGGGCTCCGCGCCGGTTGTCTTCTTACCTGCGTTATCTGCGCCGCTGTCCGTTTGAAGTGCAGCCGACACGGAGAGGACCTTCCCCGCGGTCAAGAGGAACAAACACACCGGGTGGTTGGAGGAGTGGGAGGCTCGGTAGCAACAGGTGACACGGCGCGCGCTCACGAGGCAGAGGGACCTTGGGGTGTCGGGCGGGACTTGGTTTCACCCGCAAAAGCTCAGCAGCGTCATAGGAGCACACTGCATCTCTGCGACCTCGGTGGCTCCGGAAGCACAGCTTTTTAAATAGTATTAATCAATATAGTTTGAAATATATTACGCCTAATTAATAAAGTGTATTAATTATTATTATTATTAATAAGATCCGTACTTGCTCCCATTAGGTAAGTCTCGTGACAGAGGGAGGGATGCGCTTGATAATTGTCTTCTTTTTCAATTTTAGAATGATACAATAGCGACCTCCTCTGGTGTTAAAGAACAACTACAATCGTTTAAATATCATTTCATGTGCTTCCCCTGAACCGTTTACTTAAAGTAAACACCACATTGTAGCAAAAAGGAAGTGTGTAAATGAATAAATGGCTACAGAAATACACTAAAAACGAACATGATACTTTGTGTTTCCTTTATAGATACTTTGTGTGGGCGACTGGTGTGAGCGGGGTTCGGTCAGAGCATCGGCGGTTCGATTCCCCGGCTCCGCTAGCCCATGTCCTTAGGCAAGACACTTAACCCCAAATTGCTCCTGTAGCTGTGCCTCCTGTATGAATCATTAGCACAGGTAGTGTGAAAGCGCCTTGAGAGGTTTGAAGGCTAGAAAAGCAGTATACAGGTACCGTGTACCATTTGCAGAAAGGGCAAGACTGTCTGAAGTAACTATTGAATAATAATAATGTGATTTTTCTCATGTCATTGAAAAAGTGATTATATGTATTTAAAAACAACCAAGAGATAATCCAGATATGATAATCAGAATAAGGTTTAGATGCAGTGAGGTATTAGCTCCACATCCCTCTGGTCCAGTTCTACTGAAAGACCTGAGGCCTCTTGCATACCTGCAGCAAGAAATAACTTCATCAGGAAGATCTCAGAATCAAGGACAGCAATGTGGGATTATAATAATGAGTCAAGGGTCAGAGGTCACCAGTAGAGATAACATTAGGGCCACAACAGAAGCAGCTGGCGTGAGAACACCGGGGACCAGTGAATCATGTTCACGGAAACCGCCCGACGTGTGTGTTAGTGTGTGTGTGTGTGTGTGTGTGTGTGTGTGTGTGTGTGTGTGTTTTACATGGGTGTACCACATCTACTCACTCTGCAACAGGCATGCTATCTTCTTCGGGGCTGTCGGGCCACTCGGGAGGGGGCAGGGTCATGGAGTCGGGCAGCTCCGAGGGAAAGTCGTCGTCGTCGCCCTCTCCGAAGGAGGAAGTGTCCCGTTGGTACTCCGCCTCCGTTTGCTGCCGGGGAGAGACGGCTTCCTGCAGGCACGCGGCCTCCACCTCCAGCTGCTCCTCCAGGTCTGCAGAGCCAGAGATGATCGTTTCTGGTGTGGCGCCCACAGCTCGACAGGTGAACTACACGGCGGCGTACGAAGGAGCCATCTCACCGTTGTAGACGTCCAGGAGCGCCGAGGAGGAGGCCGTGCCGAAGGAGTTGAGGGCCACGCACTTGAAGAGGCCGGAGTCCTCCGGGAAGGCCTCGGTGATCACCAGTGTGCTCAGCTCCTCTGCACCACAACACACGCTTTTTCATCCACCATCCGACAGCAATTCTGATCACTAAACGTGAAACTATGAGGTGAAATGGGAACTCATAAGAAATTCCAATGGCTTTACACCAAGGCTAGACCCTCTTAACCCTCCTGTTACCTTCACATTTACTAACATATTTTACCCTCAGGGTAAATTTGACCCCAGCAATTAAAACCTCCTGAAAATTATTAGAATTAATATTGTTTCCCAAGTTTAAGTGTGAGGTACTTTATGTTTGTTTGGTGACGATCTAAATATCCCTTTAAATATATAAAAAAGTTGATATTTCTTATATGTTTGACAGTGAAAAACAGCCTGGGGTCAAATTGACCCCAAAGAACACCGACGTTAAACATTGAATGGGGTCAAATTGACCCTAAAGGTAACAGGAGGGTTAAATGAAGCCAGAGCATGTGACCTGGCCGTATTCTGGACACGAGCGGTGACATACATGGTTTCTTCACCAAGGATCACAGATCGAAAGTATTCCACAAACGCGACTAAAGCGCCCCGAGAGAAACCTGAGAGTGAAAGCACGACACCGTCTGTGTAGAACCGGTACTGTACCTGGTACTGATGCAGAGCTGGCCTCTGGGAACACAAGAAGAGAGGGAAACGTCATTTCCTCATCATCAGATTCAATCCCAAGCTTTACTTTCATCTCACACACACACACACACACAGACACCCACTTCCATACAGGCACCCACTCTTCTGCAGTATCCTGAAATCGTCCGAGTCCAGCACTTGCTCGTCCTCTCTGTACCACGTGACCTGCAGGGGCGGCGTTCCCCTCAGCCTGCACTCCAGGACCACCAGCTGACCCTTCACCGTGGACACGTCATGGAGGCCCTGGCAGAGGAGAGGGGGGGGGGGCGCAGAGAGGGAGAGAAGGACCGGGGTTAGAGGACGGGATTTTATTAATCATTTCTGCTCATTTCCATGATACGTAAAGGTCTCTGGGTTGCATTAGAGTTGCACGTGCACGTAGATTAAAGTGTGTTTTACCTTGACAATAATAGGGGCCACTCCACTCCCTGGAGACTGTTGATTGTAGATGGGACTCTTAGTCTGGAAGTGGTAAATATATATATACACTACCGTTCAAAAGTTTGGGGTCACTTAGAAATGTCTTTATTTTTCAAAGAAAAGCACTGTTTTTTCAATAAAGATAACAATGAAAAATACACACTATACATTGTTAATGTGGTAAATGACTATTCTAGGTGGAAACGTCTGGTTTCTAATGAAATATCTCCATAGGTGTATAGAGGCCCATTTCCATCAACTATCACTCCAGTGTTCTAATGGTACATTGTTTTTGCTAATCGCCTTAGAAGACTAATATCTGATTAGAAAACCCTTGTGCAATTATGTTAGCACAGCTGAAAACAGTTATGCTGGTGATAGAAGCTATTCCTTTGAGCTTGAAGTTTGAAGAACAAAATTAATACTTCAAATATTAATCATTATTTCTAACCTTGTCAATGTCTTGACTATATTTTCTATTCAATTTTCAATTCATTTGATAAATAAAAGTGAGTTTTCATGGAAGACACAAAATTGTCTGGATGACCCCAAACTTTTGAACGGTTGTGTACATATATTTAATATAACTTCTAACCACACGGTCAGCCACTGTTTCATTAGGCAGCTCAGTCCGGCAGGGAGGCAGTTTACCCTCTGAGGGCTGACACACAGCGGCTGCACCAGGCTGGAGTGTCTCTGGGCGATGACGGAAGAGGAGGAAGAGGAGGAGGAGGTGGAGGAGGAGGAGATGGTCAGGGACATGGAGCTGGTCTTCTTCTGCACCCTCTGGACGCTGTGCGGGGTACACATGAGGAACAGGAACCCAGTCTATCAGCAGTACGTCCCCCTGTGTGTCCGGCTGTCTTTCTACCTCTCAATTGTGTGGCTGGGGATATTTATTCTAACAAACGCAAAACAAGTATTTAAAAAAGTCTGCCAGTATCTCTGTGTGTGTGTGTGTGTTTTTTTTCTTCTTTTTTTTCTCCCCAACTTTTCTTCAAACTATTTTCAAATTTGCCTTCAAATTTTTGTTCTAATAATGGTATTATCTACATATTGGTGTGTGTGTGTGTGTGTGTGTGTGTGTGTGTGACTCACTGAGCCATGTTTCAGGCGCTCCAGGAGGCAGAGGTGGTTCTCTCTACAGAAACAGAAGCAGAGAGACAAACACGTCAGATACTGTCTCTCCTCCCTTCAGCTTTTATTTATTTATTTATATATATATAGCGAGAGAGAGAGAGAGAGAGAGAGAACAGCTCTAATTCAAGTTTTCTTTGCAGAATAATACTTTATCTACCTTATGCAGTGCATGTTTTTACTCTCTGTAATACCTTTGTGTACTCTGTGTATCGTCTTTTTAAAAAAAGCTGCCATGAAGCAGCGGGATGAAATGATTGACACGCTAGCTCAAGTTTCCTGTCAATCACGAAAACGAATGCAGCGCTTGAAATAATGACGTCCTGACGTGTGAGAGAACCCCTGTGGGTCAAATCCCCCTGGGAGGAAACACATTCCAGTTGTTCTAGAGAGGGAACTCCAGTCACTATGTTTGGAACATACAAAAAAGACGATTAAATTATGATAAGCATGCACGAGTACAAGGTTCAAGACACCAAACATACAAGTGTATATTTCTGTTTCAGCTAAAGTCTGACATCTGCAATTATACACATTTATTTAATGATGTCCTGTTGAGTTATAACTTATATTTATTCATTCCTGTATTTATTTATACATTTATTCTTGTATTTATTTATACATTTATTTAAGCATTTATATATTCCTGTATTTATTTATTTATACATTTATTTAAGCATTTATTTATTTATTCTTGTATTTATTCATGCATTTATTTATTTATGTATACTTAAGTCATTTTAAGTCCTCCATACACACACACACATCTATATATATATATATATATATATATATATATATATCTTAGCATATCTTACTCATGAAATCTGTAGTCTAGTTCTAAATAGAAACCATAAACAATCACTTTTCTGTGTATTAGTGCAACAACACGGCTAATGTGAAACATGGATGTATCAAGCCCAACCCAGATGTGCACTTTACACACACACACAAACACACACACACACAAACTGTGTGACGATAACCCTTACTGTTCACTAAGATCTTCAGCACCACATGGCCATCGAGGTGCCAACTGTGTCGGTGAGGATCAAGTGCCTTGCTCAAGGGCACGCCGACATGGACCGGAAGAGCCGGGGAATCGTATCTGTCTGGAGGACGACCCCGCTCCGACTAATGAGTGACTTTGCAGATTTGTATCTGTGCTTTTGATGTACTTTGTAAGTAAATTTGCTTATTTACTACTTTGTATTTCCTGAGATCCCAACCATCAGAGGTCAGATGTCATGTGTGTCTAGGACACATGTTAGGTAAAAGGTAAAGTGTCTCCATCATGGTCTCCCTTTCTTCAACTAGAGTGTGAGCAGAGTATGCAGCTAATGTTTCACTCCCCCCCGCCCCCCCCCCCCCCCCACAGAACACGGCCCCCCAGCCCTGGGCCCAGAGAAGGAGCTGAAGGAGGAGACGCAGGTTCAGGTTTCCAGGCTAAAATTAAACTCAGCCTCCTCCTGAGCACGGCACAGACTCTCTGGGTCCACATACACAAGACCCACTCAGCCCAGTAGTGTAGGGTAACCCTCTCCTTCACATTTGAGTTGACCCCCCCACCCCTCCCCGTCTGTCCGTCTGCTAGACGCTGCATGGGGACCGCTGGACGCTAAAGGCCTCGTCTCACTTGTCTCTCTCCGTTACATAACCAAAGGGTTTATAGCACCTCCATGTGCACAGGGCAGAGCAGGGGGGGGGGCTCAGCGGCCACTTTAGTCACGGTGCAATGAATTATCCAATTAAAGGCCGGCTATGCGGTTCAATATTGCATCATAAAGGACACAATGGAGACTTTCAGTTTTGAGGAGAGCTGCACCGGTTATTCCGCCAACCGATGGGAACTAGCAGCCAAGCTAACGGCTAACGGAGGTTGCATCGACTCGCACCATAAAGCGTTCCGTCTCTTCTCAGTAAAGATTTGCATTGAGCGAAAGAAAATGACAACACCATCGTGATGCGTTCAAATGTAATCTAGGAGAATGTGTAGTTTCCATTTTCACAGTGATATAAAATAGGCATCAAAGAGGGGATACACCTGTTTAACTTACTAACACCAGCTCTAAGCAGCTTATAATATACATATTCTTTATTTTGGGTTTTTTCTGAATGTACTTTCCAAGCCGTTTTAAGAAATGGTATGTATAAATTTACCTGCCGGTTAATGACTCCGAAAATAAAAAATAATAATGGTTTCATCAAACATAAAGTTCAGATGCTAGCCTTTTGCTAAGCAGCTGACGATGACGATGGGATGACCTGATGATGCGTTAGACGAAGGGGCTCACCAAAGTCATCGGGGTTCACCGACTTGACGCCGTGGAGGTTTGTGTATGTGTGTTGAGTTGACGCGTTAATGCTTAGTGTAGAGTTGTAATATGTTATTTGGATTTGCACATGTACATAAAGGAAGTCTTATGTTGACAGTACAATGAATCAAGAAGGTTATGATCATTTATAGGGAGTATTACGAAGAATATTAAGATGAATGTATTGTAAAGCATAAGAGGAAGCCACTGTTTTTTATTATAACTTTATGTGATGACATATTTATATTGTTTAGAGATGATAGTTAAAATGGGTGCCGGTGGAATCCTGAGACGTTACCTTTATTCTGAAGGCAATCTAATGAGTTTTATTCTGAAGGAACTTCCTGTCCTTGACCAGAAGTATGACGTTTGACCCCACCATCTTTAATTGGCCATAACCCAACCAAAGGGTTTCAATGTTCAGTCAGACAGAGAGACTAATACACAGGAGCTGCATCATTCTACGCCCCACGACCGTGAACGTTTATTGTCTGTCAACTTTTGCCATTTAATAATGTTTAACTTTAATTCATTGAATCCTGAATTTCATTGAGCCTGAGACGTCCTGGTAGACAAATCTTTTCATTAGCGAAGTCATGACGGTTCATCCTGGAGATACAATGTGTACCAGATTACCTAGAATCATAACACAGGTCGATGAAATCAAGCATTCTGATTGGTTGAGAGTGAGTCACGAGGTGTACTTTAATGAGCCATAATGTCCTGTGCAAACTGTTTACATTTACCCGAGCGTTCCATATCTGTGCACGCTCTTAAAATAACAACAACGGTAGATTTTGCACGACCGTTTTCAAGCTTGACATTTCCCAAACATGTTCCGTGTAAACTTTGATATTTCGGGGGAATGATTTATTATGAGTGGTTAGCCGAAGAGGATACTTCAGACGTCATGCTGCCATAGATAAGAACGAAAGTGAGACCTATGAAAAGCCAACGTGTTGAGGGTTCATCCTCTGGGGAACTCGAATGTCTTGACACAAATAGAAAGCCAACCTATTAGTGGTTGAGATACACCGACTGACAGACAGACCACCAGATGGCCACGGCCAGGGCTGCTAGCGTGGCAAAAAATATGAATGTATTGAATTTGAAAAACCAGCTCCACTTTAATCAGATCTTTGGATCCACTTCATTTGCATATCAACACAGAACTCCACCGGTGTCACCGGTGTTGTCTCAGCTGCTGTCCTGTGCAGGAGGCCCCGCTGTGGGCTTCACATGTAACACATATTTCTGACAGCAGCTTTGGTTCAACATGAGATTTCAAAAATTGTCAAAAAAAGTGTCAGGGCAGCATCGTTCTGAAAGAAGCTCTCTCCTCCCTCCATCTCCATCTCTCCAATTCTCCTAACTCCAACTGCTCTGCTGGCGGCGGGACCGATTTAGACCGGACGGGGTCACCTGATCTCTCTGTGGGCCAACCACGGCCGAGCAGGCCGAACCCCGCGTCACACAGGCATGCGGGGCTCGCGCTGTGGACCCCCACCCCCCACTCCACCCCCCACTCCTGTTGGCTCGTGTTGCCTCACCCTGCATGCTGGCTATATGTCTGACACACATTTATTTTAATTTTTTTCACTTCTACCCTTTAGACCCCAAACGGAGGTAACAGATTGACGGAGAGGGAGACACACGTAGGTATAGATACAAGATAGATGGACAAGAGAGATTGATAGAAAAAAGATTGGAAAAATAGGAGAGACCAAATTAGATAGATAGTTTAGATATATTTGAAATGTCGAAGATAGATTAGATAGATACAAATATATATAGAGATATATATATATATAGAAAGAGAGATAGATAGTTAGATTATAGAGACATATTAGATTTGATAGATGTATAAATAGAGGGATTAGATAGATAGATAGATGGATTATATATATTACAGAAAAATAGTTGTATAGATATAGTCTGGCATAAGGACACATGGCCCAGCATATAACTTCAGCTCCAGACAGATCTTCCCAGCTGTCCTCTTCTTTTTGACCCATTCACCACATTCAATCCAACATGTCCGGCAGTATCAATAACATGCAGAATCAGGAATGTGGCCCTCGTCCAAGTGAAGTACAACATGTGATTAGCTGATTACCGGAGCAGTACTATCACAACAGAACCACGACACAGAACCTCCCTTCATTTCATTTGTACACTCTTGCAAGAACCTGTTGTTTGGACTCTGGTCCATGAGCAACAACAACAACAAAAAAACACATATCTGGCACGTCAACGGGATCAGAAACGGGCCTTCACCCGGCAGTGGAAGGCTCTCGGACACCAGTATATCTTTTATCTAAGTTGCAATTTGTCGAATCCAACCACGATCACAACAGGCCAACACACACTTTCTATCCCAACATGTGGGAGAAATGTAACCAAACTTACCTGTCAAAATAAAAAATAAAAAAACACAACAACAGCAAACGTATTGATCCAAAAAGAAAGTGTGAACGGTCCAAAAGCTCAGTGTGACGGTCACGGCGTGGTCGCCGGACGCTCCCTACTCTGGGAGAGCTGACACTCACATTTGCACACAAACGGGGGCAGACAGGGGCATGTGTGCGTCGAGGGAGGGGTGTGTGTGTGTGTGTGTGTGTAGGGGGGGGTGTTAGCAGGGGGAATGAGAGGAGTGCAGGAGGGGTTCAGTGGGAGGGGTACCAGATTTAGAGCGGAGCGTGGTGTTCATAGACGACACTCATTGCAGAACAGTAGGGGGAGAATGAGAGGCCATTTTCAAAAGATGGAAATGAGGTCGATAATGTGGCGGCTGGAAGCTTCGATTAATCCTCACTTAATCCGGAGGTGAGAGACAGAAGCCAGCAGGGCCTCCAGGGGACTCATGAGATGAGTCCTCTTTGGAATTGAGAGTCAAGGCCGACAGGGAGAGAGACCCTTTCTCTAAAAACGCCTCAAACAGAGTCCACCGACACAAACACAATTACACTTTTTCAGTTCAGTTTATTTTATACAGCCCAACATCACACATTACAAATTTGCCTCAAAGGGCTTTACAATCAGTGGAACACACGTAACTAAAATAGCAGAAATTATTTCTGAAGTGGAAGTGCACACCCCCTCAGAGGTTACTGACCAAAGCAAATCCGAAATGTGTCATAAAAGAAGAATAAACATGGTCTGAGGGCTTTTATTTTGAAACTCCATCCGACTCCAGGGGTTAACTCCTGTTACCATGGGTGGAAACTGGTTTCATATATTTAAAAAAAGAAGGGTTTTTTACCTTCAGTACGTTCTGCAGCTGACCTTACAAGTATGTACAGTTGCATGCAGTATGCACTGTTCTACTTCCTCATAACAGGCCACCTTGAACTTTGACCCTCTTGCTCTTGTATCGGCTGTGCAAAGGATCGTGGGTCAGAATAGCCAGAACAGCATGCTTTAGAACTGCATTTTCTCTACTGCCCAGCAGTTGTATATAAGTCTTCTCCGGTTGTATAGAAGTCTATGCTTCATGTCTTAACGTTGCATTTCTCTCTACTGACCACGAGGGGGCGACTCCTCTGATTGTATAGAAGTCTGTGAGATAATAATGACTCCACTTCTCTCTTGATTTATTCCCTCTGTACACATAGAAAACGTGAGTTTATGATCTCAATATCTAGTTTCAAGTCTTCTTCAATACAGCATGTTTGTTTACTAAAGTTCATACACTTTAAAGTAAAGCAGGGTACGCTTTAGGGCGGGGCCACAAGGTGAATGACAGTTCTGCATCAGAGCCACGGCGTCTCTACGTTACTCCTCTGCGGTCCCAATACGGTCACTTCTGTTCGACGGTTGAAAAAAAGAATTAAAAAGATGGCAAACGGTCAACATGCAGAATTAGAGGCTTCAAAGTGTTCACAAACCAATGGTTGCTATCACATATATCATGTCCACTTCTTAAATACAGTCGATGAGTACAACACGCTGGTATTTTTCATTTGTATTTTGTGGCAGCTGTCGCCAATTTGGCATCGGCTGCTGACTGATTGCCAATCAGTCGAGGCCAAATTGGAGACAGCTGCCACATATTTATATTGGGAAATATTAAATTGTTCTTGGTGGCTTGGCTATGCTGGTCCAAGGCCATGTGGTCTGGCTTGACCAGTGGTTAAACATTATCTAATGCGATCACCACGTAACTCTCGGTCTGCACCTGACGCTCCTCGTCGTGTTGCTGTGGCGCTGCTGGACCTTTGACCATCAACCACCACCCCGGCCACTTGTAGCCAGCGTGTGCCGTTCAGTGGTCAAGTGGCACCCAGTAGGCCTGCTTTAAAGGGAACTTTAAAGCAGGCCTACTGGGTGCTCTGCTTTCTCCCCGGAGTCCTTTTGACTTCACGTCTCATGGGGTCATCGGACCCTATGAGACGACATAGATCCTATCTGCCTGATGGATCATCAGGTCTGGGTCGTGGAATTCCTGCTCCTGACTACGCCACTGTCCTGTTGAGACTCCGCCCACTCCTCCTCTCTACCTCCATCTGCCTGATGGATCGTGGAGGTCTCCATCGTGGAATATGCCTACTATGAACTATTCATACACTCTGTCATATTCATTGAATGTGTTTTAACTCTAAATCTGTCCTTCTGTACACATTACATCTATTGCATCTGTCCATCCTGGAGAGGGATCCTGTTGCTCTCCTGAAGGTTTCTTCCCTTTTTTCCCCCTGAAGGGTTATTTGGGAGTTTTTCCTGATCCGATGTGAGGTTTTGGGGCAGGGATGTCTTTATGTACAGATTGTAAAGCACTCCGAGACAAATGCGTTGTAGACAAACACATTTAAACCCGGTGGGATCCTTATCGAAGCCAAGAGGAAAGTTGTATGATGTTAAATGTTTCTGCTGCTGATGGACAGCAGACAACTGTGCTTCAGAAGTGAACTGGATTAGCGGTTTCTACAAATTTTAAGAAAAATGTGGGATGAAAAAATAAATAAAAAAGTCAGCGCAATCTTAAAAGCAATAAACACAAAATAATCCACAACAGCACGGCGCTTATCATATTTATTGTTGTCTCAGCGTCTCTCATCTCAAAGCACAAGCGTACAGTACACATAGGTATAGTGGCTCAGAATTAAACAAAGTATGGGAGAGAAATAAAAGGGTCAAGGGGAATATAAACTCTTTATATATATATATTAGGGCTGCAACAATGAATCGATAAAATCTAATATATATACATGTATATGTATAGATAGTATTTGGTGTGTTTAGAATGTACAACAAATGGCGTTAAAAACTTTATACTGCAAGCTCTTTCTTTTCCTCCGGGTCGAGTAACTGAACACCGACGGTACTCATTAACTGTTGGCTGAATCGGACGCTCCCTCACATCCTCGCCTCCTCTTCATCACCACCGTCATCTACAAATTCCTCATTGCACACGTGCAGTCTGGCGCCCCGCGGTGGAACGCAGGCCCGTCCGATGGCAGGTTGAAGTGAATGGCTTCACGCCCCTCCCCCCGCCGTTTTCTTTACTCAAAAGACAAATATGCAAAGCGACCTTCGTGTTCCTTCTGCAGCTCATCCAGACTTCCGCTCGTACACCGGCCGACGAAAGCAATAACGGCAGTAGCGCTAAACCACCTTTCGAAAAGCAGAAAGTAACGCATCTAATTAACGAGCACATTGACACACCCCTCGATCCCTTTCGAATACTCGGGTTTCTGGAGCCTTTTTAAAAAACTTTTTTTTTTGGGAGAGACTTTCCTCTGGAGGAAGAGAGAGAGAGAGAGGAGCACAAGGTGCAAATGGAATGACAGAGACGTGTTGACTTGGAGATGTGAGTCACTGGTGGACGGTGTAGGCGGATGCTCATCTCTCTCCGTCTCGTTAGCACAGCGAGGCCCACATGTTCAGCACAGTGAGATAGAGAGAGAGAGCAAAGTGCAGGAGAGAAAACACGTCCTCATTGAGTCTCCGAGATGACAAATGGATGGACCCACATGCAAAGCTGCGTCGTTGGGACGCCGGCTGTGCAGAACCCATCTCATTGTGTCTCAGGATGAAGATCGAAGCGGCGACGATGAGCGGATAGCCGCCGCGTTTGGAGTAAAGGCGTTGATGGGAAACAACGTGGAGAATGTACACATACTCATCCAACAATGTGACCTTCTCAGTTCAATCTAAGGACAAGCAAACGTTTTTTTTTTTTTACAATGCATACACTTAACAAGACTGAACTCATACATGTGTTTGATCGTGGCGATGTAACCGTATACACATTTACATTACTGCGGTAAAAAGAATCAAACTGTGACGACTTACGCAGAACTCCTGACCCGGTGTGAAAGAGTTTCAATCGGAGGGCTGACCGGTGGAAGGACTGCTTTTTGCCGACATGTCCTGGTGACCACCGGACAGCTGACCGAGCGTGTTGGGTCGTGGAGTGCAGCACATACACCAGGGTTGCTAGGTCTGTGTGACAAAACCAGCCCAATGGCCAATCAAAACCAGCCCAATGGCCAATATCAGAACTCAAAATATGCCCGTGCCAAACCATATACACTGCTTTTAAAGTCCATGTCCATGTGTGTACGTGCTGATCTGGAGTCAGTTTTGTAGGATTTGGGTATAAATAAATTATTTCATTTAAAATATGGATTTTTATTTAAAGATATTCATGTAATTTGCATGCAAAATAGGTCTACCCAAACCAGCGGACAAGAAATTCAACCCGCGGCAACACTTCAAAAGTAGCCCAATTCCGCGGGAAAACCGCGGACCTGGCAACACTGCAGGCTACTGTGGGTGGGGACTGGACATTGTCCGTGTAAATGTAAAGTGGAACCTGTGCTAGTTTTAGTCTCCGGTCCCGTCTGGACCAGCCTGGTCGGGGTCTTGGGATGAGGACCTGGCCAACGTTGTCCGTGCTGAGCTGACCACAAGCTGGCCCAGTGTGTCTGACGCTAACCATCCCATAATTCACAGAACATCTAAATGCATTCAAGTGAGGATTTTTGTAAAATAAAAATTTCGAAATTTCTGTCTGAATCTACGTGTTAAAAGTGTATTTGAATCCCATTTAACGTCGAGTCGCTATCAGCTGCACAAAGGGATACATCTTCTGGAGAATTATTTTACCATTTGATGTCTCTTGAATTACAATTTGAAATACACCCGTGTCAAATGTTAGCTTGAGAAGGTATTTTGCTACTTTAACCACGTTAGCTAGAAAAGTTAGCGTGAATTTAAGCTAGCTCGCGTGGTTCTCAAATGTTTAGCCCTTGTTAGCTAGCAACTTTAGTTCCGTTAGCCTGTTAAGATTAGTCTGGCCTCCTCCATGCACTGTCGCCACGGTAACTATCTATCCGTCTCACTTTCCCATCGTACACTAAACACTGTGTGACATTTGGTAACAACGTAGCAACGAGACGGCCATCGCCAGGAAGCTCCTTTTTCCAGTTTAAAACATTCTCACAGAACCAGCTGCAATATTTGTATCAAGTCCGAAGTAAACACCTGAATTATCACTGAATATAAAAACATTCAAGAGTAAATACAAAATATGAAGATAATGCGACATAAAACATAAGGAAGTTGACCAAAATCGGATCGATAATGGAAATTAAAAGTTACAAATTCACATTTTAAGGTTAAAACCCATTGTTTCTTCACGGCAGCCCTCTCTAATGCATACATGTAAGCTATTAAATATATGATCACTAGCGACATTAAATTGCATATATCTTCATTGTGATGTAGCGAGACCCATCGTTCCTGTGTTCCATGTGTCTGATGTGTCGGTCTAGTTGTCATCAGTGTATAATAATTCTATATACATTGAACATGTCAGCTGTAATTTGTTACACGGTTGGATTCAAGGGAGCCAGTACATCAAAGCCTTTATCTTTGGTTCTCTTGCGTTGACGCTCTTTGTGTAACAGATCGAGAGAAAGCAGAGAAGCTACGATACAACAGGCCCAGATCACGGCGTCTCATCACATCTAGAAGACACAACTGTGTGAGTCCCCTCTCGGGGAGTGTAAGATCAGCTATATCTCCAATACTGACTACAGAATGGCTTTAAATGTTTCCACTCTAAAACAAGAAGAAGAAAAATAGTCATTTCAAAAGAAGGATATTTTTTACAGAAAACATGTACAAGGTGGCCAGAGTGCAAAGAGCCTGACAGGAATTCATACGATACATGACCTGATCTTCAAGTTCACCACCAGTAGCTCGTGTTCATGTTCACAAGCCTTTTGGACCTCTGTTCTGGGATGGATGGAGTTTCACATTCATAAACCTGATCATAATCCGGTACACAAACATACAAATGGCTTGTCCATTATAAAATATTTGGCAAACAGTGCATCTTACAAGAATATAGACATCCTCAGCTGTACAAAATAGATGCAGAAGATAATTCTGAGCCGGTTATGTATCTCTACTTCATACAAACTAAAATGACTTGGTGGAGAGAATGCTCGAACTGGGACCGGTGACGTACTGAATTAGGATTACGTTAAAAGAACACCTGCTTAAATCATTTTTAATGCAAAATGTGGAATGCAGCAAGTATGAAGAATCATCAATTCAAGATTTTTGAAATTTCCCCACTGTGGGACGAATAAAGGTATATATCATTATCATATCTTAAGATAATATTCACGCAGGCTCAAAACAGAGGGAAGTGGACCTCCAGGTGATAACAAGGGATGACACAATGAAGTTATTGAATTCGGACATGTTGCCTTATTTTGCTCACATGGACGGTGTATCGACAACGATGGATCCAGTTGAACATAACTGACTGAATCTCAATAATGCTGAATACTTTGATAGTGCTTATCATAATGCTGTCTAATAATGAGGATTCACTACGGCTGCTGACTGTCGGGTCGACGCAAGGCCTTCATAAATAACACCGCTGAGGTATTGCAGACGCGGCTGGACATGGAAGCTGATTAAAGAATCATTAGGGAAGCGACGGCAAGCATTCACGACGATATGCGGAATGACGTGGAGTAGTGGTTGGTCCACACTGAGGTCCTGGAAACATCCAGATGATGCCCTTGGATTGAATTATGGACTTCTGGTTCCACTTTGAACACATGTTGCTTCCACGAAGACAAACCAGACACAGCTGGAGGAAGGACCCATTCCTCCAGCTGTGTGTCTCGGCTGTGGATCCAGGAAGTCATTCATTGATCTTTGTTTTGGGGTCCAGTTTCCACGGAGCTGAGGGTCAGACGGCGCAAATAAAAAATGAAAAAGCCATCGCCAGAAAAAACAACAGAATAATGAGGGCAGACCCCAGCGGTTGATCCCAGAGTAACAGGTCCAGTCGTTACCAGTTGAACAGTGAGTTCTGCCCGAGAGTCATGAAGTAAATCTGACTGCTGCCTCCCGACTGCACAGAGGCAAAGAACACCTGCAACCGGAGAGAGAGCGGCAGGTTTAGGAATTATGATACAAGTTGTTTTTAATAATACAGCTTGCTGTGCATTTAGGCAGATCGTTAGAGGCACATCTTAGAAGACTTGAACGCCTACCTTGTCATTCCTTTCACACAGGAACTTGAGTTTCTGTGCCTTTTTGTGCATAAAAACTCCCTCCAGGTTCCCTGTGTTGGCCGACCTCAGTTCAATGGCCTTTTCTCCCCAACCCATCACCTTGTTAGACTGAAGGTAGGCTGGAGAGAGAGACACACACACACACACACACACACACAGGAAATCAATACCATCGTAGTTTTTAGCCCACCGTGTCCCAAATCTGTCATCACAGAATCTGGTTCCGGCCTCTGATCTAGAATTGGTAAGTGCCAACGACGACTGACACTCACCGACCGAGGCGGGCATCTCCCCCCACTGCAGCACCGTGTCCTTGGTGATGCGGCCATAGGTGTCGATGTAGACGCCCTCGTCCTCGTAGCAAACCAGCACCTCTGTTCCAGCGCTGTTTGGCAAAATGATGATGGCGTGGGGCCGAATAGAACCCTGGATCTAGAAAACAAGCGCACGCAATCAACACTATTATAAAGCAAAGAATGAAAGAAATCAAATGAGTGCAGACTCAAACAGTTGAGTGTGCTTCGATCTTTAGACACTTTTTCAAACATAATACATCTCTAATGTTTATCACGCACAGACTAGTATAATTATTTAGTTTGCAGAAGCAAAGAGGGTTCAATTCTTAGGTCACAGTCATGAAAAAACAGGATAGAAAATTATCAAAATAACCACGAGTGTAAAGATACGATCTGGAATTTCAGAAAAACTCTTGGTTATTAATGACATCGGTGGCTGTTCAGTGAATTGCAACATCCTGTTGTCACACTTGCACTTCATAGGCTCCAAGCAAGAATCCTGGGCATCGGCTGAAACACTGAGGCGATGTTACACCAAAATATTGTCCGATTTTGAGCAAATGAGTTTATCAGCTAACGTTATGAAGCAGCCAACTCAAGATCCATGCTGACTAGTTAAGTTACAGCTAGTTAGTTGACCCTGCCTTCCATCGCTCTTGGCTAGTAAACAGTTATCAGTTATATACTTTTGCTTTGAATCGTTACATCTCATAATGTCGGCTTAAACAGAAATTAGTTAGTTGTTGACGTGATTTGGCAAGTCAGCCATTAAATAACGTATCACCTAAGGTGGCCGGCTAGCTGTAACTCAGCTCGGCTGCTGGTTCTTCACAACGTTAGCTGATGAAGTCAAGCTCGCCAATTTACCAGCCAGACCAGCCCCGGGAGTCTGGATGAATGAACTGATGTAATCCACTCCAGAGAGGATGTTGCTATGTTAGCGACACTAAAAGGTACTCGAGGCAGCTTAAGAGCCACAAGGCACTCTACATATCTGTCTGCAGGCTGTTATGGGGAATGTTTCCATTTTTAAGTTACAGTTCACACAATGGCAATACAAAGCCATTAATACATGTACATATTTCGTACCTTTAAAAAGAGAAATACAAACAATTTCAGAGAGGGACAGACTGGATTTTCCTGAAATACAATGAGATACAATGTTCTGAGTAGAAAGACAAGAGAGTGATATGTGGGTTTTCTTTAAAAAGATAAGATTTAATAAGGACTTAAATTAAGTATCTGACTGAAGCCAAAAGGTGACTTATGAATATTTATGAATTGCATTGGTATTCTGCAGGAGATGACTAAAACTCTCCGACTGCTAGTTTATTATATGGAAATACTTGACAGTATAATAGTTCAACACATCTTTCGCATGAAAGCAAGGCAACCCTCTAAGATTTTATCCAGAAACCAGTTCATAAACATGTATCTAACCAGTTCATAAACATGTATCTCACCAGTTCATAAACATGTATCTCACCAGTTCATAAACATGTATCTAACCAGTTCATAAACATGTATCTAACCAGTTCATAAACATGTATCTAACCAGTTCATAAACATGTATCTAACCAGTTCATAAACATGTATCTAACCAGTTCACAATAATCTATCAAACAACAGCTCACACAGAATATACTGAATATAATTTATTCTGCAGCAACACAGCTCTTCCAGTAAAAAATAATAGTGTTTGGTTCCGTTCCATAAAGGATGCATATAGTTCACGTGAGCGTGGTCCATACTGTACCAGAGTGTGAGCCACCACGATCCTGAGCATCAGAACCGGCATCCACAGACGCAACGCGATCTTAATCCTCTGCCTTGGAACCAGCATCGTTACATAATTCACAGGCGACCGCGGGAAATATGTGTGTCTGTGTGTCTCTTCAAGTGGGTGGGTGTTGCATCGTGCTTTTGAGGAGGTGAATTGCTTTTAGCAGCGACTAGGAAATAGACATCTGAGTAGTGAGTGAATCCTGTTGATCCTGTGTGTGTGTGTGTGTGTAAGAAAGAGAGTTAAAAGCTTGACTGTATGTATATGGAAGAGAGAAAAGGGAGAAAAAAAGCATTGGAAGCTGAAACGGTACGTCAAACAGCAGCAGTGTAAGGGAGCTGCGTCCACACTGGCCTAATATACCAGAGAAGAAGTGAGAGGGAAAAAAAGAGAAGAAAAAAAAGAGGTCAGGACACACTAAGTTAATGATGGCGAGAGAAGGAGGACAGGACATGTTCCAACTCCCTTTGCGTAGTGATTGTAGCACACGCTAAGGGTGGCTGGGACAAAGTGTGTGTGTGTGTGTGTGTACGGGCAAGAGAGGTGTTGAGGACATGAATAAGAGACAGAGGCAAGGAACACGTGTCGAAGATAATGGGAAGAAATATTTCAATTTTGATGTCTGTATTTCACAAAAGAAAGTCACAAAAGTCACCAGGTTGACCTCTGTTTCTTGGACGATGGCTGAGATCCAAAACATCATCGCCACATGATCGTAAAAATGATTGAAAGTCGAGGCGTCATCTTTTTAATAAACCATTAAATCATAGAAACCAGGGGAACCGTGGTGCCCTGCTGCACCACCCACTCACGCGCAGACAGTCTATCAACCGAGGAAATAAATAACAACCACGGAAATGCTGGTTACTCTCCACACTGCAGGAGGGAAAAGGGAAAAAAATGTCAGTTTAAATACTCATATGTATATATATAAATATATATATTATATAGACATATATAATTAGAATATTTAAACTGACATTTGTTTGCCTTTATAAATATATATATTTATAAAGGCAAACAAATGTCAGTTTAAATACTCTATGTATATATATATATATTATATATATATATATACACATGTATATATACAGGACTGTCTCAGAAAATTAGAATATTGTGATAAAGTTCTTTATTTTCTGTAATGCAATAAAAAAAACAAAAATGTCATGCATTCTGGATTCATTACAAATCAACTGAAATATTGCAAGCCTTTTATTCTTTTAATATTGCTGATTATGGCTTACAGCTTAAGAAAACTCTAAAATCCTATCTCATAAAATTAGAATATTTCCTCAGACCAAGTAAAAAAAAAGATTTATAACAGCAAAACAAAATCAAACATTTGAAAATGTCCATTAATGCACTCAGTACTTGGTTGGGAATCCTTTTGCACGGATTACTGCATCAATGCGGCGTGGCATGGAGGCAATCAGCCTGTGGCATTGCTGAGGGTTTATGGATGCCCAGGATGCTTCAATAGCGGCCTTTAGCTCATTTGCATTGTTGGGTCTGGTGTCTTTCAGCTTCTTCTTCATAATACCCCACAAATTCTCTATGGGGTTCAGGTCACCGGAATTGGCAGGCCAATCGAGGACAGTAATGCCATGGTCAGTACACCAGTTACTGGTGGTTTTGGCACTGTGGGCAGGTGCCAGATCATGCTGGAAAATGAAATCCTCATCTCCATAGAGCTTTTCAGCAGACGGAAGCATGTAGTGCTCTAAAATCTCTTGGTACACAGCTGCATTTACTCTGGACTTGATGAAACACAGTGGACCAACACCAGCAGCTGACATGGCTCCCAAACCATCACTGACTGTGGGAACTTCACACTGGATTTCAAGCAACTTGGATTTTGCGCCTCTCTTTTTGTGTCTTACCCTCCTGATGGAGGGTGTCAATGATGGTCCTCTGGACAGCAGTCAGATCAGCAGTCTTCCCCATACTTGTGATTTAGTTTACTGAACCAAGCTGAGTGTCTTTCAAGGCTCAGGAAACCCTTGCAGGTGTTTCGAGTTAATTAGACGATTCAAGTGATTTGTTTAATACCCTACTAGTATACTTTTTCATGATATTCTAATATTTAGAGATAGGATATTTGAGTTTTCTTAAGCTGTAAGCCATAATCAGCAATATTAAAAGAATAAAAGGCTTGCAATATTTCAGTTGATTTGTAATGAATCCAGAATGCATGACATTTTTGTTTTTTTAATTGCATTACAGAAAATAAAGAACTTTATCACAATATTCTAATTTTCTGAGACAGTCCTGTATATATATACTAGTGCTGTGAAAAATAACGCGTTAACTCAGTTAATCCAATTACAGGTTTAACTAGTTTTTTTTTTTAACGCATTTAACGCATGCGCAGAATGAGCTTCAATCCGTCTGTTGTTGGTCGTCGGGACGAAAAAAAAGTCACTTGCAAAATGAGCTTCCAATCCACCACTTCAATCTGAACTCTGTCCGCTCTCATGCAGACGGTCTGTTCATCGGTAATGATCCTTCCGCAGGTTCACCTCCGGAAACCTTGTTTCGACTTTTACTTCCTGTAGATCAGGGTCTCAACACGTCGATCGCGACCTGCCAGTCGATCGCGGCGAGTGTCGGTAGATCGCATGACATTAAAAGATTGGCCGCCCCTGACATGTTCTCTATAGCACGTCTTTGTTCTTTTATTAAACTAAACGTCTGTTGTTGATCATATCTCCACAGCAGCATGTCATCTCTGTCTCTACGCGTTGCGTTAACACTTATCGATCTCCGTCTGGCGCGCCACAGAGCTCCGTGCGCGCGCATCGGGACCGAGCAAAAAGAAGTCACTTGTCAATCTGTCCACCTTTAGATTGTATCATGGTGGAGTTAATGGTTGACAAACAAGAGAAATGCTCTGTTTAACCCTCCTGTTACCTTTAAATTTACTAACATATTTTACCCTAGGGGTCAATTTGACCCCAGCAATTAAAACCTGCAGAAAATTATTAGAATTAATATTGTTTCCCAAGTTTAAGTGTGAGGTACTTTATGTTTGTTTGTTGACTACCTAAATAGCCCTTTAAATGAATAACAAGTTGATATTTCTTATATGTTTGACACAGTGAAAAACAGCCTGGGGTCAAATTGACCCCAAAGAACACCGACATTAACCCTTGTGTTGCCTTCGGGTCATTTTGACCCGATTCAATATTAACCCTCCTGTCGCCTTGGGTCAAATTTGACCCGATTCAATGTTTAATATCGGTTGTTCTTTCGAGGTCAACAAACAAACATAAAGTACCTCACTTAAACTTGGAAAACAATATTAATTCTAATAATTTTCTGGAGATTTTAATAGCATGGGGTCATATTCCTCAAGGGTAAAATATGTTCGTAAATATAAAGGTAACAGGAGGGTTAAACATTGAATCGGGTCAAATTGACCCGAAGGCAACACAAGGGTTAAACATTGAATGGGGTCAAATTGACCCGAAAGGTAACAGGAGGGTTAAACATTCTGTTTAGGATGAAGATGTATTAATGTTCCATATGGAAGAAAACTGCTAAATAACTGATGAGTTGCAGCACCATTGTATAGAAGAATGTATAAATGTATATATCCGTCTTTTGTCATAAATCTCTATGTTCTCACAAAATATACCGAGAATATCGGTAATATGTGATTAATCATGATTAATCCACAAAAACCTGTGATTAACCCGATTAAAAATTGTAATCGTTTCACAGCCCTAATATATACAGATATACAGGACTGTCTCAGAAAATTAGAATATTGTGATAAAGTTCTTTATTTTCTGTAATGCAATTAAAAAAACAAAAATGTCATGCATTCTGGATTCATTACAAATCAACTGAAATATTGCAAGCCTTTTATTCTTTTAATATTGCTGATTATGGCTTACAGCTTAAGAAAACTCTAAAATCCTATCTCATAAAATTTTAATATTTCCTCAGACCAAGTAAAAAAAAAAGATTTATAACAGCTGAGTGTTTGTCAAGGCTCAGGAAACCCTTGCAGGTGTTTCGAGTTAATTAGACAATTCAAGTGATTTGTTTAATACCTACTAGTATACTTTTCATGATATTCTAATATTTAGAGATAGGATATTTGAGTTTTCTTAAGCTGTGCCATAATCAGCAATCAGAATAAAGGCTTGCAATATTTCAGTTGATTTGTAATGAATCCAGAATGCATGACATTTTTGTTTTTTAAATTGCATTACAGAAAATAAAGAACTTCATCACAATATTCTAATTTTCTGAGACAGTCCTGTACATACACATATATGTATATATATACATATATAAATATACATACACACATATATATATATATATAAATATACAAACACATATATATATATATATATATATATATGTGTATGTATATCAAGTCTAAAACCTCAAAACTTTCTAGTTAAAAAAACTAAACATATTTAATCAGCTGTGTCAGACTGTGAATGTGACTCACCGGAGGCTACGGCTGGATTTACTTGCCCACGTACCGATGAATCCATCGATAATTGCACGGGCAGTGGGCGATTTGTTCACCGTTACTTTGCACCAACCTCTCTTTTCGGGAGGCGGGGATGGAAAAACACTTCACAGATTCCCATAAGGCATAAGTCTCGAGGACGTTGGAATCGAAGAAAAACATCTGAACATGTACCCCGACGCTAGCCACCAAGTATTCAGGGATTGGCTTATTATTTGTGAATAATGGAGACTCTAGAAATGGAGAAGACGTCATATTGTAATGACAGACCGCGTGTCTGTGCTATAGATGCTGAGGCTATGATGATGGATGAAAAACCTCATATGAGTGTGACCTCCATGATTAATTTGAGGCTGCTGCATGCTAACGTTTCAAAAGTCTGAACTTCATGTTTCCTTCTAGCTGTCAGACTGGACTCACCTTCAGCGTTAGAAGTGCAGCCGAGGCTGATGATGACGTCATTTGCTTTTTTGATATAAAAGAAGAAAAAAAATTGACTCGATGACGGCGTGAAAGGAAAAGTTTCAGGAGTCAACAAAGTCATACGGTCCCACACCCTAGTAACTATAATGGAAATCCCTCCAATAGTTGAGACGTTCTCATCTGGACCTACAGTACGCGGTGGACTGACTGACCAACTGATCCACCAACAGGCCAATTGTTGCCATGCCGTGAGCCATGACAGTAGTCTGGCTAATAATCTTTGAATAAATGAACAAACAAAAGAAGATCATGTCTTTGTGTTCCTGGTTTTATGTGGTTGTCTCTAGAAAGATGGTGCTTCGTCATAACAAAATCGATTATTGTAATATTTGAGCCCCGCCCCCTCTCAGGCGCGAATGATCCACACGTAGTCCGGCGAGTCAAGTGTCGTCAGTTCTGTTTTTGAATAAAGGGTTTGAAATTAATGTTTTTTTATTTTTTATCCGATAATCGAAAAAATAATCGACAGATTAATTGATTATTAAAATAATCGTTAGTTGCAGCCCTACAATAACCAGAGGAGCAGAAAGACTCTCATAACCCGGGCTTATTCGGATCAATCTCGACAAAAAAATAATGGAAACATGAACATGAGTCACTACATTCTGCTGTCAGTCAGATCTACCTGCCCACAGAGAGCGAGAGAGAGAGAGGTAAATTAAGCTAAAAAGAAGATAAAAATGCCGCAACAGAAGTGGGAGGAAAAGAGAAGGAGACTGAACGAGAGAGAGAGAGCAAGAGAGCGAGAGAGAGATACGTGTTTGACGGCTACAGGATGAGTGGGAGGGGGAGAGGAGAGAGGTAAACAGGAGGGCAATGACGCCTGGAGACTGTGAGTGGGAGGAATAGAGGGGGGAGGAGAAGTGCCCCTGAGAGATGGAGAGGAGCGAGGCGGTGTGGCTGAAGAGAGACGCGGTTACAGTCGGGTAACGTAAGAGAGCATACGATCAGTATCATGGACCATCTCAGAGGTCTCCTCACTCTACTGATGTATAAATACCTAATGTCACGGGATCCAGTATTTTAATGACAATATACACTGCGTTGGGCTTTTTCTGTGGAGACCCAGAGAGGCAAGTGAGAGAGAAAAAAACCACATCATCCATCATCCAAGTCTAGATTTGCCAGGATGATATTTCTAAATTCTGTCTTTTTTCATCTGTGTAATGAATGTACATTTGAGAACTATGACAGGTGTCAACCGGCCGTTTTAATGCACGGGCGGCTCGAGTCTGATTGGCCGCGACAGGATGCTCAGTGTGAAAAGAGTGTGAAGGTTTCTTTTTACTACCACAAGAGAAACACACTTTTCCTAACGGCTACTGTATGTGAATGATACGGAGGTTCTCTCCATCTCCTTTCCTCTGTCTATGTGTGTGTATGTGTGTGTGTGTGTGAGCAGGTGAGAGAGACTGATACAGTTGGCCTACAGTGAGGTGGGTCGTATGTTTTGGTGACACACTTTCTGTTATGCTGCTGGTGCTGCTGGGATGACACACTTTAGAATCGCACTGGTTCCCTTCAAAATAAAAGCAAATGGGAGTCTTCCAAATGGTTTGTGGATTGTTGCAGTAGTAAAAATTCTTCGGCAGGAATAATCTCCACGAAGGAACACCCATTTTTAAAAAATCTTTAAACCGCCTTTAAGACACGTAAAAGTTTCAAAATTTAAATACGGACGTATTTTATCTTGCAGAAAAAAACTCTTAAATATGTTGAGCTCATGTTACACCTTATTTCAGGCATCTAACCAACAACCCATTCACCAAACCCATTGACTTTAAGACACTTTATCAATGATTAGCATGTTTCAGGACTCACTCCTGCATGGTCTTCGTGACACCCCTAGTAGATGTTCCTCTGTTTGTGAGTGAAACACTCATACAAATAAAAATAAAATCACATAAAAAAACACTTGCATACTAAGTGTGACGTGTCCTGAAAGTTAAACACTCTGAGCAGACTCTCACATGCGTGGGCAGGTAGAGGTCGTACGGTGTTCCAGAGTCCACATCGATGGCGTGGAAGCCGGACAAGGAGCCGTAGATGACCTTCAACCTCTGACCTTCCTCCACCGTCAGGTCAACGGACAGTGGCTTTTGAGGCAGGGACCTGAAAGACTGGGGTACACACACACACACACCAGTTAGTCAGGATGATCTGAGCACTTTTTAGGTAAACATTCCAATGAATGCATCACAGCCGAAGACATTGGAGCCGTCACTTCCACAAGGTGGTTTATTCTGGGCCTCTTCTGAGAGGAGAGGGTTAAACGATGTGGAAGAAAGAAAACAGCTCAGGCCACCAAGGACAAAAAGAAATGGGACACAGCTCTGCTGAGAGTGAGTGTGTGTGTGTGTGTGTGTGTGTGTGACTCTCATCGCTAAGATAATGACCCCGTTACATTTCCTCCTTTTTTTTTTGTCGATCAATGTTTTGTCCTATATGTGCAAAGATGTGGCAAGGACAGACGAAGACAATGGAGGACAGTATTGCTAACTAGCTGGTGATGATTCAACCATTTCAAGTTTGCATGGAGCTCCGTCTGCTCGGTCAGGACCTGTGCTCGAGGGACAATTCTGATTATACGCACAAAAATAAGCCGCTCGCGTGATACGTTAGCACACTCTGAATGCCGTCATATTTCGGAAAACAATCGTGGAGTATTAGTGCGTATGTCAACGTAGTCTGTGCCATTTAGAGTTCAACGTTACTGACCTTAAAAGCCATGAACTTGTGGTAGGGTTTGGGGGCCCAGGCGTACACCTCCACAGCACTCTTCAACGCAATCACCAGGAACTTTATCTTGTCGTAACGCACTGCGGAAACCAGACGGAGGAGGAGGAGGAGGAAGAAGAAGAAGACGAAAAAGAAGAAGAAGAAGAAGAAGAAAAAGAAGTGGAAGTAGCAGTAGAAGAAGAAGAAGAAGTAGAAGAAGAAGAAGTAGAAGTAGAAGAAGCAGTGGAAGAAGAGTTGAGTAGAGTGAGTGGTGGGAGTGGCGGTGGAAGAGTAAAGTGGCGGTGGAGAGGAGAGAGAAGGAGTGGTGGAGTGGCGGTGGAGAGAGGTGGAGTGGCGGTGGAGGAGAGAGAGTGGGAGAGGAGGTGGAGTGGTGGTGGAGAAGGTAGAGTGAGTGGTGGAGATGGAAGGTGAGTGGCGGTGGAGAGAGGTGGGGAGGCGGTGGAGAGAGGTGGGGAGTGAGGTGGAGGTGGAGGTGGGGAGGAGTGGGGAGGGAGGTGGTGGTGGCGGTGGAGAGGTGGTGTAGAGTGGCGGTGGAGAGGAGAGTGGAGTGGGAGTGGCGGTGGAGAGAGGAGAGGTGGAGAGTGGCGGTGGAAGAGAGTGGCGGTGGAGAGGAGTGGGAAGGGAAGTGGCGGTGGAGAGGTGGGAGGTGGAGAGGAGGTGGAGAGTGGAGTGGCGGTGGAGAGGAGGAAGGTGGCGGTGGAGGTGGAGAGTGAGTGGGAGTGGCGGTGGAGAGAGGGAGGTGAGTGGCGGTGGAGTGGTGGAGGAAGAGTGGGAGTGTGGAGAGGAAGGAGGAGAGAGAAGGAGTGGCGGTGGAGGAGAGTGGGAGTGGCGGTGAAGAGAGAGTGTAGGAGTGGCGGTGGAAGAAGAGAAGTGAAGAAGAAGTAAGAGAGTGGAGAGGAAGTGGTAGAGAGTGGCGGTGAGAAGAAGAAGAGTGGTAGTGGAAGTGGCAGTGGAAGAGAAGAAGAGAAGAGTAGAGTAGCAGAAGTGGAAGAGAAGAGTAGTGGCAGTGGTGAAGAGTGAAGTAGCAGTAGTAGAAGAAGAAGAAGAAGTAGAAGTAGCAGTAGAAGAAGAAGAAGAGAAGTAGAAGTAGCAGTAGAAGAAGAAGAAGAAGTCGTTACCTTGTGACTGGCTCTCAGACGTGTCAGTGCTTGTGGTTGATTTTTCTACATCTAACCGTGGCCTTGGCAATGTGTACTTACCCACTTTGTAGTGTGCACAGCCCTCCAGGTCACCTACCGAGGTCCAACCCTGTCTCTTCTCCACCTCTGGGTCGTTGTGGAGGATTTTATTCCGTAACCAGGACAGGTAGTAGAGGCGGAGCTTGTTCTTTTTACCTTCGGACACAACAGACACGAACAAAGTGTTTCTATAGCTGCGGCTTGGATATGACGTGCTGAGTAAGAACTAAATAAGGTGCGTGAGTCCCGAGTACCTGAAATAGTGATCAGCACGTTGAGTCCCTCCAGCACGTCCATCTGCTGAAACCTGCGTCTGCTGATGAGGGAGTAGACCTTCCCCTGACCGCTTCGGTCCAGCAGCCACAGGCCGTTCTCGGTCCCCACCAGCAGATTCACACCTGCAGGACACAGCGGACACACACCCTGAAACCCCATGTATGCATCCTCCTACTGTCTCTGTACAATGCAGTACATGGAGTCTGCACACTGTCAGGACAAGGACATTGTCCAGAGCCAGGGTTCGTACACATTTTGACCAATGGATTTCCATGACTTTTCCATGACTTTAAACCAAATTTCCATGACCATGTAGTTTTCGATATGTAGCCAAGCATGTTTTAATCTACACTTCCCTGGCATGGTGGATTATCACCTTTCTCTCTGAGTTACTGTTGCTCTGGCCACCGAACTTTTCAGTTAAGGTGCGTTCACTCGTAGCGCAAAAAAAAAGAAAGAACTTGTGCGTGAGTGTAAAGGTGCGTTCACACCAAAAGCGAAACTATATTTTCGCGCGACCCAATCCCATGAAAAGTCAACGTACAGACGAGTGTGGCTGCGATAGACGCGATTCCGGGCGGCGCGTTTGGGGCGACGCGATGTGGGCGACGCAGTGACAGCGGCGCGTTTTCAGCGGCGCAATTTTCGCCCCGAGTTGAAATATTTCCACTTTGAGGCGGTCATCTCGCAACTCGGGCCAATCAGCTCTTGAGTTCCGCTCTCGTAGCGCTGGAAGCGGAAGTCTTTCAGACGTAACAGTAGCTTCATCGGTGAAAGTGACCGAGCTGAGTGAGCCTACGGGTGATGTCATGAACCCAAACACGAGGGCGTTAGTGTGTGGGATGTCCACAACAAATATAAAGCAGAACTAGTGGTTAGTTATTCTGGTGGATGAAGGAGATGATAACGGTCTTTACGGAGACGAGACACGGAGATAAGCCCCGCCCCTCGCGCAGCGTCTCGACGCTCATGGCGTGAACACGGCGAATGGTCGAGCGAGTAAACTCACGCGTTTTGGGCGACGCGAAAAATAGTTTCGCTTTTGGTGCTTGCTTATATTTTGAGTGTCTTTCTTTTAAAAACGTATTAATTATGTCAAACTCAGCATAAATGATCATGTGAACATAACACATTTGTATGACTTTTCCCAACAATTATTGGATATAAGGAATCAATAATTTGTCCAGGACTGGAAGATAACCATTTTTAAACTCCATAATTTTTCCAGGTTTTCCATGACCGTATGAAGTCTGTGGGCTTGGAAGAACAAATGAAAACACAGTGAACAAAAAACAAACAAACTTGAACTACAAACCCCAAAGTCCAGCACAGAGAACCTCGGTGTTGAACTTCTTCTTGTACTTGCGGATCTCCGGAGTGTCGCTCTGCGGTCGAATGTTGGTTGGGTTCACGTTCACCACGGAGCCCTTCCTGTGGTTCTCCCGCTTGATTGGCTCACCTTTACCGCCCACTGTGTGGAGACGGAGACACCAGCGTCAAGAGAGCACAGCGTGTCACTACCTGATGTTGAGGAAAATAATGTACTCATTGTATACAAGAGTGCCTTTTTTTTACTCAAAGGAGAATGTGTTCAAATGTGTAAGTCCATGTGAACTGTGTGTGTGTGTGTGTGTGTGTGTGTGTGTGTGTGTGTAAATGTGCTTGCCAGGGCTCTGAGGTGGCGACGACATGGGGATCAGTCTGGGATCCACGAATGACAGGAAGGACGAAGAGGACGAGGTGTTTTTATCAGTGGGACTGCTGACGGCCTGATGATGTGCGTCAAGAAAAGGAAAGAAGAAGAACTCTTTATTCTATACATGCTTTTTTTATAGATTGGTTCTGGCTTCAAAACTCAATGTTTAAAAATCATTTTTTCACAGCTTTATGGCGACGATCACTATGAACTCTTTTTTCTCTTTATTTTCTTCCACTCTCTTAACACCATCACAACATTCTGAAAGTGGTACCTGTGCACCTAACCTAGGTCGCTACCTCCCTCTGCTGGACAAACGTAGCTATGACAACAAGTCACACTTCACATCGCTGAGATTTATACAGCCTGCTTGTATTTCCCCTTGGTGAGACTTGTACTGATTTAATACACAACTGTGTCTGCCTGACGACACACACACACACACACTCTCCTCCTACTGAACTCACATGCAGCTCCTGGTGTGTCGGGGATCGGGGCGCCGTGGGCAACTGCGAGTAGCTGAGCTTGTGTGTTTGCCGCTGCTGGCCCAGTGGATTGTGGGTAGGACTGCTGGAGGAGGAGGTTTTCTGCAGTAGGTCCGGTAGCAGGGAGGTGTCATCTGAACCTATCCGAGAGATCTGCAGGACAAAGTTAGGAGACAGAGTATAAAGAGATACTCTAACAGTACGGATGTTGCACCCTCTGGTGTTAAAGCAAATACAAAATGCAGTGTGTGTGTGTTTCATGTGTGTGTGTGCTGGGCACCTGGTTGAGATTGTGGTGAGGTTGCAGTACGATGCCATCGGGTATTCCTCGGTACTTTCCCTTTCCATTGGACAGGCCAGACCTTGAAACACGCAGACAGGCGGAGGTTATAGACCAGCGCTGACTGCAGATACTCCATTAATTAGTCAGACAAGATCGATATGTCCTCAAGATCGATGGCAACGGAAACCAGGCGGATTAAACTCCCTGGGATCAGATAGTGACACCAGAGAAGAAATCATCCATATAAAAAACAAATACAAAATAATGTATTCCTATTACCCTCACAAGGTAACCCTCGGAGACGTGAATGCATTGTATCACAATTTAAAGTCATCTTTAGTGTCATTTTCCATTTGGTGAACATACAGAAGATTTAAAAGTATGTTTGTCTCTTTAGTGAGTAATAACGATCATAATAAAAAGTGATAAAGTGATAAGGTAATAAACTGAAAACAGTCAACAACAACAACAAACAACATTTAGACGTCAAATAATTAAAAAAATTAAAAACTATTAAAATAATTATAAATTAAAAACGTTGCATTTGTATTGTAGCAGCAGTCAGACATGAAGTTTTTAGCAGCATTTGACATATTAGTGTAAAAGTCTAGGAGTGGGACCCCAGTTATCAACAGTAATTAGCGGGGAACCTAGAAGGTAACAGATTTGTCCTGTCCAGCTTGATTGTCGAGGTAAGGCGGTCCAATGTATCCTGATTTAAAAGAAGGGACTTTGCATTTGAACGTGTGCAGTTTCTCAAGCGTGTGTTCTGGGTGTGGCTCAGCCCCGGGAGGCTTGGTTCTCAGCCTTCCACTCAATCGTTCTCACTGATTTATCACATCGGTTTCACGATCGGCACAGGCCATATTTCACAATTGTGAAACTAAGAATGACACAACTAATCGCCGCAACAGTTGAGAACCTGCCAACTTCCTGTTATTTGGGGTGGGAAATACATGGTGTGTTAAAAAATCTGGAACATTTTGTTTCACAATTCAAGCATCATTAAAGCTCACCGGTTCCTCTCCTCGTCGTCGCTGCTGCCGGGCTCGTCGCTGGACGAGGAGTATTCCGTGGCCTTGTGAAGCCGACCCAGGGCTGACCTCACGCCCTGCGGGGGAGGGGAACGCTATGAGTCAGAAGACCACGACAAAACAACAAAAACAGACGTCCGTGTGGTACGGCTGAAGGTAATCCCACGACAACTGCTGCTCCATTGAGAAGAGGGACTTAATCTGAGGTCATTTCACGTTTCATGTAAAAAGGGAGTCGTCGTGGCTAAGCTGAAGTTCTGGTTACGTTCCTGTCTGAGCGCGCGTGTGTGTGTGTGTGTGTGGCGTAGAGGGAAGCAGAGCGGCAGTGTGGTTCTTACTTGTGTGTGTCCACTGGTCACGTTCTCTTGCGTCCTCCTGTGCTGCTGCAGACGGTGCTGTAGAAGAGGACTCTCCAGCTTCAAGTAGCCTACGACACACACCAACAGTCCGTCGTTACATTATATATTTAGTAGCCGTCGAGCAAACCGCTGAACCCCAACAAGACCAACGTTAGTGGTCAGAGGTGTAATTACTCTGGGCAAATGAGGCCGTGGCCTGAAGCTGACCACTACATGGGATAACTGTGTGTCACGAGGCCGCGTAGCTTTGGTGATGAGAAGGAAGAGAGCACCGGGTGTGTAGTTGTGGATGGGGAAACTAAAATAAGCCTTTTTTGGAGTTACACTCACAAAACAAAGACAAAGGCAGGGTTCTTACACATTTTGATCAATGGATTTCCATGACTTTTCCATGACTTTAAACCAAATTTCCATGACCAAACTGAAATCTCGGTATAAACATGAACAATTTCGAACATTTTGCGTATTGAGAGCGGACGCCGGCTTATATTTTGAGCGCCTTTCTTAAAAAAAACATATTAATTCTTTTAAACTCCGCATAAATGAACATGTGATGATAACACATTTCCATGACTTTTCCAAAACTTTTATGATTTACGCTTTTTCCAGGACTTTTCCAGGCCCGGAAATGACCATTTTAAAATTCCATGACTTTTCCAGGTTTCCATGACCGTACGAACTCTGCAAAGGGGAGCAGGATGCGGACTCTGTTGCTGCCGCTGCACTGGCTTCTAAAACTTTCCTCCGTAAACAATTTTTGAGAAAAAAAACTAAACAATGGCCATTCTTCTCACAAGAGTTTCTGTACAATCAATATACGGAGCAACAAGACTTTCCCGGTTGCATGAATCAAAGGGCTTCATGTTGAGAACCACGAGCACCACCAGTACGACTCGTGATAGACAGATGCTACCGGCTGTTTGTATGGTGATACACAAAAAGGTACCAGAATCAATTCGTATTTAAATATATATATCAGTGGTACAAATACCCTCTCCAGTGTGGTTCGAAGAGGAAAAGCAGCCTTTTCTTAGTCCAATCCTGAGCGGATGAAAAGCTCTCTGATGAGAAGAGAAAAGGTCGAGACCCTCAGGCAAACTGAGCGGGAGGCATCAAAAGCCGTGTCCTCCCAACTCCACAGCGAGGGGGGGGGAACAAGAAAAGCACTCGATGTATCCTCCTCGTCCGCTTTCTCATCTCTCACGGCTACGGAGCACGGAGAGCACAGCGATGACGAGTTGTGTCTTCCTCTCCAGACGCGGGGAGCGCCCTTTGATTTCACGGCTCGTGTTGTCTCACACACACACACACACACACACACACACGCCATGAGTTAACCCCGAAGCCTGAAACCGTGGCCGACGAACCAATTTCCAGCTAAGCGTCACGACAGCATTTGCATCATTACTCGAACAATCATAGAAAAGGAAGTCCGATGTAAATTGTTTTAGGACTTGAGAACAAGGAAGAAATGAAAGGAACAAAAATGAATCTATTTAGAAGACGGAGTCGCGTACTTTAGCCTCTTGTGGCTGAAATAGGAATTACAACAACAAACACACAACACAATGTCCACCTGGCGACCCTCCCACCTGTTTTACAGATTATTATTCAACTGGGTAACCCCCCCCCTCACCCCCTTCCCACCTGTTTCACAGATATGTCTTAAAAAAGAAGATCCGGGCAGAACCTTTTCTTTCACCTGTTCTTACGTCGTAAACTGAGGAGAAAAAAAAACTATTTCGACCAGGCTTAGAACATGAATCAGCACCTTTTCTTTCCTTCTCACTTGCTTGAGTGCATATTGAGAGTTACATTCTGAGGTCAGAACCATGGGGTCTGTGAGTCTTGTCACGCAGGAACCCACGCGGAACCCATTTCAGACGGAACTGAACATTTCATATCGTGCATACCTGCAAACTCATGAGGGGTGAAAAAGGTGACAACGGGGGGGGGGGGGTGGTGCAGGTGATTTTTTCTTTTTTTGTCACCACATCCACGTTGTTTGAAGCCTCAAAGCTTTTAGAACCACAACTACAGTCATTTTATTGTTCTGACCGCAAATCTAAATAATGATAATAAACAGTTTAAGAACAAAAGTTCCTCCGCTCTGACTCAGCCCTATAATGATAGTAATAACAAATATACATTGTCATTATATATAATATGGTTAAAGTCATTCATGAACCAACTTCCTTTTTTTTGCCTGAACAGTCCTCATGGACTTCTCCCTGAATCTGTTCTGTCTCTACCTGTTTGTCACGATACTCATATTCTAACTTCTATACATATTACATACCTGCCATAAATATCATGATACCCGATACAAGAATTCAATACAATACCATAAAAACAATATGGTACCATAAATACGAGACTGGTATATTTATCTATAATAGTAATAAATAAAACATCTGTATGGTTCACTTTTTACCAACTTTTTCAACACTTAACAAATGACAGTAATATGAGTATTCATACAGCCAGATATGAATGAAACTACATGGTTCCATCATAGCATTGATTATACACTATGAGGCCGTTTGTCTGTATCTGACCAGATGATACAGAGTTCATCAGGAGGAGCAGCTGGAGAGTTACACAACTTTACAGACTGAAACATTTCACTTCTGGCATCTTTTTATTTTTTAAGCCGAAGTCTCTAAAGCTGCGCCACTTCTCTCGCTGTGAGCTGCGCAGCGCAGTGTGCGCAGACAGCTCGACACGGAGCAGCGCGTGCGCTCTGATCGCTCTCTTAATGAAGTATCGATACTAAAGATATGCTAAATCACATCGTGTTTAACGTACGGGTACTTTGTTAGCATCGCTACACCGTGCAGCGTGACAGGAGTAGATGTAGCGGGCTAACATTCAAGCTAACCTGAACCCCCAAACGCTGTGGACATCTGAACGCTGATTGGCCGAGACGCGACACGTCCCATCAAAGATGTTTTATTGCGAAGAGCACCACTCCACACTTTTCTCCGCGTCTCACTGCAATCTCAACGGCAGCGGGCCAGGTGACCCCCCCCCCCCCCCAAAACAAAAACTCTTCGGATCTCCACGATTCACGTGGATGACCTATTTTGAGTTCAAAACGGTGAATTTCACCGAAAGGTGACAAGTTTGCAGGTATGATCGTGGAGCGGCCTCGACTGCGTTCCTGTTGCTCATGCAGCAGCTCCTGAGCTCAGCCGGGTGCCGGCTTCAGGCTGGCACTGACCTTGGTGGCTGCTGCCGCTGCCGGAGGTCACTCCGTGAGACACAGGCCGTCCACTCTTATCGGCTACGGACACCGGACCGCCACTAGATGGAGAAAGAGACACACACACACACACACACACACACACACACACAGAGAGTGAACATTTTACACGCCTATATGTTCTCATCTTTAGTCTATATCCTTCACGCTGCCACCGCAGCGACCCAATTTCCTCGCCATTAGCTTCGTCTAATCAAAAAAATTATCATCCAAGCTGAGCTAATCAGATACTCCCATGACCATGACCGTTCTCTGGTCGTGAGAGGCAGCGCGCTGAATTGTAGCTGAAAGGATAACTGTGGGGTAGAGAACAGCGCTGCTCACCGCATGGCTCCAATACCAAATATAATACAAATAAAGAAAGCTTTTAAACATTCTAGTTATACGACACCTCAGTGGTAGATCTCTACCTTGCAGGTACATCTATAAAAGTGCACAGTGCGTTCTGTTTCTATTAACAGATCAGCCGGCTGAGATTTAGAGGAAACGGTACAGTGGGGCTTTTAAAAACCTTTTATATAATGTCATACTGAGGTTCAACAGCATTGCAAAAGAAAGTCAATTGAGTTGATTCTGTCCATTTACAGTTTGTTAAAAACAGCAAGAACAAGAAATGAAAAGGTGTTGAAAAGGTATTATATATATAAAGGGATTTGATTTATTGTTTCCACGTCTTAATTCCTACTATATTTAAATGTGCTTTAGTTACTGTTACCGTGGTTGTTTGTTCATTGTATTTACAATCTTTGTATTGTACACCCCAACTTCTTGGGGGTGGTATTACTCTTCATTACCTTCGCATTGAAAATGCGGAAGGTTATGTTTTGATCGCCGTGTATTTTTTAAATTTATTTGTATGTGTGTTACTCGCATAACTCAAAAAGTATTCAACCGAATCGCATGAAATTTGGTGGGATGATTGGTTATTATCCGGGGACCATTTGATTAGATTTTGGGATTGATCGGGTCAAAGGTCAAGGTCATGAAAAGGTCAAAATATTCTTGAATCGCATGAAATTTGGTGGGATGATTGGTTATTATCCGGGGACCATTTGATTCGATTTTGGGATCGATCGGGTCAAAGGTCAAGGTCATGAAAAGGTCAAAATCTTCTTTTTACCATAGCGCGGTCAATTTTTATCCAATTGGCATGCAACTAATGCCAAAATGTTCATAATTCAATGTCCAATCTTGTAATATGCGAAGGTATGCGCTCTACCGAGTGCCCGTTCTAGTTCCTGTATGTGTTTGCAAAATCAATAAAAAAGATTTAAAGAAAAGAGCGGACAACTGCATTTAAAAACAAGGACGCTCATTCATTCATGAGCACGGTGATGCTGAGGAAGGTAAAACCAAAAAACGACGGTCTTCATAGCGAAGGGCGACCACAGAGTCGGCCGGTGGCTCAGTGTGATCCCCGTCAACATGAAATATGGACTCTATCTGTGTCCGTGTCCTGGTTGCGTTCAGTGTCGCCGCGTGTCTACCTTGAGGCGGCCCTCTTGTGTCCCATCACCAGCTCTCGGCAGTAGAACTTGGAGGTGGTGCGCTCTGGGACCTGGAGCCGAGAGCAGCAGAGGGAGAATCAATGGAAGGAGATTAGACAGAAGCACATCCGTCAGTCAGTCAGGGTCCCGGTGGTCCCCGGTTGCTCGCTTCACTCGGCACGAGTTTGTGAGGGCTCTCGTCTTTACGAGGATCTCGCGTCTCGCCAAGCAGCGTCTCAGCCTATTATGGGAAGGGTTTATATGAAACCTTTATGTACGGCAACCCACAAAGTGCCTGAAAGGGTGTCGGGCAGAGTGCAATAAAGGATCTGCGATAAACCACCGGGACACATTACGGAAGAATCTAAAGAGACCATTTGGCTTTGTCGTTTCTTCATATTTCTATGTCGCTCCTTTAAAACTCCAAATGTCCAAATCTCACACGCGGGTGGAGAAACATGATCTGACTCATCGATATTTCCTAACCCTTTTTTTTTTTCCTCCCCCGGCGTTGTGAAATCGGTTACCGGATCAAACTGTGTAAAGTACTGCCCTATTTGAATGCAATCTTTCAACATGTCATTCTTCTCAAACCCTCAAGTCGTACCAACCAGCCGGTGACCCTTTGACCTCTCGTATCCTAGGGTCACACGACCTAGACACACCCGGCTGAGCAGGAAGTGAACTGTGGGACTACCTGTCATCCTTCTGACAAGTCGCCCCACGTCCTGGTTTTCGAACCTACGCACGCACACACGCACACACACACGCGGTCGGCGTCTGTTGTTTCCTGTCTACGGTTGCGACGTAACTCAAAATAAGAGCCGTTAGTTTGATACTAAGCACGACGGAGCGCGGAGTTGGTACCTGCTCCACCGACGCCATATGGCCATTAACTTGGCCTCTCCCTCCTCTCTCTGTAGTACGATCAACTCCGTGTGTATTTCTGTTATAGTAAAAACAACTCACGGCACATTCTGATTATCAGACAGAGAGCGAATGCTGTGTTTTTGAGTAAGCGAGTTGTGTTTTCAGTTAAAAGTGCTTCGCCGCCATCCTCGGGGTACGGTGCAACCCCTCTGCTCCGAAGACACGCGGGGCCGACCTTGTGCTTGATGTGACCGGAATGTGCGATGGATGCGTCACGATGCCAACCTCGTGTGACGCAGGCCACGCCCACAGACTTCCTCTTTTGGTCACTCCTCGGTTTGCCTGCTTCCCGCACGTCGTCTAAACCGTGAAAACCGTCTGCGGTGTGAAAACCCATGGGACGCCCCCGTTGCTCACCTTTGGTGGCGTCTTGGGGTCCCAGAAGACATCGTCAGTCGGGGATGCGGGGCAAAGCGGGGACAGCGGAGAGAGGGCCATGTCCGACATGGAGCTGCTGTGAGGGATGTCTCGACTCGAGCTCAGATTGGCATTCTGGGGGAAGAGAAGAAGTGGCAGAGCCGTGGTCCTTTATTCTTAACTTTAAACAAAAATGTGATTTGTAGATCACTCTATCTCTTTAACTTTATCACTTTGAGACACATCACCAAAGTTGAACATCATGCTAAAGCAGTGGGGAGAGAAGAAGAGGAGAGCAGTGTGTACCTGGCTGAGGTGAGCCCTCTGCATGGCTGGGGTACAAGGACTTGAGCTGCTCCCAGAGCCCAGCCTCGGGTGCATCTGGCTGGGCAGACCGGCAGCCAACAGCAGCCTGGCTAGGTTGGATTCTTGGAGGTCGATCTAAAAACATAAAATACATGTAGGACCTGTGTGTGTGTGTGTGTGTGTGTGTTGCTGGACTATTTAATCATGTCGTCACACCATTTCTCACATACAGTCCAAGCTCAACTGCACTGTATGGGCGGATGTAATACGGGATACGAGGAATGATCCCGACAAGGGGAACATGAAGCCATGACGCATCCCCTCTGGAGGCCTGCTATTGGCCGACTCAGTGCTTTATAGTGGCCACATGATTGCAGAACACATTTCACTGTGGAGTCCCTGCAGTAGGCACTTTAGAAAAAAAAATCTGAAACCTCCTCAGTGTGACTGGCACAATTCCAGATGTGCAGCAGATCTGGTGCTTAGTAAGATAGTTGAATGTCCTTTTTTTTTTTTTTACTCTCAATGCTGATCATCTGAGTTACAGGATTGCATTATATACAGTGAGAATAATCCACCGTCACTGAATTCTGGATCGTGTTATGAATGGATGGATACATAAAAGCCGTTGTTTTGCTTTGATTGTAAACCTCAGTCAGCCATCTGACTGGCTGCAAGAAAACCCTCTTCTTCTAGAACAGGAACATTTGGTCTATTTCCTGTTCAAGTTCCCTTCGTGGTTTAGCCACCGTGCTAAGAATAGAGAGTATGACGCTGAACCGCATGTCAGAACCACATTTATGCACAAATAGTCTGCGTATGCCACTCGGCACAGGCATGGTAAAAAAATAATTTTAAAACAAAAAAAAACACATGAAGCTGAAAAACAACAAAAACATTGTCGAAACTTCATGGAAAATCACAACTGAAATAAAAATAAAAAAACACAATGAAAGATTCAGACTGAAGGATGTGGGGGGGGGGGGGGTATAGAGGTGATGAAGGCTAGACAGCTGAGGTAAGCAGGGTTTTACCGCTGAGCGCTGGCTGTTTGCGGGGCAACTGGGCGAGGAAGAGGCGGCGGCGGTGGCGGCGGCAGTGGCGGCGGCGGCGGCAGCCGTGCTCCCGCTGTTAGCAGTGAGCTTCTGGACGCCCGCCACGGGCTTCTCCCTCTGCCTCTGCCTCTCTCTCTCCCGGTGCCTGTGGTCGTGCTGCAGCGACAGCAGCTGGGTTTGGTCCTTGGGCAGCGTGCGCTGGGATCTCCGACCCGCTGCCGCCGGCTGCTGATGCTGCGCCAGAGGCCGCGGCTCGGCTCGCGGCTGGGAGGAGGGCGGGGGCTGGCGGGGCGGGGCCGTGCGCGGCAGCGGCTGGTTGGGAGCCGGGGCTCTCTGCGTCGCGGACATGAAAAGTACACACACACACACACACAGTGACGAAGCCGGGGAGCGCTCGTGTGGAGTAACGTCCATGCACATGTCGTGAGTCAAGTCGTACATCTCAATCAAGAGGGGACAAGAGAGCAAAGTCAGGGAAACGAAGCAGATCTGCATACCTATTGAGTGCTATTTATAATTCTTTAACTTGGGATCATTTTAAAATGCAGATTATGATTAATTGGTTTTACTTTTTACAGACTGGCTATATATGTGATGTTGTCTTTTTTTCTTTAATTTAATTTCTTTGTGTTTCTTATGGAAGCCCGTTTCCGCCACTGTGATAAAAAAATTAAGATCCTGTAAGATCACTATCTCATAATTTCGATTTAGTATCTCATAATTATGAGATACTATCTCATAATTTCGACTTACTATCTCATAATTATGAGATACTATCTCATAATTTCGATTTACTATCTCATAATTATGACTTACAGGATCTTAATTTTTTTATCACAGTGGCGGAAACGGGCTTCCATAGTTTCTTCTCCGTACAATTGGCCCTAAACCTCTTTTTAACCCTCCTGATGCCTTCGGGTCAATTTGACCCAATTCAATGTTTAACCCTCATGTTACCTTTATATTTACTGACATATTTTACCCTTGGTGTCAATTTGACCCCAGCAATTAAAACCTCCAGAAAATTATTAGAATTAATATTGTTTTCCAAGTTTAAGTGTGAGGTACTTTATGTTTGTTTGTTGACTACCGAAAGAACACCGACATTAAACATTGAATCGGGTTAAATTGACCCGAAGGCATCAGGAGGGTTAAAAGGTGCTATATAAATAAAATTATCCAACTCCTTGCGTGAGATTACTATCTCAATCTCAGAAGTTTGTTTTTTTGCGAAGCCTCATTTGCCAGTTTGTTGCAAACAAATTAGCAAATGCATGTTTTATTGATTTAAACCCTTTAAGTATCTTTTAAATACAATTGTCCATATTGAGGAGAATGGCCTAATATTGGTTCATCAGAAGGGAAATCCCAGGGAATAATAATAATAATAATAATAATAGTGATGATAATATTTTTATTTGGCTTTTACAGCTTGCAAAAAGTCAAGATATTCTAATTTAAGAGCAGCGGATACGAGGGAAACGTGCAGCCCGGAGGAGTGGTCCAAATTTTGACAGTTCATGTATGACTTCCTCCCCTCATGACTAGGAATGAAACCATTTGTATGTCTTCAATGCAAATCAACGGACACTCCCAGGTTGAGTGGAAACTGACAACAAACAACCATATGGTGGTGAAACACGCCGCGTCGCGGAGCCTGTAGCAACACACGTTCACAGAAGCGGGATGCGAGTCGCTCCTTTTGCTGGAGGACGTAGGCGAACAGAAAGCAAGCGAGCGGTCCGGCGCTGGAGAGTCGGAGATTTGCAAGCACCACTTTTCTCCGGATGAGGCAGAAACAAAGAGCTTGTGTGGTCAGCCGGGATATGATTTCAGGAGGGGGGACTTACAGAGTGACGACACTGCATTCATGTGCATTAGTTATTGCCCCTTTTACAGAGACGATGATGTACCGAAATATTCCAGAGGGTATAAAGTTACACAGTCGTCCGAGATATGTTAATATATAATTTAATATAGAATTTTCGCCTCGGGGTGTTGCACAGAAGAGCAACGCAGGTAAAACCCCGAAAGGACTGTATGTGTACCCCATGTGTACTTTCACTCATCCAGGAGGTTCAGAGAGGTACTATGTGTACTTTCACTCATCCAGGAGATTCAGAGAGAGGTACTATGTGTACTTTCACTCATCCAGGAGATTCAGAGAGAGGTACTATGTGTACTTTCACTCATCCAGGAGATTCAGAGAGAGGTACTATGTGTACTTTCACTCATCCAGGAGGTTCACAGAGAGGTACACGTGCTCCAGGTTCTTTGATGGTCACTGCAACAAGCAGTTTAGAGAAACACTCAGATCCTTATTGTTTGATGCTGTTCCTTGAGAATGAGAAGATGCGCAGACTGCCATACTGACAGACTGACACACTGACAGACTGTCATACTGCTGACACTAACCAACCAACAGCAGCTCTCTTGGCCCCTGAGAACTGCCTGACTGCAGCTGTGTATATCCATCCATCCATTCCATTTTCATCCTCTTAATCCGGGGTCGGGTCGCGGAGGCAGCAGACCCAGCAGTCTGACCCAGACTTCCCTCTCACCCGCAACACTTTCCAGCTCATTCTGGGGGATCCCGAGGCGTTCACAGGCCAGCTGGGAGATGTAATCCCTCCGGCGTATTCTTGGTCTTTCTTCCCAGGGGTCTCCTCCCAGTTGGACATGCCTGGAAAACCTCAAATGGGAGGCCTCTAATGGAGCTGCAGCTGTATATATAGAGTGAAATATGCCATTTCTAGTTCTATTAAAAAAAATTCCTGCCTGCTTATTTGTAAATAGAACTACAAATGAAAAAAACTATTTAAATAAAAATGTTGAACTATTTTTCTGTTTGTCGTAAACTATGTTCATTTTATTTATTTATAGGCCTACATTTTCCATTTCGGACATGTAAGACATCTTAGCTAACTATGTACATGACAAAGTACATGCAATAGCTCAATGTCAAGAAATACAAAAATGGAGAGCCTCCATGGCTCCAATAGAGGGCTTAATGACAAATGATGAGAAATGAGGGGAAAATGTTTTTTTTCTCTCTGCCGAGACCGATTCACGAGAACAAACTATGAGAAAATAAGACGGGTGAGCTCTCAACTTACCACCCATCACAACATCAGGAACCACAAGGGACTTTGTGGGGGTACGAGTAGACATGTCTTGGTGAATTTGTACGTCTGAGATTAGATAAGACACCCTCTGGAATCAAGAGAGACGAAAGGTGTTCCACGCTGTGAACGAGGTATGGGAGGGAGGCGAGGTGGGGGAGAGGATGGAGACGGCATGCCGGGACCAGCAGGGTCGGGTCCTGGCGGGCTCTGAAGCCAGCGCTCGTCTCTAGGACCCGAGCCTCACTGTCCCGTCCAACGCCACACGGACAAAGTCATTCGGTACAAACTCCAACCCGTCTCTGCCTCCGTGAATGACAACGTCTGAAATAAGGAACTCCTCTGGGGAATGTCAACGCGCCGCCCTTCTCTAGAACTTCAAAACACTCCAGAGACAAGTTATCTGGCTCTCTTGTTGTCTTCTAATCAGATCTTCTTTGCCTCTCTCATCTTACTCGGGGGTTAGTGACAAATAGCAATGAAGTTCTCGTCTCTCTGGCTCTCTCTCTTGCTCTCTCTAGCTGTCTCTCTGTCTCTCTCTCTCTCGAACACAAAACAATTCATTTCAGTCTTTGAAACAAAGCATGACAAAATGACCCTCTCATTCTTCTTCCATTTCATATAATTAAAGTGAGAGGCATCGCTGCTTTAGATAAATTCTGTTTTGTTTTTACAATAATCGATGAGTCGATTGATCAAGTCTTAGAGCCCACCTAGGGAACGGTAAGGGTCTCACTTTGTCTGGCCAACGACGAGGATGAGACAAATCACAAAACGAAAGAGCATCCGTCCACCTGAGAGGTTAGCAGCGTGCATACACACACACACACACACACAAACACATTGCGGGCTCCCACGCAGTGTGTATTCCGGCCTGAAACAACGTGCATCCAAAGGCTTTCAAAAGAAAAATTTCCCCGGCCCTCAATCATATAACAAAATAATGGAGGAATTACTGACGAGTGGGTGTAAAACGTAGAGTTAAAGGTTTGTTACCTGCTCTGCGGCGGAGTCCAGAGGCCTCACTGACACATCAGGTTTGCCTGCCTGGTCCTGCTGAAGACACATACACACACGCACACACACACACACACACTTTAATTAGGGTGCACTGAAGTCTTGAGCAGAATTCTGAGAGGTGGGAAGTAAAATATTCAGAGTGTGCAAGATGCCTCGGAGCTTTTAGCCGACGCCCTTGACTCTAAATATTTCCATCATGACCTCTTTTTTGAATTTTCTTCTGGAAAAAAACCTGTGTCTAATTAGTCCCAACTGTCCCAACTTCGTCTGTGAACAATGTACGATGCACTCTGTTTGTAGCGCCGCCTTCAGCCTGTGTGTGTGTGTGTGTGTGTGTGTGTGTTAAGATCTGAAAGGGTCCCGCATGGAACTTAATGACGAATTCTGTGCAGTTGACAACAAACCTACGTGTCATCTGAGTCATCATTATTGCGTTCCTCGACAAAGAGCTGAAGATTTTTTTTTTTTGCTCGATCAAAAAAGTTTCAGATTTAAATGGGCATATCTGTAAAAGTGAGCTTCTCCATGAGGAATCGCACAAAAGCACCAGTCTCAGTCATGTTTATTTTAACAGAGAAACAATTGATTACAGCTCAGCCAGCTGCTCTGGGGAAGTTCTTTGAGCTAAAAGAATGATCCAAGTATTTAGCTCACCAGCTCATGAGTTGACAAGACACCAATAATACAGCTGCAGTGGTCAAAAATGTCATCACATTACAAAATTACAAGTCATTTAACCACCCAAAAAAATCTAACAGCTTCAAAAAACTTTTCCATTGTCGTTGAGCCAAAAAAAGAATCGACATAACACTTTAAAGCAAATCCTCTATGTTCCTCATAGAGAGGACAGTAAATACAGGATGTGGGTCAGGGTTAAAATCTCAACCTCGACCAAGACGGCCCAAGAGAAAGACTCGGGGGGCCAAAGTCAGCATGAGCGTTTTTAACAAAAATCCATCCATTTGTTGAAATCTTTCAGTCGGGGTCAAAGCGGTGGGAACTAAAGACCGACCTACTTCTGCCTTCATCGCTGAGTAGCTTGGCTGAAACTGACATGGACCTGAGTTCTTTAAATAACTTTTATTCTCATCATGAAGAAGAAACGAGCTACGATCAGTCGAAGTTGGGTAGTTTTGAGTCAAAAGTACCCATCTTCATGTCTTCAAAAACATGACTATAAAAATTATTATTTTTCCCCAACCATAGCAAGATCCGCAGATGAATGATCGTTCGAGGTCCTCACTTGCCCTGAGATGGACTGGCGACCTTACCAGGGTGAACCCTGCCTTCGCCCAATGTCAGCACCACTGTTAACATTCTTATGTGGCATATGGCAACTCTTGTGCCTTTTTTAGCCACATGACCAACTTTCTACTTTCTACACTTGTTCAGGGTCACAGAAGGCGGGAGGATCTCCCAGCATGCATTGGGTCGACCAATAGACCGTATATATAAGAAGTGGACATTGGTTTGCGGACGTTGTTCGAAACCTTGAGTTCAGTATGTTTGCCGTCGCCATCTTGAGTCGTGATGTAGAGACACCACCAGTGTTGCCAGGTCCGCGGTTTTCCCGCGGAATTGGGCTACTTTTGAAGTGTTGTCGCGGGTTGAATTTTTTGTCCGCTGGTTCGGGTAGACCTATTTTGCATGCAAATTACATGAATATCTTGAAATAAAAATCCATATTTTAAATGAAATAATTTATTTATACCCAAATCCAACCAAACTGACTCCAGATCAGCATGTACACACATGGACATGGACTTTAAAAGCAGTGGATATGGTTTGCCACGGGCATATTTTGAGTTCTGATATTGGGCTGGTTTTTGGGCTGGTTTTGTCACACAGACCTGGCAACCCTGGACACCACCTTTGGCTCTGGTAGAGACCTTTCAATCTCCTTGTAGCCCCGCCCTAAAGCATACGCTGCTTTATGGTGTGACACTAAATGGACCGTCATGAACTAAAAGAACATCACGCTGTATTGAAAAAGACTTGAAACTAGAGATTGAGACCATGAACTCATGTTTACAATGTTTACTGAGGGAATAAATCTAGAGAGAAGTAGAGTCATTTCCCCATAAAACCAGACTTCTTTTTGAACCACCCACTTTTTTCAAACGATAAAGCGGTCGGGGTTACAGCTGGTCAGCCCCAAAATCAATCGGCGGCGTGAAGCGACTGAAACCGCCGCACCGAGACGAGCTCTCCATCCGTCAAAATGCAATCCCGTCGCCTCGCGCTCTCGCTGAGCCCGTCACGTAATTAAATGCGGATGCATTCAAACGTAATGAAGCGTCGGATGGATCCATTAGACGCGCCTGAACTTAACGAGAGGCAATCTGTGCAATCAGAATCCAGTACAGATCACTCCGTGCCGCGCGCACACACACACACACACACACACACACACACCAGCACACCAGATAGACATGTAATGTAAGTGGACAGGTATTAATAGAGTTGAAAGACAGCATCTTCTACATGAAGAAATCACAGTTCCTAACCTGCTCCTCGGTGTTAATGTACACCTATTGAAGCTCGCTGGCGTGTGGGATGAATTCATTACCTCTGTGTTAAAATTAATGAGCAGAAAAAAAGGAGCGTGATATAGTGGAGAGAGCTCTCTGTCTTTCTGTGAAATGACTGGAATTGGCAGAGACACTTAACCCTTAATCAACCACACACACACACATGCGCCGCCACTAACACACTTTTCCACAGCAAAGGTGATTATTTTTTTAATCGACATAAGATTTCTCTGATGAATCTATCTTTTCGCAACTCCATCCTCTTTGAAACACAAAACTGCAGAAAAACAAAAGATCTCTCGTCCAATCTCCGACTGATTGGCAAAACCTTTCGAAACGAGCAGGGCAGTGGTCACTTCTTTTCTACAACCGGACCCCATCTCTCATTTAATTCCTCAAGTTTAGATTCAGGATCAAAGAGGCCCGTTTGATGTGAAATGCACACGTTAAATAATGAGATGAAGGCCATTTTTCCCGTTATGATGGGATTCAAGTGGATGGAAATGGGTCCAAAAAGGTCACATCCCATCTCAAGAAGTTTGGTCTTTCACAGTTGATTAAAAAAAAGTGATAAAAACATTCGAGAATTTTTTTAATCCAATTTACTGCAGCATCAGCTCTACCATTCAGACACATCCCGTGTCACACACTCACCTGCCACATTCCGTCTGATGGGTAGCTTGTTTTTGTTTTTTGTAAAGACGGGCGTGATGTAACGACGGTCGTACATCCACGACACATCCCAAAGCATCTGGATTTGAGACATTTGTATCACAAGGTGTGACTGGCAGCGACAGGTGTGGCACAAAGGTCACATGATACATTTTCTTTCCCAGGCTGCCCCGTCTCCTTGACATTCTGTCTGAATTCTCATGGCGGATTTTATGAGGTGTTGAAGAAATGCAGGTTAAGTGTGTCGATTAACCAGGAAGACATTGCATGAAGAAGTGACCTAAAAACCTTGAAGCTGCACTAATAAATCATTCTGTTTGAACAAGGGGTGAAATGACTGCTTTGCTTTTACAACGGGCAACTTCAAGCTCGGTTTGTTCTCCCTCTCGGGAATCTGATCGGGGTCATCATTCACGCCTCATGTCTGCCCAATTTGAAGAAATTCACTCAAGGCGATCCTGAAATTCCTGCGTTTGTAATAATGGACGAGACGGTCGGACATCCCGAAAAACAGGATGTGTCCCGTGTAACACCAACATGGTAACACCAACGCCTCTACCGGACCCGAAGCATGTCTTTACCTGTCTCCTGTCGCTCCTCCTGTTCCGCTCATCCAATAAGATTCTGTTGTCGTGGAGATCGGACTCCTCCCCCAGCAAGATCTCTTGAAGCTCCGCCCACTGAAAGGCGCAGTCCGCCAGCTGCCGCCTCTGCTGCTGTAAATGTCAAATAGTGCCGGGAGTCACACACATGATTATTATTTCTAAGTGTGAATGCTGTTTGTTCCGTCTGTTGATTATATATGAGCTTTCTATTCATAGGCATCCAGCTGACATTCTCAACAAGAACAACCTGCAGTAAAACAACATGACACACAGTTACAACAGTTGTTGGAGGGTCACGTGATCTGTGAGCGCGCTTAGTGGGCGGAGCAAGTGAGATGGAACGAGACACTTCAGGGCTTCTTGTGTGGGAGTATTTCTTCCTCGGAAATGTTGTATTTCCTGCTCACTGATCTACTAGCGCCGAGCGAACCCAGGAGGAAAGTGTGGAAGGAGCAGCACTCACATCCTCTAACTTCTGCCGCTGCTCGTGCTGCTGTTGGATCCTCTTCTGTCTGTCGGCCAGTAGCTGCTGCTTGTAGAGCTCCTGCTCCGCCAGCTGCTGCCTGTGCTGCTGCAACGCCTAGGCAGGAAGTGGTGGAAAGAGAGAAACAATGCAGTTTTTTGTTCTTTTTAAAGGTGAAATAGGGTACCATAACTTGGCTCTGACCCGAGGTCAACTGGCCTGCTGTTCCAACTGTGATGTGAGCCAATGAAACTTTAACAGGACGGAAGGTCTAAAGGCTGAGAGCTCAGAATGAACACTCTGGCGGTCACTTTTCGCATTCGAGTTAAGGAACCTGAACCTGCAACTACGACTACTCTATCACCACAACTAATAATATTATTATACATAACCGTTATAATATTGTACGGGATGTCTTTAATTTACATGTGATGACCAAAACCCAAAGATAAATGGAAACTTCTCACAATTGAGGAACTGGAGCCAGTAAAAATACATGAAATAACAACAGACACTGTGCACAAGCGTGACTAGATTCCACGTGATATATTGTGTAGAAATTGACAGCGTTCTCAAACTGTGGGGCGCGCCCCTCTAGTGGGGCGCAGTGGTACTACAGGTGGGGCGCAGGAGGAAACGCAGAAAGACCTTTATTGAGAACTTCACATATTGCACAAGTTCAAAGTACATGGACATACAATTAAGTAATTAATAAATACATGGCGAAATGCCTGTACCTTCCTGTACATGTTTACGTTACACCGGCCAAGATTATTGGCGACTCGCTAATTCTTGGCGTTTTGCCAAAAGCCGATCTCTGTGGGATCGGCTTTTCGGCTGTTGCCCTTCAAAACAAAAGCTCAACATTGAGCATGAATTGAGAGTGGCCGTCTCAAGCCCGCAACCCCGTTTAAAAAAGATTGGTAGTGGAAAGCTGGCTCTTTGTAGCCGCTAATACTAATAAAACTTGCCACACAAATATCGGCACAAATTTAGTTTTGCACAGCTTGCACGTTGTTGTTTTCAGAATGCATGCAGTGTAAAACTCTTTATTGGCAATTATTACCTTCACATTGAAAATGCGGAGGGTAATGTTTTGATCGCCGTGTATTTATTTATTTATTTGTATGCGTGTTATTCGCAGAACTCAAAAAGTATTGAACCGAATCGCATGAAATTTGGTGGGATGATTGGTTATTATCCGGGGACCATTTGATTAGATTTTGGGATCAATCGGGTCAAAGGTCAAGGTCAAAGGTCATGAACAGGTCACATCTTCTTGAATGGCATGAAATTGGGTGGGATGATTGGTTATTATCCGGGGACCATTTGATTAGATTTTGGGATCAATCGGGTCAAAGGTCAAGGTCAAGGTCATGGAAAGGTCAAAATCTTTTTTTTACCAGAGCACGATACATTTGTGTCCAATTGGCATGCAACTAATGCCAAAATGTTCATAATTCAATGCCCAATCTTGTGATATGCGAAGGTATGCGCTCTACCGAGTGCCCATTCTAGTTCAAACTGTTTTGTTTAGTTTTTCACTGTTTGCACTTATTGTTGTTATCTTGCAAATTGCAACCATAATAAGCGATTGCTTTGCAACCGTGCTTTTTTGCACATATAAAACTTTATTTGCATTGTTGCACATTTGGTTTACTTGAAAGTGGAGCAATTTTCTTCATTCTATTATTTGAAAAGGCACAGATGGAGGAGTCACAAAAAGTTTAGGAACCACAACCATGTTTGTAACTTTTCTTTCGTTGAACATTGAAAGTCATTTGTATGTTAATCATAAAACACTATGACTATTCAATAACTTACTAACTGCGCAAAGTTGCAGGACCGTCTCTCACTCTACACACTAACATCCAACTTTCACACTGACACATTTGGCCTCTGCTCCGATGTGACTGCATGTGTCGCGTGCGTCCTCGACGCCTACCTTCTGTCTTGTTTGACCGCCGCCGCCTCCCCCATGGCCGCCGTCTCTCCCCCCGTCGCAATCCTCCGTCTGTAAGCGAAGAAACTCCCGCCTCAGCGTCCACTCCCCAGGAACGTTCACGATGGAGCTGCAAGAGAAGGGAGGCGTGTTGAGGCATGATGCGGCATAATGGCGCCGACCGTTATGAGGATCGCTGTCGATGCCTTGCGTGTGAGACGGCTCGTTACCTGGGCTCCCCTTCCTCCTCGGTCACTTCGTCATCCTCTTCTTCACTACCGCTGTACTCGTACTCTGGACCCTCTGAGAGATACGGGGAAAACATTCAGTTTATTTAAATGCAATTCAGTTTATTTTGCCGAGCCCAAAATCTCAAATTACAAATTTGCCTCAGAGGGCTTTACAATATGTCCACACACGACATCCTCTCTCCCGGGACCTCACATCGGATCAGTAAAAACTTCCAAAAAAATCGGAAAAAAACTTTCACATGGGAAAAATGGGAAAACACCTTCAGGAGAGCAACAGAGGAGAATCCCTCCTCCCGGATTCCACCACCGTTAACCGTCGGCAGCAATTTGCGGGTGAACTTGGGCAACGGGAAAGTGATGGGCAGAGTTTTTACGCCACGGCTTCAAACCGGCATTGCTGACTCATCACAATGCTGTGTTCTCCCTCTCTCTCTCTCTCTCTCTCTGTTACATGTGCCTCCTATTACACCACACCACTGATTACCTTCGCATTGAAAATGCGGAAGGTTATGTTTTGATCGCCGTGTATTTTTATTTATTTATTTGTATGCGTGTTACTCGCATAACACAAAAAGTATTAAACCGAATCGCATGAAATTTGGTGGGATGATTGTTTATTATCCGAGGACCATTTGAATATATTGTGGGATCGATCGGGTCAAAGGTCAAGGTCACGACAAGGTCAAAATCTTCTTTTTACCATAGCACGGTCAATTTGTATCCAATTAGCATGCAACTAATGCCAAAATGTTCATAATTCAATGCCCGATCTTGTGATATGCGAAGGTATGCTCTCTACCGAGTGCCCGTTCTAGTTTTAAATGTTACACCTCGTAGTTTGGATTTGGAAAGTGTTGCAGGGGAGTCTTTCTACACCAGAATACCTGCACAGCTCCATGTGGAGCCAGCATTAACACGCTGAAAGTTGTGGAAGTACAGCGCGAGTAGATCAGTGAGCAGTTTTTACAAATGTGGCTGCACCGGACAGAGGAAACATCTGCCGCTGCCGTGATGTCACCTTTTGAGAGTTTTGGATCGATTACGTTTTTGCTTTTTGTCTAAAAGCTGCGGGAGGGTAAAGAGACGTGAGGGTTAACGCCTGCTTTCATTGACTGAGAAGGGGGGGTTCGTCCTTCAAAACACAGACAATCTTTGGCCAAACTGTACTCCTGGGTATGCTGAAAATGACACGTCGCTTTTTGCCTCTTGTTTGATCAGATTTGTTCTTTTTTTCTACAGCCGTGACTTTTCCCCACACGAGCTTAAGACGACCGGCATTTCATTCCTCTGGAGGCAGAGAGGTGACACACACACACACACACGCACGCACACACACACGGTCTACCGGTCATTAGTGTGTTTTTATAAGCCAACAGAAGATTAGAACCAGGTGGCCGCTCTGTTTCCTCCTTCCTTCCCCTCTCAGCTTCTCTCTCTCTCTCTGGTCTCTCTCTCTCTCTCGCTCCATTGTTATCACTTTCTCTTTCTGTCTCTTGTCTTTCAGTCGGCCAAATGAAGATGAATAAACCTCAAATGACAACACGAGGACGTCTCACACTGCTCGAAATATCAACAACAACAGAGAACAGAAGAGGAGCGGAGCGGTAACATATCCACACGGTTTGACTGCCATCACATATTCAGCACGAGATGATCCGGGCAGAATTCATTGTTCCACTCCATATTGCGAACGTGTCTCTTGTTTCTTTGTCTCAGCGTCCCTCCTCCTGTCTCTCTCACTTTCCCGACTGGATGGAAAGCGTACATGGGCCCGACCCCACGCTCTCCCTCGTTTCGCCCACTCGCTCAGTTTTAGTCTGGCTGTCTCGCTGTCGCCCTCCCTCCGCATGCGACTCAGCTCAAATATCTGGCATAACTGGCATCCGGTGGTTGTGTATGAACTGCATTTTGAGTATTCATAGGCATGCGGCCGACTGGAAATCTGATTTTTGGTTGCACTGCATTGAAGGAACAGTGGACAGTGGTGACCAAGCTTTTGAGGCAGTAGCACCAAAGCCGTGAAACACTCGGCTTGCAGCCCGAAGGTTCGCTGATTCCACAGCATCACTTAAACTCCATCTCAAAACATACCTGTTCACACTGGCATTGGGTGGATTTGAATATTCTATGGCCTGTTTTTTATCTTCTCTGTTTGTTTATTTATTTTATTGCACCATCTTTTACTGTGTATTGTACTTTTCTCTTCAAGCTTTTGAAATGTTTTGGCCCCTATTATTGCCAAATAGTTTTAACCCTCCTGTTACCTTTCGGGTCAATTTGACCCCATTCAATGTTTAATGTCGGTGTTCTTTGGGGTCACTTTGACCCCAGGCTGTTTTTCACTGTCAAACATATAAGAAATATCAACTTTTTTATTTATTTAAAGGGCTATTTAGGTAGTCAACAAACAAACATAAAGTACCTCACACTTAAACTTGGGAAACAATATTAATTCTAATAATTTTCTGGAGGTTTTAATTGCTGGGGTCAAATTGACCCCGAGGGTAAAATATGTGAGTAAATGTAAAGGTAACAGGAGGGTTAAATGACTACTATACTGCACTTTGTGACACTTTATATTTGATAAGTGTAATATAAATAAACTGTACCTACTTACTTTACTTACAGTGTGGTTTTACTTATTTACTAAATGAACAGAGTATAATTCGTACAAAAAATAAGTTGTGTTGCTCGCGGGTAACACCGGCGCCTTAACGAACCCCTTCCTATAACTTAGCGGTACGGCCGAGTATCTGACAGCCCGAGAGATGCAGCTGTTGGGCCGCTTCACTTAGAGTGTGGATAGCTCTGCTCCCCCTGAGAGAATCAGGGAGACCGAGACGTAATGCAGAATCTCTAAGAATGTATTTAAATTCCTTGACTGCCGCTGTCAGTGAAATCTGCTCTCGAATATCGAAATAATTCCAACAATGCAGGACAGAGATGAGGACCTCGACCTCGTTTAATCAGGACAGGAGTTGTGCATGTTCTCCTCCTCTGCATTTCATTGGCTACTGGGACTTTCGGCTTACATCCACGTCTGCCCAACAGGCCATCACGTCATTTTGCCCCATTAAGACATTCATGTCAAAGTGTAATCATTCGCACATGAATCCTTGAGTTACAGCTATGCTTTATGGATGTCACAGTGACATTTGGAAACCCAAATCGAATCCATCCCTCCTTGAGTCCAGGTGGACGTCATCATCATCATCATCATCATTATTATCATTATCATCACCAGTGTAAGTCATCCAATACAAGCAGCGGCCGATTAATTCAGCTGGAAGCACGAGAAGTGATGTATTACTGACTCACTGGAATCAACTCGGAGTGAGTCAAGTTTTGCCGACGGGTGATGTTTGACAAAAAGATCCCAGAGAAAATAAAACATCTGCCCACAGTTGAGTTTTTGCTCCGACGGAAACGGCAAACTGCATTTAAAGGGGACAGCGCACCCCTAAAAATGTATCTAGACCATATTGTTCTATTTATCAATGTAGAGTTTCCGAGGGTTGGAGGTAACCCCCCGCCCCCCTCGGCCCCCTGCAATGGATCCAGGCCATGTAAGGGGCGTGGTCGGTCTTGCCGTCGTTAAAAATAAAATAAATCCATTTGCTTTTAGAAATCTTCAGAGATTCAGTGAGCGGAGATCTCCAAATGTCTGTGAGAATTTCAGACAGACTGTTAATTTATGGTATTACCAGAAAATATCCTACATCGTGATCCAGATATGAGATGAACTAAATCCTAAATCGAGGGCAGAAGATTCCCTCCATACCGCTTAGTAAGATGGCACAGCTTAAACTAGAATGGGCACTCGGTAGAGCGCATACCTTCGCATATCAAAAGATTGGGCATTGAATTATGAACATGTTGGCATTAGTTGCATGCCAATTGGATACAAATTGACCGTGCTATGGTAAAAAGAAGATTTTGACCTTTTCATGACCTTGACCTTTGACCCGATTGATCCCAAAATCTAATCAAATGGTGCCCGGATAATAACCAATCATCCCACCAAATTTCATGCGATTCGGTTTTAATACTTTTTGTGTTATGCGAGTAACACGCATACAAATAAATAAATAAATAAATACACAGCGATCAAAACATAACCTTCCGCATTTTCAATGCGAAGGTAACAAAATAAAACATAAAAAAAACCTCAACAGTAACTTCTCTTTTCGGGAATCCACGACCCGAATACTCAAGACCAGGGGGGCTCAATACGTCGATCGCGACCTACCAGTCGATCGCCGCGTAGTATTGGTAGATCGCATGACATTTTAAAAAATTGGCCCGACCCCCCTGAAACCTCCACCCGCCACCCTGTAATTTTCTTTATAGCGCAAAATTACAGCAGAAGTAGGGGTCTCGCATCGGGATGGAGCAAAAAAAAAAAGTTTGAGCACCCCTGCTCAAGATTATCTACAGACCTCGTTGTGAGCAGGTTCATGCCGCTACTCTTTTTCCTCCTTCTCTGGAACATCTTTTCCTCCCTCACCTTTCTCTCGCTTCTTCCTGGTTCTGTCGAGGTGATCCTTGAGCATGATGCGCACTTGTCTCTCGTTGGCCAGGTCCCTGATGAAGGCGTGTCTCAGCAGGGCGTCCGTGGTGGGTCGATGCAGATGGTTCTTGACCAGGCAGCTATCGGCAAAGGACAGGAAGCGCTTGGACCTGCGGGGCGACAGAGAGGCGGTCAAGGAAGGAAAGCAAAGGGTAGAAGATGTTGGAAAGTTGTAAAAAAAAACACGATGTTGAATGTACTATAGGTTATATGTGTGAACGTTAGCCCCAAGAACACTATAGAGACAATAGAGTCTATGGATAGATTTGACTCGACAGATGGGAAGATGCTTCGTCAAAGAGGGTAGACATTTCTATTCCATCACTGAGGTTGAGGCATTTATGTTTTATTATGATAGATGATTTTTTTAAACAAATCTACTTAGTTTTTAAGTTAAACCCACTTTCCATGACATCATCTCGTTCTTAACCCTCCTGTTACCTTCACATTTACGAACATATTTTACCCTTAAATACACGGCGATCAAAACATAACCTTCCGCATTTTCAATGCGAAGGTAATGAAAGACAGCATGAGTTCAACTACCGGTTCAAGCTGCAGGGGCTTGTCCATAATGCATGGAGGGAGACGGAGGACAAAGAATGGAGAGGGGTGAATAATAACTTCCATTTGAGATGAGGCAACAACATTGTGTCCGTTCTAATGAGAGAACCGATGTTATGGTGCGTCTCGTCGCCTGCTGAACATGTCCGGACACGTTTCAGCCCACAGCAAAGAGCACTTCTCAGAGGAGACAACCTAAACAGTGGTCCTCTTCTTCCCGCTGTGTGTGTGTGTGTACAGATGTGGTTTGTTTTTTCTTGCCGAGGGCTTACCATTTCTTTGATTTGAGTTTGGGCGGAGGGTTTCGTGGAATCAAAAACAGCGCTCTCATTGGATGCATGTCACACAGAGCTACGGATGGAGATAAGAATCAGAGAGAGACAAGAGGACCAGCGGTCAACGGGAGGGCATGAATGAATATACACGTGACTGTTTGAAAGACATTTCTCTTTTTACTTACGAGGGGCTCCTTCGGCCATCTCTAAAGCAGTGATGCCTAAAGACCAGAGGTCACTCTGAGGACGAGAGAGACAGGACCAAAAGGTTGAGTGCACGGTTGAAGCTTAGCTCCAGTTCTGGTCACGTCCTCTTTGTATTCAAACAAGTGAGAAACGGGTTTTGGGAATTACAGATGCCAAACATCTGGTATTTTACACTGATGATGAAAAGTGCTAATGGTTGGCTGGAAAACGCCGGCACGTCCGCGTGGTTCCGTACCCTGTAGTCATATGTGGCATCGGGGTTCTCGTCGCAGGCGATGACCTCCGGAGCCATCCAGTAGGGCGTGCCGATGAAGGTGTTCCTCCGGCCGACCGTCTTATCCAGCTGCGCCGACACTCCAAAATCGACTGAAATGTAAAACAAATGAGAGACGGTTGAACGCCACGGACCCCACTCTTTGCGTCTTTTACGAGGTGCTTTTTTGCGTTTCTTGTGATTTTGGTGCGTATGCATGCGTGTGTCTCCCCCCGGCGGCGTGCGGGCGGGCCGGAGATGCCAAAGTACCGCACGCGTCGATGTTTCATACCCAGTTTGACTTCGGCGTTCTCCGTGAGCAAAACATTTTGCCCCTTAATGTCTCTGTGGATCACATGATGGGCGTGAAGATGGGAAAGACCCTGGGAGACAGATAAACACACACACACACACACACACACACAGACAGACACAGACTCACAGTCAGATGATGACTATCACTATAAATATATATATTTTTAATTAATGAAAAGAGTCGAAGCATTATGTGTGAACACTGAACAAAGAGTAGAATCGACTTTGCGGTTGTTGGCCTGTCTTTCCCTTCTCGAGCCTCTAAACCCTCAAACCAGACATCAGAGCGTTGCTCTGCTAATGTCCCCATGTACTCTCTGTGGCCTAGCATTTCACTAAAAACTAGAACGGGCACTCGGTAGAGCGCATACCTTCGCATATCACAAGATTGGGCATTGAATTATGAACATCTTGGCATTAGTTGCATGCCAATTGGATAAAAATTGACCGCGCTATGGTTAAAAGAAGATTTTGACCTTTTCATGACCTTGACCTTGACCTTGACCTTTGATCCGATCGATCCCAAAATCTAATCAAATGGTCCCCGGATAATAACCAATCAGCCCACCAAATTTCATGCGATTCGGTTTAATACTTTTTGAGTTATGCGAGTAACACACATACAAATAAATAAATAAATACACGGCGATCAATGCGAAGGTAATAAGAGAGAAAACGGCAAAAAGTAACCTCCATAGTGTCTTTTGACCAATCGCTGGCACGGACTGAACGAGTGCACCTCAGTTTGTGTCTGTATGTGTGTGTGTGTGTCTCGCTTCTTCAAAGGAGGTTAAACAAACAGAGGAAGTGAGTCTTATTTCAGACAGTGACTTCACCAGCATATGTTTGTGTATGTGTGTTGTGTGTGTGTGTGTGTGTGTGTGTTGTGTGTGTGTGCCCACTGCGTTGTTCAAACAATGAAGAGACAACACGGCTGACAGCAGCAGGGAAAACACAGGCGACAATCCAAGTGTGCTCCGCCTCTCAAAGTCTTGACCTCATAAAAAAAAAAGAAACCCTCTCACTTTCCTCCCGACGTCGATCGGATATGTCGGAACCGAGCTGATGCGGAGTCGCTGAAGGGTTCGCGTACGACTCGGGTCGTCCCCGGAGCCGCGGAACGCACACAACGCACGGCATTCTTTCTCAGGACCTTGTGATCTCTCTTAACGATAAGCGTAACATCGCAACAGACGTTTCGCTCAAACTGGCCTTTCAAGTATCGGAATGAAAAAGTCACAGTGGGAGAACATGAGAGGGACGCTGATCTCTGAACATGGTTTGTGCTTTTTTCCCTCTTTGATGTTTCCGCAGAGAGTCCCGACACCCGACAGCGGCATCGTGTTTCTCAATCGAGCGGCGTCGGGTTCCCGCCCCGGCTTTTAGTTTGCATCCACGCGCAAATTACTACCTCGGTTTTTAACCAGCACTAAAAAAAGGCCCTGCGCCATAACACCAGCTCAGAACAAAGCTCCCTTGTCGGCTCTGCGAGTGTCCAGTTGCATGGTGTGTATGTGTGCCGTGGTGAGTGTGGTTTGGGTGTGTTTTTTTTTTAACGCCCGCTTACCCTGAGCACCTCTCGGCAGATGTATGCTATCCAGTCCTCCTTCAGACAGTTCCCCTTGGTCTTCTTCACCAAGTCTGTGACGGAGCCGGCTCCGCAGTACTCCATCACCAACTATGGAGGGACACGTCGAGATGTCAAAACAGCCAAAACATCTGGGTCTAATATGAGAATGATAAAACCAGAAGGGTAGCAACGGTTCAACAGAGAGAAGGAAAGAAAGAAAGAAAAGAGTCATTTAAAAAAGCATTACCAGATAGTTTACAAACCCAGAGTTGGTGGTCCTGCCCAGCAGGACCTTTCTTAATAAAAGCTCCATAATAAGTAGCGATGTTCCTATGGTGGGAATAGCTCTTCAGCATGTTGATCTCCAGCTTGATCTCCTCTTCTTCTTCCTACAACGGAGACAGCAGGAATAATACTAATAATAATAATAATAATTTCATTTGGAGGCGCCTTTCAAGTCACCCAAGGTCACCTTACAATAAAATAATACAGAATAATTCAGAACTATGGTACACGTATACATTATTCTCTGAAATTCAATTCAATTCAATTCAATTCAGTTTATTTGAATCGCCCAATTTCACAAATTACAAATTTGTCTCGGAGTGCTTTACAATCTGGACACATAGACATCCCTGACCTTTGACCTCACATCGGATCAGGAAAAACTCCAAAGAAACACAGAGGAGGAGATCCCTCTCCAGGAGGAGAAGAACAATATGGAATGGATGTACAGAGGACAGAATTAAAATTAAAACATACATAAAAAATATGAACAGTGTTATGAAGTTCATAGTGTGTATATCCACATATTCATCCGAAATGCCCAGAGTACATACAAAATGAACTGTGAGGAATCAAAAAGACAACATGTGACCCCACAGACTGGAGGTGAAACTGACAAAAGGGTCATAAACCAACCAACATTGCAGAGGAGGGAATTTATTTATCTGTAATCTCATAACTCATATTCATTGACTACTTTGGCCTTTTTATATTTACTATAACTATAAAAAAGAAAGTCTACTTTCTTTTTTCTATACTTTTATATTTTTTTTTTTGGCCTCCCGCCAGATCATCTATTTTCTTCGTCACACGAAACAACATATAGATGATTTTCATCATATCCTCCTCTTCTCAATCACATTAAACTATACATCACAAATAGGACATGTCTAATGTCTTGCTAACCCCGCCAGTACACCGAGGTTCATCCACACAGGCTGAAAGGTTTGTCAAATGATGCAACACAAACACGTACGCCTCCAGACAGAGAGCGTCTCCAATCAGGCTGCCGTGTGACCTCGACGTGGTCTTCTCAGTCGGCTATTTGACCCCAATTCAACCACTGCCCTTTCTGCACAAAACCACTGGGGATGGTCAGTGTCATCATGAGACGCAAGGACCGAATAAGAGAGGCGAAGGAGATGGAAGGAGACGGTTTATTTTTTTCTCGCCATTAATACCCGGAAATGACATGTGACTTCTGCAATTCGCTGAACCGGTGGAGGAGCTGAGGGAAGGTGGAGGAGCTGCATGGGGGTGTTTATCAAAAAAGAGGAAATGGCGGAGAGCGTCTCCCAGTCACCGACCTCCTTTAAATCTCCACAGGACAGGAGGGGAGAAAAAATGACAAAAGCAGAGTTTGAACTTTCACCTCCGTCTGAAACACAAAGCCTCCGGTTTGTTTGTCTCTCTCTCTCTCTATGTGTGTCTGTGTGTGTGTGTGTGTGTTTGTGTGAGAGATACGGGAGATAATGGCCGAGCATTTCCTGCTACAGAGTTTGTCTGCAACACAGAGGGTCCAGAATCCCATCAACAGGAAAGAAAACCAGCGTTCCCAGTTTTGCAGGACTTGTCGTGAGGTGTTCAGGTGGAAAGGAGCATTACGCCTGACCAGTTTGTTCCACTTGTTTCCTGACATAATGAACAGAAACTGCATAAAAACTACTTAAACCAGTGTTTACTCCTCCCCACCCCCCACCCCTCTCAGTTATAATCAGTAAACTATTTGGTCTATAATATGGAGGAACGGGTGCAAAAAGACAAGTAGTTGTGACGTCAGCCATTGGTTTGTGGACAGCTGTTTTGAAGCTTCGAGTTTGGCATCATGGCTTTCGCCATCTTGGATTTATTCAACCAGAAAGTGGGAGTGACCATGATTGGAAAGCGGAGGAGTGACCTGTCAATCACAGTAAGCCCGCCCCAAAGCATACCCTGCTTTATGGTCTATTTGACTCTGAATGGACCAAAAATGTACTGAATGAACATCATGCTGTATGGAAGGAGACTTCAAACTAGAGATTGAGACCATGAACTCATGTTTACTATGTTTACTGAGGGAATAAATCAAGAGAGAAGTGAAGTCATTTTGTCATAGACTTCTTTACAATCTGACTTTTTTTTTGCAACTGGAGGAAACGCCCCCTGCTGGTCAGTAGAGACTCTGCTGCCTGATGACGTCTACAAATGACTTGCTTTGTCAGACTACAGTCAAAACCCCAAATATTTCCCATTCAACAAATCCTAATATTTGAGAAGCAGGGCAACTATTTTTGTGCTTAAACGACAATAAAAGCCACTCTGTACGACTAAATTCAACATGTAACTCTCCCTTCAGATCCACAGAAGATATAAGATCTTTTGAGGTCCCAAGGATGTTAAAAAAGATGGGAAATATCTGTGGAAATGTCTTCCTGCACAGCAGCTTGCTTTAATATTAAGTTGAGTTTCATAAAAGAGTGTTATAATAATAACAATTAAAAAAAAGGCAATTTACTTTGACAGCATGATTATCTGACGGTTCTGGCGATGTTGAGATTACAACCACTGGATGAGCTACAATTAATACTCACAATGTGTAATCCCATGTCTACCACTACCACTGGATGAGCTACAATTAATACTCACAATGTGTAATCCCATGTCTACCACTACCACTGGATGAGCTACAATTAATACTCACAATGTGTAATCCCATGTCTACCACTACCACTGGATGAGCTACAATTAATATTCACAATGTTTAATCCCATGTCTACCACTACCACTGGATGGGCTACAATTAATACTCACAATGTGTAATCCCATGTCTTACCTCTGTGACTTCCATGACTTTGATAGCTGCCAGTTGGCCCGTCTTGACATGGCGACCCTGGTGAGACACAGACGCAGGGAGAGTTAACGAGTGTACACAGATGTCTTCAAGCGTGGATTAGTGTTGTGTCTGACTCCACTTAGTTATTGATCAAATCAGGACTACAGTAGTGATGAAAAATAGAAGTGAACCCTCACACACCGGGAGGTTCTTCACACATTCATTAAATTATAGGTACAACTTTGCAGGGTTTGAAGTATTCTTGCTGGGAATAAAGACCGATCACAATTTAACCCGTGTGTTGCCTTCGGGTCAATTTGACCCGATTCAATGTTTCACCCTCCTGTCGCCTTCGGGTCAATTTGACCCGATTCAATGTTTAACCCTCCTGTTACCTTTATATTTACTAACATATTTTACCCTTGAGGTCAATATGACCCCAGCTATTAAAATCTCCAGAAAATTATTAGAATTAATATTGTGTTCCAAGTTTAAGTGTGAGGTACTTTATGTTTGTTTGTTGACTCCCGAAAGAACACCGACATTAAACATTGAATCGGGTCAAAATGACCCGAAGGCAACACAAGGGTTAAAATACAAAAATGCAACAAACGTGGTGCTGGCCCAGACTTTAACACATTTGGTGTGACTTTAATCAGCCCGACAGCTGTAACTACACACACACACACACACACACAGCGACACACAGACACACACACACAGATATTGCAACACCTCCTCTGGGTCAACACTTGGATTGTGACATCACTTTCGGCGCTTGACACGGTCTACGTCTGCATAATTTAATCGTTCTCATGAGAGGAGGCGCCGCCGCAGAGAAGGCGAGTTGAGAGAGGGCGGCCAGCGCCGTAAAGTGCAGTCAGGTGAAAAGGGGAAAATTGAAAACCATGTCATGAGTCAGAAAGCCGACAAGATACTGGAGCAGCGACTCCTGAAGCCTTTACGCTGTGATGTGTGACAGGGATCGGAGCGTGAGTGTGAGATAGACTGGAGGGCATGACCAATCCCACTGTACTCAATCAGTCAGCTAATATTACAGCGACAGAGAAGCTGCCAGACGTGAAAACAAACACAACTTTTTTATTATTTGCCTATTTGTGAATATTCCCTTTCCAAAGAAATTCTACTCACATGATTGCTTTGTGCATTATATCGCTAGGAGCATGGCAGATATCAAACAAACCTGTGTGTCGAACACAACCCAGCTAACAGGGATTATGTTGATGTGCAGGGTTCCTCATACATATTCTGGCAAATGGATTTCAAGGACTTTTCCATGACTTTAAACCAAATTTCCATGACCAAAATGTTTTTGAAATCTCGGTGTGTACATGAAAAAGTGAGAAAATGTTGTATTTAAACTAACAATGAGAACAACCTGAAATGACACAAATGAATAAGAGACAATAGATTGAGAGAATAAAAATGTATGTCTTTTCAGCTCCGGTGTGTTCACTTGCAGCACGAACGAATTTGCGAGTATGAGGGCGTATACCGGCTTATATTTTGAGCGTCATACTTTTAAGAGCATATTCATTATTTAAAATTCAGCGTAAATGCACATATGAATAAAACAAATTTCCATGAGTTTTCCAAAGCTTTGGGGTATTTTTTCTTCTTCAAGACTTTTCCAGGCCTGGGAATATAAACGTTTTTAAATTCCATGACTTTTCCAGGTTTGCAATGACCGTACGAACCCTGGATGTGTCTTGTAGCGCTGTTCGATGGGGTCTACGTTCCCAGGAGGTCTGTTTCAGTCAATGATTGACTGGGAAGAGCTGAACTACATGTCGTGAGTGTGACTCTGCTGCGCTGCATACTGTTTCAGCACTTTATAAACTCCTGTAACAGCAGTTGGAGCAGAGTAGTCGGAAAGCTAATGCTAACGAAGTGGAGCTAACTAATCTATATTGGTGTCAGATGAAGGTACCTGTCGCTGCTCATTCCCCTCTCACGTTCTTTCTTCCAGAGGGGGCTAAGCAAACGCTGAAGTGTATCCGTAAATACCAGGCAGCAAACCTGGTGTCTGAAACGTGCGTTCTCTCTACTGACCACCAGGGGGCGACTCCTCTGGTTGTATACGTCTGTCTGTCTTTATTCCCTCAGTTAACATTGTACACAGGAGTTTATGGTATAAATCGCTAGTGTCAAGCCTTCTTCAATACAGCATGATGTTCATTTCGTAAACCATGGTCCATACATAGATGTGGTGAATTCTGTTCATTGGTTGCAAAAAGTCAAGATGGCGACGGCCAAAAAAGCCCAATTTAAGGCTTGAGTGTCGCAGTACACGAATAACGACGATCACATCCACCTCGATGGCGAATATGCTATCCTTGGGAACACCATGAAATGTTATGACATGTAAGTTTCTAGCCGATAATCCAAAATTCTCAAATATGCTACCCTCACATATCGGGGGGGTGTGAGATGCTCACCAGCAGCTCTTCTCTCTGGACTTGATTTCTGTCGCCGAGCGGAGGCCGCTGTCTCCATAATTGCAAAGAATTGTGACACGCGAGCGGCCCACCGGGCCCGACAGTGATGAGTAAGGAGGCGGCCTTCCTGCCCTGTCAGACTGCGTTGCCACCGCCGGGCACAAGTGTGGGCTGCTTATTAACGACAAGCAGCGCTGACGTGTTCAAAGAGCGAGCTGCTCGCCACCGGAAATAATTGGACAAAGCGTGCTCACTTTTTGACATCGAGGACCCATGAATCTCACACACACACAGACACACACACACACACACACAGGCTCTTGCACGCACACGTGATGATGGCGTACAGTCCTGGAAATCGAACGCATATGCAAATAAATCCTGATACAAATGTCTTCTCTGTTTCTATCTGTTGCTTGTTCTCTGACACACACACACACACACACACACACACACAGTGGCGTCATTTGCGAGCACTACATTGTGTCAGTGAAAAGGTTACTATAATATACCATCTGTGTGATATTTGCATATGTAAGAGAGACATTTGGATTCCACCGTGGAGAGCAAGGAGACCAACTGAGAGAAACACCGTTATCGGACCCATCGGCCGAGTCTCCAACTTCCTGTCTCACCACCTCTGACTTGTGTAACATTCCCTCTTGTCTCCCTTCCTCCCTCAGCTCCCTCTCTCTCTATCTGTCCCCCCCCCTGTATTTACATATGTGTACTTTGTGCTCGGACGGACTGCATCAGCTCTCACCCCATTGTAGGAACGGTGCTATTTAAAGGCTTCATATCTGTGTGTGTGTGTGTGTGTGTGTGTGTGTGTGTGTGTGTGTGTGTGTGTGTTCTCTCAAGAAACAACCCCCAGTCCATTCGCATGGACCCTTCACTGGCTGGCACCAAGGGGTCAAAGGAGATGGACTGGTTTGACATTATACTGAGTGTAATGTTGCTAAAAGCTCAATGAGATATATGTATATATATATATATATATATATATATATATATGTATATATACGTATATATATATATATACGTATATATATTAGTGCTGTGAAGAATAACGCGTTAACTCAGTTAATTAAATTACAGGTTTAACTAGTTATATTTTTTTAACGCATTTAACGCATGCGCAGAATGAGCTTCCAATCCGTCTGTTGTTGGTCGTCGGGACGAAAAAAAAGTCACTTGCAAAATGAGCTTCCAATGCACCACTTCAATCTGAACTCTGTCCGCTCTCATGCAGACGGTCTGTTCATCGGTAATGATCCTTCTGCAGGTTCACCTACGGAATCCTTGTTACGACTTTTACTTCCTGTAGATCAGGGTCTCAACACGTCGATCGCGACCTGCCAGTCGATCGCGCGTAGTGTTGGTAGATCGCATGACATTAAAAGATTGGCCCGCCCCTGACATGTTCTCTAGAACAAGAATTTGTACTTTTATTAAACTAAAAGTCTGTTGTTGATCGTATCCACAGCAGCATGTCATTTCTGTCTCTTCGCGTTGCGTTAACACTTATCGATCTCCGTCTCGCGCCACAGAGCTCCGTGCGCGCATCGGGACCGAGCAAAAAAGTCACTTGTCAATCTGTCCACCTTTAGATTGTATCATGGTGGAGTTAATGGTTGACAAACAAGAGAAAAATGTTCTGTTTAACCCTCCTGTTACCTTTAATTTACTAACATATTTTACCCTCGGGGTCAATTTGACCCCAGCAATTAAAACCTCCAGAAAATTATTAGAATTAATATAGCTTCCCAAGTTTAAGTGTGAGGTACTTTATGTTTGTTTGTTGACTACCTAAATAGCCCTTTAAATAAAGAAAAAAGTTGATATTTCTGATATGTTTGACACAGTGAAAAACAGCCTGGGGTCAAATTGACCCCAAAGAACACCGACATTAAACATTGAATGGGGTCAAATTGACCCGAAAGGTAACAGGAGGGTTAAACATTCTGTTTAGGATGAAGATGTATTAATGTTCCATATGGAAGAAAACTGCTAAATAACTGCTGAGTTGCAGCACCATTGTATAGAAGAATGTATAAATGTATATATCCGTCTTTTGTCATAAATCTCTATGTTCTCACAAAATATACCGAGAATATCGGTAATATGTGATTAATCATGATTAATCCACAAAAACCTGTGATTAACCCGATTAAATTTTTTAATCGTTTCACAGCCCTAATATATATATATGTACATACATATATGTATATATATATATAATATATATATATATATATATATGTATATATATATACATATATATGTATATGTATATATATATATATATATATATATGTATATATATATGTACATACATATATGTATATATATATATATAATATATACATAATATATATACATACATATATATATACATATATACATACATATACAGTATATAAAGCTTGAATTGAAGGTTTTATAGATTCATGATGCAATCATTATTTTCAGATGGTTAACAGGAGTATAGCTGGATGGATACATGAGCCAAACCAATATAACGGCTGATGTAAACAGTATATGAACTGCAAGCTCCGTTAAAAGGCAAAGTTGCATCATGGGAATTGTAGGAGTGAGCAATTTTAGAGCTTCGGCCACAAGCCCAACTTTATGCCGGTGTAAAATAATAGAACCTTTGCACTTTGAATCTTAGTTTTAGCATTTAGAAAGTAGAGTAAGAAGGCCCACCTGTAACCAGTAGACCCCCGAACCATATTCTCCCTGCTCTGGGTCACACAGAACCACACGCAGACGGGCGGTCGTCACAAAGCATATCCCCAAACCTCATGGGGGGCTACTTTCCTCTTCTCTCTCTAAATTTCATCCTTCTCCCTGCCTCTTCCTTCCTCCTCTCCTCTCTGTCTCTCTGCCTTTCGCCTCTGCCTTCCTTCCTTTTGCCCCGCCCCCCCTTCCCCTCTTTTGTCTCTCTCCCTCTTGCTTTTTTTCCTCAACTTTTCAACTGGACCCTATGTTGGAGGATGTTTCCTGTCTCCTTTTTCTTTTTCTTTTTTTCCCTCAGCTCAAACCCACGCAAAGTGAGTTCTCCGTTTCTAAACGTGAAGAATAACTGGAATATTTTGATCACAAAGAGACCCGTCTTGTGTATCTTAGGTTGGCAAAGTGTTTATATTTGTGTGCTTTGGTCAGCAGATCAGTCAGCATAAGAACGATGACATGTGGGTCACAGAAATGGGAAGTGACGCTCTTGAAGCCAGGAGGATTTGAGGAAGTGTAAGTGATTCACTTGTATTGTATTGCAGCCAGCTGTTTTTTTAGTTTTTTTTTTACGGCTGTGCAGTGTGCAGTCGGGTTTAGTGAGGCGACGCTCGGGACCGAACTGGGACGGCTATACGACTCAAACTGGACTCCAAAACCACAGGGCGGTTCTCAACTTGTGTTTCTGATTAAGACTCTTCTTCTACATATGTATATAATTTAACAGCGCAGGTCAGACCTGACCTAAGAACATACTTTGGCTCCACCCAGAGCAGCACAGAGTTGCATCAGCAGTGATCGCAGCGCTTTGCTTTTGAGGAGTTTGACGGTCTAACACACACACACGCGCACACACACAGACGCAAACTGGGAAACGCCCTGTCGCTCTGTTTCTGTGTGAGTGTGTGTGTGTGTATGAGTGTGTGTGTGTATGTGTGTGTGAGTGATGACTAGATGCTGAGTGAGAGCAGCATGCACAGGGCTCGCGTCCCCGTGGTGATGCAGTTCTAAGAATGTCCAATAAAGCAATATTTATTTGACACGTTTAATAGCGGAAATGACAGTTGAAAAGGCACTTTTCACTTTTTAGGTTGCCACACGGGAGCATCTGAATGGGCCTTCTTTTAAAATACGGGCATGCTAACCTATCAGTAATTCATGGCAACAAAACCAACTAAAATAAACAAACAAATAAAAACCTTCTTGTTCAGCTTGAAACTCGCTCGAAAAAAAAGCCAGAACTCTCAGATTGTCCAAAACTACTCCATGTATCCTCCGTCCATGTGCCTACGACTGCTTTGTGTTCCTCATCCGTTGGACACGGATGATTTGGTTAATAATAATAATAATACATTACATTTCTATAGCGCTTTTCAGAATACTCAAAGACGCTTTACAACACATAGTTAAACTAGAACGGGCACTCGGTAGAGCGCATACCTTCGCATATCACAAGATTGGGCATTGAATTATGAACATTTTGGCATTAGTTGCATGCCAATTGGATACAAATTGACCGTGCTATGGTAAAAAGAAGATGTTGACCTTTTCATGACCTTGACCTTTGACCCGATTGATCCCAAAATCTAATCAAATGGTCCCCGGATAATAACCAATCATCCCACCAAATTTCATGCGATTCGGTTTAATACTTTTTGTGTTATGCGAATAACACGCATACAAATAAATAAATACACGGCGATCAAAACATAACCTTCTGCATTTTCAATGCGAAGGTAAATATCCTAAAAACTATGCAATAAAAATAACTAAAATTACAATAAAAACAAACGATAAAAGCAAATAAGTTTGAGCTGCAAAGCCTCCCCGCGGCCATGGCGTTGCTTCCCAGCCTGCAGAAACACTATATTGGGTGGAGTTTTGCGGCATTGAATGTCATGTCCCGGTCAAAGCCGGGTTTCGTAACCGATGTAAACTGTAGAACAGAAATAACCAGAACGCAGCTCTTGGAACAGCCTCACATTATTTGGGCGGTGCCTTCTTTTTTGCGTTCTCGGGGGGGCCTCCGTGACACGTCTGTTGGAAACCGACAACAGGGAGGGGGCCGCATGTCATCTTCATCCGTGCTACAAGGATGCCTCAATTTGCACGGTGGCTTCCATTATTGCTCTAATTTATATAATGATCTCAGGTCCGACGATGCATGCGGTGGAAAAGAAAAGAAAAATACAAGTGCACTGAAGATTTTTTTGAGTTCCTCACTTTTTTCGGCTTAGGGGGAAATTTCACTGAAAAGAAAATACATTTAAAGAAAGGCCTGATTGCTTTTCTCCAGCCCTCCGTCGTACTCTGTTTGGTTGACGTGATATCTATGGAACCAGCAACTAGAGGATCAGAACACCAGTCATGGTTAACATTTTGCAATCACTACAATCAACTCCCGATGCTACACACAGGGAAGCTTAAAGGCTTCGTTTTAGAGCAGGACTAACTGGCAACGTAACACAGAGTGGAACTACAAACCATTTCACCAAACAGGAGTGGCTCAGTGTGGTTTTCTACGGCAGGAAACAGTTCAACATCTCCCTCCTCTACCTCTTCATCCTTGTGGTTTTTTAAATGCTTCTGTGTTTTCTCGACGCTGTTTGTCGCAGAATTCCACGAAACGCCAGAGACGTACATATACAGACACGAAAACTGTAAAGAAACTAGAACGGGCACTTGGTAGAGCGCATATCTTCGCATATCACAAGATTGGGCATTGAATTATGAACATTTTCACATTAGTTGCATGCCAATTGGATAGAAATTGACCGCGCTATGGTAAAAAGAAGATTTTGACCTTTTCATGACCTTGACCTTTGACCCGATCAATCCCAAAATCTAATCAAATGGTCCCTGGATAATAACCAATCATCCCACCAAATTTCATGCGATTCGGTTTAATACTTTTTGAGTTATGCGAGTAACATGCATACAAATAAATAAATAAATACACGGCGATCAAAACATAACCTCCCGCATTTTCAATGCGAAGGTACAGTAATAAGAGAGAAAACGGCAAAAAATAATCTCCATAGTGTCTTTTGACTAATTATCTCATATTCATGAGATACTCTACTGCCTTTGTCCGTGCCCTGTTAAGAAGTTATTACATGTTTTTACAAAGAAACCAAGGTTGAATATTCTCTAAACTATCTGGCGGCCGGGCGATCAAATGTAAATAACGGAGAACAAATTGATTCAATGCAGAAATGAGGAGAGAATGTGAGGGGGAAATTGTATAGTTAATCGTAATTAAAAGCCACTAATATCAACCTTCTGTATGCCTTGGTCCGAGCCAACCACATGCCTCAAAACAGGAAGTCCGTGGTAAAGTAGTAAAGCCCGCCTCTTGCTTGATTTGATTGGGTGCCTTGGCCAAGTGTGACAGGTGTGACGACTTTCCCAGCCTGCCGCTGGAAAAGTTGCATATTTTGTAAACATTTAGCGGCGCCAGAAAAAAATGCAACGAGAGGAGCCGGGTGCGCCGCAGGAGAACAATGGCTTTTCTTTTTGCGGGGGCCATTCAAAGGTTTGGAGGCGCGCGACGAGGCGACGCAACCGCTCGCGGGGCCCTGAGCGCGACGCACGGCCGTCACTTCGCGGCTCCGTGAACCGAGCCGTTGTTCTCTTCTGGAGATCACCAGCCTCTTTGGGTTTCATTCCCTCGCACACCGATATGCATCGAGGACAGCTGTGTCCTTCCAACTTGCCCCGAGGGTCGGTCGTGCTCGGTTGCCATTCCCTCCTACCTGTTGCCTTTGATTAGGAACACGATCTAGCCACTACGAATCTGAACAGCTGTACAGCTTTCTGTTGACCTCACATGTCACGGTATGTTATCGTGTTGTGATCGCGTCACACCTAACCTTCCTCTGATGCTCTCTCTCCCTTTGGAACTTTCCCCTTCATGCTACATTACTGAATGAGGAAAAAATGAGGATGTAATGGGAACGCAACACGCGTGTAAACAAATTAAAGAAAAGGCCTCTGATGCTTTGTCAGCACTTCCTGTGCTCACGTCAATCCACAAGTACGTATTTTCTTAAGGAGCTGTGTGTGTGTGTGGCACAAGTCATTGTTCTAAAAGGCTCTGTTCCTGTCCTGTTTCTCCATGATGGGACGCATTACGGTTGAAAACACACACACACACGCACACACACACACACACAGTTTGAATTTTTCTCTGCTGTGAGTCCCCATTTATAAAACATTCCATTCATCCATATTAGGTCTCTGCTACATTAATGAATGTGAGTCACCTGACACAATTTGTGATATATTTTTTTTAAACCCCGTTTAAAAGCAGGCTGTGTGAAGCCTGACACAGGCCATACTGTCCTGAGCATCTCTTGCAGCATTTCTTCTTTCAGGAAATCAAGCAGCAACAGAGGCACACACACACACACACACACACACACACACACACACAAACACGCCTTCTGTTGCACACACTCGTGAGAAGCCTCCATAAACCCTAATCTTTTAACCTCAACCATCAATTCATACTCTTGCCTTTTAAAGCACATTTTTGAGACCACTCTTAAAGTCTTTCTCGCCGACAAGTTTTTTGCTGCAGGAGAAATAACATTCCTTCTCATATAGCTTCATGCGTCTTGTATGATTGATTTTGGATTGAAGCAATTTCACATTATCTTTTGGAATCGACAGGTCTATTTGTGTTGTTCTTTGCAGGTCGGAATGCACATCTCTCTCACGTAGCAGCAGCAAAGATTTTTAAATCTCCGATGATAGTACGAACACGACAGTCTTCCGACTCTCTTTCACACAAATCCTCATACCCCAAAGAGATTTATGAACTTCAGGGTCAGAACTGAAAGTGTTCCACACATGTACGGTTTGTGGACTTGCAGGAGCATGTAAACATGATTTACACAAACCGCCCGCACACACTTTAACCCTCCTGTTACCTTTAGGGTCAATTTGACCCCATTCAATGTTTAATGTCTGTGTTCTTTGGGGTCAATTTGACCCCAGGCTGTTTTTCACTGTGTCAAACATATAAGAAATATCAACTGTTTTATATATTTAAAGGGCTATTTAGGTAGTCAACAAACAAACATAAAGTACCTCACACTTAAACTTGGAAAACAATATTACTTCTAATAATTTTCTGGAGGTTTTAATTGCTGGGGTTAAATTGACCCCAAGGGTAAAATATGTCAGTAAATATAAAGGTAACAGGAGGGTTAAACATTGAATGGGGTCAAATTGACCCTAAGGCAACAGGAGGGTTAATAGGCCTCGACACCTCCTGTAAACCACAGACCACTCAAACACAAACGGATAGTGCGATAAGGAAGTGAGCCCCACCCAGGGCCTTCAAAAGATGCTGCAGATGCTCTTGAAGATGGTGTGTGTGTGTGTGTGTGTGTAAGAGCTAACAGGATATTTCAGTCAGCTGAAAATTGCTTCTTTTTTCCTCCCAACTAACTGGAAGTAGTATATTTTACCAGAACTGGCGTGTCAGCAACTGTAATTTCAGGCGTGTCTGCGTGAGTAAAGCTTGTGAGGAGTTTTTTAAAATATATATTTTCTTGAACTGGCTCACCGCTGTGTGAACCGAGGTTTAGACAGAAACACGACCGTGTGTGTTGGTATCAGCAGAAAGTGTTGCGTGCGTGCAACAAGGTCCTGTAACACCATGCGAGCGCTCACCTTGTACACCTGACCGTAGGTTCCATTGCCAACCACCTCCACCAGCTCAAAGATACCTGCTGGGTCCTGAGAGGAAGAGAAAAAAAATTGATAAAACAAGATAAGCATCAAGTAGGATGCATACTGAGATTATTTCTAAATGAAAAGCGCTTTATAAATAAAAAAGCATTATTATTATTGACGATATAGAAAGATGGTACATATCAACAAAGTCATAATGCAACAGGTTCAGGCTCAGCTGAACAGCTTTATGTACCCGGTACGATACACAGAACAATGCAGCGCTGTACTGGGATGCAGGCTGAGGAAGTGGGACTGCGAATGGGGAGAACTTCGTGAGCGACAAGGAATGAGAGGAAATAGAGGAAATAAACTGACATTTTTCATTTAATAGGTATTGGGTTCACTGGCTATAGAAATATTATCAGCTCAAAATACATAAAATCACAAAACTAACTAGAAAGACATTAACATTTCCTACAGGGATACTGATATAGATACTGGGAGGAAAAATACATTTCCATAAACCAGCATAAAAACTCCACCAACTGGCTCTAAACTATTAGAGTGAGGTGAATTGGGTTCAAACAGCCATGTGCTGGTAACTAGAGGGCTCTGTGTATATATGGATGTCAATAAAGAGGCACAAAGTTGACATTAGTGGGCTGTCACTTGTTGCACGTCAACTTTTCAGCGGGTGCAGCCGAGGAGAGCTCGCGTGCGTAAAAACCGCTAGCTCGTGAAGTTACGACAGAGCGAACGGGACACGGCGCGCGGACGGTAACGGAGCGAGGCTCTGTGCACGTGAGACGTGACACGGCGCCGAGGTGAGGACGCGCAGAACCGTTTCGTTAAAGCGAGAGCCGAACCGTGAGACCAACAACTCGACCGCTCCGGTTGACTTGTTGCTGGAAACTCTCCCTGCCGTTATAAGTTGCAAGCAACACCCGCCACATCCTGCAATGTTTACTCAAACTCACTTCATTGCAAAAGTAAGACAACATTTGAAAACGTACCCTTAAAGCAGCGAGGTCTATGCTGTCCAAACTCCGAGTGGTGTTTTCTCTCGACATTGCTGTCAACAACTGTTGTCAGCGCGCTGGTGTTTGTGTCCTTAAGACATGGACCGTGACCGTTTCTCCCCGACTAACTAACTAACGGGTTCTCCTCTCGTCCGGTTCATTCTGAAGTTTAGCTAGCAGTGACAAGCACCTCGCTTCCGGTTTGACCTTTCAAAATAATTGCCTAAAACACGAAATTCCCGGTATGTTTGGATTATTTTCGGTTAATATTCTTGGAGTTCACTTCCCGTTTCACCACAAACATAACAGACACTACTTATTTGTTGTTTTAATTATTTTTGTTCTACCTCAGGTCGAAAACGTATAGAACGACCAATGTTTAATTATGCAGAATATCAACTTCCGGTGTCTGACTGCATTAACCTCGTTTCACTTGACGTTTTGCTCCTGGGAAGTGATTTTTTTCTTCTTCAAACGACTTGGATAACTCGACTAGTCCACAGACCACAACAGGAAAAAGAAAGGAAGACATTCACAACTGAATCAAACAATGTGTTATACAGCACATATGCGCCTGACAATAATATCAAACGCTAACTTTACAAAATCTGACCATCCTTGTTTGTGCGCGTGAGTGTTTGTTTTTGTAGGGAAAAGTTCACGGTCCTCGAGTGATTCAGTAAATCCCACCCTCATCACCGTCCACTTTGCTAATACCTTTTGACGTAAACAAAATTAAATAAAAATGAATTATTATTACTATGTTGTACGAACGCTAACTGAGAGAAAAAGTGCACACATACACACGCACGCACACACATACACGCGCACACACTATCTGGACCCACTGACACATTCTTTCTTGATTTTTTGCAGACGCTTGTGTCATTGCTGTTTCAGTATCACCGTATAGTGTTTCAAGCATACATGCATTATACTGCATTATACTACTTGGTTTATCTTGAAACTTTTTCAACATAACATCTGGTTCACCAAGAAAATATATAGTTTCAACCTTGCCTCTTTGAGCTCTTTGCAACATATATGTTTGACATTGGATATAACAGGCCTCACCTCATTGATTACATTAATTATTGCTGGATTAAATGTAGGCCTATGTGTCCCACCCTGGACATAAGAAGTGGACATAGTTATTTTGTGACATCACCCATTGGTTTGTGGAGTACGGTTTATATGTCTTGAGATCACCGTCGCCAACATGGATTATGGCCATCACCATGTTTGTTTTTTTCACACCCGATGAATGGAAGTTACCATTTTTGGATTGCAGAGGAGTATTGTTGATACACTGAATGCTTTCTGATATAGCTGCAGTCATCTGTTAACCACACCAAGCTTACCCTAAACCAAAGGCATACCCTGCTTTGTTTTATTTGACACATTTTTTAAAAATGAACACAACGCTGTATTGAAGAAGCCTTAACACTAGAGATTGAGACCATACATTCATATTTAGAATGTTTACTGAGGGAATAAATCAAGGGAGAAGAAGAGTCATTTTCTCTTTAAGACTTCTATACAACCAGATGAGTTGCCCCCGGATGGACACTAGAGAGAATGCAGATTTAAGACATGTCTGCATCAGCGTCACTCGGCAGAACAGGAGGTTGCCGCCCCGTTCCCACCTCCAGGCCCACAGTAGGCCTTTTGAACATACTGGTTCAATGACGTTATTACTGTAATTACACTTGTGCTTTTCCTGCTATGCAAAAGGTATATCGTGTAAAATCGGGCTCTGAATCCAACTTTAACCACCGACTCTTTTTTTTCATAATTGCCAATGTTATTTTTGCCAGGACAGCCCAGAAATCAGAAAACGGGACGAGAAAGCGAAATGTCTTGCCATGCAGCAAATTGTGTGATTTATTCAGGGCTAAATATGGCAACGTCCCATCTTGTTTTAATGTCCCGGTGCAGGCATGACAGTGTGGAGGCATGTGAGCTAAGTAGATAAAAGATGCTGTTCCTAACTCGAGCCATGCTTCTCCAGTGAGTCGTCTTATTCTGTGGCGTTTGAGCCCAGCAGCTGTCACTCAGAAATGTCATTGTGTGACAAATTTGATAGAAATATGAATGGACCCATTAGTATTCATCCCAGTAACATTAGCTAAATATGCAAATTGCCCTGCACTGCCAATTTAAGGAAAATTACTACAACCTCCATGACTTACACAAGTATTTTTTTTATCCGTGACTATATGACTTTAACTGTGTTACACTGGGTGACAAAAAAGCTGCAGTTTGATCTTGAGGGTGGGATTTTGAGCACGGATGTGTGCTCTTTTTTTTAATGCCAAAAAATTGTGATTAAGGTTCGTGAAAAAAAAAGATATCTAACTTGAGAAAATGATGGTTAATATAAGTAAATTTGCCAGTATTTCTTAAGGAAAGCTACTCTGTAGCCACTCTCAATGAAAATGCTTGTACGGTCACACATTTCAATGCAAAAATATGCTGCTATAAAAATAAATGTCCCTTCACGTCGCATGGCAAGTTGGCAACACACCACTATAGCTTTACCTATGTATTTATGTTTTCAAGTGTACAATGTATAAAAGAGACGGTGCTTGACATTCCGGTCTCCTGACCGAACCAATGAGTCACAGTCAGCATGGTGAAATAAGGGTCATTATGTGGTGGGACACAGTCAACTGTGTGTGTGTGTGTGTGTGTGTCAGGGAGAAACAGAAAGAGGGAGACTGTGCTGTCTGTGGTGTGTGTGTGTGAGTGTGTGTGTGTTTGTAGGCGTGTGTGTGTGTATGTGTGTGTGATTGCAGGAGAATAAGAGAACGACGGCAAGTGCCTCTCTTGCACCCTCTGTATGTTTGTTTGTGTGTGTAAGTGAATGTGACGAATTAAGAGTGAGGATGGGGGGGGGGGGGGGGGAGGGGTCTGTGAGTGTGTAGTGTGAGTGTGTGTTTGTTTCGCTGTGAAGAATGGCCTCTCTGTGGTCCCACACAGTGGTCCTGTTCACATCAGGGTCAGCTGCTCACACACACACACACACACACACACACACACACACACACACACACACACACACACACACACACACACACACACACACACACATGCACACAAACACACACACACATGCACACAAACACTCATTTCCAACCTAAACAAGACAACAGTCTGTGAAACAATTGAAAAAGAAAATTCTGGAGAGTGATAGAGGCCACTTGTCTGTCCCTCGCCATTGCATCTTTCTTTCTGTGCACTTACATACGAGGTATTCCGAGGAACTTGACATGTTACTTATCCAAATCATTTCCTGAGGTTGCTCTCATTTATGCATGCACACACACACACACACACACACACACACACACACACACACACACACACACACACACACACACACACACACGCAGGAATAAACACGTATAAGCGACAGCATTGCCAGATATCATTGTCAGTGATTTTTTGGAATCAACGAGATGGCCAGGCAACTTCTACTTTGAACTTCATTCTTTATTACCTTCGCATTGAAAATGCGGAAGGTTATGTTTTGATCGCCGTGTCTTTATTTATTTATTTATTTGTATGCATGTTATTCGCAGAACTCAAAAAGTATTGAACCGAATCGCATGAAATTTGGTGGGATGATTGGTTATTAACCGGGGACCATTTGATTAGATTTTGGAATCAATCGGGTTAAAGGTCAAGGTCAAGGTCATGGAAAGGTCAACATCTTTTTTTTTACCATAGCACGATACATTTTTGTCCAATTAGCATGCAACTAATGCCAAAATGTTCATAATTCAATGCCCACTCTTGTTATATGCGAAGGTATGCGCTCTACCGAGTGCCCATTCTAGTTTAGAGATGAAATAGTTCATTTAAATGTTTTGTAAAAAAGTTGATGTCATATTCAAGGCACCAAGAAGACCAGTTCACAGTCAGCGTGCAAAAAGAACCTCTGTAAGCATAAGAAAATCACTGGGAGGAAACAGCGAAAAGCAAAGTAACATAAAAAGGTCTGAGAAACATCTCATATCATCAGGAAAGGCTGATTACAGTCACTATGTTTTAAGACCATCTCGCCAAACTAAACGTGATTCTTCCAAATTGGTGGAACCCACATGCTTTCAAGCGTTAGCGATGTTTGCGGGTCTGAGGGTTATACGAGGGAGCAAACCTCCTCTGCCTGACCGTCTTCTTCTTCAGAGAGGCTATCAAGTCTAGTTTCATTCTCAGTGAGCCTGTGGCACTATCGACAAGATGATCAATCTGGGACAGACTAAAGTTAGACCAGGAGTCCTCTGTTATATTGAGACGTGGTATTGAATCAAATGCAGAAGGAATCGCTTCTTTAAATTTAGCTACAGCACCGTCAGTTAGACATCTGGTGTAGAAACCTTTGACTAACAGTGTACACTCCGGTAGTAGAAACTCAAAAGTTATGAGGTAATGGTCTGACAGAAGAGGATTCTGTGGGAAGAATATTAAATGTTCTATTGTCAATGCCACATGCAAGAACAAGGTCGAGGGTGTGGCCAAAGCAGTGAGTGGGTTTCTGTACTCTCTGACAGAAGTCAATCGAGTCCAACAATGAGATGAATGCAGCACTAAAGCAATCATTATCAACATCCACATGAATATTAAAATCTCATACAATAATAACTTTATCAGATTTAAGGACTACATTTGATAGAAACTCTGTAAATTCAGATAGAAATTCTGAATATGGACCTGGTGCCCGGCACACTACAACAAATAGAATTGATTAATGTTTTCCAGGTTGGATGTGAAAGACTAAGAACAACAACAAAAAACACTAATTACATTTATGGAATTTGAAAATAAATTAAAAGGATGAAAACAGCATAAAGTGTCTTAACATGGTTGTTGACCACCACAAGTCTTAGTGGCTGCTCATTGTCGCTTCTCCATCAGAGGGACCAACGGCCATTCCTCCAACACGCATTCCATCACTCTGTGGTTTTATGATGGTTGCTGGAGCGAGCCGTCGTAATGTTTCGCAACAAAACCTCCCCAAAAAATATTCAACCGGAGACCGTAGCACGATTCAACCCATCAAACTGTCTATGGAGCTTCAAATGTGTCACCTCAACGCCCCAAAACAGAAATCAACAACACGTTATTCAGATCCTGCAGAGGTTCATGCTGATTGAATTTTCATCTCTTTATCCGCTTTCCAGTCATGGCGGAGACTGTACACTGTTGTTTTTCTTCTTTTTTTTACTCTTATAGACACTGCAACAGAAATAAAGAACCGAACACATGTGACATCATTGTGGTTCAGGATGTAGTGTAGAGTTCTTAACCTGTCAGCATTGGAGTCTGAAACCTGAACTCAGGTTCTCGTGATCCTGGTATTTAATGACATTTTGGTCCATTCAGTAATATCTAGCATCACTGTCAAGGTAAGTGAATACAGGATCAGTGGTTGCCATGGGAACATCACATCAATATGTGGATGCAGGATTCCCCCCCATAGATGAAAGAAGCTGCTGCTACGTATAAGCAAACTCCTCATTGAAAATTATGAAAACTGTATGAGCAACAGCCTGCATTTTAAATTCCCAATCTCTCTCATTTCCGACCACACGTCAGTCCTTTACTTTGGTCTCTTTTCTCATTTTCCTATTGACCACAAGAGAACGCTGTTGCTCATGTTTGCGCATGACTAACTCAACGTGTGACGTCACTCATGTACATGTATAGGAGAGGAGGGGCTTTTAGATTAGTCTTTCTATTTTCCTCCCTCTATATGCGTCTATACCGTCTGTCTGTCTGACCGTCTGTCTGTCTTGTGCTACAAACTACATGGTTTCCTGTTGCTTTTGCAAACAGGTTGAATTATAGGAGAGATTTTCAAAACGTGAAACTTGATTCCTCAATTCAATTCAATTCAATTCAGTTTATTTGTATAGCCCAATTTCACAAATTACAAATTTGTCTCGGAGTGCTTTACAATCTGTACACATAGACATCCCTGCCCCAAAACCTCACATCGGACCAGGAAAAACTCCCAAATAACCCTTCAGGGGGAAAAAAGGGAAGAAACCTGGAGGAGAGCAACAGAGGAGGATCCCTCTCCTAGGATGGACAGATGCAATAGATGTAATGTGTACAGAAGGACAGATTTAGAGTTAAAATACATTCAATGAATATGACAGAGTGTATGAATAGTTCATAGTAGGCATATTCCACGATGGAGACCTCCACGATCCATCAGGCAGATGGCGGTGGGGAGGAGGAGTGGGCGGAGTCTCAACAGGACAGTGGCGTAGTCATGAGCAGGAATTCCACGACCCAGACGATCCATCAGGCAGATAGGATCTATGCCGTCTCATAGGGTCCGATGACCCCATGAGACGTAAAGTCAAAAGGACTTCCGAGGAGAAAGCAGAGTTAGTAACGTGTGATTGAGAGGCGAAAATTCAACGTTCAGGGGAGAAAAAAGAGGTGAGAGGTACTCAGAGGATCCAAAAACGTGCCCCGGCAGCTATAAGCCTATAGCAGCATATCAAGGGCTGGACCAGGGCAAACCTGATTCAGCCCTAACTATAAGCTCTGTCAAAGAGGAAGGTCTTAAGTCTACTCTTAAACGAGGTGACTGTGTCTGCCTCCCGGACTGAAATTGGAAGCTGGTTCCATAAAAGAGGAGCTTGATAACTAAAGGCTCTGGCTCCCATTCTACTTTTAAGACTCTAGGAACTACAAGTAGTCCCGCATTTAGTGAGCGTAGCTCTCTAGTGGGGCAATATGGTACGACAAGCTCCTTAAGATATGATGGAGCATCACCAATCAAGGCTTTGTAGGTTAAGAGAAGAATTTTAAAAGTGATTCTTGATTTTACTGGGAGCCAGTGCAGAGCAGCTAGTGCAGGAGTGATGTGATCTCTTTTCTTAGTTTTAGTGAGAACACGAGCTGCAGCATTCTGGATCAACTGGAGGGACCTAAGAGATTTATTAGAGCAGCCTGCTAATAAGGAGTTGCAGTAATCCAGTCTCAAGTAACGAACGTGAACCAATTTTTCTGCATCTTTTGAGACAAGATGTGCCTGATTTTTGAAATATTACGTAGATGAAAGAATGCAGTCCTTGAGATTTGCTTTACGTGGGAGTTAAAGGACAAGTCCCGATCAAAGATAACGCCAAGATTCTTTACAGTGGTGTTGGATGCCAGGGCAATGCCGTCTACAGAATCCACATCACCAGATAATTGATCTCTGAGGTGCTAAGGGCCGATTAAAATTACTTCGGTTTTGTCTGAGTTTAACATCAAGAAGTTGCAGGTCATCCATGTTTTTATGTCTTTAAGACATGCTTGAATTTTACAGAGTTGGTTGCTCTCCTCTGGTTTTATCGATAAATATAGTTGAGTGTCATCTGCATAACAATGAAAGTTTATGGAGTGTTTCCTGATAATATTGCCCAAAGGAAGCATGTATAAGGTAAATAAAATTGGTCCAAGCACAGAACCTTGTGGAACTCCGTGATTAACGTTGGTGGTTATCGGCGTCATCGTTTACAAATACAAACTGAGATCGATCTGATAAATAGGATTTAAACCAAATTAGTGCCGTGCCTGAAATGCCAATCGACTGCTCCAGTCTCTGTAACAGGATGTCATGGTCAATGGTGTCGAATGCAGCACTAAGGTCTAACAAGACCAGGACAGAGAGGAGTCCTTTATCTGCTGCCATTAAGAGGTCATTTGTAATTTTCACCAGTGCCGTCTCGGTGCTGTGGTGTTTTCTAAATCCTGATTGAAATTTCTCAAATAAACTATTATGATGTAGAAAGTCGCACAACTGATTTGCGACCACTTTCTCAAGGATCTTGGAGAGGAAGGGAGGTTAGAGATCGGTCTGTAGTTAGCCAATACCTCTGGATCCAGAGTGGGCTTCTTCAGGAGAGGTTTAATAACAGCCACCTTGAAGGAGTGTGGTACGTGGCCTGTTAGCAGAGACACATTGATAATATCTAATAGAGAGCCGCCAATTAAAGGCAAACGTCTTTAAGCAGCCTCGTCGGGATGGGGTCCAAGAGACAGGTAGGCGTGTTCAAGTAGAAACCGTTGAAAATAATTGGTCACGGTTGATAGGAGAAAATCCTCCAAATATACACCAGGGCATACAGCGGTTTCCAAGGCCATTCCACTTGAGAACAGATTGGCACTGGTTATGGGCAAGAGATTATTAATCTTGTCCCTAATAGTTAAAATCTTTTCATTAAAGAAGTTCATAAAGTCATTACCACTAAGGTTTATAGGAATGCTCGGCTCCACAGAGCTGTGACTCTCTGTCAGCCTGGCTACAGTGCTGAAGAGAAACCTGGGGTTGTGTTATTTTTTCTATTATTGATGAGTAATAGGCTGCTCTGGCATTACGGAGGGCCTTCTTATATGTTTTAAGACTATCTCGCCAAACTAAGCGGGATTCTTCGAGATTAGTTGAACGCCATATGCGTTCAAGCTTTCGTGACGCTTGCTTCAGTTTGCGGGTCTGAGGGTTATACCAGGAGCAAACCTCCTCTTCCTCACTGTCTTCTTCTTCAGAGGGCTATCGAGTCCAGTGTCATTCTCAGAGAGCCTATGGCACTGTCAACAAGATGATCAATCTGGGACGGACTAAAGTTAGACCAGGAGTCCTCTGTTATATTGAGACGTGGTATCGAATCAAATACAGAAGGAATCGCTTCTTTAAATTTAGCTACAGCACTATCAGTTAGACATCTAGTGTAGAAACTTTTGACTAACGGAGTACACTCCGGTAGTATAAATTCAAAAGTTATGAGGTTGTGGTCTGACAGAAGAGGATTCTGTGGGAAGACGTTCAAATGCTCAATGTCAACGCCATAAGTAAGAACAAGATCAAGCGTGTGGCCAAAGCTGTGAGTGGGTTTCTGTACTCTCTGACAGAAGCCAATCGAGTCCAACAAGGAGATGAATGCAGCACTAAGGCAATCATTATCAACATCCACATGGATATTAAAATCTCCAACAATAATAACTTTATCGGTTTTAAGAACCAAACTTGATATAAATTCTGAGAATTCAGATATAAACTCTGAATATGGACCTGGTGGCGGTACAGAATCACAAATCGAATTGGCTGTAGTGTTTTCCAGGTTGGATGTGAAAGACTAAGAACAAGGCTTTCAAATGAGGTGTAGTGTAATTTTGGTTGAGGATTAATTAATAGGCTCGATTCAAAGATGGCTGCTACTCCACCTCCTCGACCGGTGCCTCGAGGAATGTGAGTATTAATATGACTTGGAGGAGTCGATTCATTCAGGCAGACATATTCTTCATGGCTCAGCCAGGTTTCAGTTAGGCAACATAAATCAATGTGATTATCTGATATTAAATCATTCAGTAACACAGCTTTAGATGACAGAGATCGAATATTTAGGAGACCACATTTAATAGACCTATTTTGTTGCACTGCTGAAATAATGGTGTTAACTTGTATAAGGTTATTGTGTACGACTCCTCTTCTGCTTACTTTTGATTTATTTAATTGAAGTGGCCGTGGGACAGACACAGTCTCTACTCTAAAGTCAAGGGTGGGTAACTGCTCGAATGGAAGAGCAGAGAAGGGTGTTAAACTACAACTCTGCTCCCGGTTCCTGATCTGAACCCTGGGTTGTCATAGATTAAGTCCGTGATCAACTTGGTCATATTCGCAGAAATGAGACGCTCCGTCCAACGTGGGATGAATGCCGCTCTCCTCATCAGATCAGGTTTTCCCAGAAAGTCTTCCAGTTGTCTACGTAGCCCACATTATTCGCTGGGCACCACCTCGACAGCCAGCGGTTGAAAGACGACATTCGGCTATACAATTCGTCTGTCTGCAAATTTGGGAGAGGGCCAGAGAAAATTACAGTGTCCGACAACGTCTTGGCATAAGCACACACCGATTCCACATTAATTTTAGTGAGTTCCGAGCGGCGGCTCGGCGTCATTACCACCGGCGTGTATTACAATCTGACTGTATCTCCGCTTATCTTTAGCCAGCAGCTTCAAACAAGACTCCACGTCGCCCGCTCTGGCCCCCGGGAGGCACACGACTCTGGTCCGTGGCTTCGCTATTTTCACGTTCCTGACTATAGAGCTCCCGATAACCAGGGTGTGTTCCTCAGCGGGTGTGTCGCTGAGCAGGGAAAACTGGTTCGAAACGAACATCTTTGATTTTCGCCTGTGGTCTGATGAGTAAACACGGTATTTTAGTGTTATTCGGGCTGTCATGGTGTTCTCATCTTTAATTAAAACAGAAGTGCTGTGTGAACTAGCCTCAGTTTTATCAGCCACGATGCTGCTTCCATTATCATTGACGATTGAGAAGAAACCAGGACAAAAGATACCAGGAAATAACTTTTTATGAGTCTTACTGCTGAACGATTGAAAAGAAAGAGAAGACAAAATCACGTGATCCAACATGCATTTCACACAAAGGAGGCTCATTTAACCACTCACTGACGTTCAAATGTACAGTATACATTGTATATATTGACTGTTGTGGAAGAGGGAACATATAAAAAGGTATGGTGTACTGCAAACTTTAATATAACATTTTTCTAAAAATGACAAAATAAACTTTGATGGGATGAATCAGTATTTAGTTTAATTAACAGACATGTATATAAAAAAAATATTTAAAAATATTTTCATCCAAGTTAAATAATTATATTGGAAAAGTCCAACTTATCCATTGTTAAAACCTAATTATACATACATTTACAGTTTAAAAAAATAGCAAATAATGTGTATCTGCTGATCGGTGCTATTATGGTGTAACAAACTGGAGGTCGCGTGAAAGGCTTTCATTGGCTGGAGACCTAACTGATCAATACCATTTGAAAGTCTGCAGATTTAAGCTACTGCTGGCTTCCAGAAGATTCCCAGAGTTGTGTTTCTATGGAAAACAGGAGATAAGGGGGCGCTTTGTGGCAGACCTATGTACATATGCTTAGCACACAATAATCGGGACTCAGCTGTACTAAATAATTAAAGCTGTGCAGGGTCAGTGCTACCTCTATTCCACATAATTCACCAAACACAGTGGCTGTTAATAGTGTAACATCTTCATTGAAGACTTTAAAGTGTATTTAATAAGTTAGAAGCAGTTATGTAAGCAAAATACAAATATCACTACACCACTGGAGACATGTCCAGGTTCTCCCATTTTTCCAACTAATGAGAGCATCTCGAGGTGAGTGTGTTAACACATTTTAAAGTATCTAAACAGGTGTGAGACCTCTTCTTTGAACCAGTTATCAGGCTAACTGATGGGTAAACTATGCTACCGGAGACTAACAGATCCATCATACCTTCTTTTCCCTACAGATGGACAGTTAAAGGATCATCAAAGTTATGGAAATAAATTTTTTAAATGTTGTGGCAATCCATCCAATAAAAATAATTGCTACATTTCACGCTGAACAAATAATGCTAACCAGAGGGTGGGGCTCGAGTCACTGGATCCCCACAGTCATTAAAATGCATCCTCTGGAGATTATGAATGTGTATACAATTGTATGGCGTGTCAAGAAACTTTCACCCAATAGATGATCCATCAACATCAGCAGGATTCATCTTTTACAGGACTCTACATCTCATGGTCATCACATTCAGTGCTTGAGATAGTTTAGAAGTGGTGTCCTTACAGCCACTCCACAAGAGGAGCGAAACAAAAAACAAAATGTAACAATATAAAATATGATAAACAACCAAGTATAGCAAATCAACAGAAACACAAACTGTAACATCCACATGACCATAAAGGGATCAAACTGTACGTACTCAGACACCAGTTTCCTCAAAATGAACAGTATAAGCGAGGGATAGTAATTTTCATCAACTGTTAAACATATTGTGATCTATGACTTAAAAAGCAATTACTTGCACAATTGTTGCTGTACTGCATGTTCCCCAAGCTGTATTGTCAGAGCGAAATGCTGCAGATTAAATAAAAAAGTGATTTGCAGTAAACCTAAATTAGTTCTACAAGTGTATGTCTTGCAGAAAAAGGGTAATTTCTGTTTCCCTAAAAAGACTGATGGCGACTGCCAACATGCAAAACGTCACAACACTGCATGCGCAGAATGTGCAGCCATAACAGGTCGTCATGCTGGTAAAGATATTCTGGTTTCCCCGTGTTGTGGCGAGTCAGTTTGTTTCAAAGTTGTCCGTCTGTAGTCACGTCAATCTCTTTCTGCCTGTTATTTCCGTGGTAAAATGTAGTCATGCACATTTTGCACTCGTCGATTCATGGTCGAAATAAATTTGACATTTCTTCATGCCATGAAGGTTACTTTGAAAAAAATATCAAACCACATAGGAGCTTTATGTGCAGACGACTCCATTGGTTCACGTCCTAAAATCTTGACATCTTTGCAACCATTTGTGCAATCTCGACAAACACCTCATATGAACCTTCATTTGCTCAGCCTCAAAAATACACATCTGTCCCACAACCTCTGTTCTTCTGGTATCAAAAGTTCAGACAAGATAAAAGCAATAAAATACAATGTAATCAGAGTTTTGTTCGACAGGGCATGAAATTGTTCTTAAGGCAGTCAGAAGTGTGAGCAGTCATCATGAGACTGATACACTCTCCACACTCGTTTAAGCTGGTCAGAGCTCCCCAGTATTGTTGTTATGACTGAGGTCCAGTAACAGTTGCTGGTCAGATAAGGCACCATTCCATGGAACGAATGACCACGAGGAGGATTCGTCAGTGCGATTCCCAAATGCCTCATGCACAGTCCCACGTAGACATCTTCGATGTAAAGAGCTTTAACATGTGCCGACGCCTCCAGTATCATCTTGGGTAAATCCAGTGAGAACACATAGCCCAGCCCCCGGGCGTACGTTGGGTAATAGTCCTCGGGGAAGACGGAAACCGGCAGAAACCACTTTGAGGTTCGGTCTCTGAGAACAAGGGCACCCCTCGCCACCATTCCCGTCATGTAGAGGCGTTGCGGGGCTTTCAAAAGCATGCTGACCAGGTTGCGGACGTTAAGGAACATGTCGGAGTCTATTTTCATGGCGAAGGAAGATTTGGGGCAACGGGAGCTGAGCCATTCGAACATGACCATGGTTTTGATCGTGAGGTTTTTGTAGCTGTCCAGGAAGTCACTCTGGAGGATATCGTGATGTGTCCGGCTTTCCTCCAACACCTACAGGAGGGGGCAGATAGCAGACGGAGGTTATGGCTATAGTTTTCAACCGCTTACGGGGCAGCAGAAACAAGCTAGCTCGTTTACACGTCCAGCGGATGCAGAGCAACGTTAGCATTCACAGAGTCGTGTTTCTGATGGACCTGGAGAATGGACCTTCTGGTCTGATGGCCGCCAAACTCCTGTGGCTCATCAGCGCTAAACGCCACACAATGATGTCCTAACAGTATCTTAGGAACAGTTACAGACGTGTCAATTTCCGCTCGTCGTGTATCGGATTTTTTAAATTTATTTTTTAGAATTACTTAGATTTGGGAAAAAGATATGTTATGTGCCCTGGATGGACTGTCCAGGGTGAACCCTGCCTTCGCCCAATGTCAGCTGGGATCGGCTCCAGCGCCCCGCAACCCTAATGAGGATAAGCGGGATGGATAATGGAACGGAATGGGAAAAAGATAATAAAAAATATTTTGTCAAATTTAGCCACCAATACTATTAAAATAACCACAGAAGTCCATCCCGCAAGTTACTTTATTTATAGATCAACCATGACAGCTCCCTTCACATGGCGAACAATCAGCGGTACCCTGGCTAAAAAAATTCTGGTTGTTATATTTCCACGATTCCGTGGTTAACATACAAAAAATGTTGTCGTTATAATTGCAAATGCTGGATGAGACCGACCTGACCGGCTAGTCGCACACTTTTTCTGTCAGTTGCTGCAGGGCAGGTTGCTTTAAATGTGTTGCTTGCTGCTGCTACAAACAGACGGGTGGTGGGACTGAACCTGGATGGCACACCAGAACTGAAAATACACTAAGAAGCATGAGCCATGTGGGCTGTTGTGGGGAGCCTATATGGTCATATATCTCTTTAAGTTGATTTCACATTACACATCATTTGAGCCATTGTGTGGATCAAAGTATTGTGCAACGTTAATATTGAGTGCAAAATGCAGTCCGACATGGACATCGTTATCATGTCACATGTTACACAGTTATACTAGTTCAGCTGCGAGAACCTGTTTCATTTCTTTCTTTGCTCGGATTACACGTGGCAGATTTCAATTCAATTCAATTCAGTTTATTTTGTACAGCCCAATATCACACATTACAAATTTGCATCAAAGGGATATACAATCAGTACACATTCGACATCCCTGTCCCAGGATCTCACATCGGATCAGGAAAAACTCCAAAGAAATAGAAAAAACCCTTTCACGGAGGGGAAAAAAAAAAGAGAAGAAACCTTCATGAGAGCAACAGAGCAGGATCCCTCGCCCCCGGGTGGACAGGTGCAATAGAGGTCATGTGTACAGAAGGAAACGTTAAAAGTCTCTACCCGGTGTAGCTTGCTCATGTTGGACTATTAAATTGTCAAACGGCATAAACAGAAATGCGCTTATTAAATCAACTCACTTGCTCGTTGATGCTTTCTGTCCCATCTTCCTCTTTGGACATTCCCAGGAGGAAGTAGCGGCTCACCACTCTGCCCAGCACTGTCGTTTCTTTGCCCCACGTGTTGCGGATCGCGTTGCGGGCTTCTCTGTTGATGGGTGCGACTGGGATCATGAGAACCAAGAATGGCCTTTCTTGCCAACATCGATGTGGTTCATCCACGGTGATACTGTACTGGTTTGGGTACGGCACAAAGTACAGCGACGGGTCATCTGGTGAGAGCTGCAAACAGAGGAGGTTCATGGTTTTTTTTTTAGTGATGCTTCTCAATCAGAATCGGTTTTCTCATATAAGGAATTTGTCATGGCGGGTGGTGCAACAATAGACAAAAACATTAACAACAATCAACAACACAGTGTGAGAATTAAGAATATAGAATAAAGTGCACAGACAGGCAGGTTTCAGTACTAGTACTTACTAGTGTAAGTAAGTTTAAAGTGGCAAGTGTATTTAAAGTGAAGAGTTACGTGTATTTAAGTGGATTTCAGTGTATAATTAGGTGATGTGAAGAATTAAGTGATGTGCAGGTTAGTGACCAGAAGAAAATTGTTCTGGGGATGAAAGAGTCAGTCAGTGGGGGACAAATTATCTTTAAAAAAATAAAATAATAACTTTAGTGTGAAGTAAGATCATCTGGGGTCACACCCAATGCCCCACAGTCAAGCTGTCACTCATGCAGGCAAAGTCCACAGTCTAGTGACTCATAATCCTGAGTCACCTTCCACACTAATATTAGTTTCATGTTGAAAGGTGAAACATGGAGCCATCAATATGTGTTCAGACTAAAGGCGAAGGGTTTCTACCAAAACTGCCAATGTGACTGTACAAATGTTAGCTTTAGCTAGCAAGCAACATTCAAGTGTTTACACATCCTATGTATATATTTATCTCGATAAATAATGTGAGTCTTTTCATCGATTTAACTCAATCTGTTGCTTTTAAAAAATGTGTTATGTGTTCCATTTGACTACATTTAATAAAATCTCCCATATTGGTATTAATGAGCCACGTGTTTGCGACTAGCATGTGCCAATTACAAATCTAATATTATTGCTTGAATTTTAACCCGAGGATATTCGAAAGCTGAATTGAAACCGTCCGTCTTCAACATGAGCAAGCATCCCACGACTCCAACACGTATACTTACATCCGCTGCCGACGTATGCAGAGTGTTGTACGCTGTATGCGTCATGGTCATAAACCAAGACAGGTTGAGGCTTGGAACGGAGACGGTTAACATGAACGTCCCAACAGTGAGGAACAGCATCCACAAACACAAGAATCGTCTCGCTCTTGTCCATGTGGTCGTTTCACGGCTGAGACAAAAGGGAAAGTTTGATGTTTAATACCTCATAATCCCACATCAGGAGCACTTTGCTGTCCATTACTGGATTGGAATTAGGAAGCACTTTGCTAATATGGCCGCTCCTATGAGTAATGTAGGTGGTCCGCAGTCGTTTGTGATGAATGTGGATCTGTTTGGAGCAAATGAAGGAGGCTCAATTAAGATCTGCATCCATCAAACCACCACAAGCAGGGGAGCTTCGCTGCACTGACACAGAGAAGCGTTGGATGCGTTTTTAAACATTGTACAAATTGATTTCTTTTATGTGAACCTTTATTTACTCAGATAATCATATACAGGACTGTCTCAGAAAATTAGAATAGAGACAGTGTCGCATTCTCAAGAGAGCGCATGCTTGACAAAGTTCTTTATAGACTGTGGACATATTCTAAATATTGGTACTGCATACAGCGACCACTCAAAAAGAATCAGGAAGCTCCAAAACCACAGTGTTGACCTTTTGACCTCGAGTGCATTCAGCTGGCACTTGACCACACGAGAGCTCTGGCATCCGTGAGCCAGAACAGCGAGCTAATTAAGCTTCTCGCATGCAAGTGGAAACTTGCCAATCCGCATCACAACCTGTTCATGAAGCGGTGGCGATGCTGGAGAACCGCAAAAAAACAACACGGAGGAGAGGATGACGTGACGGTTGAAGGTTTGGGCTCGACAGAGAGATCGGATTTCAACGTAATCAGCTTAAATGTTATCTGATGGGTAGTATCTGGTATGTGAAACCCAGACAAGAACCAGCATTCAGCTCCAGATGAAAATATACTGAAATCCTAGTCAAAATATTTTTTTTTGAAACTGTAAGAAATACTACACTACGACTTAAAATGTCCCTCTTTAAAAAAATGATTAAAAAACATTTGATACAAAAACTCCACACTCATGTTCCCATCACATGGTTTGTTGATTCAGGTATTCTTAGTTTGCGGGGAGACAGGTTTCACAGTCAGTCAGGTTTCCTGTGCCACACTACTTAAAACCCACACAAATAACTTGTAGCATAAATGCAAAAAGAAAGTGCTCCCCACCCTTTTGTGGACTAGCCCCCGTCATTTAAAAAGCAACATGTTTCAACCAGCAGGCAGGCCGAGGCTTTTTGTTTTGTCGCCGCGGTATGATGTCTGAGGGTTCACATGAGAGCGGCTGCACAATGATGGGAGCCAAACCCTCAGATTTAGAGGGCTTTTCTGGCATAGATTTTTTAAAATACATAATGATAAAAAATAAGGGGAAAGGAGTTTGCAACAGCCTATACTTATATTTTAACGGTGAAATTCCCTATCAACTCCAACATGAGATTAGCTTTTCCTGCTGTATACTCAATTTACAGATTACAACCACAAAGTCATAAATGATACGTTTGCACAGTATATTGAAGGCAGGGGAGACTCTACTGCAATCAACTGGACCAATCCTCTTTATCAATAGCCACCTTTCAAAGCTTTTCTACTCAAGAAGCACACTGAGCCTGGGACTTCACTGTTCAAGGTCAATGCATTTGAAATAAACTTGGAATTAATATCTGGACTCACCATCTGCAAAAGGTGCTCTCCGCCATTCTTGCAACAGAGAGGAAGCTCCGAGCGCTGCGGCTGCTTCAGCGAGCTGCCAGACAGACAGCAGGTGACAATGAGGATGTTGCTGTACAAGTGTCAGTGCATTGTGGTTTGTGGGGCGAGCGTAGTAGACGAGCCACGGGCTTCAGCAAAATGCGTATGGCGGAGAGTGGTCGACGTGACTCAACACGCATCTTCCAAACTTTAAAAACAATACTGCATCACATCGAGGAGAACATGCGACAGCACTCCTTCTCTCATCCAGCGTCATCTCTGTCCCGTCAAGTCCAAGTTTCTCTACTTTTGCATTTAATGTCGCACAAATTTCTGTATTAAGAACATGAGAATAACGTCAGTACCGCAATGTTTCATAGCTCTTCCTGTTAAATGATTTAAGAATGTTCCACAACTCTGTAACACCCTGTTGGTTCTGTGTCTGTCTCCCCAGTGACTGTTGATTGTACATTTCCTTCACCTGGCCTCAGCCACTCCTCTGTCTCCCTGATTATTCATGCGCCACACCTGTGGTTTCTCCCCTGATATACAGGACTGTCTCAGAAAATTAGAATATTGTGATGAAGTTCTTTATTTTCTGCAATGCAATTAAAAAAACAAAAATGTCATGCATTCTGGATTCATTACAAATCAACTGAAATATTGCAAGCCTTTTCTTCTTTTAATATTGCTGATTATGGCTTACAGCTTAAGAAAACTCAAATATCCTATCTCTAAATATTAGAATATCATGAAAAAGTATACTAGTAGGGTATTAAACAAATCACTTGAATTGTCTAATTAACTCGAAACACCTGCAAGGGTTTCCTGAGCCTTGACAAACACTCAGCTGTTATAAATCTTTTTTTTTACTTGGTCTTACTCTCCCTCCCCCCGCCACGCTCCTCCCTCCTCCTCCTCCTCCACTTCCTCCTCCGCGCAGTGCTCCTCGCGCCACGAAACTGGTGCACCTCCTTCTCCTCTGACCCGCAGCACCAGACAAACAGGTCATGGCGGTGTTTGTTCCCTGACGTTGTTTTGTGATAAATCAACCACATCATTAGCGCTGCTGAAAACATGACGTCACAACTGGTCCGACGTTTCCTAAAAAAATAAATAAACAAAAACTCACGAAATCCGTGATTTCAAAGCCTCGTCCAGCTGTTTACTGACGTTAGTTATGTTTAGAGAATAGAGAGGGGGAGAGGGAGGAGAGAGAGAAGAGAGAGAGAGAGAGAGAGAGAGAGAGAGAGAGAAAAGAGAGAGAGAGTTTTTATTCCGTTCTATTTAACGGGATAGTCTAGGATTTGCGTGGCCAGACTGAAAACAAAACCATAAGGCCTCTCTGGTATTGTTCAGAGGTCCGGGCCAAATGTGGAGGCGGGCCATATCCGGCCTGCGGGCCTGAGTTTGATGACCACTGCACTTGGCTGTTGATGTCTATCAATATCGCTCATTTTGAAAATGACGTAATAGGGCAATACGGATCCGTATCAGACCAGCGAGGAGGGCAATACGTGGCTGGCATGACGACCCATTAGCCAATCAGAATGCTTGTACTGTTGTTGCTATATAATAATTCATCTTTATTCATAAAGAAAATGTAAGCTAGTGGTCTAATCCTGCCCAGAGGAAACGCAGGTCGAGGACAGCATCATCAGTGTATTGCTGCTAATGCTTCAACTCTGTCAGAATTTTTTTTGGGCATTGGTTGCCCTTTTTTTTTGTTTGAGCACCTGCCCCCTAAAATGTCTGTGCACGTGCCTGATTGTGATAATATGCTTAGCCTACGTTAATTTACCATGCTGGCGATTTTTGGGGGAAATGGCCCAGCTCTCGTTTCTGTGATTCTGATTGCTAGCCAGTCTCTAAGTAGAGGCATTGGTCGGCATGGAAATCTGTAAACCAGAGAACACTGTTGCATTTGTCCATTCATCAGATATCTTTGCTTTGTAATTACGTTTTTTTCCTCTTCATAGCGTTGTTGCATCGGAGACGTGACATCATCGAATCTGTATGGTTTCTTTTTTTTGTATTGGGTAACATTCTCAATTTCTCAGAACTTCGTCACTAGTAGCAAAAATAGGACACTTCATTATTGTTCCTGCATGACAGAAGTACATGGGTTTGTTTCATTGAGATATATAATCAGGTGATTCGTTCAACCCGATTGTCATACAGCGTTTAAGGTAATCTACTCGCTAATTCACACAGAATGCTGTCTGGGCCTGTCGCTGCCAGGGTAAGCTCCCTGGTAACTAGGGATGGGTATCGTTTGGGTTTTTTCCGATACCGGTGCTAAACCGGTACTTTTAAAACGATACCGGTGCCTAAACGGTGCCTGAACCGATACTTTTTTTTTAAACGCACAATGAGGACATTAAAAACCTCTTTGGCCATATTCCCTGTAGAAGCCGTTATCATGGAGCACTGACACACAACGGATATCAGACTGTTAACATACACAACACATGTTCTCCATTATATGATGTGATATGTATTGTCATGTGCAGACTTTATAGGGTTAACCTGTCACTGTGTTGATGGGCAAAGAGAACAACCAATCAGAGGGACTGAAGATGACACGTGACAAATAAAGTTTTGCTTCTGACAGCGAGAGTTACACTGAAACAAAGTGACGCCCCACGGTCTTCATTCCTCCGTCATTATATTCCCGGTAACACCGGGTATACAGCCGGGACCGCTGGACACCAACACATCTGCTAGCAGACTGTCACGCTCGTAGCTAGCGCTAGCTACGAGCTAGCTTAAGCATGGTTATAATGGCTAATTTATTATTTCTTGGGCTACTTTTATGAATGCAAGACTTGCAAACAACGATACGGTACTAATCTGAGTTACGGCTGCTCGTCATCATCGGTCTCCACGTGTTCAGGGGGACCGGTGACGTCTCCCCATCGCACCCAGCCTGACGCTGGTGTCCTCGACACGGGTTCACGCAGTCACACACGGCCACGCCTCCGCTGTCAAACTCAAAAAGAATTGAACCGAATCGCATGGAATTTGGTGGGATGATTGTTTATTATCCGGGGACCAGTTGATTAGATTTTGGGATCAATCGGGTCAAAGGTCAAAGGTCATGAACAGGTCAAATCTTCTTGAATGGCATGAAATTTGGTGGGATGATTGGTTATTATCCGGGGACCATTTGATTAGATTTTGGGATCAATCGGGTCAAAGGTCAAGGTCAAGGTAATGGAAAGGTCAACATCTTTTTTTTACCATAGCACGATACATTTGTGTCCAATTGGCATGCAACTAATGCCAAAATGTTCATAATGCAATGCCCAATCTTGTGATATGCGAAGGTATGCGCTCTACCGAGTGCCCATTCTAGTTCTTAATGCAGACATAAGAAAAATTAGACCGCTGTTGCTTCTATTCTTAATATGTTTTTCTGTCCAGGCCTTTCTTTCACTCTCACTGATATGGGGTTGTTTTTGTCGCAGCTTCGACCTTGTAACACCCATAATACTTTTCATAATACTTCTCATAATACTTTGATCGAAATTACAGGACAAACGATCTGCACTCATGATCCCCAGACGATGAACCCTCCTGACTTTCGTGATCCACTGACCATGAGATTGGTTTAAATTGAAACGTCTCAACAACTGTTGGATGAATTGCCTTGAAAATTGGTTCGTACATTCACTTTACCGACCCTGTCTTTAATTATTCATTCTAATGACGTCTCGAATCCAACCTGTAGGATTACCACTTTGCATTTTCTGAAAATCGACAAACGGTTGAAGGCGGCGATAATTTAGCGGAATAGAAAACAGTCAACCTGAGTGTACATTTACTCTTGTATGTGGGAATGTACACTATTAGCACCACGGTGAGACAGACGTGAACCTTTGAACTCTGGCGACGGCCACAGTTTTCACTTCCTCAGGAATACGTGATCAGACGGTGCACACAGGTGGAAACTGAATTATCTTGTTTTTTCTCATTGAATAGATTTGCATTGGAACCACTACCTTGCTGAGCTCCATGCAACCCATTAACTAGGGTCAATTCATTGTGATAATTATAATTTAAAAGTGTCATACAGTAAGATAAAAAAAGTATACATACTTACTTCGTTTTATTTTCTCCAGTTGGAGACAAAGACATCACGACAATCGGAGCACCAACACAGCAGCAGAGCATGAATTCGCTCTTCCTCTGTTTGTGTTGTTGTAAGGTGAGCTTCTCAGCTTCTTCCTCTTCATGTTAGTGCATGTGGGCGTTGTGCACCGGACAGTTTATGGCACTCGCACTTTGCTCTTCCGATGGTTACAGCTGTTCACACCGTCCAGACCCACAGCATTTGCATCGGGCAGACCCTGCAAGCTGCCAGCTCAGCAGTCGCCCCGACGAGAGCCGTGAAGAGGCAATACTGATGCTTTTCATGTTGAAAAAGCAACTTTTTAGAGGCTGTCATATGTTTCATAAATGACTGTAAAAGGTTTGTGCCTAACCATCTTCCTCTTTTGAAAAAAGAATACACATTAAATGCCAGCTGCGACAGCATGAAGACCAAAAATAGAATAGCAAATTGTCAATCAAACTCCAGAGAATGTTTAGTTAACAAACTAATAATAGCATAATGTCTTTACAAGGCCATATGCGTCAATACAAATCTAACATGAAAATAGAGCAGATCAGTTTCAGAAGATAAAATAACAACTGTAGTTTGAATAGCTCAGTGGCAAGAAACTACATTTCAAACCTTCAACATGTGTCTGTGGAAGATCACATTTCAGATTTTTGTTTATGTAATTGGGATACTATACTAGGGTATTAATTTCCCCTTTTTACATTAATATTTAATTATATTTTTTTTGTTCATGTATGTTTTTTTTCCAAGTGAAATGTGAAGAATGATACCGTTTTCATATTTGGGGAGGTAAAACCGGGAAGTGTTTATCTTAATTTACCAAAACACGGTAGCAGCCCATTTACTAAAATGTTTAATTATTCCATAATGATAATTTAAAGACCCAATGTTTCGACTAAAGTGTGTTTTTAAATATAGTAATAATATGCAATAACTTTTCCAGTGGACTTTTTTCCCGGCGTAATATTTTGTTTAATTATGACTTTATTACCAGGCTATAGAATGCATAGTGCTTAATAATTACACAAATATATCCGGTTTACTTTAAATGTCATAATTTGGTTTCTGTTCACTGCAACAGTTGACAATGCCAGCTCAACATAACTCTTATTCAATTTAAGGAACCTCAGATCAGGTTAGCCCAACAGAGTGTGAAACTGGTTTTAGTGTTGAAGAGCGTGAGTCGGTTTCACCTTATAGGAACAAAAGTTTGACAATGCCGTCAATACGACCAGCAGAATTATGATAAATTACATTTGGAGAAGAGGAAGTGGGCTGGCAGTCAGGTAAATGCTAAAGAGAAGGACAAAAGGACAGTTAAAACAATACAATAATAAGGACACTGCTTGCAGAGAGTCTGATGAGCAAGCAACTAAAATCAGAAAAAGGGAAATTGGGGAAGAAGAAGAAAGAAGAAACAACAGTTGTGTCAGACGACAGGCATCCAAGATGTATAAAACAACTCCTCTATTTTTTATTTGCTATCAGTTAAATTATTTCAACCAATATATCCAAAGAAAAGTAAAAGAAATGAGCAGAAATCAAAAGACAACCACTATACTGTATATTGCCATCGAATATAACTCAAATAATTGTATCAAACAATCTCAAATATCCAGAATCATTGGTTCAAATAAGACAATGACACTACCCTAGTGTAAAAAAAACAACATTATCCACTGCTTAAATATTATGGTAATACTCTTGGTTTCTTAAAGCTCACAAAGAAGAATGTGGTCTGGTTCAGCTTGGAGTCCGGCTCTTTATGCAGTGAAGCCCTCTTTAGCTGACTGGTAGTGGTCTCGATTCCAGAGGGACAGGTTCAAAACATCCGCCCACCAACCCATCCACCCAACCACCCACCCATCCATCCATCCATCTAGACAATAATGGAAAGAGGAACCGAATGAAAGCAAAAACAGGCTCTGGGTTTGACACAAAATGTGAAAATTACAACTCCCACAAATAACAGAAATTCTAGAGAACAAATCACTGTTGTGTATAGGTCTATGCATACGTTATGGAAGCTGTACAGAGACTATTGTAACAAAAGAAAAACAAGGACTCCTTATAATGCACACCAACCTTTCTAAAAGCATACAATTCTTAAATAAAACAACCGAAAATAAACATGTTTTTGGAGGGTCATCTCCTTTTTTCCCTTTGTCAGGTTGTATCATTTCTTCAGGCCGGACAGAAAATGTAATACACTTCATCAACAAAAGACGTTTCTTCTCCTCCATTTTAAAAGAGGCTGCGAGGAAATGATTGTGTCATTTACTCTTATATCTATATTTATTTGATTATTTCTTCTTTTTGTTATCTAAATGGGTGGTCATGCAAATAGAAAAAGCCAAGTCCTTCATGAGTTGGGTCGCTCCTTGGCCAGCTCGCCTCCTGATGAGTCGTCTAGTTGCTGATTACTGGGTTACAAGGTGAGCTGGCCAGTTTGAAGTCTCTCGGTGCCTATTGGCTCAAGAAGTAACTTGCTTTTTAATCAGATAGTCTCAACAACCAACCACTTTTCCGTACACACCAGCTAACTGTGCTTTCTCAGTAATTAACTTGACCAATTGCTTCAGACGTCACTTTTGTATCTTGATATTGTTGCTGAAATCCGATTCTTTTAAATCAACCGTTCGTTGCTTCTTAGAACCAAACCAGGAATTGTATTTCAAGAGGTTGACTTGTTGTTTTAAGGTGGACTGGTATTCCAAAAATCATTGCTTGAAGTCTGCCTCGTTTACTGACAAACCACCTAGTCCACGGGTTGATGGATACACCAAGAACTCAGCTGGGGAGAAGGTCAACTGGCATTCTGAGATTGCGCTACTTTTGTTTTTCCGATCGACCGCCACGTCCGAGAAGTGAAGCGGCCGACAAATCAACTTGGTTTTTTTTCCGGGGGCACACAGCTGGTGTGTGAGTTCAGGGTACTTGCTTATTTTTTGTACTCCAAGGTCCAACTTGATAGCTTATTCGACACACTTACTCACTCATTGTTAAAGTATCATGGACCTTTTTCATAGACTTGTCCAGTTCATCACTTTCAGACTCTCTGCACCAGTCAAATGAAGATGAAAGCTGATGTTGTATACTAATTTTTTTACAATCCGTTTTACAATCTGAATCTGTGTCTGTATGCAGTCTGGAGCCGGTATATTCAAGCTTTGGTTTTATACAGTCTTAAAGCAGTCCTTTGCTCAATCTGCAGGCCGTCCTCAAGTCCAGTAGTCCTCCCTGAAAACCAAGACTGTACACCGTCCACAAGCTCCATACAAAACCGTTGACCAACCAGTCCATCCCATTTCCAAAGCCAGTGTGAAAACATTCTGTGAACTGGTCTGTAATCCAGTTGCAGTTGAGCGGGCCCTCTACCAGATGTCAGAGCTGAGTTCTCTGCTGGTGAGCGGTACAAAGGTGCTGTTCAGGTGCAGGTCTGGCTTCTTCCCAAGCAGACTGCTCTGAGGCCCCTGGGAAAAAAGCACAGCACAACAGTGATCAGCAGGAAACCTTCACTACACACTCCTAGCAAGACAATTCAAAAGAGAAAACAGGGTCTGTAGTTCTACAGTACATACAGTACTATTGCATGCCATTAGTGCACAATGACTCATGTAAATGGAAACTATAATGTATTACAGCTATTTCCCAGTCTGTGATGAATTATACATATTTTAGGTTGGATAATGTGAAGATACTATTTTAATTCTATATTTTCTTTTATCCAAACAGACCTCTTGTTCCCCAGTGATCTGCTCTGAACCCCTGGGGAGAAAAGAGGGGTTTTATTTTTAATGTGATGACATTCTGAGTACAACAGCATGGCATTGTAATGAAAGTATACACCTTGTTGGATGCTAGAAACTATCTAGGATATGTAAAAAAAAACACACAAAAACACAAAGAAGTGGTCCTGTCCTGTTTTTCCCCACCTGTCCATTCAGCAGTGTCATAGGGATGTTGCAATAGACGTGGCGCCCCCCGGGGCCCAGAGTGGAGAACTGCACGGTGGAGGGGGGTGGGAGGGGAGGCGACATTGAGGACGGCTGTTGGGGTAGCTGGTACTCGTAGCTGCGGCAGTAATGCCTCATTTGGGCGGAGTGGCCGCCTCCCAGCGGCAACGTCATCTGGTTGTAGTCCGGGATCTCTGTCGCTAAGGCAACCTGGTGATAGACAACGCAACTTTCTGTTAACTCTAATAGAGTATTAATTATAGAGGCAGTTGAACCTGAGATATTTATGCCAATACTTTAATTTCTGGATGAACTGTAAAAGAAAATAATCATCTTTGGATCCGGGCTGGTCGAATAATTGCGGATCTTTCAAATGGTTTGTCAACTCCTGGTGGCAAATACAGGTAGTGCAGCCACTGTAGCTGCATAAGGACTGGTTTTCTGATGGGGGGCAAACATGGCCATCGGGGCCATCGGGGGAATCATGCGGACAGTGTACTCGAGGACAGAATAACCTAATTGACCCCATCTCTTTATAATGTAGTTTGACCAAAGCACTTATAAGCTAACCCACGTGTCGCATCCTTACATTTGTATTACATTTTAAATTACACTTTAAATGATATGCCTGCATGCATGAATGCATTTCCTTTTCTTCTCATTTTCATTCATCAGGGTATTTTCGATGGGGTGTTTTCAGATTTGCCACCAACCAAAGTGCTAACACCCCTGCTGCACACACCCCACCATGTCCTTGAACGCTTCTATGAAACCCTGAACTAATAAAATCCAAGTTATGTGTGTGCATGTGTGCATCTAGGTGTGTGTTTGCAGCTCACAGGTGAAATACGTTTTGCATCGTCATTACTACCCGACACGACTAGTTTATAGAAAACACCAAGTAACAGCATCACTGTGGAGTTATACGACAGCTGACCTGATGATGTCCATGGCGACTCTCATTGGGGGGCGCCAAGGAGGCGGAGGTGGTTGTCATGGCAATGGTGGAGACGGTGGTCTGCAGGTCACCAAAGAGGCCCTGTTCACCGGAGTCCATCACCTGTTGCCATAGAAACAAAGTTACATTGTTTTCACTCACGCAGATGTATACTAACCTATTGGTGCATTGTGTTTAAAGATAAGACATTATGCTATTTCTATGTTGCTCTCAACAAAAGAGCACGTTACCAACAAAATTACATTTATAATTATACTGAAGCATTGTTATCCAAAGAACTTCAACGTAGAATTGGATGAGGTGCTCTTTTAAATACTAATTAGAGCGCCAAATGTGGAATTAACCCACGGGTGAAAATAGTTCCCAAAATAAAACACAATTTACTCTTGTTTGAGTAGCTTTCGCTCGAAAAAACAAACAAAAAATGAGGATGCATTGGAGGGCTCGAGGCTTCGTACCACAGATGACACACAGAGTCAAAATGTCAACACTGCCTCTGTTGACATTACAAAAAAAGAAGGAGTAATGGCCTTATTATTAAAGTGGATTAAGTTCATCTGGATCAAGGTTCACGTTCTCTTTGTAGTCCTTGAATGACTGATGGATGATGAAACCATAGCCTTTGTTTGAGTCCTTTGATCTGAAACTATCTAGTGTTGCCTATTGTTTATCTTGATTTGACAATGTCTCGTGTGCTCTCACCTGACCTGATGAACACACCCACCCCATCTGTTCCACTCCTACAGCTCACTCTGCATTTGCTTCTCAGTGATTACTCTCCAGTGCCGAGCAGCAGCAGAACACCTCTTGCTAATCAGGCCATACACCACCTGAGGTGGTAACACATGGTAAACATGTACACATTTCCCCGCCGCAGTTGTGACTCTAATTTTCATACATTACCTGTATTTAGCAGACATCTCAAAGGCCATCTGTTTGTTGTGAGCGTATGCGCCCTCGGGAGAGCATAAGTACACGTGTAGACCAAATTTCCCGCACTCATTTTTGTTTGTTTGTAGGCTGCTGGATATGAAATGGAGATGATACCTTTACACCTGTAGCTACACACTATCTGTTTGGTCCAGGGGTGGAAGGAAAAGGGTGTCAGGGCGTATTCTTTACATTCTGCTGTTCTCTCAAACTAAACCCAGTTGGAAAAGAGATATCTCGTACTCGGTAGTCCATGTAAAGGTCAGAGGTTTCCCTGCCAGTGTGTGTGTGTGTGTGTATGTGACAATATATACTTCTGTTTCTGACGGTATACCTGGCGCCTGGACAACGTCTCTCTGCGTTTAGCAGGCATCTCGTAGACCACCTGTTTCCAAAACTTGGACGACAGCTCATTGCTCTTGGGACCCCTCCACTTGATGATGGATAGAACCTGAGGAGGGCAAGAAGAAGAAGAGATCATCGAGTCATCTCATCGCTTCCATTCTCCCGGTGTCTCATGACACCCTCCAGGTGGGCACCCTTCTTCTCTCCACCCCTCGCTCGGTTATACCTTGATTGTATGTTTAAGTGCCTCCACCTCTTGGTAGTTGATGACATTCTTCAGGTCGGCACACTCGATCATGATCACCTGGACGCACAGAAACACACAGAGTGTCGGGGCCTTTCAATATAGGTGCTCATAGCACATATTTTTGGCGGTATTTCTCGTTAATCCCACACCTTGATCTCGCCGGTAACCAGCATGGAGTGGAGGCGCGTCTCGATCTGGAAGATGCTCCACCCTCTCTTTGCGACAAACTCCGGAGTCAAAACGATGATCAAACGCCTGCTCTGCTCGACGCTACGAGCCAAGTCCTCGATGTAGGCTGCAAAGGGGGAGGGGCATTGGGAGGGGGAGGGGCATGGAGGCAGAGTTAAAGCCAAATAGAGCCTTTACATAGACTGAATTGATAAAGTAGGATTTTACACAAAAAGGAGGATAACAAAAGTTTAATTTCTCTAGAAGGAGGGGTATAACATTTAGAAACACGCGCCTGTGAGTCACAACATGGTTAGCCTAGCTTAGCATGAAAGCTAAAGGGGGAATAGATAATGTGGTTCTTCTTGACTGAATAAAACCCCTCCTAGCAGGAGCACTCTAAAGCTCATTCAGTGTGAGTTCATTCAGTGGGCGACTCAGGATGCCTCGGTGTTCTACCGAACGACTCAGAAGGTCTTTTGTTCCAGCAGCTGTTCGATTTTTTAATGAGGTTTTTTTTAGATTTAGATTCAGCATTTTTCTGATGGTCATGTTTTATGGAGCATCTTCTGGTTTTGTTTGTTCCTTGTCGTGTGTTTCATGTCTGTTGTGCTCTGTGGACTGTCTATTGTTGTTTGTATGAGTTTTTGGTGCAGGCAAATGAGTTTCCCCACTGGGGATCAATAAAGTTGTCTGACACGTGAACATCTGACGTCTCATTTGTATACATGAGGAGTCATGTAAAAAGAGGTAAAGGTCACAGTGGAAAGTATCTGTGCAGCTTCCTGAGGTATCTTTACGGTAAAGGCTCCGCCTCTAGTTCACAGATAAGACGCCGTTGTCGCTCGGTGTATTATTCGCTCAGCTCGCCTTCCACATTTTGAACGCAGCTCTGTTTTGAATGCACAAATAAGAGGTTGATATCTCTAAAACACACGCACACACACTTGCAGTTTCACAACAACTCTGACATTCACCAATGTTTCCTTCTCTGGGACTTTCTCATCGTGATGTAGATCATACACACACAAAAGCATGCCTCAGTGCTGACAATGGGTTATTGTGTTTTGTTTCCATTCGACAATTGGATAACATGGGACTCGATATAAAATAATATAGAATACCAAAAAAAAATGTAAATAATTATTTAGCTAAACTAGGCTCAGATGTGATAGCTCTGATATGATAGAAGGCGAACAAATATATTTCATACAAAATGTTTCAGCTATTACCTTAGTCATGAATTGTTTTTATTGCATAATAAGAGTTTGAAAAAAACAACACAGTATATTTTGTATGTGTATTATTTTATTATTATTTATGGGGTCCATTGGACCTGATTGGGTCTGATGCCATCGCCCTGCTGATGCCCCGCCCACTCCTCCATCTGCCTGATGGATCACGGAGGTCTGGATCGTGGTCCATGCCTACTACCAACTATTCACACACTCTGTCATACTCCTTGAATGTGTTGTTACTCTGTAATGATTCCTTCTGTACACATGACATCTATTGCTTCTGTCCATCCTGGAGAGAGGGATCCTCATCTGTTGCTCTCCTGAAGGTTTCTTCCCTTTTTTCCCTGTGAAAGGGTTTTTTGGGAGTTTTTCCTGATCCGATGTGAGGTCCTGGGACAGGGATGTCATATGTCTACAGATTGTAAAGCACTCTGAGGATGATTTGTAATTTGTGATAATGGGCTATACACAATAACATTAATTTAATTAGAAAAGGAAAAGGCATAAAACAACAACACCTCTTTTCGCTGGCCCCACCCTTCCACTCATTTGGTTCAGAAGCGAGTGGAAGTGGAGTGACAGCCATAGTCGTGCTGATACTCTGTCTCATTTTCGAATTATTCGTTTGTGACATTCTGACTGTATTTAACGCAGGTCACGGAAATTATTCATTATTTCTTGTATTTAAAAAAAGACAGAAGTATTTCCAGATAGCGGAAATATCCGAAAAACTGTGTTCTTTGAAAAACAAATTGCTTCTCTTTGTATGTCTCTCTCTCCTCCCACTATCTCTTCGCCCGCTAACTAAATTAATGACAGAGACTCTCCAACAACACATTGCAATTTCACGCTCAATTTGAGGGGCACAAATAGAACATCCCAAAAATTCAGTCACGTTCTGTCTCTCTGCTGCTTTGCCGATCCGTCTCTCCCTTTTCCTCCCAGTTAACATCATCGTCCTCCCTCACTCCCTCTTCCTCCTCTCTACCTTTGAGGAATATGTAAATCAATTAATGAAATACCACAAACCAATGACCCCCGTCCCCAGCTCTCCCTGTTCCCGTTGTTTTTTCTCTCGCTCCCTCGTTCATCTCGCGGGGCTAATGGAGTGGATAATTGAATGGTGTGTTTTAGGTCGCGTTGCCATGTTGCTCTCTCGTGGGCTGTGTTGAGCATCGGAAAGGCCCCTCCGTCCGTGTGATTCCCTCGTTCATTTGTCTTCTCGTTTTTTTTTAGGGCACAAAGGGGGAGCCTCACTTCTGCAGGAGGAGGAGGAGGCATAGTTTTGCCAAAGGGCAATTCATTATGAAACATTTCAAGGAAATGTGTTTATGTATTTCAGGAGAAAATGTTAAATAGTGCAAAGAAAAGAACACACAGTTTGTTACTTTAATAGTCAAATTATAAAGTTATTTTCAGCGGCTATATTCTTTTTGAGGATAACAAAAAAAATGTAGGGCTTATAAAATGCTAATGCCAAGGAGATGACGACTCAATATTGTAATTCATGCACGAGTTTGATACTTCAGCTGAGGTAACCAGGTGCCTCAGAGCAACTGAATGTGGTTCATCAGAAAATGTGATGAAACATGAGGAATTTATCCCTCAAATCCTAATAAGCGGATATCCAATAAAACATGTTTTTCTCTCAACAATTTGTGGAATTTCTTTGTCCATTTACAAATAGACAAAATATTAATCTCAGTTTTAACTTTCAATATATTTTCGATACATACAAGAATGTTGCTTTTCATTGCTCTATTTGGGGTTTCTTTAAACTGGGGCTTTCCCATGTATTTTCTGATTGTACCCATAAAAGAAGGACTGCTGTTGTTTTAGTGGCACTATAAAAGTGACTCGTTGATTTATACAGCAATACAGGATTTGGATACAGGGTTTGTTTGCTGTCTGTGAAGTGGCCTGTCAGGAACCAATACCACCCTGTGCATGAACACAACGTTATGTAAGCTCATGGATGCAATGAGGGCCAACAGCCTTTGGCTGGGTGACACTTAAAATAGTTGTGACAGCAATAAAAGTTATATAAATGAGAAGCTTAGGGATACTCTTAATATCTCTGAAGGGATGTTTGTTCTGGAGTTTCATAGTAGATCACAACAAAATACTTACGAACAACACAAAGCTTCCATGGAACAGTTTACACATAAACAACTTTCTGAATGTGAAATGTGTTTCAAAATGTGATTTCAAAAGGAAACTTAAGGCAGCAATAATCAGAAAGGAAATTATAGTAGATTAGGTTATTATTTTAGATATTTAAGGTATTTAGGTATTATTATTTTACTTTTAATGTAAATGTTGTTTTCTAAGTCTAAGTGTTTTTGTGATAATTGATCATGCTGTACTGCATTTTATGTATTTGTATTGTATTGTAATGTTTTTTTGCCTGGACCCCAGGAATAATAGTCTCCACTAGACGAATGGGGATCCTTAATAAACGAAACTAAACTAAACTTTCTGAATTCTATTGTATATATAAAAAAAGGCAGAAAAAATATCCTTCTTCATATGTTTTGCTGTTTAGCCTTTCAAAAATAATTTTCATTTTCAAAACACTATTTGCTCTAACCTTTGCCGCGGCACACACAAGAGAGCAAGCACATATTCATCACTGCAACTTCAATAATCCTCCTTATTGTGTAAATAACCAGGAAAGCGGTTCATCTGTGCAGAGGCACGCACACCTTTCACAATTCTAAATGTGAGTTCATGTGAAACGGTCGCATGAAGCAGACTCACCGTCACAGCGCCTGCAGCTAGCGAGGCCACAGATGAGTTTAACAATGATGGATACGTGTGTGTGTGTGTGTGTGTGTGTGGCAGGTCAGATCATTGACAGATAGAGCAATAAGAGTAATATGTCCCCCTTTAGTTGGACAGGGAGTTATGCCTAACCCTAGAAATGATGACAAACGATGTGTGTTTGTGTGTGTGTGTGTGTGTGGGCGTGTAAATTCCATACTGTACAGTATGTGTGGGAATTTATTGGTGTGAAAGTGAACTCTAGACATGTGAAAGACCTGTGCGTTGGTTTAAAAAGGAAGTGAAAACAATAATGTCTGAGAAACTGTGTCTGAGGTAAAGCGAGTGTGTGTGTGTGTGTGTGTGTGTGTGTATGTCTGTGTGTGGTTTGAGTGTACTCTATTTACACCAGAGCTCATACACAGATGTGTGTGTGTGTGTCTCTGTAAGTGTGTTATGATGAGGGTGCGCATACGTTCTCATTTATTCTGACAGAGTGATGACTTCTGGGTATAGGGGTCATGATGGGCGAGTGTAGGGAAGGTAGACAGGCAGATAGATGGATGGATACTCACTACTGCTGGGTATGAGATCTCTGTCTGGTATAAACAGCTTGTATCCGTAATGTTTCTCTAAAACATCCGGAAGGATCTCCAAAGCCAAAGTTTCCTCATCGCTGCTCGACCTACAGGGCAAGAGAACGACACTTATTGCCCAAGATTCAAAATAGACGAGTCAAAAACTTTACATTATTGGATTATTGTGTGTTTTTCTTATGCTGCAAAATGGGACTTCAAACTGAATTTCAAGTTGCCTGGTTCTGGAGACAGACATGTCTCTATATCTATGGATCATACGCCCCTTCGGCGCATTTTTTTTGAGAGAAGGCCGACAGAAGCTTCTCCACGGCCGTGAGCTCCAAAAACCAAACTAGACTGACTCTAGTCTGATAAATAGCACTAGAGGTAAGAGGGGTGACTGTCCCTTTAAGGGGATAACGGTTTATGATTGTATGCTTTGGCCAGAAAGTCATTGTCAGTTTTACATGTCAGTTTAAAATATCACTTCATCCTTTTATCCTATCAGATATTTGTGTGACATTTGCATAATAAGCAATCTTTACGGCCAACAGTATTACTTTATTCAGTCTGTAACTCGTCTGTAACGCCAGGGGGCGCTAGAGCAGACTGTGACCATTACAAAAAAAGATTCCACTCGACTTTCAGATGCCTTAAAAATGTTGAACCCATTGTAAAAGTCAGGCCTTGATGAACACAACATTATCCTGCTTTTTGAATAGGTTTGTAGTCATTCATGATTATTATATACATAGACTACCGTTCAAAAGTTTGGGGTCATCCAGACAATTTCGTGTCTTCCATGAAAACTCACTTTTATTTATCAAATGAATTGAAACTTGAATAGAAAATATAGTCAAGACATTGACAAGGTTAGAAATAATGATTAATATTTGAAGTATTAATTTTGTTCTTCAAACTTCAAGCTCAAAGGAAGGCCAGTTGTATAGCTTATATCACCAGCATAACTGTTTTCAGCTGTGCTAACATAATTTCACAAGGGTTTTCTACTCAGACATTAGTCTTCTAAGGCGATTAGCAAACATAATGTACCATTAGAACACTGGAGTGATAGTTGATGGAAATGGGCCTCTATACACCTATGGAGATATTTCATTGGAAACCAGACGTTTCCACCTAGAATTGTCATTTACCACATTAACAATGTATAGTGTGTATTTTTGATTCATGTTATCTTTATTGAAAAAACAGTGCTTTTCTTTGAAAAATAAAGACATTTCTAAGTGACCCCAAACTTTTGAACGGTAGTGTATATTTACATACAGACACAAAGCTACACCAGAACGGGCAATGTCACTGCGAAGACAGTTAAAAAAAAAAGTGCGCCAACCAGGCCAGCTGTTTCCTCCCTTTTTTTATCTTCTTTTTTTATGCCCGTGATTGTGAGTTTGAGAGGAGATAGAAGTGGTGAGCTCAACAACAAAGAGTAAATGTACATATGTAACACGAGCACAGCAGAAACTGACCTGCCCAAGCAGTCCAGCTCCACTTTGGTGTAGGACAGATAGCCGTCGTACTCCTTGTTATCTGGGAAGAGAGACACGGGGTGAGTGAGAGAGAGGAGGTGGAGGCCATCTTTAGGAAACCAGCATCACTCTACTGGCGATGTTTTCTTTCCAGGAATAATCCTGAAACCAAGCTTGACCTCTGACCTCCTTAAACGCCGAGTAGAATCTAATGTGTGCCGTGATTGTGAACGGCATTAACGGACCACATCCTGAAGGAGGGCACTTTCTCATCGCTGAGAAAAAATAGGAATCAGCCAATCAGGGCTTTGAATCAATCCTGCACAGTGACGTCTTTGTAATATTGTTCTCACCATGTAGCTATTATTTATCTGGATTCATTTCCCTTTTGAATGGAGCCGTACAAAATGAATGTCTTTCTCTGATGGCGGATTTGATTGAGTGTAATTACTGTGTTGTATTGTGTCCAATGTATTTATTCTTCCTGACAATCGGCCTTTCACTCTTTACACACACACACACACACACACACACATGGGGGTGTGTCGGCAACATGAACTGTAACCCCCTCACAAATGCTGTCTCTCGCTGACGTCCATGTTTGTAGTTCTCCGCAGTCGGACTGTGGGCAGGAGCCCTGATTCTCACCATCTTCCGTCTCGTCACTTCCAAAGTGTCTCCTGTAGCACAGCATGATCTCCAGGTTGTAGCACTTGTAAAGTGCCGTGAGGACTCCCAGCAGCAGCAGTATGACCCCCAGACCTCCAGCCAGCTCCAGACGGTACATATCTGCAGTCCGAGAGGAGGGAGGAGGAGAAAGGGAACGCGTCAGTTGCTGTTCAAAGCATCGCTGCCCGGCTAAATAACTGCACGTTTCCTCCAAATATGTCTGACTTTTAAACTCTCTCGCTCAGTTCTGCTTTGTGCGGATTTTTCTTCCGCGCTTTTTATAAACCGGTTTGCTCACAGCGGAGTGCATCAAGACAACATCCCAGCTTATCAATCAGAAGCTACTCATCATCGATTGTTTTTCTTCATATGCTTGTTGGGAAGTTCACTTTGAACTTGTCCTCTTCCGCCAGGAGGTCAGAGGTCAGCGTCACACTTTAAGCATTCAAGTGCTTATTACCTTCGCGTTGAAAATGCGGAAGGTTATGTTTTGATCGCCGTGTATTTCTTTATTTCTTTATTTGTATGCGTGTTCCTCGCATAACAACATTTTTTAAACCGAATCGCATGAAATTTGGTGGAATGATTGGTTATTATCCGGGGACCATTTGATTAGATTTTGGGATTGATCGGGTCAAAGGTCAAGGTCATGAAAAGGTCAACATCTTCTTGAATCGCATGAAATTTGGTGGGATGATTGTTTATTATCCGGGGACCATTTGATTAGATTTTGGGATCAATCGGGTCAAAGGTCAAGGTCACGGAAAGGTCAACATCTTCTTTTTACCATAGCACGGTCAATTTGTATCCAATTGGCATGCAACTAATGCCAAAATGTTCATAATTCAATGCCCAATCTTGTGATATGCGAAGGTATGCGCTCTACCGAGTGCCCATTCTAGTTGAATGTGTTGTAACTCTGTCATGATTTCTTCTACACACATGACATCTATTGCATCTGTCCATCCTGGAGAGGGATCCTCCTGTTGCTCTCCGAAATATTTCTTCCCTTTTTTTTCCCCCCCCGTGAAAGGGTTTTTGAGAGCGACGTCTTGATGTCGACACCGGACTCCCTTTGAGTTGGAAAAGGGGGTCTTGCACTACCGGACCCCTCTGCAGCTCGGTGCAGCATCAGCACCAAACCATGGGGTAAAGAAAAGGAGAGCCGCAGCCTCGAAGGGTGGCAGGCAGAGGTTTGAAATCCTCACGTTGGGTTAAAAGGGCAAATATTCGCTCATCGATGAGCTTGTTCCGTCGCTTTAATCCGCTTGTTTCATCCATTATTGCTAAACCGGGCTTACGCCTGTGGAGCTTTTACTGATGAGTCCTCAGGCTCAGCAACTTCAGGGACACCTTTATTAAAAAATACGAAGATTAACCAATAAGCGCTACTGGTCAGACCCGTAAGGCTTTAGCCATGAGTCTGTTGAGTGTGTTCAATTGATTCATTGCATATGAAAGAGAAGTGAGAGGTGAAATGCATTATGGGTTATTATTATTGCCCTATAATTGTGGTCCCCAGAGAAGGACATGGTCGTCATTGGAGGGTGGAGGAGTCGGAGCTGCCAGAACCGGCGGCTCTTTGGTTCTTGGAAAAGAGAAGCACGTTGTTGAAAAAACAAGTCAGCGACACATACTGAGAGAAGCCACAGTGAGGTGAGACGTGTGCTCGGTGGGGTGTCACTGACGTTGGTATAGTTCGCATTCCCATTGGTGGAGTGTGTGTGTGTGTGTGTCATCTTATGTCAACTCACTGGAAGGTAGACAGAAGACCTGCATCATTTGTTATTTCCCACAACACAGAGGATGATGCCTTGACTGAGAGAGACGGAAGACCTCACGTCAACATGTTAGAAACACACACACACACACACACACACACACACACGAGCACAGCTTGTGTGTGTGTGTGCCTGTGTTTGTGAGAATGATAGTGCTTTTATAGGCAATACAAGTTTATGGGAGATTAATGGAACACGGCTGGTGAATGACACTATGGGAAATATGATATATTACTTTCTCACACACACACACACACACACACAAAAGATAAGGTACAGCGTATGTCAATTGACTTTTCAGAAAAAGGAGCCTTACTCTTCTTTTCTGAGAATTCAGCTGAAATAGGTGCATATGTATCTTATTTGTCTGAGAAATGATCTCCCACAATGCACCTATTTTCTCCCAGTCCATAATCGGTGCGCTGTTACCACATTTCGCCAGTAGACGTCTCCCCAACTCTACTCAAAGCTGCCAGGCCATTTGGAGGTGGGTCAGAGTTTGGGGATAGGGAGGACGGGAGAAAGGGAAGGAGGGAGGAAAGGAGAGAATGAATGTCGGTCTGAGGGGAGGGGCGGAGAAGAAAAATTGTGAAATTGAACTCATTCCCAAATATTGCTCTGCAGTGAAGTGAGCTGAAATTGCTTCCATCAGAAAAGAGACACCCCTCCCCCCCACCACACACACACACGTGTTCCTCTCTTTTTCCCTCCCCCGTCTATCTTCCTCGGATTTTTTCCATTCGTAATGAGTCACTTATCCGATATCGGTTCACGGCAAGATGGGAGTGAAATTTGAATGCCGAAGTTTAATTATGCTTTTCACTTCTTATGCATGAAAAGAGAAGTCATCGGTAATGGTCGGGTGCATGCATGTGTGTACGTGTATGTGTGTAAAATGGGCAAGGGGGGGGGGGGGATTTAAATTACATTTCTTACATCATTTCTCTCCCCGTCATGCTCTTTGTCCTCCACAACCGAACCCGGCGACCACGACACCACCTTATTGAATTCCACGGGCCCCAATCTTCAATTAAATTCACGATGCTTTAAGTGCCATCACGGCGTTATCAGAAGTGCGTTGAGCATCTGTTGCCAAAGCAACATTTATTTATGATGCAAAAAAGAAAATAGCCTTAAAAAGTGTCTCCCGGCACACCATCTGTCTTGTCTTTCACTGGAACCCTGAGATGGAGAATAGCCTGAAGGATGCAGCTTCTTTGAAGGCAGCTAGAGGTGAATCGAAAAGTGGAAGAACCTCAACCTCTCTCTGGCCAACATGCATTCTAAATGATAGCCCCAACATTTAATCTTTTTCAATATGTGTGCATATTGACACATTTAATTCAATTCAGTTTATTTTAAATAGCCTAAAATCACCAATTGCTAAATGGCCTCAGAGGGCTTTACAATCTGTACACATACGACACGTCCCTGTCCCAGGACCTCACATCGGATAAAGAAAAAATGTCATGGGAAAAAAGGTAAGAAACCTTCAGGAGGAGGATCCCTCTCGATGATGGACAGAAGCAATAGATGTCATGTGTACAGAAGGAAGCATTACAGAGTCACATAAACACATTTAATGAATATAACAAAACATTTTGATATCCAGATTTCCACATCATCTCCCTCATTCTCCCCTTCGTCCTGCGGCTTCTCTGTCATTCATCCTCACCTCCTAGAGGTCGGCCACTTCGCATAATCCCAACGTAACCTCACACAACCCCGGCTACAGAGCACAGGTCCATTAGATCCACAATAAACCTAAACACACCCGTTTCAACAGCTCAAATACAAAAATGAAAAATGTAACATTAGAAATTCAACGAGAACTCCAGAAGAGTTCGGACCCGCCGTGAGGATACAGATTCCCACCAGGTAGCTCCCACTTAAAAAAGAAAAAACTCAATGGCTTTACATACACATTTCAAGCGTCGTATTCAGATCAGATTCAAACCTGAATCCATCTTCTACCCGGCTTCAGCTCCAACTCCATTCCAGAGGGCGGCCGTAAACACGGAATAACGCTGGCAACACCGGCAATTTAGTCACAACGAATGGCATCCCAGCTGTCGTTATCACAGGGGACACCGTCCCACTAGGGAGGAGCACACGCTTCAGGGACCGGTGCCTCCGCACCCCTTCAGCATCCGACGAGAGTGTAACACCCTGTTCTGTTTCTCCTGTGTTCCGTGTCTCCTATGTCTCCTCTGTGTCTTCTCTGTCTTAATTGTTTAATTCCCTGCACCTGCCCTCAGCCACTCTTGTCTCGTTAGTGTCTGATGTCGTACACCTGTTTCCCCCCTATATATTGTGTCAGTCTTTCCCTCGTCTCCTGTTGGATTGTCGTCTATAGTTCTGTGTCCTTTTCCCGTCGTCCTGTCCGTGTTCCTGATTCTGCCTGTTTGACCCTGCCTGCCCTGAACCTGGATTCTCTGCCTGCCCCTTTTGTACCTTGTTGTTTTGTTTGTAAACTGTTTTGCCTCATTAAAGAGCGCCTTTTTTGTTATTCATATTGTGTCCCATCTGTATCTCTGCGCCTGAGCCTCACCCCGTCACAAGAACCTGACAGAGTGCATCTCGAATCCCTCATCCCGAGGTGGATCGAACCTTCTTGAATGTTTCCCTGGGTGCATTTGTGTGTTTTTGACAATGTGCTTTGGGGCTGTGTCTCCTCACGTCGTCCCACATCAGTCCTCACTGCTCTGCCCAAAGACCGGAGCGGTGAGCCGAGGAAACCTTTGAATGACATCCTAGATTCTCTCGCGCCTGTCTGTTCCGTCTGTCGTAATCCCCTCCATCCCTCCTCTCAGCCCTTTCAGTCACACCCCTCAACCCCTTCTTCATCTCCTTGTCTCTCTCTCCATCAAGTCTCTCCAGTCACGAGTGGATGCGTACGATGTGTGTGTGTGTGTGCGCGCGTTACAGGTGCGTGCGCGGACGCATCGGCCCGTTAACATCGCGGGCCCACCGCGGGGCGAGAGCACACCCCTAATTAAATCACACACACACACACGGTGCGGGAAATCAAGCTTTGATAATGCGCGCTAACGTTGCGTTAGCTTGTGCGCCCGTGAAGACTGTCGCGTCGCGTTCAAGCGCGCAAAAATGTGACCCCGTTAGCTCCAGAGGCTCCGGGCCGGAACGGTCGAGTTAGCCCGGCTAGTGAACCCTTTAGAGAGGCTGCCCACAGGCTGCTGGAGGGGGGACAGGGGGGGGGGGGGCGACTTTGTACGTTTGGATGCTTTCATTTCACATATATTTCATCAATTGGTCATATAAAAAGTCGGGCTGACATCAAATGATCACATGTATTTTTGGCTCGTTGGTCGAGGGGTATGATAGTCGCTTCAGGTGCGAGAGGTCCTGGATTAAAAATCCCGGACGAGCCCAAGAGAAAGTTTGGCTAATGTAGATTGTTTGATTATGTGAGCGAATTTTTTAACATTTTTTTAAATGTAGGCTTTACAACCTAGCCAATGCAGTGATGCCAGTTGGATTGTTGCTCTGTGCTATAACATTGATTAGTGCAGTTATATCTGTGGGATGTATTGAGTGGTAGTTTGACGTGGTAACCTTAACCCTTGTGTTGCCTTAGGGTCATTTTGACCCGAATCAATATTACACCCTCCCCCCGCCTTTGGGTCATTTTGATTCAATGTTTCACCCTCCTGTTACCTTTATATTTACTAACATATTTTACCCTTTGGGTTCAATTTGACACCAGCAATTAAAACCTCCAGAAAATTATTAGAATTAATATTGTTTTCCAAGTTTAAGTGTGAGGCACTTTATGTTTGTTTGTTGACTCATTAAACATTGAATGGGGTCAAATTAATCCTAAAGCGGGGGGAGGGTGTAATATTGATTCAGGTCAAAATGACCCTAAGGCAACACAAGGGTTAAAGATGATCATTAAAACAAGGGGGGAACACAATGGTGATTGACCCTGTGTTTCCGAATGAAAGTATGGCAATATTTATTTATTTTAATTAGTTTAAAATGAGTTTCTGAGGAGACATTCCTTGGAAATAAATTCATAAACACACTTGTTCATTGTCAACGCAGACACAAATTGAACTATGCATACAAGTTGATACTTCAAGTGACTTGTTTTGTTATTTTTGGATAATATTTTGATATTAATGCCATACCTCTTCTAAGATGAAGACGAAGAGTTGTCAGTTGCCGCAGTTCATTAAAAAAAGCTCTCACCGTAACCGTGTTCGTGCCTCATTGTTCTGTCTGTTGGCCCCCACCCCTCTCCAACCCCCCTCCGTCAATACCGGTCAATGTCATATACAGCTAAAAGCTTTGAATATATTACATGACAATAACCCTGAACTTCCACGCAAAGTCATGTTTTACTTTAGTTTTAACGACTCCGCTTCAGCTGGCGCTCAAAAACTGTAATGATTAGTCAAAATACTTCCTGAATAATGGCACTAAGGGCATGCTGTAGCGCTAAATCTCCTGATCCGTTCCCTGAAATCGAAATTGATTGCAGAGAAGGAGATGTAGATAAAGACAAAGCAAGTTTTTAAGCTCTTTTCTTTTCCTCAAAGCCCAAAACCAACTGCTGTTTTACTGTTAAACAGTGAGAAAAGGGAATCATTAGAGCAATGGTCAGAGCGCTCCCTTGTGGCTTCAAAAGGAGAGAGAGCAGCAATAACATGGACCACATGGACAAGGAGAAAACACACATTGCTACATTTTAAGGGAACCACTTTTTAAAATGTGTTATCTTTGTTACATTACACAATAAACCAATCTGTCAATCTTCCTTGCTTGCGCTATTCATTTCCCACTTATTGCACCAGGTATTCAGAGGCGGTCTCCCATCCAGGTAACTAACCAGGCCCAATCCTATTAAGGGGGGGGGGGGGGGCGTGGGAGTGGGATCGGACCAACAAAAAAAAGTTACTTTCCAAGTGACCATATGGAAAGCGGAGGAGTGAAGAAGAGACGCCATGTAAGACTCTGTCAATCAAAGTAAACACGCCCTAAAGCATACCCTGTTTTATAGTATCATTTACTAAATGAACATCATGCTGTGTTGAAGAAGACTTGAAACTAGAGATTGAGATCATAAACTCATGTTTCCAATGTTTACTGAGGGAAAAAATCAAGGTTAAAGTTTTTTTCTTATAAACTGCGTCGCCCCCTAATGGTCAGGAGACAGAATGCAAGTTTTAAAACACATGCATCGGCTTCCCTCTTCAGAACTGGAGGTCAGAACTGGAGGTCACCCCCTGGATGAGACCAGCCTGGACTAAGGAGTGTTGTTGCCTGAACCCAACTCTTTATTCTGGAAAGACTGTATGTATTTAACAGGCAGAAGATATTATGTGTTGAGGGCTGTCATATGAACCGTATATGTAGTTTTGTCTACCGCACATTTAAAACATGACACTTGTGAGGAGGGTGTGTGTGTCTGTGTTAGAGCATATGCACCAGGTCCGATTACACACACACACACACACATACACACACACACATTTGGGTGATTACCGTGTGAGGTAACGACGACCCCACAGTTCCCATTCTCACTTACTGTGGAGGTGTGTGTCTGTGTAATCCCATGTGTGTGTGTGCCTGTGTGAGAGTCCCCACGGTGCTAGTTAAGTATAGTAAGATAGATTTGACACCCAAAGGCATTCAGCAGCAGTCTTGACGGGGAGTGTTTTTAGTCTTCTTTTTTTCCTGATCTTCTCTTCGTCTCCAAATATCCTCCCACACCCCTCAGCCTCTCCGCCTTCATCTCTCCGTATGCATCTATTATTTCCCCCTCGTTCTGTCTCCCTGTTCTGTGCCTGTTTATCTCTTTCCACATTCCCCCAACCCCCAAATTCGCCCCCTGCTCCTCTTCATTCCCTCTTTTTCTGCCCCAAGTTTGAGGTACCAGAGACGATTCATCTCCTGCTGTTCCTCCGGTTCCTGTCCGTCTCTCGAGGTCCACCTCTCTCTCTGCGGGTCGCGTCCTCCGACTCGAACCGGGCCTCGTTCTCTCTGCTCATCGGATGGAGACCGCTGCGCAATGTTTTACAAAGGCAGCCGTGCCCTCGTGCATTTTTCAGCAGAATATTCAAAGCGGCGAATATGAGATCGTGTTCCTTTCGTTTGTCTCCATCTGTGCTGCTCAGCTCTGTTTGCTGTGATGGATTTCCCCCCACTCCACTTTCTGGAGAACAACGCTCCATCAGACTCTCCTCCTGGATTTCCTGTTGCTCAGTTTGAGAGTCTACACACTGTCTGCGATGCTGTGTTATTCCTGTCATCCGTTTCCCACAAAACTCCTCAAATGTTTGAAATTGATCTTTAAAAGAAATTGCTTTTACATATCTCTCGCACATTCCATGTTGACAGCACACTTTCAAGTGTTAATCATCCTGCAAGCTGTTCACATCTTCATACATTTGCTGGGGCCATTGAAGAAGCATCCCTTCCTGATCTGGAGGGTTTTTCCTTTTTCACAGAATCATAAAAGGAAATGGATTATGTCCCAGGCACTTCCAGTTTCATATCGAGCATGTTTAGGGTTGTAAACAAAGCACTGCATCCTGGGACAAGGCACTTGTTTACTGTCTATTTGACAGGATAAATGCAAATGAAGATTCCTGAATGTTTAACTTGATAAGAGGAATAGTTTGACATGTTTGGGACATTTTAAAATGTTCTCTTGTAGCAAAGGGATAAATAAAAACATTAAAACCATTCATATCTTTGCGCTTAGTGCCAAGAAAGAATACGCTTCGTTGACCATGAGGCATAAAGCCTGGATGGGGAAACAGATCTATTCGTTGTTCAAAAAGACAGGAATGAACTAATAAACATGCTGTATCATGTTTAACCCTCCTCTTACCTTAACATTTACTAACATATTTTACCCAATTACTCAATTACTCAATTTGACCCCAGCAATTAAAACCTCCAGAAAATTATTAGAATTAATATTGTTTCCCAAGTTTAAGTGTGAGGTACTTTATGTTTGTTTGTTGACTACCTAAATAGCCCTTTAAATATATAAAAAAGTTGATATTTCTTATATGTTTGACAGTGAAAAACAGCCTGGGGTCAAATTGACCCCAAAGAACACCGACGTTAAACATTGAATGGGGTCAAATTGACCCTAAAGGTAACAGGAGGGTTAAGTAATGCATACACAAACTGAACTATGGTGAGCCTTAGTTTCTCCTGATGATCAGCAGCGAGGTGGAGTGACTTCTACAATGTGCTAATTAGTGAACCCTAGAGGTACGAACTGTTTCCCCCGGTCCATATTTACATCGTAGGCCTCACAGGGATCAATGCATTCGCAAAGTCTCAGAAAGGAAATACATTTTATTTTTCACCATGTCTAACAATCCTAATTATTTATTCTATACATGATTTCTTAATGTATAGAATAAATATCAAGGCTGTTTGGCTGATACTAGACTGTCTACATGGTATCAGACTTCTCCTCATCAGTAACTCTGGCTGGTTCCAAGAGTTTGGCAAATAACTTCAGCACAATGGTTTGGCTTCCACATTTTGCATTTTTAAACTCCAACTGTATCACATAGGCTGTGGAAAATGAGAGTTGACAAGATCTTCCCAAATGAATGTGCACTAACGCCTTAATTCAAGGTCCTTCACAGCAGAAAGCTGCTATGGGGTTCCACAGGGCTTTGCTCTAGGCCCTATTTAATTGTCTGTACTTTCTTATTAACATTTTTTAAATCGTTACACCTTTGATTGTGTGCCACTGAAACTGGAGGAAGGGGAAGAAAGAGAAAAGAGGTCGTGACCTACCTTTCTTCTGCAGTATAGCACTCCCGCTGCGCCTCCCTATGTGGTTCTCCACGTAGCAGGTGTAGTTGGCCAGGTCTGCCTCGTCCACAGCATCAAACGTTAAGGACAGCTCCATCTCCTTCTCCCCTAAATGCTCCCTCAAAACCCTGGACAGACAAGATGATACTAGTGAGACAGGAGGAACATCCCTTTTTCACAAAATGTGGTCCTTTAAAAACCTCTCAAGGAACATCAGGAGAACATTTATAAAACATTTGATGGATTAGCTGGAGTTTTACCCCGGATTACTCCTTCAACTATAACCTTCAAGGAGGAAAGGAAAGAGGCAAGAAGGAGGAGAAGAGAGTGTGAGAACAAGGGGATAAATTAACATGTATAAGGTGGAGGTCCATGCCTCTTACATTGCTCCACAAAATGCTGCGAGAGGAGAAAGAGGTTAGCAGGAGAGAAGGTTGGGGCGAGAGGGAGGGAAGAAAAGAGGGGTTAAGAAATGAGGAGTGGAGCAGTGTGAAGTGTAGAGCGGATGAAAAAGGAGGGCAGAGAGTAGCAAGGAGGCATGTGTAGAAAACGTTGGCGACAGCTGGGAAAAAAGCCTCTTGCCTTATGGTGAGGTCACACTCCTCTAAAAGCCTCCGAGGAAGACGGGGGAGGGAAGACGGGATGGGGAGGGGAAGGGGGAGACTCAGATGGGTCACGACGTGCACCTTTGAGTCGGATTTGAGGTCAGCCAGATCAGTGATATCTGAGTTCAACTGTGCTGACATGGCATATTTAGTCAGCACAGATGATCCAGGAGCAGCACAGGTTGGCAAAACCTCTCCTGTTTTATACGTTTTTAAAATGGTTTCTTTTTGCTTTTCATCAAGTCAGTGAATGTCAAAACGCAAAAAAAAAGGTGACCTTTGAGATAAAGTGCCCGGTAAACTCAACACTGTGCAACTGGTATCAATTGTTTGTTTTAGTGGTTGACCCATTAATCGTTAACTGCATGAACTGTACCATAACAGCACTTTTTAAATAGAGACGGGTGTAAACTATAATTGACATAATTGGAGCAAACATTGCTGTAAAACTATAGAAACTCATATTTGTCTTATGCCAACCTGATATAGGCCTGAATAAAATCAATAAAGGTAGATTTATTTATAGAATGGAATTTCAATCAGATTTCACACAAAGTAGCTCATTACTTACATTTACTTATACACTAATGTAACATCAGAATGAACTATGGCCAAAATGTGTTTATTGATGTTATTTTCATATGTTTTGTGCTGTTGCCTAAAGTGTATAAATACCTGTATATATATATACAGACCCTGTAAATTACACTTCCCAGATCAATATGCTCGGTACATATAGTAGAAATAGCACATGTGTGCTTCTGGGATTCTTCTGAAATGATCTGTGGTGCGTTCCACTCTTCTGGTGGAATATTGATCCATGAATTAATTTGCTGCTGTAGCCGACTCAGGCAAACATTATTTACATTTTTTCCACGCATTCCTGCATATATATATTTTTTTACGTCATATCTCTATCCCAAACTCATTTTTAAAATTATTATATATATATACAGTATATATATATGTATATCTTGTGTTGATGATAATGCTTTTGCATTATTATTATCATTATATATAATTATGATGTAGAGAAATCAAGTATTACAATTTGTTTGTGTATGTGTTAGTCAGTTTACAATAGTAAGGAAGAAAACAGGAACGTAAAACAGAAAAAAAACTAAGGTAGAGAAATAAATAAAATATACATAAATGAAAATAATAACAAAGGCTAAAAATAATAATAATAATGAATAATAATAAAAAAAACACAACAGAGAGGCAGAAAAACAATAATCTGAAATGCAGTATTAGTAATAAACATTACAGGTTAGAATGATGACCATATTTGGTGCGTTGGGGCTTAAGAGGTTAAAAGGTCTATGGATCTCCGCTGTCGTGTGAGTTCTCCTCTTTGTGCCGGCGGTGTCGTGTGTGCATCGCTCTCATGTCCACCAGGTCAGAGTGATAGACGTGCTAAAATCCTCAAATAAAAACACATCACTTCCATTTCTTACCCCGCCTTTTCCTCTCCTCCTCTCTCTCTAATCTACAACCCTCTTGACGTCTGCTATTAAGCACACTCCTACTAAACTGTGTCTGAGTAGTGCATAATCATTCTGCCCATCTTTGATTGTTTCTACACTTGGGAGAGACCCCCCTGTTCATGCTCATGCAGTGCTGATGTGATCACACTATGGCAATTATTTTTCAAAGGAACCAATAACCAGCTCACGGCTGCTTTTGACACATTACTGACGCTTTTATCCAAAATGACTTACAAACCTACACCGTATAGACAAAGCTACAGGGAGACATTCAGGGTTAATTGTCTCGCTCAAGGACACAACGACTAGCAATAAGCCAGGGGTCAAACCACCGACACTGATTGAAAGACAGACCTGCTCACCACCGACCCAGAGTCTCCACTGACACCATGGACTGTACAGTTCTACCAGTGCCCCGGGCCTCCGACTCCACTCTGTGTCCACACCCCTTTGCATCTGAAAACTGGGATCGTTGTGATTGAGATCATCAATTGCATCCGCTACCTGTCATGCCTCAAGGTCTGAATCACAAAAGATATTGTGTTGATGATGTTACAGAACCAACACATCCATTAAGTTGTGCAGCCGAGTGAAGTCGTGCCCTTTTTTGGGGGGCATACGTATGATTGCAATGATCCTCGAGGCAAAGTATTAATGCAATGCTCATTAATTTGCATTGAAAGGGGACAATTTAGCGCCACATTTAGCATCAAATTTAGCATCAAATCTAGTGCAGTGTGTTGCACTGTGTTGGTGCTTTGAGATTGATGCGGCTTCTTTTTGTCCCATGTAAGCGATTCTAGCTGCCGAGAAAGCCGTGCTTTTGCTTAATATGATTGTATTCAAGTATATAAAAAGTAGTTAGTTCCTCACCGAGCTCTGGTTAGAAGAAACTTAAAACAGTGATTGCACAGCTGATGTGAATTTCAAGCAGGTAAAAGAGCCTCTCCGCACCACGAGACATATTGGCCAGCGCTGCTTTCAAGTGGAAATATGAAGGAAGCGTCGGCCCAAATGGAAATATCGCAATTTAAAATTCATTGCACATGATCGAACCACAAACTTTCATAGCTGAGTTGCAGAATTGTTGAGCAGCTGGACCATTAAAGTTATGCCAACCCCTGCATTAAAACGAAGATAGCCTACTGCTCATATAAATATATATATATTTATATTCTGTATATATATTTATATATATCCTATAAATATATATCCTGTATATATGTATATATATATATATATTTTTGTGATCAAATCTTTTATTTAATTGGTTTTATTGGGACATGCAATGGAACAAATTTACACATTGTACATATACAAAGGTACTCAGACAAAAACATAAAAATAACAATATATATATATATATATATATGTATATAATCTGTATATAATGTTGGTGGTGTGCTTGGGCATATTTTGAAAAAAATAAAAAACGAAAAAAATAATTCATGATGGAGACGGATGCAGGTTTTCAGAAGGAGAGCCCTTCAAAGACGAGAGCGGATATAAAAAAAGTCTAAAACTTCCTGTCTGTTGCGTATATTCACAGGTGGTCGCTCTCTCTAGGTGATGTCGTAATAATGAGCGGAGAGCGTCCTCTCTCTCACACACTCACACGCACACACCCTCACACACACACATACACACACAGTCCAAATGGCCGCCGCTGCAGCAGTGCGGGAGGTGGGCACCAAAACGTGGACGGATTAATGTGCAACACAGCGGGAGTTTGTCTGCTGCAGCGCCATTGTTGAATTTGGTGCAGCGATGTGATTGGATTAGAGGTTGGCCCGAGGACTGGAATTATAGATGGCGCGGCTGTGTCCAGACGCCGCCGGTAAGCTCCATGAGATTGCGCGCTTTTAGTTTTTGTGTTTATTTTTTTTCTTTTGCCACAAACACATCGGCACTAACACTTGCATACGACCGCAGCACACTTTTGGACATAAACTTTGCGCAAAACAAGGGTTTTCCATCGATCCAGCGTGGCGGGCAGAGATCGACAGGCGAACCACATCAACAACAGTGGAGCCGCTACGGGAGGAGAAACGAAACATCGAGGGAAACGGAGCGAATTGAACAGACTGAGAGTTCAAGCACACCGTCCACCTCTGCCCAGCATCCTTGCTAAACGTCAGTCTCTGGAAAATAAGATGGATGATGTTAGGCAAGGATCAGATTCTGGAGGGTGTTTCATGACTAAAACAACATGTGGTGCACCCCAAGAACATTAAGACTCTTTCTCGCTCCTGCTCGCCGAACCTGGAACATCTGACGATCTCATGCCGCCCATTCTACCTTCCCGGAGTTCAGTCATCACCACGCCGCGCTACATACCCCACACAGCGGACACACGACATAGCACCATCGGACCTACATGATGTGTTATGTCGGCATCAGACAAGTATCCCCGACGCGGCTGTGGTGGTGGCTGGGACTTTAACAAGGCAAACCTAAAAAGTCATGCGAAACTTCACACCAGCACATTACGGTGCTACCAGAGGAAAAAACGTTGACCACTGCTATACGCCATTCAAGAGAGGCTGGCTGTCTCTCTCTCCTCCGCTCGCTAAGTCTCTCTCCTCCGTTCGGAAAAATCAGACCATGCCGCCATTTTTCTGCTTCCGGGCAAAAGATCGCGCTCGCGGCGGGCGGTGACGAGAGGAACGAAGCGGTGGTCTGACCAATCAGAGGCTGAGCTACAGGACGCTTCATGTGTCGCCGACTGGGACATGATCCAATCCAGTTCCAGTGACGCCAGCAGTTTATGGAAGTAGTAATGAGCCTCATAAAACGCGAAGGGACACCATCGCCCCCACGTAAAAAGTTAGGTCTTTCCTAACCAAAAGCCGTGGGTTGATGGATCCATCCTGAAGAGCTGTGAACGCGCACTGCTGCCTATAACTCCGGTCTCGTGATCCTCTATGGACTGAGGAGGCGGTGAAGGAAGCCAAAGAGCAGACCCGCGCTATGGTGAGTGCCGCGCATCCCTAGCGGACGACCTGAACTCATTTTATGCACGGTTTGAGGCTAGCAACAACAGCGCTCGCCGCTAAACACAAACAACACCGCATGAGGCCGAGGTGAGTGGTCCAGATGGCATATCTAGCTAGCTCCAGTGTTCACCACAATATTCAACCTCTCCTGGCTGAGTCCGTGGTCCCCGCCTGCTTCAAGAGATCCACTATTGTCCCTGTGCCCAAGAATGCTTCTCCAGCATGTATGAATGACTTCCTCCATGGACCGATGATGCTGTCTCCCAGGTACTGCACGAGACTGCTGTTCATTGATTATAGTTCAGCTTTCAACACCATAGTCCCTCCAGACTGGCGGCAAGCTGATTGAGCTGGGACTGAACACCCCTGTGTGCTTGGATCCTGGACTTCCTCACCGCCAGGCCACAGGTGGTCAGGTCACCCTGAACACAGGATCCCCGCGTCCTCAGCCCCTACTGTACCCTGTACACACATGACTGTGTGGCCAGGTTCAGCTCCAACACCATCATCAAGTTTGCGGATGACACAGTGGTGGTGGGCCTGATCTCCGCCAACGACGAGAAGGCCTACCTGGAGGAAGTTGCTGATCTGTCACTCTGGTGCCAGGACAACAGCCTCATCATGAATGTCACCAAAACTAAGGAGCTGATTGTGGACTTTCACCACTGGGGATGGACTACTGTGGAGAGGGTACCTGGGAGTCCACATCACCGAGGATCTGACATGGTCAACGAACACAGACACTCTGGTGAGAAAGGCAAGGCAGCCTCTACCACCTCAGGCAGCTGAGGAAATTTAAAGTTTCCCAGAGGATCCTTCAGTCCTTCTACTCTGTGACAGGAAGCATCACAGCCTGGTTTAGTGTGTTCGGCTGAACGCGCTATTGAACTACACTCCCACCCTGCAGGACTTGTACACCAGGAGGTGCAGAACCAGAGCGGCAGGATCCACACACACACACACACACACACACACACACACACACACACACACACACACACACACACACACACACACACTTACTGTAAATATTGTGTTGTGTTTTATTGTAAATAGTGTGTACTTGTTGCCCTTGCACATTCCTGCTGAGCATTGCCACTTTCATTTCACTGCACACCCTGTGTGTGTATGTGACAAATAAAACATCTTGAATCTTGAATCTTGAATCTTGAGAACTCATGATCCAAAGGTTAATTTAATACCACGGGGCATGATTAGTTTCAAGTTTAAACACTCCTCCTCGTGCACACTCGACGACACGATTTCGTGACACTGAAGTGCGGCCGGCTCCAGGGCTGCTGCTAAGTAGCTGACCGTGACCTCTGACCTCCCTGTGGAGGCAGCCAGTGGAAGAGGGAACAGGATTTCCCTCGAGGGAAGGAATAAACATTCACATTATTATTGGTGGGCTGAGATGATGACATAGCATATGAAGGGTTTTGGGAAGGAGAGAATATTTTGTCAAGATTTTACTATATACAAACTTTTGTAAAAATGAGGGCTTTAACTTCTTCCAGGGTTAGGAAGTTAGTGTCCAAGTCCTAAGCCAACCCAATTACAGTTGTGTCTTTTTTCCGTGCTGTCACGCCGTTTCTTTTTACTCGGCTGCCGCACCAGAAGGCATCGTCGAAGCAGCATCGCTCAAAAAAGGCGATGGTGGAACAATAACATGGAAAGAGGAGAAGCGGTGAACCCGGAGTGTCCGAGTCCGAGTCGATGGTCTCAACAGAGAGGCTGTTCCAAATATCCAAACTGAATCACCGTTTAAACATCTAACAATTAAATGACAGAATATCCATTCACAGTCATATACAGTGATGAATCAACGTTCCATCACTGTATATCTACGACCCTTGAAGTGCTCGCATCCGTCAAGTGAGTAGCCTGTGCAAGAACTTCCTGCGGCACTCTATCAGTATTGAGAGTTCTGTTTTTAGGTATTACGTATATATATATAAATGCAAAAAGCTATTCTAAAGTAATGTTCCCATGCACCGCACACACAAAGGATGCGTGTGTGTATGTGTGTGTGCGTGTGTGTGCGCATATGTGAGCGTTCTGATGGTTCCAATGGGGATCTGGCAGGTTATTTTAATGATATTTGACACTCCGCTGGCAATCAGGTTTTTCCCAATGGAGCCCACTGTAATTGTACCCAATAGGGGAGAAAATTAATTCAATTTAAGTTTATTATTAGTATTCATCATTTTCTCTTTTTTTTTCTCGGAAAGTTGAGGAGAAATCCGTCAGAGAGCCCTCAATGAGTCATAAATCATACGACAGCAAACTAGAGACTGACAGTGTGAGGAGTGCAGCTGGAGTCGAGCCTTTCCTTCTTTTCTCCCCTTTCCAGAAATTAATTAGCAATAGAACCCTGTCAACTTGAGGGACTGTAATTGATACCATACTGCCATGCAGTGCCTTACAGTATTATGTATAATCACTTGTATTTTCTCAACATTGGTTCATCTCCGGTTTACACCTGCTGCGGTGTATTTATTCCCCCTAAAAAAACCTCTCCTCCAGCAAAGGATGAGGGATACACACCGTTTGTGGCTGAGGGTTCACTTTACCTGACTTCACTCTCTTTAATGTGTCCTGCGAGTTCTTCGACAAACTTTTCTCCTTTCATCCAGTAGACGATGGGCCTTCTGTTCTCTCCGCTGTAGCCAAAGAACGCCTTGCAGTCCAGACTGAGGGGCATACCTGCAACACAAGACACAACAGTTAGGATACACATTCTTGCCTTTTGCAACATCTGCACATAGCAACATGTGTATTATATCCACCGCCGACTTAGTGCGGGCTCATTGATGTAAAAAGTCATATGGAAGCATTACCTGAATGAGCACACACTCTATTGTCGTGACAACTGACTATCTATTCATCTTTTTATCCATCTAGATGCCAAAAAAAAGGGAAAACATGGGCTATTTTGTAGGCTATTCATAGATGCTAAATACAACAGGCTCTGTGGTACAGTGCTTAATATATATTACTGCTGAAAGAAAGCCTGGACAATACACACACACACACTTAAGCAGACAGTGTCTACACATGCTCTTTCACACACACCCTCCTGTAAGACCTTGGAACCGCCACTCTGTGATTACAGCTATCAGTGGTGATGATGGAGTATTAATGAGCATTCTAGCAAGCGCTACCTCGTTAGGCAGTCAATTAGCAGATAATTATGATAGACCTCGGTATTATCATAATGATAGCTCTATCCCCGACACCGAGACTCTGACGCCGCGTCGTCTTGCCGTCATCGGAAGGCTGACGTCGGCCGGGTGTTCTTACGCGCTTTTCTTTTTTGTGTGTGAAAGGGCAGCGAAGCTAAAACTGGTTTCTAAAGGTTGAATAAATATGAGATTTCATCACTGGTCATGGCAAAATGACATCTTTTTCATATGGAAATTAGAAATTACCGATGATTGCTTTGAGTTTGGATCCATGGCTTCGCTCATTCGGTGTGATGAAAACGTTTGACGTCTGTCCCTCTCTTAAAGAGGATCATTTCTCAAAATCCCCAAAAAGGGAAGTGATCTATGTGTGAGTGTGTGTGTCTGTGTGTCTGTCTGTGTGTGTGATGTATTGCTCACTTTTGTGCTGCAGACACACACCACACACACCCACACACACATACTGCAGAACACAAAACTGAATCTGAATGAGAGTGAAATTAGTTTAGCTTGACTGTGTTTCCGCCCCGGTGTGTGTAGGTAGGAGTGTGTTTGTGCGCTCCTGCAGTAATTGATTAGAACCCTAAGGGCGTGTTTGTGTTCGCAGCATGTTATGGTGATTAAAATCATCAACTTTGTTTGCACTTGTGCGGCACGAGGGTGTGTGTGTGGGTTGAGCCTGGTGCTGTGTGTGTGTGCGTGTGGTTCAGTTTCCTCTCAATCACAACTATACCCTGAAATCCAGTCTCATAAAGCCTATAGTGGAGTCATTATTTATTTTCACGGCTAAAGCAGCAGGGAGTTTAGAAGTAAAAAATAAAATTATAAAATTTAAAAAAGGAAAGAGAGGCGCTATGTTGTTTCCATTAGTCTCAAAGTGAGACATCACTTCGTGCCATCACACCTCGACGTCCCCGTTTCAACGGGTGTGAAATCCTACATCAAGCGCCCGGCTCTAACCAATCACGAGTGAGGATGTCAGGGAAAAAGTCACATGACTCATGAGTCATAAACCATCAGATTCCAGTCTCCGTAACTCTTCTCTGACATTCCCGAACGCGGAAGTCCCGCCCAGGGAAGCCGGTTGAGCGGGACCGTCGGTTCCGTCTCTCAGGATCTGCTGGACATCACACGAACGACCTCTGTTCTGATCCTCAGCGGCTACCCGACTAAAACCGGACACACGCAGCACCACTTAGCGTGATCCGTCTGCATTTGCCTCCCATTTAGCGCCTCTGTTGTTTGTGTTTTCTCGTAGTACTCCGATTCGATTTAATTAGGACGTTGCATTTCATCCCACTGTTCTTTGCAGCCAAATTATAGAAAACCAAATTACACAGAAGACAAGTGCAAGGTACAGAGGGTCAGAACCACAAATCATAACAAAGCGTTACAAGAAACACCAGCTCCGCTCTCTAACACCCCGTTAATACATTTATTAAAGCTGCACTAATATTGTTCACATCCACAATGGATTACATGACGTGGAAGCTGTTGCTGAGCGCTCACGTAGAATTCTCACTCGGATTTGGATTCCTTTGTCTCAGTCTTTGCTGAATGCTGATTATTGTGAATAAAAAAATAAAAACAGGTGACAAAACTACGTGGTTAGGTTCAGGAACAGATAAGAGTTTGGGTTAAAATTGTTATAGCAGAAAGCAAAAACTAATAACACGCAATATGACTGAAGGAACTGGCGTGCTTTTCCAGCGGGGCGTCACCTCTCAGGGCCTCCAGGTGGGTCAGTGGCCCTCAGGGTCAAGACGCCGTGAATGTCGTCTGAACGAGACGCTCCGCGGTTCCAACTCACTCCGATGTGCCGTTACGTCACAGTCAGACACTAAAGGTGCATTCACACCAAAAGCTAAACTATTTTTCGCGTCGCCCAAAACGCGTGAGTTTACTCGCTCGAACATTTACCGTGTTCTCACCATGAGCGTCGAGACGCTCCGCGAGGGGCGGGGCTTATCTCCGTGTCTCGTCCCTGTAAAGACCGTTATCATCTCCTTCATCCATAACTAACGACTAGTTCTGCTTTATATTTGTCGTGGACATCCCACACACTAACGCCCTCGTGTTTGGGTTGATGACATCACCTGTAGACTCACTCAGCTCGGTCACTTTCACCGATGAAGTTCCTGTTACGCCTGAAAGACTTCCGCTTCCAGCGCTACGAGAGCGGGACTCGAGAACTGATTTGCCCGAGATGCGAGATGACCGCCTCAAAGTTGAAATATTTCAACGGGGCGAAAATTGTACCGCTGAAAACGCGCCGCTGTAAATGCGCCGCCCACATTGCGTCGCCCCAAACGCGCCGCCCAGGAAAATATCGCGTCTATCGCAGCCACACGCATCTGTACGTTTCATGGGATTCGGTCGCGCGAAAAAATAGTTTCGCTTTTGGTGTGAACGCACCTTAAGGTCCTTCTCAGGCCCGGAGCTGAGGGGTGCAGGGGTCACGAGGCGCTGCCTTCGTGGCTTCAGCGACATAATCAACGTTGAAACTACCTTTCCGTTCCCACATAATTGTCTTTATTGGAACCGTTATTGTAGAATTAGCTGTGGCCTCTAACAACATTTCAGCCCACCTTTGTTTTCTTTTCCGGTACATTGTGGTGAATTTGAAAGCGGATGTAAGAAAGAAAAAAGAAGAAAAAGGACTTGCAATTAAATTGAGTGTTAGGAAATACGATGTTCATTCCCTTTTGAACTTGAAAGCGTTTTTCCATTTCCATTTTCTTTACAAATATTCCACTTAAGGTCATTTGGAAAGAAAACACATTGTTTATTTCATGAATCATAAATAATTCAGCACCAAAACTTAGAAATTGAGAGACGATTTATTTATTCCAACCTCAATATGCTGTTTGAACATCAAACTCTGCTCACATCTAATCTAATATAACTATTAAATTATTATTTTGATGCCGCAAAAGGTCGGCATTTCTCAATGAGTACAACATGTTCTGGTTTACATAGATTTTGGAACTGGCAAGATCCCAAATTCCTGGAGGAAGTGATGTTTAATATACTCGAGAACAGAGGGAACTCATAGAAACACAGTGTGTCTGCTTTGCTTCCTCCTCTGTAACCATTAGGAGCTGCTTTTCACATCGTTAGTTGGGTTTCCCTGTTCTCGTCTAGCTTTTCACCGCTTCCCTCCACTGAAATAGCTTCTCTGTCTCCTCTCATCCTTCCCTCATTGTTTCCCATCTTTGCTATTATTCCTCCTCTATGCCTCCTCAGTCTTTCCTCTCTCCTCTGCCTTGCCCTTTAAAAAAAACCTTCGACCCTTTTCTCTGAATTTGTCTCTTATAACCCATAATACCACACATTAAAGGTTGTAAGAAAACCCTTAATGTGGGAAATTAAACACACACACACACACACACACTACATCCGTTGACCTGACAAGTCTGCATGACAAGAAAGGGGCGAAGTTAATAGACTTTGACTGTGATTCGTTTTTATAATTCTGTCATCTGTGATCCAGCCCCTTCATTAAACCTTGGCCTACATATTACCAGCATTAACGTTAAGTAAAGGTTATTGAAATTGATAGTGTCAGGGGAGCAGTGGAGGCAGTGAGAAAACACGACACGCAGACGAGAGGTACCCAGGATACAATGGATCCAGTGGTAGAGGAAAACATCACGCAATACTTAGTCAGGTTTAGGAGAAGATAATGAAATACTTAGTCAGGTTTAGGAGAAGATAGTGAAATACTTAGTCAGGTTTAGGAGAAGATAATGAAATACTTAGTCAGGTTTAGGAGAAGATAATGAAATACTTAGTCAGGTTTAGGAGAAGATAATGAAATACTTAGTCTGGTTTAGGAGAAGATAATGAAATACTTGGTCAGGTTTAGGAGAAGATAATGAAATACTTAGTCAGGTATAGGAGAAGATAGTGAAATACTTAGTCAGGTTTAGGAAAAGATAATGAAATACGTAGTCAGGTTTAGGAGAAGATAATGAAATACTTAGTCAGGTTTAGGAGAAGATAGTGAAAGACTTAGTCAGGTTTAGGAGAAGATAACAAAATAGTTAGTCAGGTTTAGGAGAAGATAGTGAAATACTTAGTCAGGTTTAGGAGAAGATAACAACATACTTAGTCAGGTTTAGGAGAAGATAACACAATAGTTAATCAGGTTTAGGAGAAGATAACAAAATAGTTAGTCAGGTTTCGGAGAAGATAATGAAATACTTAGTCAGGTTTAGGAGAAGATAATGAAATACTTAGTCAGGTTTAGGAGAAGATAGTGAAATACTTAGTCAGGTTTAGGAGAAGATAACAAAATAGTTAGTCAGGTTTCGGAGAAGATCATGAAATACTTAGTCAGGTTTAGGAGAAGATCATGAACTACTCTGACAGATGTCGGAAAACATCCTGAAATACTTAGTTAGGTTTAGGAAAAGATTGTGAAATACCGAGTTAGGTTTAGGAGGGATAGCTCGTCGGGAACAGGGTAAATAAGCTCTGCAGGAGAAGGTGAATAGTCCAACAATTTGCTCCTGAGAGATGAAGTGATTAGCTCGGCCCACTAGACACCATGCCCGACCACGGGGAACAATGTCCTTTCCTGAAGCCGAACAATTGTGTTGGTGTGTGACGTCCCCTCACACAGTTATAAGTTGGTGGTTACTTGCGTTACCTCAAATAGCAATGAGCTTATCAGTTCCGCGCTGAAAGGTTTTTAAATCTGGTAAAAAAAAAAAAAAACTACTGATAATGGACTCGTACTATTGATCCCTGGGATTTGGTTTCAGAGTAAGTCATGTTGGGGAGAAAGTGGGATGTTGCATCCCTCTCGAACAGTCTACGAGTATCCTGTTAGCGCGGGGCATGCTAACGTAGAAGATATCAGTGCTTCTGTGTTCCCGTCACAAGACACACGTCGGCGAGCTGACAGACAGGAAGCTGACTGCTGGGGGCGGAGCGGCCGGCCTCTCCCTCCACCTCCCGTCTGCTGCTCTTTTCATGCCCATCAGTTGTTGCAGCAAAGAACTTTTGACAGCTAGCTGCGGCCGGACGAGGCGCGCATCAGCACATTGTTAATGCAACAGCATGCTCCAGTGACATGGACCTGATCCCTTCCACTCCAATCTGACTTCGGAGCTGTGGAGTTACAAACATCGCTGCAAGAACTGCACTCGGTGGGAAGAAACCCACCCGTGGTATTAATGAGCGCCTTTAGAGCCAGAGTGCAGGCTTTAAATTAGAAGCGCCAATTATCGCCTCAAAACTCTTGTCACATACACATGGTGCTCGGGCTTGAGGCCAGGATCTTGGACTCACGAGGTACATATGGGAGAAGACTGAGTTGACAGGGAGCATATGATTGCTAGATAATTACCATTTTCGATTTGTATGACAGGGATAATGAATAATACAATAAGCCGCTCCCATGCCGAGGCTGTAGCTGAATGCAATGGAGTACAATAACGACAGTACCAATAAAAGGTAGAAGGAGTGAAATCAATCAAACACCATTGAATCCCAAAGGATTTACTGGTTTGCTGGAGTGTGAATGGCAGGAAAATCATTTTTATATTTGTGTTGCACGGGAACTGTGGACAGATGGACGGTGAAGCGCACTGTACAGTTTAGTAAACCCATGTTTCTCTTTTGAGGCTTTTAGTTCACTTCCGTGCTTCAATGTCATCCTGCTTTGGATTTTTTTTCTGATATTTTCAAACAACTTGATGAGTTTTATGTCTAACTAAGTCCAGGAAGTGGTCCAGCTGTCAATCACCCTGCTTTATGCATATCGGGGGCCTGATGGGACCGTCCGTCTGCCACAGAATAGCTGCGCTTGAATAAAAGACTGAAAGCAGTAGAAATCTACCAAATCTATATTTCAGTAGAGATATATCAAACACACACACACAAACACACAAACAAACACACATATGTACACTACCGTTCAAAAGTTTGGGGTCACTTAGAAATGTCTTTATTTTTCAAAGAAAAGCACTGTTTTTTCAATAAAGATAACATTAATCAAAAATACACACTATACATTGTTAATGTGGTAAATGACTATTCTAGGTGGAAACGTCTGGTTTCTAATGAAATATCTCCATCGGTGTATAGAGGCCCATTTCCATCAACGATCACTCCAGTGTTCTAATGGTACATTGTGTTTGCTAATCGCCTTAGAAGACTAATATCTGATTAGAAAACCCTTGTCCAATTATGTTAGCACAGCTGAAAACAGTTATGCTGGTGATATAAGCTATACAACTGGTCTTCCTTTGAGCTTGAAGTTTGAAGAACAAAATTAATACTTCAAATATTAATCATTATTTCTAACCCAGTCAATGTCTTGACTATATTTTCGATTCAATTTTCAATTCATTTGATAAATAAAAGTGAGTTTTCATGGAAGACACGAAATTGTCTGGATGACCCCAAACTTTTGAACGGTAGTGTATGTATGTCTATCTCAGATCTTTTACGTCTCTGTCCATCTGCTCATTTTAAAGCACACAGAGTGTAAAGACCTTAGGTGGTTTGAACACTGTGTGTGTGTGCGTGCGCATGCGTGTGTGTTTATGTGTGTGTGTGTGTGTGTGTGTGTGTGGACCAGCCATGGGATGTATGGGGGTTGTCTTGGTAACAGCTGAGTTTTGGTTCTTGGGCTCCGAGGGAGCACATCTGCACATGGCAACACAGATGGAGCCACACACACATGCACATGTACACCCACACACATATGCTCACTCAAACACACACACACCCACACACACATATGCTCACTCAAACACACACACACACACTTTGACCAAATCTGCAGATATGGATGTGCACGTTCACACTCTCAGGCCAAATACACACGCCCACGCACACAAACACACACACACACACACAGAGCAGCTCAGCTGTAACCTGGGAGGCTGTTCACTCGGTCATTTAGTCTATTTACACACATCCCGCCTCCAACAAATTATTCCTGTTTCATTTTCAATCTCTTCTATTTCTAGGGAAGCCGTGCACGAGACAGTGACGCTGCTCCTAAGTCCCGTCCTGAGTGCCGTCGACGGTTTGCTGGTTTCAGAGTCCTCGGGTCTTCCATTTCCGTTGAGAGTGGCGATGCTGTGGTGCCGCACTTCCCCGAGAACCACTTCGTCATTCACACTGTGTGTCGAGCTGTGACGTCACTATCAGTGAGCAAATAGTTTCCGTTTGACGTGCTCACCTGAAATGCTAATTACATCACGGTCTGTGTATAAACAGGATTTCCCAACATGGCCGACCCATAAGCACCGGCTCACAATGTTCTGTTCTGACAGGCGATGAGATTTGAGCTTGAGGATGAGACCACGGATACAACATCTAAAGGTCCTGCAGCTGTAATATGAATGAATGGCTCGCTAATCAACAATATCTCTCTCTCTCTTTTTATTTCTTAATCCGTACACACAAATGAAAACATAAACAGGACCCGTTGTGGTTTCAGGAGAGTTGCTGCATCTAAAGAGGCTTTGCACTTCTTGATGTTAAGCTAAATGGAGCAGCTGCCCTGTCGCTCCTCGGTTGCTGAGGCTTACGGGTGGGTGGGCGTAAATAGACATTACAAACACTACCAGAAAAAGAACTCTTAGCAATATGATTTAACTCAATATATTATGATTTCTGGTAGTGATTTAATGCCCAGAAGGCAGAAGGTCCGGCAAAAAGAGGAAGTTCCGCGAGTTGATCTAAGTTTTATTTTTCACCGTGCAATGCTCAAAGTACTCAGTGCCAGAAATCTTCTGTGCAATGCTGCTGTATTTGTATTTTCTATTTTTAATAACTCGTTGCAATAACATTTCCAATGGGAAAAACAGTCAAGGACTTTTCTTCCCTGCATGGTTCAGAAAAGAGTCCTCCATATAGTTTATATTATGATATCACACACGCACACACACACACACACACACACACACACACACACACACACACACACACACACACACACACACACACACACACACTAACCTGATCTGTTCTAGTTCAAATGATCATTTATTAATTTATTGAAAATGATGGCAAAAAGAAAGAAAAAAAAGTTTACAACTTTAAGTTGCTAATTTAAAAAAGTTTCATAATATACTTTCCATTAATGAAAAAAATACATAGCATGTGTACTGTGATATGAAATCTCCAGAGAGCCCTGTGCAGGTTTTCAATATAATTTGACATTACAATTTCACTGGAGGATTATATTTGATAAATATGAGATGGAGAATCACTTCTGGAAATGCCAAGGCTCAATTTCCCGTTTGACAGGAAATGAGGCTGCCACAAAGTAAAATATTGTTATTATTCAGAATAAACTAAATATTTTCTCTATCTTCCATTTTTTTCTCTCTCTCTTATCTGACTTCATCTGTCTTTTGAGCACCCCAACCCCCCACTCCCCTTCATCGTCCACAGAGAGACACACACATTAACACACACACATATTCATACCACCTGAGGTGATTCTCACAGAATTAATAACTCTCTCCCAGGAAAGTAATACAAGGAAATCTAGCCTCCCTCTTTGTCCATATTTGGCCATTTCCTGACAGCTCTAATTAACCAAGTCCTCTATCCTTCCATACCTGACATTTGATTGGCTGGGGGGCTGGCCTCAATAAGAAAAGTTTTAAATTAACAGATGAAATTAGGTTGGCGATTAATGCAGATATGCTTGTCAAGGTTAATTAAATGACCAGTCTCACGAGGGACTGGTTTTAAATCCAACGTCACCGTCACAGCTGATATCGCTCGCCAGCGTTTGCTCATGTTCATTTTAACGTGGTGATTACCATAAACTCACAGGACAATCTGTGATGAGCCTCCACGATGTCTACAGCAACAGTTCCACTGATTCTTATTTTCTTTTGTAAACCATGAAACAGAATGACACCGGAAAGGACGAGAACATATTTGTGTGCCCCATCTAGCTAAACAGTTGCCTCTTTACTCATTCAGTAAGTCCAGCCGGCAACTTCCGGTTCTTTAAAGCGAAGCCAATGCCGACGGGCCTTAAAACAGCATTCTTTCTAAAGGCCATTAGGGGGCGACTCTTGGTTAGCTTTTGGTTTATTTTTGCAAAAAGAAGTCTGATTGTATAGAAGTCGATGACAAATTCAAATTCACATCACTATTATCATTATCATTCGAATAACTCTGCTGCTGCTGTTATCATTAGTAGTCATCATTTCTCTCCCTCAAGTATCTTCCTTTTTTTTCCACCTGCAAAAGGTTTTATTTGGGGAGTCTTTCCCTTTCAGATGCGAAGGTCCAAGGATGTCGTACACTGTGTAGATTGTAAAGCCGTTATTGTGTTTCACATTTGTGTACAAACTGGGTGGCTCAAATATATTAGAAATCCCTAATGCACTTCAGCCCAATATGACCAAACAGCCTTAACACAGTGACCATAGGGTTAAATCTCCTCTGGCAGTGCCAACACACACCTATAGACCGGACCACTACTATACTACTTAGATAGCATTAACTGCAGGACTCTTGCATTACTCTACATTAGATTGTCAGGGTGCACCTCAAAATGCGGATTTATTGGAGTCAACGTTTCTAGTTCATGGCAACTTTGAACCATTATCTCTGTGTGTCTAAGCAGAGACCTTTGGTACCTGCAGTCCAACCCAGGTAAATAATCACCTGCCACCACTAGAATTTAGACAGACAAATATGAATAAAAATGATATAGGAATGAGCAGATGGTTGTGGCCTTGAGGGCGGTTGACTGTGAGCTGAATAAAGGAGCAAGAATCAACGGGGGAAGTAAAATAAAGGTTGGAGGGAAGAAAAAAGCAAGTGAGCCCACTTGAGGTTCGGAGTGCTAATAGTTTTGGTCTCAGAGGGTGTGTGTTGGGGGGATTTCATGACAGAACTGGGTGGCAGGTGATGGCTGACTGACAGCTGTTACCCGAGGGGTCCCAAACCATCCAAGAGTGTTCTACTTCTCCAGCTTGGGGCTAATGGTTAACACAGTAGACTAAAAGAAGGATTGTAAAGTAAATTTGGTTCCTGGGTTGTTTCGAGTCATCTGAACAGCTGGAGGCCAACAAGTGACTGGACCGTTTAGATTCTGTGTGTGACTTCAGGCTGTTCATATTATTGTAGCATTCCCAGCTGGACAGCTGCAGGTATGAAGACTGGAGAGAAATACTTTGGATTGTTGCAGAGTATTGTGGGTCGTTTTTACAGGTTATATAACCAGACATTGCAGGCAAGGTCTAAACCAGGGGTCGGCAACCTTTCCTATCCAAAGAGCCATTTGGCCCTATGCTCCACCAAATAAAATGTGTCTGGAGCCGCAAAAGCCATTTGATATCACAGCTTAGAACGTTTTATATATATAGTCATATATGTACAAAAACTATAGTTTGTTGAATCTAGGAAATTATGGAACCAGAAAAAAGACAATTGTTGACATTGCATTGCTATTTTACCGATAACAAAATCAAACTCTTATGAAGAGTAGAAGAAAAAAAATTAGTTAAACAAATGGTTGTGTTTAACCCTCCTGTTGCCTTAGGGTCAATTTGACCCCATTCAATGTTTAACCCTCCTGTTACCTTTATATTTACTAACATATTTTACCCTTGGGGTCAATTTGACCCCAGCAATTAAAACCTCCAGAAAATTAGAATTAATATTATTTTCCAAGTTTAAGTGTGAGGTACTTTATGTTTGTTGACTACCTAAATAGCCCTTTAAATATATAAAAAAGTTGATATTTCTTATGTTTGGCACAGTGAAAAACAGCCTGGGGTCAAATTGACCCTAAGGATGTCGTGTAGGGCGAGGTTTGGACCCAAACGCAGCAGGCAGAGTTTCAAAATAACAAGGTTTCTTTAATTGTTCACTGAGCAGAACCACAGTCTGGCAACAGGAGAGAAACAACAGGAACAGGGACAAGAACCAGACAGGAACAAAAACAACCAGACACCGAACAAGCAGAAGGACACATGCTAAATACACTGGGGAAGCGAGACACAGGTGGAAACAATCAGGGCGTGGCTGGGGACAATCAGGAACGAAATAGACAAGCACAGGGAACGAAGCACAGGGAAACAGGAAACAAGACAGGGACTTCAAAACAAAACAGGAAACACTCTAAATCATAACAGTACCCCCCCCTCAAGGGACGGATTCCAGACGTCCCACCAGGGCGGGTGGAGGGGAGCCGGAGGAGGGGCCAAGTGCATGGCGGCCAGAGTCTGGGGGGCGGGCCGGGGGACGACCACCCGGACAAGGGACGCGCTCCGGAAGACGGGCCGGAGGACAGGAACGGGAAGCTAGGGGGGAGGGGCTGGACGGGACGACGGACGGGGACGGGCTACGACAGACGAACGAACGCTGACGACGGGCGGGACCTGGCGACGAACAGACTGGAGAAGAACATGGGACTGACTGACATCGGAGACTGGAACCGGTGACGGAACACTGGGGACTGGAACATCGGAGACTGGAACCGGCAACGGAACACCGGGGGCTGGAACTGGTGACGGAACACCGGGGACTGGAGCCGGAACACCGGGGACTGGAGCCGGTGACGGAACACCGGGGACTGGAACTGGTGACGGAACACCGGAGACTGGAAGCGGAACACAGTAGACTGGAACATCGGAGACTGGAACTGGTGACGGAACACCGGGGACTGGAACTGGTGACGGAACACCGGGGGCTGGAACTGGTGACGGAACACCGGGGACTGGAAGCGGAACACCGGGGACTGGAGCCGGATGCTTCCACGAAATGGTCCGATTGATCATGTCAGATAAACTCTGCTGTATCTCCTCCCAGGTCCTGGGTGCTTCCACGAAATGGTCCGATTGATCATGTCAGATAAACTCTGCTGTATCTCCTCCCAGGTCCTGGGTGCTGGCGTCGGTGGAACCGGAACTGCCGGGTGCTTCCACGAAATGGTCCGATTGATGATGTTGTAAAAACTCTCCTGCGCTGGGTCCATCTTCTTGGTCTGGTCGTTCTGTCGTGTAGGGCGAGGTTTGGACCCAAACGCAGCAGGCAGAGTTTCAAAATAACAAGGTTTCTTTAATTGTTCACTGAGCAGAACCACAGTCTGGCAACAGGAGAGAAACAACAGGAACAGGGACAAGAACCAGACAGGAACAAAAACGACCAGACACCGAACAAGCAGAAGGACACAGGCTAAATACACTGGGGAAACGAGACACAGGTGGAGACACAGGTGGAAACAATCAGGGCGTGGCTGGGAACAATCAGGAACGAAATAGACAAGCACAGGGAACGAAGCACAGGGAAACAGGAAACAAGACAGGGACTTCAAAACAAAACAGGAAACACTCTAAATCATAACAAAGGAACACCGACATTAAACATTGAATGGGGTCAAATTGACCCTAAGGTAACAGGAGGGTTAAACAAACGGTTGTGTTTAATTTTGTCAACATTTTGAGACAAATGGTAGAAACGATCGACGTAAAATGGACGTTTTTTTCAAAACCATGTTAAAGGCTTTCATTGCGATGCTTCAGTTGGAAAGGCCATCAGAATTAAACCCCAGAAAGTTGAAGCAGCTCCCAAAGCATTATCGCCCTTCAAAGTTGCGCACAGACCTGCCGTGTAGCCTTCAGGTCATGGAACCCTTTTCTCAGTCAGCCAAGAAGAACACTGTTGTCTATTGTATAGTGTCAGCGACCTCTTGACCTCCATCACTCATCTAAAAGTAATAGAAACAAACTATTCCACTTAAGATCCTTATTTTGGCTTCTCCCCTCTTGCTCTCGCTCCCACAGCTGTTCAACGTGTGAAAATGTTAAGAGCGGTCAAAAAGTGCTGCCTTCAGGGACCCAACGCAAAGAACTCATATCCACATATGATGAATCAACTCACAGACAGAAAAAGCTTCACAGAGCATGTGAGCTGGTTCAAGGCTGCTTATCTTGTTCTCTTTCTATTATTCCATTCTATGGCTAACATGCACTCGTTTTACACAGTTGCACTTTTTGTCAAATTAACTTGAGGCCAGTTGAACATATAATCCACGAGAAGAAGGAATTGGTAAACTCATTAAAATGTGACGGGGATTAGAAAGACAGAAAGTTTGTACCCATTGAAAGTCATTATTGTCTCAGTGAATGAATGTCTTTGTTTCAGTCAGCCGGGATGATCAGCAGCTGGAGGTCTGACTGGAAATTCACTGTTTTAGAGAAACACTCGAGGATTATCAGGGGATTATGAAACGACTTCACTTCACACAAATATGTCTGTTTATTTAAGGAAATGGTGTTTTGCAGCTGTTTTTTTCTCTCGTCTCCAGCCAAACGTAAATTGGAGCCACTTGAAGAATTTATAGTAGCTTGAAAAGACCTCAAACCGGGGAGGAAACACATTCCTGGGTTTTAGAAGTTCTCTCAAATGAAAATGTAATTCAAATGAGAAAACAACATTCCTCATGAGGTCTAATTCATTTCGCTTTGTGGAGACTGTGACCATTTAGACAACGTTGCTCTGATTTTGTAAGCATTTTTTATCTCTGTGATTCAGCAATCTCGTGGAAAAAAGTGTTCCGATAAACTCACGAGCATTAAATCTGATAAAACATCTCTAATAACTGTCATATATTAATGTATGAATAAGTCATATCCTCTCCTGCTCATGCTGGAGATCCAACCTCACACAGCCTCACTCACACTGCAGTCATTAATCATCTCGGTGATACGCACACACACGCGCACACGCATGCACACACAGAGAAAGAGAGAGAGAGAGAGAGAGAGAGATTTCGGTAGTTATTTTCAAAGAGGATTTCTACTTAATAAAAATCCAATTCTGGCTCCACAGGATCCTTCACCCACACAGAGAGGGAGAGTTTGAAGATGAGAGGAGAGACAGCGGGGGAAATAATTAGACAGTGATGGAGACACAGAGATCACAGTGTACCAAACAGCGGGGACTCCTGTTTTTGTTTGGACGGCGGCTTTCTGGGACCAAAGAAGAAGAAAAAAGAGACGCGTATTCTGAAAAGCTCTTCCATTTGAAGAGCCTTGTATCTATTGTGTGGCTTTTCTCACATCAGATCCACTGGTTCAATATTCAAAACTGTGTCGAATTACTTATGAATAATACGTAGACACTTTCATTTTAATTTAATTTTTACATTTTAATTTCCTTTATTGTTTAAATTCGTACATTTAAATGTATTTATGTCCTGCCCTGCTATTTTATTTCATTGTATCTGATATATGAATGCATGTTTCCTGCTGCTTCACTAAATTCCCCCCTGGGGATGAATAAAGTTATATCCTATCCTATCCTATCCTAACCAAGCCTTTGATTTTACGTTGAGGCTCTCATTGAAACATCTGTGCTGCATAATGTTCCCATTGATGGCCTCGTTCTTTGATATTTCACCAAACTGGGTTCCATAAGTCAGAGTGACAAATCTAGACTTGAGAAAAACTCTATTTCTCACCATCAGAACCCACAGGCGTCACTAAAAGTCAACCTCAAACTAAATCTTAGGGATTTTGCCTAAAGAAAACAAGTTGAGGTTTGCAACCAGAAGGCGACAATCATGGAAAAACAGATATGATTCAAATCTAATTAAAATCCTTGAACCAAAAGCAGCACATTCGTTAATAACCACAGAAAACAGGACACTCCATGTTAGTGGCAGATGTACGTATACCATATTGTTATGGGTGTAATGTGTTAAACATCCTCATGCTGCCTCAAGGCTTAACATGCCTTATTGCGACATCATGACCACGACCTCCCGCCACACCAATAGCTTTTTCCCGACGGCGGTCGGGCTCATCAATGGACCCCGGGACTGACTGACTGTCACCCCCAGGACTACCACCTCTTCTTCCACCTTCCTCTCTCCTCCTTCTTCCCGCTCCTTCCTCTTCCTCCTCCTCCCTCTTCCTCCCTCCTCCTCCCTCCTTGCGTTGATTGTTGTTTGTCATGTCCAAATGTTGCACCTTCCACCAAAAAAAATTCCTCGTTTGTTTGTGAAAACATTCATTCTTTGGCAATAAACCTGTTTCTGATTCTGATTCTGATTCTGATTCTGATTCTGATTCTGATTCTGATTCTGAATTACTCCAATAACTAATCAGACAAACTTACTCGAAAGCCTCCCCTCGCGATTTAATACAAATTAACAATGCAAATAAATTTACAGCCTCCAATGCATCAAATTATAGAATGCAAACAACACTGCAGCATCACATTCCCCAGCTTGCTTTTCAATCAAACGCGCAGCAGAGTGTGTGTCAGAGGTCAGAGGTCAGAGACATATGGAGCAGAAGCACTGGGACTGGCAGCTCTCTAACACGTGGACCTAAAACCCAAAGATCTGCACTCCATGAAGAGCCGCCGTCTCTTTGGAACATGACATCCTGCCGAGGCTCCAACACGTATGACTCCACAGGCGATGTATCGAAATAGAAAAGCTTTTCAAACCATTTCACCCGCAACTTATAGCTGAACTCAGTGCTTCTGTGGCGCTGCATGGATCTGTGAAGATCCACCGTATGATGGGGCCTAACATTTTTTGAAATGCCAACTTCTTTTATTATTGGTTTACAGTATGAGTGCTTTAAAGCTGCACAGTGACAACATGTTAATATACATCTTTATTTTTACATTAGCTCATTATTTTTGTTGTTGTTTTGTACTATTTCGTTTCTCTCGTAGTGGAGAATTCAGCAGCCAAAGGTACAGATATGAGGAGATGAAATATTGGGAGAACATTCGAACATCAGAAGATCAATGAAACGCGACTCCAAATGAACGCTGATCCCTGAGGCGACGAGGCAGCAGCCCGAACGTCATCAGGGGAAGACGTGTCTTTGTTGTGTTTACAGTTTGGTATGCTGCCCCCTAGTGGGCACAAATATATCCACATTAATAAATTCAGCTCACTTAAACTGCCTTTACATTTTTTGAGGGGGTTGGCCTTTCTTTCAGGTGTATAAAAGAAGACCACAGGAGTAAAAAAAAAAAGCTTTGCTATATCACACCTGTGTGTTTGTGTGTGTGTGTGTGTGTGTGAGCTGGGGGCGTGTCCACCGCCATCTGATGAAGGTCACACGCTGTACCAGTACCTCATACAACCTCACTTTTTAAAGCATCCACGTCACCTCGCCTCCATTCCTTCCTCGAGCCTCTTGCTCTACCCCCCCCCCCCACCCCCTCCAATCTCTCCATCGGTTCCTTCGAGGTTGCCGTCTGCCTGCCATACTTACGGGACCGCCAGACGGCAAAATGACAGCGGAGGCCAAAGAGAGAACAGAATCCATTTTTTATCTTGCTTTTTTCCGCCGCCGATCGATCGTCCTCTCACCTGTAATTATTTTCTTGGCCCTTTCGATGCCCTCTACTCTCACAGTCCCTCTGTCCTCTGTCCTCTGTCCTCTCTTTCAACAGGCCGTTTCTACAGAGTTTGCACACTCGGTTCAACACACATAGGAAAGCACGAGACGCCCCGTGCTTTGCTATGTGTGTTGAACCGAGAGAGTGATGGAGACAGGAACAGTGTGTGTGTTGACAGTGATGAAGAGGAAATGCAGACACTCCCGTATTTGTGTGTGTGTGTGTGTGTGTGTGTGTGTGAGTGTGTGTGTGTCCTTCCTCAAGTAGCTAGCTCCCTTTCGTCATTCGCCCTAACTTATTTCTTCGTATAGTTTCCACCTTCCCTCTTGCCTCCATCTCCCCCCTCACCTTCATTCCTTCCTACTTTCATCCATTTGGAACATTCCGCATCCACTTTTCCTTCTCAACTCCTTCTCCTTTAAGGGGAGCTCTCTCTAAATGTCTTCTTTCCTTCCATCTCATATTGTACAGTTGTCCCCCCTCTTCTTTCCCCTCGATCCATATTTGACCTTCTCACGTCTGCTCATTTGACTTTTAAGCACCAATTTAAGCACCAATTATTCCAGCTTTATCTTGGGAAGAAGGTTTTTTCCCTAAACCGGGCGGAACATCAATAAATAAATGACGTGTAAGTTGTTGGTGTTATTTTTTTGCAGATCATTTGACCCTCTGGAGCCATTGTGCTGCATCCTCCTCCTCCTGAATTACACGTCTGAGGATGACTAACAACTGCAATATAAAGACCTCATCCGCTCCCCCCCCCCACCGCTCCCTCCCCCCACGTTATCTCCCCGTGACAGTTTGAAAGGGCATAATGACGCGACGCATCACCACTTCGAGACACATGAATGACGGCACCGAATGAGCCGAGAGAGGAAGACAAAAGGCGCGGTTGGAGATATGGCGAGCGGCGGAGGGGGGGAGGACAGGCGGACGGGAAAGGAAGAGAGAGATAGAGGGAGACACCTGGCAGGGACAGAGAGGAGACGGACGTGGAGAGATAAATGCCACGGCGGAGGAAGGAGACAGAGACAGACCGAGGACGGGAGACGAGAGGGGAGAATAGAGGAGGAGACGGAGAGCCTGCCTCTTTATCTCGCCCTGCCTTTCACAGCCGGCCTCATCCTGGCACATGATACTGCTGTGTGTGTGTGTGTGTGTGTGTGGGTGTCTGTGTGTGTGTGGGTGTGGGTGAGTTGCGTGTATGGACTTAACTCGGGCTGCAACTAATGAATATTTACACTCTGAATCAATCAATCTCAACATTTACCTCATATATTTTTGGTCTCATATCATAAAATAGTGGATATCAATCATGGTTTGAAGGAGTGCAATGTTTCTCCATCCATCAGTCGATATCACGACGTGATCATTGTACGATCGGAACGCAGGAAAAGCCTTTGAGATGCTGGATGGAGCTGATGTATTGCTGTGTTGCTTGATAACATGACTGAATATTAAAAACGATTATCTTCCAGCTGACTATTGATGAAGGCTGATACTCCTGGTCCTTGTCTGAAGGTCGAGTCTGCACTCCGTCTACGTCGAAGCGTTGAACTTTAACCATGGTAACCAAATCGTTTAAAATATATAAATATATGTCTGAATATAAAAGAAAATAAGAAAAAAAAATATATATATTGCTATTGCACACAGAGCTTTGGCTTGTTTATTCAAAGATTATTCATATCGAATGTGCCAATTGCACCAACACACACACACACACACACACACAAACACAACAACACACCCACACACACACATGCACACGTACACGCACACGCAAACACACACACACACACAGCCTGGACTGGTGATGTATATATGGCTTCCAGTGACATACAACCCTTACCCTACCCCCCCCCCCCCCCCCCCTACACACCCACACACGCACGCACACACACACACATGCACACACACACACAGTCTGGACTGCTGACGTTAATATGGGTTCCAGTGGAATATACACACACGCCCCGCACGCATGCACACACACGCACGCACACACACACATCTGAAAATAGAGGAGTGAACGGAGTCGAGGGGTCAAAACACACACTTGAAGCACACACCCAAACACTCTCACATTATTTGTTGTCTTTCCGTCGCGTTGATTGTTGTTTGTTTGTCATGTCCAAATGTTGCACCTTCCACCAAAAAAAATTCCTCGTTTGTTTGTGAAAACATTCTTTGGCAATAAACCTGTTTCTGATTCTGATTCTGATTCTGATTCTGAAACACCGGAGGAGCTCGTGGCGATCTCACGTTCCCGGGTTATTGAATAATATTTGGTTTCATCCGTTCACGTCACAATTCATCACACTGGGGCGTTCTGTGCATCTGCATCTCGCTGGTTCACACGTGCACTCCCTCGTGCACGTCATCTCCGTCGCTTCCATTCTTCTGGCTGGCACAAAGGCAAAATGCCGATCAATTGTCTGAAGTGTGACTAATCCACGCGTTATAAAGCCTGTGATTTGTTCCTGAATAAACTCTCGATAATTTCTTTTGTGGAGTAGTTGTGCTTTCATTTTCTATCCATAACGATATTTTCCTTTTATTTCTTACTGAACACAGCATTGAAGTTCACAAGCTGCAATATTAAGAAACTGATATTGCAGCTTGGAAGACTTTCTGGGGAAAACCTGATCTGATGAGGAGAGACGGCATTCATCCCACGTTGGACGGAGCGCGTCTCATTTCTGCGAATATGACCAAGTTGATCACCGGACTTAATCTATGACAACCCAGGGTTCAGATCAGGAACCGGAGCAGAGTTGTAGTTTAACACCCTTCTCTGCTCTTCCATTCGAGCAGTTACCCACCCTTGACTTTAGAGTAGAGACTGTGTCTGTCCCACGGCCACTTCAATTAAATAAATCAAAAGTAAGCAGAAGAGGAGTCGTACACAATAACCTTATACAAGTTAACACAATTATTTCAGCAGTGCAACAAAATAGGTCTATTAAATGTGGTCTCCTAAATATTCGATCTCTGTCATCTAAAGCTGTGTTACTGAATGATTTAATATCAGATAATCACATTGATTTATGTTGCCTAACTGAAACCTGGCTGAGCCATGAAGAATATGTCTGCCTGAATGAATCGACTCCTCCAAGTCATATTAATACTCACATTCCTCGAGGCACCGGTCGAGGAGGTGGAGTAGCAGCCATCTTTGAATCGAGCCTATTAATTAATCCTCAACCAAAATTACACTACACCTCATTTGAAAGCCTTGTTCTTAGTCTTTCACATCCAACCTGGAAAACACTACAGCCAATTCGATTTGTGATTCTGTACCGCCACCAGGTCCATATTCAGAGTTTATATCTGAATTCTCAGAATTTATATCAAGTTTGGTTCTTAAAACCGATAAAGTTATTATTGTTGGAGATTTTAATATCCATGTGGATGTTGATAATGATTGCCTTAGTGCTGCATTCATCTCCTTGTTGGACTCGATTGGCTTCTGTCAGAGAGTACAGAAACCCACTAACAGCTTTGGCCACACGCTTGATCTTGTTCTTACTTATGGCGTTGACATTGAGCATTTGAACGTCTTCCCACAGAATCCTCTTCTGTCAGACCACAACCTCATAACTTTTGAATTTATACTACCGGAGTGTACTCCGTTAGTCAAAAGTTTCTACACTAGATGTCTAACTGACAGTGCTGTAGCCAAATTTAAAGAAGCGATTCCTTCTGTATTTGATTCGATACCACGTCTCAATATAACAGAGGACTCCTGGTCTAACTTTAGTCCGTCCCAGATTGATCATCTTGTTGACAGTGCCATAGGCTCTCTGAGAATGACACTGGACTCGATAGCCCCTCTGAAGAAGAAGACAGTGAGGAAGAGGAGGTTTGCTCCCTGGTATAACCCTCAGACCCGCAAACTGAAGCAAACGTCACGAAAGCTTGAACGCATATGGCGTTCAACTAATCTCGAAGAATCCCGCTTAGTTTGGCGAGATAGTCTTAAAACATATAAGAAGGCCCTCCGTAATGCCAGAGCAGCCTATTACTCATCAATAATAGCAAAAAATAAAAACAACCCCAGGTTTCTCTTCAGCACTGTAGCCAGGCTGACAGAGAGTCACAGCTCTGTGGAGCCGAGCATTCCTATAAACCTTAGTGGTAATGACTTTATGAACTTCTTTAATGAAAAGATTTTAACTATTAGGGACAAGATTAATAATCTCTTGCCCATAACCAGTGCCAATCTGTTCTCAAGTGGAATGGCCTTGGAAACCGCTGTATGCCCTGGTGTATATTTGGAGGATTTTCTCCTATCAACCGTGACCAATTATTTTCAACGGTTTCTACTTGAACACGCCTACCTGTCTCTTGGACCCCATCCCGACGAGGCTGCTTAAAGACGTTTTGCCTTTAATTGGCGGCTCTCTATTAGATATTATCAATGTGTCTCTGCTAACAGGCCACGTACCACACTCCTTCAAGGTGGCTGTTATTAAACCTCTCCTGAAGAAGCCCACTCTGGATCCAGAGGTATTGGCTAACTACAGACCGATCTCTAACCTCGCCTTCCTCTCCAAGATCCTTGAGAAAGTGGTCGCAAATCAGTTGTGCGACTTTCTACATCATAATAGTTTATTTGAGAAATTTCAATCAGGATTTAGAAAACACCACAGCACCGAGACGGCACTGGTGAAAATTACAAATGACCTCTTAATGGCAGCAGATAAAGGACTCCTCTCTGTCCTGGTCTTGTTAGACCTTAGTGCTGCATTCGACACCATTGACCATTACATCCTGTTACAGAGACTGGAGCAGTCGATTGGCATTTCAGGCACGGCACTAATTTGGTTTAAATCCTATTTATCAGATCGATCTCAGTTTGTATTTGTAAACGATGACGCCTCGATAACCACCAACGTTAATCACGGAGTTCCACAAGGTTCTGTGCTTGGACCAATTTTATTTACCTTATACATGCTTCCTTTGGGCAATATTATCAGGAAACACTCCATAAACTTTCATTGTTATGCAGATGACACTCAACTATATTTATCGATAAAACCAGAGGAGAGCAACCAACTCTGTAAAATTCAAGCATGTCTTAAAGACATAAAAACATGGATGACCTGCAACTTCTTGATGTTAAACTCAGACAAAACCGAAGTAATTTTAATCGGCCCTGAGCACCTCAGAGATCAATTATCTGGTGATGTGGATTCTGTAGACGGCATTGCCCTGGCATCCAACACCACTGTAAAGAATCTTGGCGTTATCTTTGATCGGGACTTGTCCTTTAACTCCCACGTAAAGCAAATCTCAAGGACTGCATTCTTTCATCTACGTAATATTTCAAAAATCAGGCACATCTTGTCTCAAAAGATGCAGAAAAATTGGTTCAGCGTTCGTTACTTGAGACTGGATTACTGCAACTCCTTATTAGCAGGCTGCTCTAATAAATCTCTTAGGTCCCTCCAGTTGATCCAGAATGCTGCAGCTCGTGTTCTCACTAAAACTAAGAAAAGAGATCACATCACTCCTGCACTAGCTGCTCTGCACTGGCTCCCAGTAAAATCAAGAATCACTTTTAAAATTCTTCTCTTAACCTACAAAGCCTTGATTGGTGATGCTCCATCATATCTTAAGGAGCTTGTCGTACCATATTGCCCCACTAGAGAGCTACGCTCACTAAATGCGGGACTACTTGTAGTTCCTAGAGTCTTAAAAAGTAGAATGGGAGCCAGAGCCTTTAGTTATCAAGCTCCTCTTTTATGGAACCAGCTTCCAATTTCAGTCCGGGAGGCAGACACAGTCACCTCGTTTAAGAGTAGACTTAAGACCTTCCTCTTTGACAGAGCTTATAGTTAGGGCTGAATCAGGTTTGCCCTGGTCCAGCCCCTTGATATGCTGCTATAGGCTTATAGCTGCCGGGTGACGTTTTAGGATGCACTGAGTACCTATCTCCTCTTTTTCTCTCCTTAAGGATGAATTTTCATCTCTCAATCACACGTTACTAACTCTGCTTTCTCCCGGAAGTCCTTTTGACTTTACGTCTCATGGGGTCATCGGACCCTATGAGACGGCATAGATCCCATCTGCCTGATGGATCGTCTGGGTCGTGGAATTCCTGCTCATGACTACGCCACTGTCCTGTTGTGACTCCGCCCTCCTCCTCCCCACCGCCATCTGCCTGATGGATCGTGGAGGTCTCCATCGTGGAATATGCCTACTATGAACTATTCATACACTCTGTCATATTCATTGAATGTATTTTAACTCTAAATCTGTCCTTCTGTACACATTACATCTATTGCATCTGTCCATCCTAGGAGAGGGATCCTCCTCTGTTGCTCTCCTCCAGGTTTCTTCCCTTTTTTCCCCCCTGAAGGGTTATTTGGGAGTTTTTCCTGGTCCGATGTGAGGTTTTGGGGCAGGGATGTCTATGTGTACAGATTGTAAAGCACTCCGAGACAAATTTGTAATTTGTGAAATTGGGCTATACAAATAAACTGAATTGAATTGAATATATGACAGTGAGACTTCAAATAAATGACATTTAGAGAACGTTTTCATTGTAAGCTATCTTTACACGCCGTACGATGCCAATTAAATGGGATATTGTTGTGTTCACCGTGCACACCGACGCACTTTAAAGGCAGCACAATAGATCCTAAAGCACTATTGCTCTGTTTTTACTACTCGGTTTTAAATCATCAGTCGATCTTTAATTAAAGCTCCTTTTGTCAGTCGGTTGCCTGTAGCTCACATCGTTGAAATAACAATGGGATTAATGAATTGTGTTTATAACCCACAGCATTATAGAATAATAGGGAGGGGGGGAAGCAGGGGAGAGAGAATGAGGAAAGTACAAAGGAGAATAAAGGAACTACCAGTGAACAGAGAAAACAAGACTAAAGGGATGATGAAGAAGAAGAAGAAGAAGAAGAAGAGATGAAAATGAAATGAACAGGAAGCTGTGGTTGCTGTTGTGAATCTCCCCCAGATTAAAACAAGATGATAATTAAAAACTGTACCGCAGGGTCACACTGTGACCCGTGCGTGAGAGTAGTGTACAATGTGTGCAGCCACTGTTGCTGTGTGTGTGTGTGTGTGTGTGTGTGTGTGTGGGGGGTGGCGGGGTGGGTTGGGGTGAGAATGTGGTGCCCATTAAAAGGTGTCCCTGCTGCAATCAGTGTACAGAGGCCTTAGGGCCCATTTGTTACTACATCAATCTGGAGTTAATGGAAACACACAGCGCACACACACACACACACATGTAGCGCACAAACACACCCCAACACCGTTGTGCCTACAGTGCTAACATTGTAAGAGGGGGCGCTGAACAGCGGGACATACACACACACACACACACACACACACATAAACACAAAGGCAAATGCAATTGAGATCCATTCATCTTTTTCTAAAATTCCTGTCAATATATATAACCTGTTTGACATATAATTAAAAACCTTTCGCTTTCATGTTTCAAATGACATTTTTGAGCTGCCGATCCAAACTTCCCCTGCATTCTTGATCTGAGAATCAATTAATGACTACATTTGAAAATGTCCCGATTAAGACGATCGAGCAGTTCTCATCAGTAGATAAGTCGGCGTCCTCTGAGGGCTTTCACATGTTTTAGTTTAGGAAATTGGATCGAGTGCTCATGAGACGCTGTTAATTGCCGACACTCTGCTGCCTGGCAATGCGGCCGTTAGAATGGCGTCCCTATTGGACGAATGCCCCCCTCAATGAGTTATGCCCAACGTCAATGTACAGTAGCGATGCAGGAAGCAGTGTGACCTTTATGGGGCGAGGTGGGAAGTAAGTGGTGTCGAGGTCGGGGTGGTGGATGGGTGGGTAGTGGATCTGACTGTTAAGTGGGGGACCACTAAAAAGTATGTACTCCGTCACATACTTGCATTAAGCTCCGCGATCTGTTTCTGGGATTGTGTTTTTATGCCTAACTTTAACCAAACTTTTTAAACCATAACCATGATCCTTCATTCGCCCGACCATGCTCCATCTTGAAGCATGGTACCCATTTCTCCTAATGTATCCATGCTTTTTATATAAATCCAATATAGTCACACATAAATGTGGTTAATTAAATGATCATTGATACATCAACTAGTTCATCTGGAGGCTTTTAAAAGTGGAACTCAATGGAACGTACGGTTTTTTGGAAGAATCATCTCCCGAAAAATATAAAGGGTACATTTATACCTCAAGGTCCCACTACAGTGGCACTTGAGCTGTCCTGACAGGGCATGTCCATGGTCGTGTCCCAACAGGGCACACACACATGACGAAAGAGCACAGAAAGGAGCATTATAAGGACGAGGACCTTCAGGGTTTTCATGTCAACCTCAGAAAAAAGAGATAGAGAAGAGCTATTGGTCCTTACCAGGCGTGATTTCTATCACGGTGTTTTGTCTCTCTGGGGGGAAAAGGACCTTGGGAGGCTGAGTGGTCTGGAGAGCTGTGAGAGAGACGGAAAAACATACATATTACAGGCTCATCATTCCCAGGTATGAAATCTCATATCTAAACATACACGAAGGTAAAGAAGAAATCTCTATTCATAACTCAGCACACACACACATTCATCATATCCATCCATCTATCAATATGTATTCTACATAGATTATTGAGACAGATCCTAAGAATTACGGCTGGGGAAAATGAAATATACATAATATTTCTTATCAAAAACCTAAATGTCAACATTATGACAAAATTGCTGGGTTGACCAAAAACATCACAAAACATTTTCCCAATGAGGTCTTTTCAAAACATATCATCAGTAAAAATAAATAATAATAAAACGATCTGGTAAGTTTGGAAAATATCATCACTTTATAGAAATGCAACATTTTAAAGCAGGAAAAGACCACGCTAATGCAATATTACTATATATCCACAATCTAAGAGGAGATCTCATACCCCAATATTGATATGATAGTGATATATTGCCCAACCCTAGATAGAGCACTCTGGGATTAATTTCTAAACTGTAGCAATTTGCTGTATGGCAGACACCGCGAGAGTAAAAACAACATGTGACTTGTAATACGGGAGGTCTGGCGTTCAGGTTATCCAGAAAAAATGGTTGCAATGCGACTGTCTCACCTCATCATTTCTTTTTGTCTCTTGCAGTAAAACTGAACTGATTGAACTCCTATGGCCAGCAGACAGACACCTCCCCCTGCTTCCGCCTGAAGTACCAATCTACAATCTCACCTCACTGGATTGTGAACACCAATGCGCTCTGCTCTCCAACACCTTTCCCCCCTCGCCACCTCCTATGGTCTGGTAGTCCTCTCTAGTGTTTCAGTGTTTCTTATTCTTCTCTGGAGGCTGTCTTGTTACATATATCTCATGCAATGTGTCTTCGATCAGAATGTTGAAATACACTATGCCCATGTCGATTGCTTGGTTCACAACTTTGATCCAGGTTGAAATAACTCAACATCTACATCATGTTTTCACAAGAAATTGTCTCCAGGTCTTTATGGTTCCCAGAAGATGAATCCTCAGGGTCCTTGAGGATTCCTAGACCTTTCGTCATGCGCTACCAAGAGGTTGACATTTCTGATGTTGAGTGTCTTGACAACCATTGAATGGATTTCCATAAACTGTAGTGCAGACATTCAGGATGTGTGAAGGGGAGCCTTAAGGAGCATTAAGGAGCCTTAAGGAGCCTTAAGGATCCTAACCTTTTTAGGAGCCTCTCAGAGAAATTACAGCGGTAGCTTCCAGAAGCAGCTCACGGGATGCCGATCGGTCTTAACACCGGGGGTCCGGACACAAACACATTGGTCCTTGAATCCTGACGAGATGTCCTGTGCTTAACGTCTGCACTTAAGCATGTAACCCTCGCATAGATTTGAAGGAGGATCACTTTGTTCTGACAATGATTAGCGAGTATCTCTTAACTCTTTCAGTACCCTTTTCCACCTTGTACCCCAGTAACCCTGTCCATACCTCTATCATTCCATCCCTCTCTCCTTACCTCTGATAAGACTGATGGTTTCATTTGCATTCTGAAGGGGTCCGCCGCCCTCTTGTGAGATTAATGAGACAACCCTTCACCTAGACACGCCCCTCTCTACTTCTGTCCTCTATTCCCCCGCTACACCTTTTCCTTTCCTTTTCTTCTGTCTCTGGTTTTGTCTTTTTCCTCACACCATTGTCATGTCTGGTGGGCCTTTCTGCTGTTGTTGGCTTTCCCTTGTCAGTCAAAGCTTGTCATTTTTGAGAATATGATTTAGGGCTTTACTTACGCAGCAGAATGTACTGCCTGGATTTTTTTCGCGTGGCTTGAAGCCGGGTTTAGTGTTGTTGTTGTTTGGATGCACTCAGGTGTTTTTGTCTGCACCTGCACGGTATTTTGGGGACTCATTGTGAACGTAGTGAGAAGGAGGCACAGTAGGAGCTGTGTCTGCAGTGATTAAGTGGTGCTGCAGTGCGCCACCCTACATACGCCCGTGTCTTTACCAGGTGACGCCTGGACGATCCTACTGGCAAGTCTGCATCACTGTCTTTGTTTTTCATCTACAGAAAGTACACTATGGTTGAAACGTTTGGGGTCGCTGAGAAATGTCCTTATTTTTTAAAGAAAAGCAGAGTTCTTTTCAATGAATATAACATTAAATTAATACACTCAATACATTGTTAATGTGGTAAATGACTATTCTAGGTGGAAACGTCTGTTTTTTAATGAAATATCTACATAGGTGTATAGAGGCCCATTTCCAGTGATCTGATGGTACATTGTGTTTGCTCATCGCCTTAGAAGACTAATGGAGGGTTAGAAAACCCTTGTGCAATTATGTTAGCGCAGATGAAAACAGTTATGCTGGTAAAATAATCGATATAACTGGCTTTCCTTTTAACTTGAAGTTTGAAGAACAAAATTAATATTTCAAATAAAAATCATTATTTCTAACCTTGTCAATGTCTTGAATATATCTCTGTTCATTTTGCAATTCATTTGATGAATAAAAGCATGAGTTTTCATGGAAAACACAACATTGTCTGGGTGACCCTAAACTTTTGAATGATATTGTATCTCCAGCGCAAAAGAAAAAGAAAGATTTTTAAATTTCAAAAGGTGGTTGGTGCCATCAGGAAAGCGCGATCAGGTCAAAGGCATCAACCAAAATACGAAGTAATGATTCACAGGAAGTGTTCACGAATAGCTGGTGAACATGGTCGAGAATCAAGCTAAAAGAGCCAGATATTTCCCTCAAGAGTTGGTGGAGACTAAAGCAGAACATCAAGGAGATTAAATATTGGACTTATCAGTTGGACCCAGACATTTCTTGTCTGGATGTTCACAATAGGCAACTGTTCGCCATCATGTTCTTTGTAAGTGTCCTTGGGAGTCTGAGTATGTGACACCTTTCATGGATGCCTTTGCCATCAGTGTGTGAATGTGTGAATGTTGACATGAAGTGTAAAGCTTTGAGTGCTCGGAAGACTAGAACAGCGTTATATAAACGCCAGCCCAGTGACCATTTAGGTTGAAACTGGATGCGTGTAGCTCCACTGGCCTCACGACTGAAAGGCACAGCCATTCTCGAGGCATGTGGGTGAATCGCATCCTAAATTTTCTTAAATTCTTCTTCAATTAACGACAATCTTACATCTGACATGAGTTTTTACGAAGAAAGTACAAAAAATAAGACTAGAAACAGTATTCCGTGACGAACGCTGCGCAACACAAATCCTTCTTCAGTGTATTACAAGTGTGCTATAAAGCAACACAAAGAAGGATATGGCTTACAGACTTTTCCTCACACTCACATCTCCTTTGGTTTAAGCCACTGAAACTCCTAAAAGAACAACAATGCGGTTGGATCTCAGCCGGTGGCAACGTGTCGGGGGGGGTTGAATGCAGTCTTTACAGCACACACGGAGCGTGAGTGTGTGCGCAGTTTCACCCTCAAAGTAGAGGAAGGAAAAGATGGACAAATGCCATGAAGTACTCTCGTTGAGACCAGCGTTACCTGCACAGTTCTCTTTTCCAAGAACTCTGGTCTGCCAACCCAAAGGTCCAGGGTTGTGATGGCAGCAACATGTAATTAGGACATTTATTGCAAATGCACACCATAAGTCAGATGTGGATACAGTGCTATGCCACGTGGAGCCTCTGATCACAAAACATCCTCTATGCCAGGGGTGCTCACACTTTTTCAGCACACGAGCTACTTAGAAGTTGACCAAGTCAAAATTATCTACCTACGGGGGGGGGGGGGGGGGGGGCAAGTGATTTTTTTTTGCTCCGTCCCGATGCGCGCACTCTGCGACGCGCGAGACGGAGAGCCGAGAAGTGTTAACGCGACACGTAGAGACAGAAATGACATGCTGTTGTGTAAATACGATCAACAACAGACGGCTGTTTAGTTTAATAAAAGAGCAAAGACGTGCTCTAGAGAAAATTCCAGGGGGGCGGGCCAATTTTTTTTAATGTCATGCGATCTACCAATACTACGCCGCGATCGACTGGTAGATCGCGATCGACGTATTGAGCACCCCTGCTCTATGCTGATGCGCTCCGCCCACCCCTTATCTCTACCTCCATCCGTCTCATGGATCATGGAGGTCTGGATCGTGGACCATGCCTACTACGAACTATTCATACGCTCTGTCATACTCATTGAATGTGTTGTAACTCTGTAATGCTTCCTTAATTACACATGGCATTTATTGCTTCTGTCCTCCCAGGGCGAGGGATCCTCCTCTGTGGCTCTCTTGAAGGTTGCTCCCCTTTTTTCCCCTTGAAAGGGTTTTTTCTCATTCTTGGGAGTTTTTCTTGATCCCATGTGAGGTCCTGGGAGAGGGAGGTCGTATGTGTACAGATTGTAAAGCCCTCTGAGGCTAATTCGTAATTTGTGACATTGGGCTATCCAAAATAAACTGAATTGTGTCAGAGCAAAGGACAAAGGCGACTCCCGCATGTGACAGCAGCGGTCTCGGTGCAGTGCTGCCTCCTCACATGCTCTTTGTGGGTCAAATGAGAATTTAACTTTTTCTGTCGAACACATTAAGTCAGACGAAACAATAATTACAGGACAGACCTTGGACAGAGTTGTCAAAGACAGGGGACATACATCTAGCATCGCCGTGAGCTTAGAGGCGGGTGGACGTGGGCGTGCATACGAGTCATCAGATATAAACTTACACGAGCGCGAGGAAGTTCAGAAAGTCCTTTGAGTGACTTTTCGGTGATTTAAGAACACGCCGCCGCAAGCGCAATCGTCCTGATTTGATAATCTTCAGATCACCGGGTGCTCCGAGTAGATTAAAATAAACACTGTGCCGCTTCGCTCTTTATCTCCTCGGATGTGAATGAACACAGCGAAATGTGACCTTTTTGGACATTTCCATTAAAAAAAAATCTCACGACATGTACGATTCACAACATTGGGAGACTTTCGTATCACAAAAGAATAGAAGAGGACATTTGTTAACATTAAAAACAATATTCAGAATGATATCCTTAGATCCTTGGTGATGTTAAGCAGTGTGGTCCATTATCTTGCAGCTGCAAATGGAATGACCTTCTTAAGGATCACTTTATTTTGACCTTTTGCTGCTTTGTGTCCAGTGGCATTACCAAACACTTCCCATTAGTGGGGCAGATAACAGCATTTTTTGATGAAGAATCGTTCAAATGTGGATACAAGCACCAAAATTGGCACAATTACTCTATGGATACTGTTCTTCCAATAAAGAATGTTAGCCAACGCAAAAAAAGCTCATGTCGGCCGCGGCGGCCATTTTATTTCCCGCAATTATCAAAATATGCGTTTTCCATGATATCTCCTGAAAAAAACATCAAAGTACATATAAGATGATGTCAACCCCTATGTTTTGATGGTCAAGGATTGCAATGATACCATAGACAGCATCATTGAATGCTTTGTGGCATTCATGGCCACCATTTTGCCTTCCTCCATAACCAAATTCTGTATTTTGCGTCGTATCTCTTCAGCCAAACACAACAAATGAAAAGTGGTAATGTCTACCCCTATGTTTTGATGGTCAAGGATTACAATGATACACAACACCATACACTTTATAAATCTAAAGATAAGTCTAATTGTGAGGTATAATAAACTGCCTTGAGTGATGGTGGGAGGCTCCACACTGTTCAAAAAGCTCAGTTGGCAGCCATACTTGAGTCTCTTGTCAAAATCTATGATACCGAACCAGAAGTAGAAACCATTATCATTGATGGCTCAGCACTCAACAGTTTGCCCCATGGAGCTCTAAGACATTTGACGACTATGCATCATTTGAGTTTCTCCCAAAAGTACAGGCATACTCTCCGAAATACAAGAGAACAGACATAGTCTTTGACGTGTACCAGCAATCAAGTCTGAAAGCAGAGACCAGGTCTAAGAGAGGACATGGAGCCAGAAGGAAAGTGACCAGCAATGGCAAAATACCAACTAACTGGCGGAACTTTCTTAGAAATGACAACAATAAAACTGAGTTGTTCCACTTCCTTGCTGACAAGGTTGCACAAACATTGACACCAAATGTGCTTATAGTGACCAAAGAGGAGCAAGCTGTCAGCAATCAGTCCATCAACCTAGATGAAGTCAGTTCATGCCCACATGAGGAAGCGGACACCAGGATCTTTGTCCATGCCAAGCATGCAGTCCAAAATGGCAGCAAAAACATCATGATCAAAGCCAGTGATAGACGTCCTTGTTATAGCAGTCAGTGCTTTACCAGTTCTTCAAGCAGCAGGTCTACAACAGTTATGGATTGCTTTTGGTCAAGGAGTGAACATGAGGTGGATCCCTGTACATGACCTCTGTCAGTGGAGGAGAAGAGGAGTCCTTTTCTTCCATGCCTTTACAGGCTGTGATGTTGTTTCAGCCTTCCGTGGCAAAGGGAAGAAGACTGCTTGGCAAACGTGGGGTGTATTTGATGAAGCCTCTGAAGTCTTCACCAAACTCAGCCACTATCCACCAAGAATAGATGACAGTGACCTGAAGACTTTAGAAAGGTTTGTGGTCATGATGTATGACAAATCCAGTGAAGCAGCAGGAGTGGATGATGCCAGGTTAGACTTGTTTGCTAGAAAACAGCGGTCATACGAAGCCATTCCTCCGACTAAAGCAGCATTGCTTCAGCATGTAAAGCGTGCAGCCTACCAGGCAGGCTGCATTTGGAGTCAGGCAACAGCATTTCAACCAGAACCAGAGAGTCCTTCTGAGTGGGGATGGACCAAGAAAGATGATCAGTGGTAGGTCCTCTGGACAGAGCTATCACCAATAGCAGAGAGTTGCCAGCAGCTGACCAAATGTGGATGCAAGGTAGAATGCAAAGGAAGATGCAAATGTTACCAGTTTGGTCTTACCTGTACAGCTCTGTGCAGCTGTAGGTGTCTGGACTAGAAAGAACTGCAATGAACTTTCAAACATTTTAGATGTCTCAGAAAAACTAAATAGATCTAACCTCCTCAATAACATGATACATTCTGTTTATTAAACATTCTTCATATTAAATCATTTTTCTGTCTTTTTCCATGTTATTTACTAGATGTCACCAATTACGATCTTTTACATTATTGATGTTCCCAGGGCAAATAAGAGGATTTAATGGTAAAAATATAAAAATATGTCCCATGGGTACAATTCTGTGGCAGAATATGTCTGTCAAGCAGCAAAATTGGCAGCCATCTTGGAAAATGGCGGCCATTTTTGAAATTTAAGTGGCTAACGTTCTTTATTTAATTAATGACCCCAGAGGGATACATATACCAAATTTGGTGCTTGTATCCACTTTTGAACGATTGTTTCAGTTATCTGCCCCACTACATCTCCTCCAACCTTTGACACATTTGACTTTTTATTTAGTTTTATTTAGATCTTGTTTGCAAGCACGAGGGCTGTCATTGAAAGAAAGCTGTGCACTAAGCTGTGCACAATGTTTTTTAACCTAAGTTTGTTTTTTGTTTGCATCTTTGAAGTCTAGCGGACGTGTTGGATGATTTTCGTCCCCAGAAAATATTTGCAAAAGCCAAAAGTTCAGAAAAGCATTTTACAGGTACATTGCTCAACAATACTGCTCCGTATTCCACTAGTGTGCCTCGGAGAGGACCTTTAATTAAGGGGACTTTTGAAATAAGAGATAACATAATAGTTTAATTATTTCACATTTACCTTATCAATACAAACACAGGTTTAGCTACTTTCTTTTAACTTTATATGTATTGCTGGTATGGCTGATAATAGATATTTTAGGCTGCAACTAAAGTTGCTGTTGGTATTGTATTATGGTACAACATATGCAATAGGCAAATCTATGAAAATATGAAATACAATTCTGGGTAACAAAAGCAGTGAAAACATGTGGGGGAGTACAAATAGCACTATTACCCTTTCGAAAACTTAAGTGACGGGAGAAATTAAACTAGCATAAGAAGTGTTAACATTAAAGTAGTCATGAAAAACAAAATCAATTAAGGCACACAAAACTCAAAACTGAACTGCAGGATTAGAGGAAGCAAACATTTTAAGCTTCGACTAAACAACACTGCTTGCCCTCTTGTTCTACAAAGAACATTGTGTGCTGTTCATTGTGCATAATTATATTGTATTGTGTTTATCACATTGATTTGACATTTTTGGGGACAATATGAAATGTCTAGGTGAGCATGAAGTGGGAGATGGTCAGTTATGCATTTAGACGTGTGTGTCATGCTCTATTCACAGGGAGACTCATGTATTCCTGTCAGGACTCACTCCATTTTTCATTCTTTCTTTTTTTCTTTTGGGTGCAAATTGGTCACTCTGATGGTGGAGTCCTGAGGGAAATCAAAATAACTTCTTTGGTTTTTGATGCGAGGCGAATCGCCAGAGACAGATCCCCATTAATGAACACCGAGTGGAGCTCTGACGTTAAGCAGATAAATAAACGAGAGATTTGTATTTATTCTTCTCGTATGTCTGTCGTTCCTTTCCCCGTCTCCATCCTCTATCTTCTCATCACTTCATTTCGTTTTCTGTAGCTACTTTTTTTTCTTCGCGTCGTCATACCGGGACAACGGCAATGGAGAGAAGCGAGGCCCGGTAAAAATATTTGATAATTTTTATGCAAAATTAAATCTTACAAGTAAAGGAACACCCAGCACTCTGTCACCACTGCTACAACAATGTTCACGCTGTATGAACATGTGTGCTTTCTTTTCTGTCTGTAGTGTGTAGGGATGGGCATCGAGAACCGGTTCTGTTTTAGAACCGGTTCCCAGTGAACCGATTGTTTGGGATCGTTAGCCAAATTCTTTAACGGTTCTGCTAACGGTCCTCTGTGGCGTTGCGCATGAGCAAACTTTTTTAGTTTCTTCAGACTGCAGCAAACATGGCAACGAGGCAGAAGCGCTCTAAAGTTTGGCTCTATTTCACACGACAAAATGACAACTACGCCACTTGTAACGTGTGTCAAAAATCTATTTCGTCGAAGGGAGGAAATACAACTAATATGAAGAAGCATTTGAACACAGCATGGAATTAAATGACAGGAATGTCATGTGTTCGATGCAGCAGCTCAGCTAACGTCGGCGCTTCATCTCTTTCTGTCCAAGGTAAACTCCTCCAAAGTGATCACAACCACTCACTGTGTGAAGCCATTTGCCTTTATTGTGTGGAGTCGATCAAGTTATCTTCTGTCGCTTCGTTTGAAGCATACATTTGAGCTCCGGCATTGGTCTCCCATTATCGATCACTTCACGTTTGGATTGAAAGTCCAGTTTTGAGAAATGTTTGATCGTAACGGTATTAATTATTGGAGGGCGTGTGTTATCAGCAAACGTTCGCGTTATCGTGTTAACCCATTATTAAACTGAGCATATCGATTTTTAATCCATTATTAAACTTAGCATATAGCTACGCTAGCTTAGCTACAGAATCTTCCATTGTCACCCTACATTGAGGCAGAGGTCGTGTTTGCCTCCCCTCTTAATGTGGCTTTATGTCAGCTCAGCAAATTCAGCGATTTTGTTAGTGCCATTTGTTTCATTGTGTAAACCAGCTTTCACTATATAAATAATCTCCACTGCCATCCAATTTATCTGATGACCTTCAGAGTCAGACCGGTTCAGAGGCTGGTAGTCTGTCTGGGTCTCAGGCTACAGCACGTCTTGTACACCTCCTCATATCTTTGTGTTCATCCTCCAGCCCATCTGAGAGAGTGTTCTCCACGGCTGGAGACACAATAAGTCCTGAGAGATCGCGTATCCTCCCGGAGAAAGCAGACATGCTTATTTTTCTGCACAAGAATTGTTGATGATCCAAACAATTGATGGTTGCACACTTGGTATTTGCAACTGCTAGTTTCATTTTTGGCAGCTCAGTTCATATACCCTTTAAAAAAAAGGAAGGAGCACTGTAATTTCTAGGAACATGTTTAAATTAAACAGAATACATTTTATTTAAGTTATGTAAGTTTTATTTTAAGTTCAAGAGTAATATCGTATAAATGTTTTTGCTTATTTAAAAAAAGGAAATGTGTATGTATACATACTGTGTGTGTGCAGCATTATATAAAAGAAAATTAATGTGAATAAACCCGTTTGTGCTCTTTTTTTCACCCCTTGCCCAAAAGAATCGATAAGAGAATCGATAAGGAATCGAATCGATAAGCAGGAATCGATAAGGTATCGGAATCGTTAAAATCTTATCAATTCTCATCCCTAGTAGTGTGTGCATCTTCTTCTGTACATTTAAGAAATCTATCAAATAACTTAGTTGAATTTAACATATTAGGAAACCTCTCAAGTCCAGTGATCCCCTTGAGTCCATCTGATCTGGGTTAAGTTTATGTACCCAAAGAAATCGATCCAGATGACCACCCTGCTTCTGGGACGAGAGTTTGTGAGGTTGTGTTCGAGAACACTTCCTGCTACACGAGAGGTCAGATTATTTCTGTTTTTAATGTCTGATTCAATCAATCAATCAAACTTTTATTACAGACTCAAGGTCCAGATTAAAATATAATAAAATACATACAAAACCACAAGTAAAACACAAACAAAGAATTACACATGCTTTATAAATAGACAGCTGTACCATTCAGTGTGTTTACATGATGGTATAATTCGAATCTTGCTTTAGTCGGACTATGCTATCTTTTGGGGGATCTGCTATTATCCCAATATACATGGCAGTGAGTAATTCGAATCATTGGCCGAAAGCATGTCATATCCGATACGATAGGCGGCGCTGTTTTCATTACAACTCGTGGTGATACAGCCATTTCCGCTTGACCTCTTCACCACTACCAACAGCAACCAACAACAACAACATCAACATTTCGAGAAAGAACCATGAACTTTAGTATGTTCAACTCCTACAATACATTAAGCATAAATTCTGTCTGCTCTTCGGTCCAGAAATGTGTGGTGGCTCTTGTGTTCTCCATAGCGTTGTTTGTTTGTTTTCTGCCGGCCTTATCCTAACTTTAAAATGTCTATAAATTAAATGTATTCCTGTCAGGAAAGCAGCCAGGTCAGGATTTAATAAACACGTTATCTTATCTCTGACAGACACTACTTAGATTAAAATAGCCGACTAGTGTTTTTTGTGTTCTGAAATGATAATTTTCAACTGTTGTTTTCTTTCTTTTTACAAACCACAGGGACATTTTGACAGATGAACATGTGTGGCGTCTCTCCACATGAAAGGTCCGTCCTGATTGGGGATGTCTGACCTCTTCGGTGCATCTTGTATTGTTGCTTTGAGCACAAGACGAGCACAGAGCAGCTTTCTCTCCTCTCCTGTTTGCAGAAAGAGGCGCGTGTCTGAACACGTTTTCCAATTTACACATCAAAAGTCCAAATGTGCTCGACTATAGATTTAATTTGAGCCAACAAAGGTGACGAATGGACGTGAACACACTTGTTTGCCGTTCCAGATTCTCCACTCCTTTCTCTGGCCTTGCTGTCAGACGCGTTGAGAAGGGTCACAAACATATTTTGCAATCTGTACAATTAGTGTATCATAAAAATGGATGATGTTAATGATGCCTGTTGATAAAACTCAATAAATAGTTGTATCTTTAAAAACACTGCAACAATTAATGCAATGCAGCCTGTGGGAAGCAGGGCGTTGTATCAGAGCGGAGATGATGCAAGTCCAACTTTATGGTAATGTCATTATGAGGATCTGGTGTGTGAAATATACGTCCGCTACTTCTGACGCAAAAACGACTCTTTGGAGAGACAGAGCCTGAGGAGTGTGTTTGAGTGTGTGTGTGTGTGTGTGTGTGTGAGAGAGAGTGTGTGAGTGTTTGAGATCAATGGGTCTTAATGTGAGCCTGGTGCAAGTGAGGGAAACATTAAACCTCTTTCTTTTTCTTTCACACACACGCATACACACACACAGACACGCACAAACACACACTATCACACACACACACAGCGGCCCTGTGCATTGTAGATCATTATCACCATCTGCTCCGGAGCAATGCCACTCTGGAGGGACACCCTGACGGAGGAAACAAGCGCTCCGCCTTAACTCTGCACATAGAGCTGAGTGATTGAAGACATGAATTAAAAATGAAGGGCTCTGCAGGGAGGGGAGCAGGTTTCGCAGAGGAAGGAGAACAACACTTGATGAACTCGGATGTGACAGGTAGCAGGCGAGTAAATTGAAAAGGCTAAAGCGCACAGACTGGCACTTTAAAACGATTTGAGAGGTTGCAGCATCAGAATATAATATCATGTCACAAGGTCTTACAGAATATCACCTGCTCATGGATTTTGGTTTGTTAAAGTCAAGAAAAATCGATATTATTAAAGTGCAAATTCGAGCAAGTGCCGGATGTCAATGTCTCTCTTTTAAATCTTCATGTTATGAGAAAATGGGTTATTATGAGATTATTATTTTCTTCTTCCGCTGGACAATTTTGTCAAATAATCCTTCAAACTGCGATCAAAGCAGAGTGCTGGACTCACCTCTGTTTCCTAAAGTTTAGAAACAAAAAGGTTTGCATCTCTAAGACATATTTATTAGTTCATTTAAATGACGATTCAAAACCTGGAAGCTTTCCTCGGTGGATTTTGAAAACTGATAAAAAAATTAAATTAACTAGTAAGTAAAAAAAGGATCGCATTAAATTGTTTTCAAGAACTCAGAAATCCTATTAAATTCAAACAGCATCATCTCCGGACACTTTTCGCATGGAGCAGGTCTAGACCGTCCCCTCTACTAAACAAATGCAGCCTGTCCTTTGTTTTCACCGAAACATGAATGTATTAAATGCGACAATGAAAAGTTCCTGCAGCAGAATCACCAAATGGATTCTCTCACTTACACTCGGATTTCACTCGACAGGAATGCACCTAATTCATAAAAGTGCAATCCGGGGGTCTCAATAGAAGGTAAAATGCTCTTTTTCCGACGATCACAATGACAAGAAAATCCATTTGGCTTTGACCCCAGCGACCCCTATCAGGTCTCTGGTCCACCAGATAAATAGTCAGAGAGTAGATACGGCAGATGCAGAATCGGCCAAACTGCAGCCTTAAGAGGCCCAGCAGGAAGTGCTGTCGCTGTGTCTTCACTTCAACCCCCCCCCCCCTTCCCCCTCCCCTCCCCGAGCAGGGAGTGTAGGTAGCCATTCTAATTAGTTGATTTAAATCAGTTCAGGGACCCTTACCTAACTGCCGCTGGTCTCACCGACAGCATGGATGGGAACGCACACTATTTCCAGTGAGGGGGGCAGGGAGGGGGGCGGCAACCCCCTGTGTAGATTCAGCTAATTGTCTTCCTGCTATCTGTAGGCGATGGACCTCTCTCTTCCTTTCAACCTATCTCTCAAGAAAAGCGTCAACTTTGAGATACATTCTTTAATGGCTGCAATCCAACACACACACACACACACATATGCGCACACGCGCACACACGCCTATCAGGAGAGGACAGTTGTCAATTTAAAGCCTTCATATTACTGTATGCTAAGTGGTTTCCTTTTGAATATGTCCTCATATCACATTATGTGTTCAGGATATTATCCTCGAGCCCAGGTTAGCCGAACGTATTATTTCAGTGAACACAAAAGCATAAAAAAGTCAAATGATGGCCGTAACTCTCTGTTACAGCCCGGATTCCTGCTTCGACTTGGACTCATTGTTGGATTCATGTATTCACATTTCAGGTGGAGCAGCTTTTGCTTCACCTTTAAATACAGACTCTGGTTGTCTGACTGCTTGCGTGTCAACAAATGCACATTAACTGTGTATTTGCAATGGGATGTACAAAGTGCAATAGCTGGATATGCCACTTGTTTTTATTTCATTTTATTGAAATGTCACTCACTTTTATTGCTACTTCGCATAGACTACTTTTTAAAAATATGTCCTGTGTTTGTGAATGTGCTTGCATGTGAGGAATGTTACATACATTGTTATCTTTTGTTGTGCAATGTGTGCAATGATGGGGAAGTGATGAACGCTACTACATACACCACCTGGCAGTGAATCAGCCGCCGACTGTAAAGACACACTGCAGGCGGCCAGTCCTGAAGCCCCGCCCCCTAATGCTGCTCAAAGCGTGACCGCTTGTTCATTTCAATTGTATTAATATTGAGCATCTCGCATGTCCAAATTGGACTTGGACTGCACCTCACTGGGCCCCTTACTTAATGTCTAGGCATGACTCTACCGATCCTTACCACTACAGTAGTACTACTGATACTAGTAGTAGGACTGATACTTCTGAAAATACCACAAGAACTTTTACCACAACATCATGTTATCTCCCAAACAGCCCTTGGCTTACATTAACGCGACTCTGCTTTGTAGGTACAGTAAACATATTCCTTCCTCTCAACCGCCATAACCGCTGACATCCAGATGCACACTCTGTACAGATGTTTGGCACTTCAGGTAACCTTCACCTGCAAAGGTCCTCGTTCCACTATCAATAAGAAAAAGGTCAGTCGGGGCCAAAACGTTGAAGACGATGACGAACGCGTGGAATGACATTGACCCAGAAGTGTGGTCCGTGTCAGTGTGTGTGTGTGTGTGTGTGTGTGTGTGTGTAACTGCGTCTGGTGAGAGGTGATAAGACCTTTTAGTAATGAGCTTGTTCGTTCCATCATCAGTCAACGCACTGTCACTGTCTGGGGCATATTCAATCATCAGTACATTTTTCATTGACACACATAGAAATTACCAGGGGCCGATGAGCAAGAGTAAAGGAACATTGGAAATGATTGAGCAGGGTCACACACACATACACACACACACACACACACACACGCCTCCATCCTGCGGCATTAGTCCGTGAGTTTTCTGAATAAAATATCACTTCATTTCCTGGGAGGAGGGCTTAAACTATAGGAAACATCCATCTCTCTCTCTCTCTCCCACACCTCTCAATTAATTGAATTCTTATCTTACTCTTTATTTTTCTGTGTGTGAAAAGCAAACCGGATGTAAACGATCACTCTGGGGATCTGCCGAGACTTGTGTGGTATGAACCAACCTGAAGAGCCTCGACCTGAGGATGGGTTCATACATTGCTACGTTGCACACACACACACACATACACACACACACACACACACTGATCGATGGATTCTGTCCCCATGGTCCAGTATCAACCAAGGTGGTTAATTATCCAAACCTTTAGGTTTTAATGGGAAACATGTCCCCGACATCCATTCTGTTTAATACCTAGGTCACGGTTTTACTCATCCGTCATCATGAAATATGTTTTTTAGAAAACAGATTAGAACAAACACACACAAATAAAGGGAAAGGGAGTGAGGGAGACATTGTGATGAACATCTACGATAAGCAGAGGAAGATGTATTGATCTGAATGTAAAAGCTGTTCATCAATACCGTGGCCATCTGCTCACAGATAGACGATGAACAGCATTATATAAAAAAAATCATACAGTACGAGTATGAGATAAGCGGTTTCAGATCACAGACGCGATGGAAGAGTGAACAACATTTTTGAGGGCATAGCAGGGTAAACTCCAAAAACAACAAACCCCTTCAACAGCAATAGAAGTGAAGTGTGCTGACTCTGCAGATTGTTTCTCAAACAGAACCAGCTGAGAAGCCTTCATTTGGAAATATTTGGAGAAGGGAAGGCACTTTCAAATAGTACTTGGCAGGGGATTGGCTCATCTGTCAATCAAACTCTTCCAAAAAAGATTGTCTGGAGAGGAGACACCATCTTTTCCATCGGGGCTGTTATTTGCTCTCCTGTCAGTGAAGAACTACTCTCCTGTCTCCTGATATAACCGATGCTGCTGTTTACAACACATGTCGTCTCACACACACTTAAGCCACGCCCACAGCTTTAACTCTTCACATGATGCCTGAAAAAGAGCCTGCATTAATATTAATTTTGAGTCTTCTTTCTGACCACCTGATGAATTTAAAACCCATAATTTGTATTCTTCTTTTAGCTCTGCTTTTGGTCTCCACCAACACTTGTTACGTTAGCTGCCTAGTGCTGCACGATGCTCACCAGCTAACCGGCGTTTAGTAACCGTTGGTTCTTGGTTCTTCGGAGCTTTTCTCTCAAGCTTCCTTCTGTCGTCTGCAACGTGGTTTACGAGAGCAGCGGACCAATACAGATCATTGTTCGTTCAAGGTGATGAAACGGAGTTCCCTTTATATTCTGGTAATACAGCTGGCTGCAGGGCGCGTTGATTTAGAATGGAATAGTTTTAGCTCTCAAAGTTTTCGAAAGTACTTGAACGGCTCTCAAAGGGAGCGAACCCACACAGTGTTGTTATCCCCGGTGAAACATTACAAGTTCACAATGGGCTTTGGAGTGAGAGCGTAATGTATGTACAGAGAGCTGTTAGGCTGGCAGGCCTCCACAATGAGTGCACCCACAACTCCTGAGGTCATTTTGTGAAGAGCACTGAGGGACCCCTCCCACAAACACACACACAAACACACACACACTCACATACAGACACACACACATTTGAACTCATTCCAACTGGCTCTATCTGCTGCTGGTGTATGGGTTCATTTCATTAAAGGTGTGTCTTTGATTGAGTGTTACAGCTTAAAATCAGCACTTTACTCCTTTACCAACAAATCAATGACTCATAAAACACATCGACTGCAGGATCAAGACAGCAGAGAGGTCAAAATGTCGTGGTTCAAATGTTCTGATGAAATCGAAAAAAATTTAGCACAAGGCTACATGTGTCCACTTCCCCATGTCACCATGTCATGTCATGTCACCATGTCCCCATGTCATCATGTCCTCATGTCCCCATGTCATAATGTCCCAATGTCCCCATGTCATGTCTCCATGTTAGATCACTATGTCATGTCATCATGTCATGTCATCATGTCACCATGTCATGTCACCATGTCCCCATGTCATCATGTCCTCATGTCCCCATGTCATAATGTCCCAATGTCCCCATGTCATGTCTCCATGTTAGATCACTATGTCATGTCACCATGTCATGTCACCATGTCCCCATGTCATGTGTCCATGTTACATCACCATGTCATGTCATCATGTCATTATGTCATCATCTCACCAAATCACCATGTCACGTCACCATGTCATGTCATCTTGTCATGTCATCATGTCCCCATGTCATAATGTCCCTATGTCCCCATGTCACCATGTCATGTCTCCATGTCACATCACCATGTCATGTCATCATGTCACCATGTCACCATGTCCCCATGTCATGTCACCATGCCATGTCACCATGTCCCCATGTCATGTCTGCATGTCAGGTCACCATGTCATGTCACCAAGTCATGTCACCATGTCCCCATGTCCTAATGTCAGCATGTCCCCATGTCCTTATGTCACAATGTCAAGTCACCATGTCCTCATGTCCCCATGTCGTAATGTCAGCATGTCACCATGTCACGTCACCATGTCACCAAGTCACGTCACCATGTCACCAAGTCATATCCCCATGTCACCATGTCATGTCTACATGTCAGGTCACCATGTCGCTATGCCTCCATGTCATGTCACCATGCCATGTCCCCATGTCACCGTCAGCTTCCCTGTCGGCCTACTGAGGGGGTTCTGGTTGGTACGTGATGTTTCATTTCTGCCTTCCGGTACACTCCGGGCTCCTTGGGCCTTCCTGCACTGGCTTTGGATGGAGGACTCAGCTGTATTTCATCGTGAAAAGTCAATAAAGTGCAATCCGTGCAGAGAGAATTTAAGACACTTGTCAGATTCTCAACATCCCTATGGGTTGTGTGTGTGCGTGCCTGCTGTACATCTTTTTTTCCTACCTTTGAGTGACACATAAATTCACCATTGCTATCCAACCTTTCAGCAAAAGGACATTTATTGGACTTTATCTTCCCTCGTATTTCCAGTTGTTTGGGCTCAAGACTCCGGGTCATAGAATATCTCATCTTTACAATGGAAAGAAATACTTTGAAAGAAGCTTCTGGAGGGTGGACACGGGCGCTCTTGGTTTCCATCACATCACAGAGTCGATGAGTCACACACACACTCTGCAGGAGCGCTTACACAGGTACAAAACAGTGCAGTGTCGTGCACAGACTCTAAAGAGAGTCACTTCTTGGCTCCATTGCTTGTTACATTACATCTTTTTTTTTCTTCTCTCTACGCACTGTGAACTGTCTAATAGAATCTGCAGCTCAGCACATTCTGTTATACCTCCGACAATCTGCTCGTTTTATATGTATATATAGAAATTGCTGGAACAGATGGCCAAAAGTGACCTTTTCTTTTTTGTGGCCACAGGCTTAATATTATAAAATAACTCCGATCATTTCTATATATTTTTGACATTTCTAATATGCCTCTTGCTCATCCATATCAACGTGCATAAAACCCTGAACACTAAAGCCAATTACCACCGTCAGTATCGTCACTGTCACCTTTGGTCAGCAGATTTAATTCTGAATCCTCTCACATGGAAACTAATTTGCAAAAGCAAATAGGTTCAGGGAGAAAAATCATGAATCGTGTTTCTACCAACAACATAAACAAGTAATGTCATTTCATTTAACATTTCATTTAATTTAACTGACACTTTTATCCAAAGTTACCTACAGTCATGTTACATTCATACACCGTAGACACAGCCACAGGGAGCAATTCAGGGTTAAGTGTCTTGCTCAAGGACACATCGACTAGGGCGGGGATTGAAAGACGGACCTCCTAACCACTGACCCGCAGCCGCCCTTTATGTTTTGACAATTCGCAGCACCTGGTTGAGGCCAGGGACAGAATCAGAGGACAGCTGAGAATTTAAAAGTTCAAAGCATCAGACATTTTCACTTCATAAACATTGAACTGAAACTGAAATCTTTCCCAAAACTTAACAAAAGTCATAAGGTTGCATGTCTCTCGATGGCAACCAAAAGGGCTGCATGTGCGATAATGTTGAATCACACCAGTCATATCTTTGGTGCTTGAAAAGTTGCTAATTCACGGTTTACTCCACTAATACTCTTGTTTACGTGCAATTACTACAATCCGACTTATTTTTGCAACCGGAGGAGTCGCCCCCTGCTGGTGAGCAGAAATAATGCAGGTTTGAAGACATTCCCTGGCCGGTCTACAGCAATGACTCGGTGGATTGGTTCAGTTGAAAGATTTCTTCGTACGTGTAATGATGAACACCTCTATAACACAAAAAGAGTAGTGCATGAACATTGTTACTGGGGAACCGTGCTCAATTCCTCAACGGCGTGTGCTATTGTGTGTGACTACTGTCTGAAATGAACAATTTGTGAGAGATGCTTGAACAGACAATAAAAGAGTCACCGTCTCCCTCGTGATATCAGGCATTACCATTTTACACGTCAACTCCCGGCAGTGCATCCTTCTGGGAATCCACGCATCTGCGTTGTTGACCAGAAGAGGCGGGCTAATTTGTTTTTTAATTATTTCCAAGAAGCACAAAGCGTCCTCTGACCCCGAGCAGACACGGCTCCGGCTCTATGGGCGCTAAGCTTTACAAATACAAATGTATGATATAAACTAGGAAGGGTTCTGGTCGGCACCGTGTGGATGTGTCTGCTTGTGTGTGTGTGTGTGGACACAAAGTGAGCTCTGCGTTTTCCCCATCTCATGAAACTGTTTCTGAATACTCCATCACACATCATTATGAATGTATGTGGATACTAATGCAGGGCTCTCAAGTTTTGAAGACAGGCAAGCGTGACATTTCCATCAGCACACATTTTCGGATATCAGTCAGCGTGAGAAATAGTGGCGGTTGCCTAGGTCATTTTGACCGAATCAATATTACACTCCCCTGCCTATGGGTCATTTTGACCTGATTCAATGTTTCACCCTCCTGTTACCTTTATATTTACTAACATATTTTACCATTTGGGTTCAATTTGACGCCAGCAATTAAAACCTCCAGAAAATTATTAGAATTAATATTGTTTTCCAAGTTTAACCCTTGTGTTGCCTTAGGGTCAATTTGACCGAATCAATATGTCATTTTGACCCGATTCAATGTTTCACCCTCCTGTTACCTTTATATTTACTAACATATTTTACCCTTTGGGTTCAATTTGACGCCAGCAATTATAACCTCCAGAAAATTATTAGAATTAATATTGTTTTCCAAGTTTAAGTGTGAGGCACTTTATGTTTGTTTGTTGACTACCGAAAGAACACTGACATTAAAAATGTAATGGGATATCAGTCAGAGTTTTTCCAGCGGGAGGTGTAATATGATTCGGGTCAAAATCGTGGCAACTTAAGACCGAAATGCGTGAGTCTCACGCTCAATGCGTGACACTTGAGAGCCCTGCTAATGTGAGTCTTAAATTTGTTTAATGTGAGACTGTGAGCCCCGAGTCAGTTTTCAGATTCGTTATTTATGAGTTCAAATGAACTGAAATAAATCGATCGTTTGATGTCACGAATGGGCGGTGAGTGGTGTGTTTGAATGCAAAAAGACATGTCAAAACTGGAACGACGTGAAGAAGGAAAGACCAATTCCGACTGATGAAACCGTGTCACGAAACAACGAGGACCAATCAGTGAAGTGAGCGATCAATACTTTGCCGAGCTGCTCTGCCGATCGTGATTAGTCGATCGACCTGAGCCACTCCTTCAGTCATGAGATACCAAAATTACATTTATTTTAATAATCACCAGATCTCTCGAAAAGACTAAAGCCAATAATCGATTCCACTCACATGTGTTGTGTGTGTATCCAAAGCCGGATGCTCATTGTTTTTCATTCATTGTTGTCCAGAAATTATTAAAAAGGCATCACTGAGACACAATGGTTGTTCCTTCATTGCCATAAAACAAACCATATATAACCAAATATACTAAACATGTAGTCATAAATACACGTCTTCCGAATATGTATTGATCCATAGCTGGAAATAGTCCCAAAACATGCTGTAATTACTTCTGTTTGATTAACACATGGTAAACCCCCAGCGTCCATGTTTTTTAGGAGATTACTTTGCTTCTCAAGAAAATTGAAAATAATAATCTTTGTATGCATGCGCCAAGGAGGGGCTTCAGGTTGTATCATGTGTCAGGATCTGGGTGGCGATTTCGAGGACGTTGTAAGAAGCACTATCAAGAGATCAGATTTCGTGATGTGAGTTTGATTTAGTGCAGTGGTTCTCAAATGGGGGTCCGCGTACCCCTGGGGGTACGTGAAGGCACTCCAGGGGGTACGTGAGATTTTTTTTTTAATCGATTTAAAATTAGCATCCATTCAAAAATCCTTTAAAAATAGTTATTTAATAAATATTCACTAAAACACAAGTGTAAGTTCATAAACTGAATTCTATATTAAGTAGGCAATTTAATTTAATTATCCTAAAAACCCAGAGTCTCCCCCATATCAGGATGGTTTGACCCAACGTGGCACACGCTAACGGTCATGACCCGTCTATCACTGCCGGCTTTTAAACTCAAATAATGAAGTTGTGGTTGAAGCGGAGCAGCAATGCTGCTGAAAACACGGAGGGACAAGTGCCAAAGAAGGCCAAACCAGAGCCGGCAAAATCCGGTCAGTTTTCAGACGACTACGTTTTAATGGGATTTACGTCCACAAGTTGCAACCCACCCAAGCCGTTGTGTTTCCTCTGTGGGGAGAGGTGAGCCAACAGTAGCATGAAGCCAGCCCATCTTGAGCGCCATCTCAAGACAAAACATGCAAATTACGCTGGTAAGCCACCTGAGTTTTTCAAGAGGAAACTCTCTGAATTCCGGTCATCTCAAGAAACAATGCGTAAAGCCTCCACGACATCAGCCAAAGCCCTGGAGGCATCTTATGCGGTGTCTTTGCTCATAGCTAAAGCCAAGAAACCAGACACCATAGCCGAAGACCTGCTCCTTCCTGCCGCTGCTGTGCTGGCTGAGACCATGCTGGACACAAACGCAGCGGAGAAGTTAAAGACTGTGCCTTTGTCAAATGACTCTGTCTGCCGCAGAATAGACAAAATGGGAACAGACATTGTCGAGCAAGTTGTGGGGAAAATTAGCGACTCTTTTTCACTCCAGCTGGATGAATCCACAGATGTCAGTGGAAATGCACAATTTGTTGCTTTTGTAAGATACATCGATACTGACGACATTTATGAGCACATTCTATTCTGCAAAACGTTGGAGGGAAGAACAACAGGAGAGGACATTTTTTATGTTGTTAACAGCTTCTTCTGTGAAAACGGCACGAGCTGGAAATCCTGCCGCAGCATCTGCACGGACGCAGCGGCCTCAATGACGGGCAGCGAGAGGACTCAGAGCGCATTAAAAAAAAACCCCGACATGAAGTGGACTCACTGTGTCATACACAGGGGAGCGTTGGCGTGCAAGAAAATGAGCCCTGTGTTACATGACGTTTTGAACGACAGCGTCAAAGTGATCAACTTCATAAAGTCAAGGCCACGCAATGCACGCCTGTTTCGCCGCCTCTGTGAGAACATGCTGAACACACAGCTGCTGCACACAGAAGTACGCTGGCTCTCTCCAGGGAGAATACTCAACCGGCTGTTGGAATTACGATCTGAAGTACACACCTTTCTGATCGAGCACAGGTCTCCCCATGCCACCTTGTTCCAGGACACAGACTGGCTTGCAAAGCTGTGCTATCTGGCAGATATATTCAGCAAACTGAACGAACTGAATGTGTCTCTGCAGGGCAAGGAGAGCAGCATTTTAAACATGTATGACAAGGTGGGTGGCTTCCTGAAGAAAGCAGAGCTGTGGAGAAGGTCCTCTGCAGAGGGAGATTTCACCTGCTTTCCCAGGTGGATGCTTTTCTCTCGTGAGGATGTGGACAGAGCTCCAGTCAAGTCGGTCATCGTGGGACATTTGACCAACGTGATTAAAGATTTTCATTCCTACTTTCCTGACATGGAGGATAAATCTGTACAGCTGGATTGGGTGAGAAACCCATTTCTCTTGTCTGAAGCAAACAGAAGCAAGCTACCTGTCACTTATCAGGAAAAACTCCTGAAGTGTCATCTGACAGTGGCCTCCAGATGAAGTTTGCCACATCCACACTCCACACAGTTTTGGGTGTGTGTGAAGCAGAGCACCTGACCTGGGACAGAAAGCTTTGGAGCAGCTACTGCCCGGCCAAAAACCAAAGGTAGGCCGTTAAAAAGAAAAAATTCTATTTGCATACCGGGAGGTTTGCAAAAAATTTTATGTTTTAAGAGGAAAACACGTAAATTTAAATAACCTGGAAAGGGCAATCCGGTTTTTGGTCGGGAGCATCTAAAAAAATGCGTGCCCCAAAGGGAAAGGGGTTTGGAGAAACCCCCTGGGGAATTCATTAAAAATTTCTAGAGAAAGGCCCCCTTTGACCTTTTTTGGGAAAGAGGCTTCAAAGCCTTCCTATCGGGGGGAATAAAAAATAACAAGGGTCCGAGGGGGGCCAAATTTAAAATTTCCTTTTTTAAGAAAAAACTTTAAACCCCCGGGGGTTTCCCCACCTGCCCCCCAGGGATCCCCTGGGAGGAACAACTCCAGTAAGGGCCCCGTGGGAAGCCCCGGAAAAATTTTCCACCTTTTTTCCCTGAAGGGGGAAAAAGGCCGGAAGGGGAAAACCCTTTTTTTTCCAAAAGGGGCCAAACAAACTCCTTTTTCCCTTTTTAAAAAACCTCCTAATTTTCATTATTCCCCCAATAAATTTTTGGCCACAACACCCCAAAATTTTGGGGGAAGGCAGGGCAGGACCGGGGAACAAAAAACCGGGAGAAGCCCCGCCCCCTTTTATGTCCTTTTTAAATTTTTCAGAAACCTGTTTTTTCCTTTTTTTTAAGATGGCCTAATAGGGAAAGGCGGGAAACCCTTTCTGCCCCCTGATTGGTACAGGTTTGGAAATTTGGGTCCCCTTGCATGATTGGTCAAAAATTTTGTTTTCTTGTTTTGAAAAAACCTTTATAGTTTAAAGAAAAAGGGGCCCGGGGGTTTTTTTCCCCTTCCCAGTTTAATCCTGTCCCAAGGGGGTTCCCGATTTCCAACCTAAAAAAGGGGGAAGAAGGTTGTAAAACCCCCGGGGTCCAGGACCCTGAAAAAAAGGCCAAAGCCGAAGCCCCGGGCCCGGAAAAACATCTTCCCCCCCTCCAAAATTTTCAAAACACCTGAACCAAAAAGGAGGACGGGCCAACAAAAAAATAAAAGAATATAAAAATTTAATCGGGAAGTTTTTGGAAAGTGGTATTAAACGGCAAAAGTTTAAACCTTTTTTAAAATTTGGAAAAGGGAAATCAGATTTCTAACAAAAAAACGTTTAATTTTAAAGGGAAAGGGCCCGGGTTTTCCCTTCCAGGGGGGCCGGGCCGGGTTTTGGGAGTCCCCCAAAGGAACCGGGGTGGTTTTTTAAACCCCCAAAAGAGAGAAGGGAGAGCCGGGCCCCAAAAAGGAACCGGGACCCCAAAACCCTAACAAAAACCGGGAAAAATTGGAGGCGGCCCCAAAAAGGGGGCCCGGATTTAAATCCTCTAAAGAAGGAGGGGGGTTTAAACGTTGGGATTTTTTTGGTAAAGGGAAAAAGGGTCCGAAAAGTTTAAAAAGTCCTCTAAAAAAGGGGGGGTTTGGGAAAGGTTGGGGGTTCGGGGCCCGGGGGAAAGGAACCGGGTCGCGTTTTAAAGTCCTCTAAAGAAGAGGCCGGAAAAACGTTGGAAGTGGGCCCAAAAGGAAAACCGGGGTGGGTTTAAAACCTTAATGAAAACGGGGTAATTTTGGGAATCCCGGGGGTGGTAAAAGTTTGAAAGGGGGGTTGGAAACCCAAAAAAGGGCCAGATTTTAAACCTTGGGGAAGAAGGCCTGGTCTTTTGGGAAGGCCGGGGAAAAATGGTTTTAAAGTTTTAAAAGGGCCGGGCTGGGGGGAAAGGGAACCTTGTAGGGAAGCCCGGGGAAAAGCGGGAATTTTGAATTAAAGGGGAAACCGGGGAAAAACCCCGAAAACAAGGAAAAGGAAAATTTTAAACCGGGGGTTTTGGCTTAAACAGCAGAGAAAACCTCCCCCCCCAATTACGGGGATTAAGGAAAATTTTTTTAAAAGGGGCAGCCAAAAAAGGGGAAAAATTGACGAATTCCTTTTAAAAAAGTTAAGTTTGGGTTTAAGGTTTTGGAGAAAAAAAGGGGTGGTTAAAAACGGGAAAAAAAAAATGCCGCCCGCCCCCCCAAGAAAGGATTTCCCCCCCATTTGCCCCCGGGGGTCCTGAGTTTTTTTTGGGGAAACCGGAATTGAAAAAGTTTTTTAAAAAAAGAATAGTGTTGGGTTTATTTTGTTTTGGGAAAAAAGTGGTTATTATTACAGTAATGCCGTTCGCGATTTTGATTTCCCATCCCCTTTTTTCAAAACTGGGGTTTTTTTTTTTAGTTGGTTTTAAAAGGGGAATAGTTTTGGGTTTACTTTTTTGGGGAAAAAAGACAGTGGTTATTATTACAGTCGCCCGTTAGGGAGTAATCAATTTCTCATGAGCTTTTAAAGAAACTGACACCTTTTATGCGATGTAAAATGTTTTGTTTTTCCCCAAAAACTGATAGAGTGGGGAACATCACCTTTCTTTCTGAAACATAGTTTTTAAAAAAGTACTTTTTTTAATATTAACAAAAAACGGACATTTGCAGATACCCAGATAAAGATAAAAGAACACAACAACACATAATGACGGGGACCCAAAGGAGAGATGACAGTGCGAGATTGGTTGAAAGAACAGTGAAGGACAGAGCAGGCCTAAAATGGGCAGAAGTAAGCAAAGTATTCAAAAGAGTAGAAGGAAGTTGGATAAAAAGGGGGATGGTTAAGACCAAACAATTCTCCCCCCAATGAGGAAGAAAGAGAAAGCATGAGGAAAAGCATAGACAAGGATGTAGAAGATGCAAAAGACAGATATAACAAGATAAAAAGGGTGTGAGCAAAATTTTCCCCGTAAAAGGCAAAAATAGAAATAACAGAGGCTGAGGAAGGGGGCAGGTCAAACAATGGGCCCTCGAGGAACTGGAAACGTAAAACAAAATCAATAAGAGACGGCAGGGTAGAAAAGCTCAGCAGCAGGACAGCAGGTTATACCCAAACCTAAAGAACACTGATCAAAAAATAGACAGCAGAGCAGGCCCAACAGCGCCTCCCTCATATCATTCAAGCAACCCATTCATACAGATGCCGGTAATAGAAGTGGCAGATGGAGGACTAAAGGCCTCCATCTCAGGAATAGTAACACTTAATGCAGTGCAGGGACAGGTGAATGCAGACTTTAAACCCAGAACCACAGATGACAAAGAGAGACTAAGCAACTTGTCAGGGACAACAGAAGGACTGGAAGACATGACTGGACACACAGAAAAAACACTAAGTAAAAAACACAGGTGAGCGTGAACAGAGAACCCCCTTTAAACAGGCACAAGCCATCCAATCACAGCACACTAGCACACCAACAGCAGTCGGGGGGTTTAGAGAGAACAGCTGGCCAAGAACAATAGAGAACGCCTCCAGAGGAGACACAGCTTAGGGAGGAGCCTGAACCACGCCAAGGCCTCACAGAAAAGATGCTGACCTTAATGATAGAAGAACTTGATAGACAGGAAAAGAGAGAGAAATCAGAGGAAAAAAAGACAGTCAGCAGAAATCAGATAGTGACATAAACAAAAGTGACGAAACTAGGTCAGCAGAGGGGGACAGTGAGCCAGAAGAGCATGATGACCAGCCTAGAGCAGGTGACCACCACTAGGTAATGCTGTCAGCTACAATGTGTGGGAGACTTGAACTCTCCTCCCACTGACCCCTCCCCTCAGAACCAGGTCAGGTCATCAGTATGGAAGAAGACGCAGGGGCACCTGTCTAAAGGGGCCCCATTTTTCCCGACCTTTCACCTGTCCCACAACTCCCTTTGGTGCAAGCCCCGGGCATGCCGCTGGGGTCATGGATTATGTTCCATACTCACCCAGACACAACAGGGGACTGGCCAAAATTACCCCCCGATGAACGGGGCTGATGAGTGGATAAACACTTAAAGTGGCCACTACTGGTACAGACTTGGCTCTAGGTGACTTTCCCCCTTTCTGGCAGGATTTGGGGGCAGCCCCCCCCAAACAATTTGGGAGGATAGGAAAAGAGAAACCCCCATGCAAATTCAGAAAGATTCCCAAACCCCTGGCGGTTGAAAATAACCCCGTAAAATTAAGGTTTTCCTGTTTTTTCCACAAAAAAAGGGTCCCCACCAAAAAAGCACTGGGGAAAATTTTTGGAGAAGGGAGGGGTTAAATTTAAAACACCCAAACCCGGGAAAAAGCTGAATGGTCTTTGGGCTGACCCAATTTTACCCTAAAGATAAGGGACAAAGTCCCAAAAAAAAGTGGGGCTGCAGACGACAGGTTACCTTTTTAGGCAGACAGATTTCAGCAGAAGGCTCACTTTAATGCCAGAAAGCATCCCCAACCCCACCAAGCCCCAGACAGTGCGAAATGCCCGCCTAACTTTACCCGTTTACATGTACCAGACCAAAAGGGTGACAGCCCCAAAGGGGCAATTGCAGGTCCAAGAAAAAAAGACAGCCACCTTATTGGGCATCAGAGGCCTCCCTTTTCAAAACCCCGATTTTGTCCCCCCCCTCAAGCCCCTTTACCCCCCGATGTTTTAAAGGAATGGCTTTTTCCAAACCCCCCGAAACAAAGAGGGACAGGTGTGTATTTTTTACCACCCATCTTTTGATGTAGTAGAGACAGGACAAACCACATCGGAAGATATTTGGGATCAGTGGGGGAAGGGTAAAAGCACACATAAAGGGGAAGGGAAATAATGATAAAAAAAGCACATGGTGTCAGCAGCTGAGCAAAAAAACACAGCCCGCCAGAAAAAGCCCCATAAAACCTTAACCTCTAATGCCCGCAGGAAAAAACATAAAAAGACAATGGTCCCCCCCTTTTGTGAAGAACACGCAGAAAAAAAGAACAAGCAAGGGTAGACCTGCATAAACCCTTTAAAAGACCCAGACATGACCCCTTCAGTGACGGCTGTTTGGACACAGGAAAAACAAAAACAAGGGAGGGTAGGAGACTGAAGAAAGGGGAAAATGAGATCAGGGGAACAAAAACCAGCTCAGCACAGGGTTCCCCGACCCCAACACTGACCCCACAGGAAAGACAGCCAAATTTTACAGACTTGGGGTATGGGATGGAGCTGTACATATTGACCCCGCATGGGTCAGACGACATTTTATCACCGGGGACCAACCCAAACACAGAGCTCAGATGGAACAGCCCAGGCCGTACAGCTGCCCAAAAAAGCCGGGTGAAAAAAATTTACAAAAAATAAAATTTTTCAGCAAAGGGAAAAGAGCAGGCCCGCCAAAGCAGGAGGCTTTTGCCAAGACAGATGATATGCAGACCAAACCACAACAGACTGAACTAACTGAGAACGGTTAAAATTTCAAATTGCAGGACCTGAGTGGTCCATGGGGAAAAAAAACAACCCAAAACTCCATTTAAAAAGGGACTATGGGGCCAAAGGCGAATAGTGGCTCCTGCCCAATGTTTTGTTAAAAAAATGCACCTCCCCACATGAAGGAAAAAAAACATTGATGAATATCAATCACCCATTTGGGATCCCAAAAGAGAGGTAAAATTTTTATTGTGATGAATGTACAGTTTGTAAACCACAATGGAAAACCCTTCCCGTCCCCATGGGGTCCTGTTCCTCAGCATGCCCCAAGAAATCATGATAGACCACAGACATGGGACCAGATAATGTACCCGGAAAGAGATATCTGTTGGTAATGGTGGTTCTCCAATTTGGGGGCAAACCCACCAAAAAAAACCTCCTTTGGGGAAATGAACTCATACCCAGGGCAATACCCAGAGTAATCAGATCAGACAATGGAGCACATTTTTAAAAGCAAAATGCTGGCAAAATTGAGGCCTCAGGGGATTTCCCATAAATATGGTTTGGGATCATCCTCAATCTCAAGGTCTGGTAGAAAGAAATCAAAAACAAAAGGGAAAAAAAACTAAGGCCTGTGAAACCAAGTTGGGGGTTGCATTACCTTTAGCTCTGATGTCCAAAAACATCACCAGGTGCCAAAACGACCCCCCATGAAAAAACTGGGAAAACCAAAGCCACCCGAGGGAGGTCACGGCCGCCCTGGATGTCCCAAAAGATCGAAATGAGTGACTACATGAAAAACTAACATCCCAAAACTCCCCTGCAGGTGTCCAGGGCCCATACCCCCAGGAAGAAAAAATGGGAAAATGGGGCAGGCCCAAAATTCACAAAAAAGTGGGCTCACCAGGTGGACTTTCCGTAAAGGGGAAGGAAAATTACACACCGGCCAGGTGGAAAAGGGGAAACCTTTGGGACCCCTTAAACATTGCATCCCAGCCCCCCCACTAGGTCCCGACGGAGGTCAAACAGATTTTCAGAATGTCGAGGAAATACCAAGAAATTTTGGCGCTTTGGGGAGTTTTCCAATCCCCCGAAACAAGGAGGTTTCAACCTCGAACCCTAAAGGAGATGGGTTTTTGGGAAAAAAACCAGCCATAAAAGCAGTAGCCTGGGGCTGTTGGGTAGTTATAAGGGGGATTCGGAAAAATAAAATAGATAGACTCCCCAAGCCATCCTACTAAAACACTTCACGAACCCGAACTAAATAAAAAAGAGACCCCGGCCCAAAACATGGGGAGCAATGGGTCTTAACTACCCCGGAACAGTACCACCCTTCACCTTTGACCAGGGAATTGGGTGTCAAGGAACCCGACATGGAGTGGCTGACTTATTCTGTGGGGCCAATGTGTGGGACGGGGAGATGGTGAAAACAGAACCAGGAAAATCTTGTAAAAAATGGGGATGGTAACTAAATAAAAGGGGTGGATACCGAAATCATCTCACCACAGTGGGGAACATTTGGGGAAAGATAAACCCGAAAACTTTTAACCCGGTTCCATCCCCCTCACCCCTTTTAATTTGATAGAATCAGCCGGAAAGGGGCACTCTTCCTACTGGGGGTTGGCGCGGAAAAAAACCCAGGCATGATTAACATCTGACCAGGAGAGTCCCCGGCCGCCCCCGGCTGCAAAGGGCTTTGGTCAAACACAGGGCCCCCCATCGGGCCGGCAGAGGGGGAAACAATTTTCAATGACAACAAGGTAATACAATCAGCACAAGACCAAGAAAAGGGGGGGATGTAAAGCTTGTGCCCCCCTAAAAATGGGCCCCGAAAAAGGCCTTGTGATGGCCCCAAACAAAAAACCCCGGGGAAATGGCTGGGCCAACCCCAAAACAGGGCTGGACCATTCTCCCAAAAAAAATAGATACACATGCCAAACAGACAAGGAGGGGTTAATGGGAAAAAATTGAATTGGGGAATCACCCAGAAAAATGGACCAGGGCAAGAAATGGAATAAATTTGGGATTGTGGCTGAGACCCAAAGCACTGAAAAGGCCCCAAAAGGGGTTGGCATTAGTTTTTAGATCAAAAATGGGAAAGTGATAAAATCACCTTGGGAAAAATTGTTTCAAAATTAGTTTTTTTTTTGGAACCCCAAATTACAAATTTTTCCCCGGGCCCAAACTGAAATAGGCATCCCTGAAAACCTCACGGACCAAAAAACCCAAAAAACCCCAGGGAAAAAAGGAAGAAACCCTGGGGAAAACAGAGGGATTTCCCCGATACAGATGAATAATGAAAAGGAAAAAAATAAATGTTAACGGGAGATGTTCATTAGGAATTTTTCCCAAAAAATCCCGGAATCGGGGAAAGGGGGGGGGTTAAAACCCAAGGGCGGGAAAACCAACCCGGGGAAACCCAAAAAAAATTTCCTAAGGGCCCCTAAAGGAAACAGGTAAAAGAAATGGTATAGAATGAAAACATCAAGAAAAGGAGAAATCATCACTCAGATGCCGGCATAAGGTGCCAAAACCACAGAAAAACTCCCCAGGGTCGACCAAAGGGATTCCCCCGGATAAAATGGCCAAAAGGTAAAAAAGGGCCCCCATCAAAGCCGGGAACTAAAGTGCCCTTTAAAGGCTGGTCGGGAAAGTCGACAAAAGGTGGACTCCCTCGGGAAAAAAGAAAAAAGGACAACACCCACAAAACTTGGGAATGTCCTAAACAGGCCCACTTCATTGGGAAAAAAAGACAGCAATGGGGTTGAGAACCACCCAGAGTGAAAAAGAACAAGATGGGTTTTTGAAAAAAAAGCTCCGGAGTGGGGAGAAAGGGAAAACCCCCCTAAAGAAAGGGGTGGACCCACAAGGAACCACCACCAATAAGACCTTTTCCCAGCCAAAAAACGGGGGCTAATCAGGATTTTAACAAGCAAATAAAAGGGGTTTGGAAAATTTATATGGGGATTGATCCTATTTTGGAGTGTGGAAAACCCAAAGGAACATGTAAAAAAACAGCAAAACGGGCTGTATAAAAGGATCCACTCAAAGAGAAGATAAAAAAAACCTTAGGTTCCCATACCCAAAAGGGAATCATGGAAATCTGCAAAAGTCAAAAGACCAACAGGGGGTATCTGGCTTTAAGGTCAAATTTTCCCAAAACCCCGAAAATTTTGTTTTAAATAAACATTTATGAATTAAAACGCCACAAGACAAAGAAGGGGGGTTTAAAGCTTTGGGTTTTACCACCAAATGCTTCAAGAAAAACCCCAAACCCCTTTACAAACATTTTTTCCCTAAAGGCCTTAAAAGGGGAAAAAGCCCAGAAAGGAAAAGGGGGGGAAAAAAGGGGGAAAAAAATTGGATTGGGGGAAAAACTCAAAAAAAGGGAAAGGCAATTACAGATTAAAAACCAAGGTTTATAATTAAAACTTAAAGAAGTTCATAAAGTCATTACCACGCAGACACGTAATGAGAAAAAGAGAGTTAGTTAATCAAAACAACCCCACGTACATGGATGCGATAGGGATTCCCCGAGGAGTCCCCGATGAATATAAACTAGCAGACAACATAGCCACCGGCTGTGAGAATTTGCCACTGATCTCTGCAATCTTCCCAGTCACCCCCATAAAGAATGTGGATAGAATTAATTACATTTGGTATACCCTCTTAAGATTGACCAATCACACACGCGATGGCTTGGAAGCAACCGCAGAACAATTTGCCCCCACCTCCACCATGGCGATTCAGAATAGAATGGCGCTGGACATGCTGTTAGCAGAGAAAGGTGGAGTGTGCGCCATGTTTGGAGACTTATGCTGCACTGTCATCCCCAACAACACTGCCCCGGATGGTTCTATGACCAGAGCCATTACCCAGCTTAAAGCCCTCTCCAAGGAGATGCATGAAGCATCAGGAATTGACAATCCATTTTCCAGCTGGTTAGAGGCCACCTTTGGCAAATGGAAGGCATTAATCACCTCCCTATTCATGTCAATAGCAGTACTTTTAGGCATCCTGGTCTCGTGGATGTTGTTGTATCCCCTTCCTGAGAGCCATGGTGGCCAGGCTCATCGCAGCAGCACTAACAAAAGAAAAGCCTCCTCCACCCTATGAACAGTGTCCCTTGCTCCAGGCCGACCAGGACGATCCAGACGAGATCAAGTTTGAGACCACCGGATAAAGACCCAACGACAGCCATGGACGACGTTGACCCACAGGGAGCAGACATCACAGACGAGGACCAGGAGTACCAGGAGGACGCAGACGACGTCACAGAGAAAGACGCAGACGACATCACAGACGAGGACCAGGAGTACCAGGAGGACGCAGACGATGCTGTCGCAGACCAGGATGAAGCAGACGATGCTGTCGCAGACCAGGATGAAGCAGACGATGCTGTCGCAGACCAGGACGAGGCAGACGACTTTGACCCAGCCAGGGTTGAAGCAGATGGGATGCAGCGGGGACAGGATCGTCAACCAGTTTTCAGGCTGCCAGCCTGCACCCCATCATCGGCCGTCAGAGTGCAAGACCCGGGCCAGCCTAACCACCCTCAATTTCACCTCTTTCCTTCCACACCTACACATTACAGATTCAATACATGCAGACCCTGTGACTTCCCCGAGATCGAAGAGTTAGGTGGGTGGGTCAGAGTGCCACACGACAGGAGCCACGCCCCTATTCCCATCACGAACCGAAAGAGACTCACCTGGAGAAGCAGGTATCGTGACAGAGCCGCTGTACGCGATATGGCACGAGAATTATCAGTACCTACAACGTTGGGCTATCACACATCCCTTTTTCACTGGTTACCCTCCCGCAAACAGTCTGACAGGGTTGCAGATCCTATGGGATCTCAGTTTAGGCAACGCCAAGAAGGATAAACTTCAGGTCAGACAGTACAACTGGCCATACCAAGCAGTCGAGGACTGGGCGGTCATTAGTACGGTAACACAGTGCTCCACGGTTTCTGGCCTACAGATAACTCTGGGTATGGATGTTGTGATATGAGCTCCCTGTCCCTTTGACATAGCCCCAACTTTCTATGGGATGAAAGAATGGGAGAGCGTGTCACAAAATGGACTTGAGCTCCATACAAGCAGGCCTCAGTACCCGCCTTCTTCCCCTCCGGTTCTCCGGGGCACAGCGAGAGCGAGAGGAGGAAGCAGCCCCTCTCCTTCCCCCACCGGATGCTAGGGAGATAGCCGGGGACAGGGAGATCCATATGAGCTTGGCAAAGAAAATAAAGTTCTACCAGACAATGGCACGTAGCCGGACAGTGCGGCCAGGCCAAGATGAAGATCTGGCATGGGAAGGGAAATAAATATTCCCGGAATAAGGGTTCACATCCAGCGGATGTGAAAAGAGGGATTTGTTAAGAATATATATTCTAGTTTAGCATAGCCTAGTATTGTTTGCATAAATATTATGTGTAAGATGGAAAACACTGAATGAGAGTTGAATACCTCGGCAGGGCAATCTGGTGTCTGACGGATCTAAAGAAAGATAGCAGTGTCACCTAAGGAATGTTGATGTAAACCCCCCTTCTGCACTGCACTCATTAAAAAGGATGACTAGAGAAAGAGCTCATTGTATTCAGTGTTTAGAAAGAGCAATCACAGTCCTTACCTCGTTGGGAGGATAGATAACAAGGGTCCAGATGGGACCATTTATTCTCCTTCTTAGACATTTTAAGTCCTCACTGTTTCTCCACACTGACCCCCCCTTTCACCGATCCCCCTCGCACGCACACACTCACACGTGGGAAGAAGCCCCCCCAGTGTGTGAACGACCTTCGGAGAGAATCCAGGCCTCATCCCTGAAGAGATAAGGCCGAAGAGTCGTCTTGCAAGACAGGGACTATGGAATCAACACTCTTCTTCTCTTTTTTCACCTCCTCTATTACCATACATTCATGTGCCACAACATCCAATGAAGGGACGGCAGAGGCGGGAGCTGGCAACAAGAACCAATGAGAAGACACCGCCCCCTTATGCTCATGTCCAATCAGAACTGTTCTTTCCTGCTATTTAAGATGGCCGCTCACTAGGAGCGGGCATCCCTTGTGCAGCCCTGAAGCCATTGGTGACAGGTTTGGATTTGGGTCCATGCATGATTGTCTATTTTGTATCTTGATTTTGAATAAACGCTTTATAGATTTAAAGTAAAAGTCTGTTGTTATTTCTACCAGTGAGTCCTGTCCAGGTGGTGTGTCGATTTCCAACTCTAACAGCCTCCTTCTCTGCAATGACTGTGATCAAAACAAAGCAAAGAAACAGACTGTGCCTGGAGAAGAGCTTAATCACAGCAGTGGCCTCCCTGCCACCAAGACTGACAAAGATCCTCAGTGAAGCACAAGCACAAGTTTCTCATTAAAATGTAAATGCTAAAGCATTCAGTTTAATGCAATGTTCATTGTTGACAGTTTAATAAATCTGACACTGATGGCACAGTGCTGTGTATTACTACTTTTTTTTTACCAAAGATTATTTGCGCTGGTTAGGGGGTACTTGGCTGAAAAAAGTATTTCACAGAGGGTACATCACTGAAAAAAGGTTGAGAACCACTGATTTAGTGTAAGCCTGTCACAAAATTATTTCTACTGGGACTGTGGACACACACCGTGTGAGAAAGCACTAGATGTAGCGTCAGAGAATCCCCAAGTCGAGTAGGATTCATCCCGAAAAAGGTGTGTAAACCAATTTCAATCGTCCAACAGCTGTTGAGATACTTCCTGAAAACCAGACGTATCGACCTCATGGTTAAAGGGAAAGTCCGGGGAACTCGTACCGCAGTTGGCAAAACTTCTGGAGACCATGAACGCACCACGAACCATGTCCCTCAGAGACGTTGAGACATTTCAGTCTGGACCTCTTTCTGTCGGGACAAGGATGCCTTTCAAGGCATTGCTACATCTTAAGGAAAAGATTATTTATTAGACTAGTTTTAGTTTGTTAGAGATGGAGAAATATATGCACAAACTATTCCACTTTTTCATCCGCATGCAGCGAGCGGGTAAAACTGACAATACTGGTGGTAGTGTTGTGTAATATAGGTCATGACTCATCGTTGGTTGACAGGAATTTTAAATAGATTTCTCCAAATAATTGGCATGTAAAGTCATCGTTCTACAGCACCCGTAACGTAAATGAACTTGAATTAAGTACGGTACCCTCTAAAAGAGGCTCACCTTTGTGTGTCATTACATGGCACATCGTGACTGGCGAAGAACAACTTGCTCAAGAGTTCTGAGTCTTTGAACTCTTCATTGAGGAATATAATGGTGTGTGTGTGTGTGTAGGTATGTGCACAGTATGGATTTTGGTGCCTGCAGTGTGTGTGTGTGTGTGTGTGTGTGTGTGTGTGTGTGATGCTCTCTCATATTGGGACTGTAAAACTAAAAGAATATTCATTGCCTAGCCGAGGGGCGTATGATTTGTGTTGGTAAAAGAGTGTAAAACATAATGATGTTTCATGTTCACTTATTGGTGTGCTCTGTTACAGAAATACAGGGAGAGAGAGAGAGAGAGAGAGGGAGATGGAGAGGGAGAGAGAGGAATAATTCAAAGGAAGAAAGGAGCTATGTGAAATATGGCAGCCATATTGGACCTCAGCTTTCAGCTGATTCACTTTTTTTTAACAATTTTACACTTTAGGCTTTTATGAAGAAAAATATATCAGATTCCAAAAACTCCCCAAGAAAAGGGCAGAGCTTCTTTTTCTCCCCCAGATGTTTTCTCCTCAACAGGAGCAACTGGAAAAATAAAGGCGAGAACATTCACAGCAATAGGGACAACATTTGATAATTTTTTTCGATCGCGTCTCCTTTATTCTGTCTGCGGCTCTTTTAATGAGGCTAACTCATTTCCAGCGCGGCACTGTGGGTAATGACAAACGTTCCTCACAGGACTAAACTGTGTATTTGTTGGGGACTATTTTCAGATGTGTATTCACTGTGCTAGTATTAGTATTTCAGCAGAATTATGGTGTGTGTGTGGCATTTAGTCCAAATAAGAACGTGTCTTTTGGAGGTCTAGGTTCCAGGGACTTTGGTCTTTTATGTTTGGTGTACTCATTTGTATATCTTGAATTGAATGTATTAATATTATCCGTTAAAATGAAACCCATTCAGTGTGCTTAAGTGCTTTTCTGGGTTCAATAAAACATTTAATGCAAAAAAAACAAATGCAAAGAAATTTAAATTAATTTCAAACGGGTACTTTAAAACTTTTAGTCTTATGAGCTGTTTAAAAGGTGCTCTAAATTTAACCGATCAAACTGTGATGATTTAATTTGAATTAAATGAGATAAGAATGAATTCATATTCAGGGCTCTTGCTCCCTGTGCTCTCACTGCTTGTCTTTTGTCTCCAATTCTCCGCATCAATAATCTTCACTAATTGAGTTACTTGAGGAATCATTCGAGCCGTGAATGAATAATCCATGGCAACATTCTCCAAAAACACGATATGACGCTGTACCAAGAAGCGCTTTTTGTGTTGGTTTTCTAATCCCAACATGGTAGCGCAAAGTGACAAAAAATAAATGCTAAACCATCTCGGACTAATTTTTCATTTTTTTCTGAAGTGAGTTGTTTGATTGTGTCTTCAGACAGATGAACTGGACTGTGTGTTTAGGCTTCACATGAAGCTCCATCAGCCGTCCCTAAGGCACAATGTGCTGGTGTCAGACGACTCCAGAGAGGAGAGACCCCGGTACCCGGCATGACACGGACTGAAGATGGCTTCGTATCAAGATGCCTTTAAGGTGCCAATTTCCCACCACGCTCTGGTAGACGATGGTGATGATGATGATGATGATGTTGGGTCAAATGAAGTGACAGCTGCACGTTGATCATTCCAACATCCCAGCAGCATCTACAGCCCCCCTCCCAATGCACCGCTCCAAAGCTCCAGGGTTGGGACTGTTTGAGAAGCAAACTGGTACTTAGGAAGAAGACCAGGACTCTGTGATCTGGCTTTGGGTTTTGGGTCTGCGGCCCTCGAGCAGGACCACAAGTTTAATAAAGCTTTACTTGACATGCTCCTCTTGAGCAATAACCACAACAAATATCACACAAATCAAATCAAACTTAAGGATGTACATAGAATAAGAATTGTGTTTTATATTACCAAATGTAAAGAAAAAAAAGCTTTTGGAATACAGCTAAGATTATCTAAAATGTTGATCATTTTAGCTGGATTTTTATGTATATTTTATCTAAATCTTTTTATGTGACAGCATCTTAGCTGTCAAATTGATTGGCAGTACATATTTCAATGAGTTATGTTTTTGTGTACAATTCATGTGTTGTTGTTCTTGAACTCAGTGATTTAGTGTAGAACTGATGCATGGTTCATTTTGTGCACTAATAAAATACATTAAAAAATCATATTTTATTTTTCCAACGGCGAAGGGTTCGGCTAATGCCCTGATGAAGCGAGCAGGGTTCAATGAGATTAAGAACAACTGATCTAAATATATCTGTCTTTAAGAAGGGAAATTCCATCAAGAGTGATACGATTGACGGATGTAATGCATGTTTAAAAGCGCAATCATTAATTATTTATTTAAAGTATGGAATACAATCTACATTTATTGTTTTCATGCCTGTGTTTTATGACTACACGTTAAGGCCTTTCAGTCACTTTGGGAGTCAGGAGCAAGTTTACAAGCTCAGATTGAGCATTTAACACAAATACTTGGTTTTGCACTTTTAGAGCTTGCGGCCAGTTTTGGATCAGCAGGTTGTAATGAGTTAAACACCGCCTGAGGCATTCATTCTACTACTTCCTGTTGGCCAGTTGCTGATGATCGTGAGCTAAACTCTCAGCTGTGAACCAATTCCCACTCTCGACTATGCTGCAATCACTTCGGTGGTTTTTATTACTGAACATTATATTCAAACATATTTTGATAGATCTGATTCCCGCCGAAGTTTCTTAGTTCGTTGATTGCCGTATTGTTTCCGTTCCCAGTGTGTTTTCATTGTTTTTTTTTAACTTGCGGATTTACTTCTCTATTTTTAAAGGTGGAGCGCTGGACATTTTTCAGGGGAAACGCCGCATTTATTGGGAAGGGAAGTTCCTTCTGTACAGGTGGTAAGCCGAGCCGCCCGAGGTGCATTGCGCCAGCCGGCATGCGTAACGCGCAGGTGCAACTGCAGGGGAAGTGCGGTGACACGTACAGAACGTGGGGGCTCCAGGATCTCCTCACTGTTTTCACTGTGTTTCCTGAATTCTGGCTTAGTGGGCTGGACAAGGCCGAAGCGCCCAGCTCGCTCACTTCTCCTCTCTGTGTTCCGGACCGGTCACGCTCGATTGGTGCTGTAGGGTTCCGGCTCTGCAATTCAGCACCTATTCCGGTGCTTCGCCGGAAACGGCTTTACCGACGGGGTTCAGAGCTCTCGGAATCTTTCGGTGGCACTGCAAACCCTTCTACTCTCATGATTCTATAGCATTCACCTCAACTCCTTCTACTCCAGCGTGCTGCGAGCTTTTATCTATCCCCACGTCCTCCCCGCTTCGTTCAGAGAGTTTGTACGCCGCGGCCTTCCGACTTTTGTTGCCGTATAGAAGGTTAACAAAGGAAACGGACCGGACGATTGTACCTGTACTGGAGCGGACCTTCCGGGCTCCCCTCCTTATGTAACGACCTAATTTTAAGACCACTACTACACAACGATCAGCAAAAGCTTATCCCACATTAATCAGCAAGCCAGCAGAAGAGCATTCTGACCCACTGCTACACAACAATCAGCAGGGCCTATCACGCCCTCCTCTGCAAACCTGCATGCTTGGACTCAAGAAGTGGGTGGTGAAGTGTGAGGAAGGAGAGGCAGAAGCTGGAAGTTCTTGCTGGCGAGACGCTCAGGTGACCCAGGATGATACAGGCTCCACGGGCGGAGCTACTGGTACTACCTGGGATGTCTAGTTCTGTACCAACATCAGCTTGAGTACAGACCCAGTGATTCACATCTGCTCGAGTGACCCTGGCCAGACTTAAAGCCTGAGGCTGCTCTGATCAGAGATAACGAGGGCAGAGGGACAAGGAAGCAGGACACTCAGGAAAGGAAGTGGCAAGAAGGGTGGCGACAGGAGGACAACGACAGGTAGTCTGCACAGAAACAACTACAGCTCTCAAACTGCACTGACAAGCTTCAAGCAAACGACTGCTCAGCTCTGGAAACTGCAAGCCCGATGCTCACTCTTTGACCATCCCAGCAGATCCAGGGCAGACGCATGAAATCAACCAATTCAATCCGCAGCTGAAAGACAATGATCAATAAGACTGAGGACATCCGAGCATGGCCCCACCAAACACCCCACCAACCATCCACCCCACCCTCCCCACCTCCCCACAGCCACAGCCCATCAGGCACCCTCCATCACCCCTCGCGACGCCCCTCATCCCACGTCATCCTGGAATCCAGTCAGCAAATCAGAAAAAAACCAGACCCGGGCCAAGACCTGCTCCCCACAGGCTGAATCACTGCCCGGACTGAAGCAGCGGACCCGGGACAGACGACCACCACCTCCCCCTGACATCTCACGCCCATGCCTTTAAGCCATCCCCTCTTCCAGCATGCCTGCACCAAAACCCCTCCATCATCCACTATCCCATCACACCCCAAGATCAATGACCCAGGACCCTGTGAGACCTCTGTGGTCATGAACCTGGTGACCGCACACGACCTCCTTCACCGACCCACTTCCTCACGCCCCCACCCACCCCCCGCGAGTTCCTGCACAGAGCACGGAGACCAGGCAGACAGTTGGTTCACAGACTCCCACATCAACCAGCATCTGGACCTGGGAGAACTCACGAGGATCCTTCAATGACTTCACTCCTTCCCCTTTGCAGCCCAATCTCCCGGCCCTGTTGCAGGACACTCCTCCCAGCTGCACCCCCCCCCTCCTGCAGCCGGACGGATCACCCGCTGACCGACAGGAAGCTGCGTGACGCACAGGAAGCAGCACGCGAGGCTGGGCTCCCCGGACCACCGCCTCCCTTCTCTGCTCTCCTCTCCTCTGCTGTTGCTGTTCCTCACCAACAGCTGCACCTCTCAGTCACCAGTTCGCAAGCCAGTCACCAGTCGTCCATCAAGCCCTCCCCATGGGAGAGACCTCCACTCCACCACAGATCTCAGGGTGGAGACTGACTACCTGGCTGGTGACACCCAGACCAACACTCTCCCCAGCTGAAGACACCTGGAGGTCAACGCTCTGAAGACAGATGGATGGTTGTGATTTCAGGAGGAGACCCGCCCCCTGTGACTCTTCATCCTGTTGTGGAGTCGACGATGTGGAGTCTCCTCTTCCTCCTCCTCTCATCAGAGCCTCCTCGGGTCTGAGTCCAAGAAGGCATCGGCTCCACAGAACCCAGCCCAAGCAGCGCTGTTTCTGAGGGAGCTGGCTGAGAAGATGATGGTGCAGGGAAGATGATGTGCCAGTTCTACAGCTGCCATCAAGCTCCTCCATCGTCTGGCCTCCCCACCCGTCAGGCACCCTGCACCAACAGCAGGCAGAGCAGGAGGCTGCATAAGGCTGCAGCCGCATATCGGCTGCCTTCTGCCTTCCAGGTCCTGCAGGTCTCCAGGTCCAGAAAGCGGCCAGAGACCCTGTCGGCCTGGACACTCCTGTTGGAGTCCTGTCTCTCCTCTCCTCTCCATCGGATCCATCACCATCCGCGTCACCTCCCACCACCAGAATAGCTTTCGGCCTTTTTCGGTCGGTCGGGATCCCGGGACTCTGACCCTGGACCCCCAGACCTACTCTTTCGTCCACCTTCCTCCTCCTTCCTTCCTCTCCTCTCTCCTATTCCTCCTCCTTCCTCCCTCCTCTCTCTCTCCTCCTCCTCCTCCCCTTGTTTGTTGTGTGTTGTGTCCATCAATGCACCAAAAAAAAAAAAAATCGTTTGTTTTGTTGAAAAAAACATATTTTTGGCAATAAACCTGTTTCTGATTCTGATTCTGATTTCTGATTCTGATAATAGTTGGTATCTGAAGCCATAGATTTGAATGTTGGATTATTTATAGAACATTACAATATTAGAATATTACACAATGCATACTGTTCTTACAACCCTGCTAAATACCAATGGTGTTTAATGACATCCCTGAGGCATGATTAATGCGTAGCCCTCCCCTGCAATATTATAGTTTCCATGAGCTTTTATTGTGAAAGGTAAGAACGTAGAGGGTTCTTCTGTTCCTTACTGGGATTGGTCGATACCTTTACTCGCCTCACGAATGCTCAGAAAAAATCTTCACCTCGTTGCCGGCAAAACAGGATACCGCTTTTTAACTTCACAGCATTCGTGGCAAAAAACAACAGTAATTGAAAATATAATGACGTGCAAATGAATCACAAACAAAAACGAAAGTCCTGAGTGTGAAAGTCCTTTACTGTAATCTAAGGAATACTAATGTATGTGTCTATATAGTGTTACACCCATATGTCAGGCAGATACTGGTGATTTATTGAAATATGTGATGTCCCCCATCTTTATATTCATCAGCCAGGATAGATAAGATGCAGTCTAATACATGGAATGTTGGTGATTACACATAGTTTGATTACATTATATGCCATTTAGCTGACGCTTTTAAAGCTACTTATAATCATGTTACATTCACACACCGTAGACGCAGCTACAGGGAGCAATTCAGGCTTTAGTGTCTTGATCAAGGATCCATCGACTAGGGCGGGGATTGAACCGCCAACCCTGTGATTAAGAGACAGACCTGCTCATCACTGACCCAGAGTTTCCAACTGGAAGACATTTTTTATTAGCAAAAATACTTTGCTTTGATTACCTCATCACATACACTTTCTATTTATTTCTTCCTGTACTCAGGTTCTTGCCTATTTCCTTTTTCACATAACGTGGCGTGGGGTTTGAGGTTCCACGTTGTGTTGACACAGCTGCGTTTCCTTGTAAATGAGCCACACAAAGTTTGACGTGACTTTACTGGCTGCGAGAGGCGGTAAAACTTTGCCATAGCGCCCGTATACCAGCGGCGCAGGCGCACAGTCGTTTGAGCTATACTGGCTCACGACCAGTGTCTCCGTTGTCCTTACAGCCGGGCCAAACCCGGTTGGAGTGTGACTGAGCCAGACGTGTCCATAATCTGGCCGAAGCTCACCACAACCGAGCGGAATACGGTCACTTTCCATTGTTCCGTTTCCTACCGTGGAGATGAAATAGAACTGATTGCCTTCTATGTGGTTTTTTTTCCACTTCCTGTCTGCCCTCCTGCATATTAAAAAAAGTGTGTTTGCAGAAATAACATTCTGGTGAAATAATGACAAAGTGACTGCTTTTTTCGTCTGCTGCTCCTGTGCAACACACACTCATTATTTCCAAATCTTGCCACGGGCTCGTTCGGGTTTTTCGGCAAATCAATGTAGACCAGAACCCGAGCCGGACCTCAACACGGCTTTCCTCTGCCAGACTTAAACTCAGCTAATGGGAGTCAGGCAGCTCCTGTCAAGAACACACTTTAATTCCCTTTCCAGTTTCGTGCCTCCCCATGAGAGCGTTGTAATGAATTCAGTTATAGGTGCATATTATTCATATTGAGCCATGTCATGGTGTGTTCCTGCTCATGGGCACAAGTTCAACATAAGATATATAAAGTGTATTGTTCAGACATGCTGACACACAGCTTTATAGATCCTGTCACTCAAAATTACAAAACACAAAGGCTGTCCCTCCTCTGCTGGTCATGATGCAATCTCTCACTCTCTCTTTTTTAATAACAACAGTGAGATGCTGCAGAAATTCTCCAGATGCACACGTGTTGAGAAGCGGTCTCACATGAATAATGTGCGAGTGATTTGGCTTCTCAATCTACCTGAATTCTATAATGAGACCACGAGAGGGCTGCCCTTTCTAACCAAGTCACCATATGGCGCACACACACACACGCACACACACGCATACACACACGCACGCAGCAGACTGCCAATACGTGTATCCGTGTGATCGTGTTGTCCTCACCGAAAGGAAAGTAAATGATAGCTGGACTTTTTCTTATGATTCTGGGATATTTTCTTTAAAAAATATAATGGACTCATAAGATTGTTAAACGCAAATGTGTGTTTTTGCGTCTGTTTGTGAACACGTGGACAATTATGAGGCAATCTGACAATTGGAACTGATTTCAAATATGCCTGTGTGTGTGTTTGTGAGTGTGTGTAAGTGTGTGTGTGTTTGTGTGCCAAACTGAACATATTGTAGATTAAGTAGTTGGAGGGGGCCTGAGCGATCACTTGGCAACAGTGTGTCTCTATCACCACCAGGGGAACAGATGACAAAGATGGACAGCTCTAAAGTCAATAGAGACACACACACACACACACACACACACACACACACACACACACACACACACACACACACACACACACACACACACCATCCCTGTCTTTCTGGAGCTTCAGATATTTGTGGTCTGTTTATCCTTATACAAATATATTTTATTTTCCTTTTTTTCCATATATATATATATATATATGTGTGTGTGTGTGTGTGCACAAAAACACACATCTGTGTTAAGAATGTTATGAATCTATTCTGTATTCATCTGCTGCGTGTGTATATGTGTGTGTGTGTAAAATAATGCATTCAATAACTCCTCACCAGTAATTACGGGAACAATATGTTATGCTATTTCCACTAATGCGCTTGCAGAGATATTATTTTGTGTTATCGTGGTTATATACACATAGCTTATTATGCTGTTAGACTGTCCCGTTAATGCAAGTGCATGAGGGATTGTTTGACTGCAGTTAAAATGTAAATTCTCAAGGCAAAAAAACCCCGCCATCAAATATGGATTGAAGCTAAATATCCTGTTCCTGCACAGCCCGAGCAAATTACCCATGTAGCCGTAGCAGCAAAAATAAAGCGAATGTGCCTATTTAGGCAGATCTTTGCTTTTAAGCCAAAGGAAAACGGAGAGCCACAGAGTGTGAACAAAGTGATGTGTAAGCTTTGCAATAAACAAGTCGAAACCCAAGGTGGAAACGACATAAATCTCGTAAAAGTCTGCCAACGACTCCATCCACAAAGAGCAGCCACGCCGAGGTGATAAAGTCGGCCCTCGACGATCTGGGCTCCTGCAAAGGCAATATAACATATCAATGTGACCCTCGACTGTTGCAGCTGCTACCAGTCGTCTGATCTGAAACACCGATCCGTGTGTGAAGTATGATACTTCCTGCCCTACAGCTTACCGGAGGGTATTGCGACACTCTCTCTCTAACCTTTCATCGGGCGGTCGTGTTGTCAAACCGCCCGAGGCGAATCATGAGCTGATGCAGTAATGAGTCATCCTCAAAGATGAACCGTGGACTCGTCTCACCCTGTAGTTTTCCATTGTAGTATCGATATCCAAGAGGGTGTTGGTGCCTGTGGCGATTCAGGGCCAGAGTCAAAGGGGGCGGAGCTGTTGTTGACACTGAGTGAAGTACATGTGTGTACACTCAAAGAAATGACTCATTGGATGAACTCAATTAAAGTGTTGGCAGGTTTTTCATCCAATAATTATATGCAACTCCAAATGACATTTAGCACATCAGTGCAATAAAATGTAATTAAGTTAGTCCAACTCATTTGTATCAAATACATCTAAAATCAAATAATGATATTCATTAAATTAAATTAATTTGTGTTTGTCCAACTCAAAATATAAACTAACTAACTAACAAAATATGCAAACACCACAATTGGGACTTGAACCCACGGCCCTTTGGCTGTGAGGCGACAGTGCTAGCCACTACACCACTGTGCTGGACTGAAAGTGTTTTCACTTCATGTAAACAACTGATTTTCAGCTGGCGCATGCGAAAAGGGTAGTCCCCAATTAAACACATTTATTTTGAGTTGATATGCACACCATCTAACCTAAATAAATCTAAGAAATGAAAGTATTCATACATTTTGTGTTACACCCATTAAATATAAATATATATTTTTGTAATTGATTTATTTATATGTATCAAACAATATTTAAATGTGTCCCCTCTAAGAAGGCCTTGAATCGTTTTAGTGAGTGGACTTGTTTGTTGGTACAAAGACTCACAAGAGGCTTCACTCGCCACTGACCTGGTGCGAGTGGGAAATATTGGTCAGCGAGGTTTAATATCTAAAGACCATTAAAGTTTGTATCGTCTCAGACAGACCAACATCGAACACGCCATGTTTGGTAATTGACAAGATTGTGCAGAAGTTCACCTTTGGGGTAAAACGTGTGAAGGATGATTTCTTCCAGACACCGATCGGAACCGTTTGGCACTGTTTGATCCTGTTGTGGGGCAGATTAGTCATCTGTGAGGGCCAAGTACACATAATAAACATGTCCGGTGAGCCGAATATTAGAGTCGATGGACATGTTTTTTGTGAGATGCTGATAATAAGATGTCAGGTACAGGCTCACGCGGTGGGGGGGGGGGGGGGGGGGGTCGTTGGTCGCATTGGAAAGCCGTTTGGTTTTAACAATACGACTGCGCCAGATGAGCCGGCGGCGACTTGAACACATGTGCACATCTGGGGTGTGACCCGCGCAGCGGATCCTCAGGACACGAGGAAAAACACTGCTGAAGAACATCTCCATTTCAGCTTCACGCTTATAGCCCAGATAACCCTGCCTGTGCACACACACACACACACACACACACACCGCCCCACACACACATTCTTAATATAGTATTATCTTGGCTCTAAGCTCTCAGGTTCTAATGCAGAACATTTAACTCCCTATTAATACATTTTAATAGGGGTCAATGCCACTGTGTCGAGGGAAAATACACACCGTGTAGACACATGAAGCTCACGGTTTCCTCTCTCAGATCTAATAACTGGCAGGCACACACACACACCTACACACACACACACCACACCTACACACACACATAACTCTGTGGTTAATCTGTCCTTTACTAGAGACGGAATGTTAAAGAAAGTAATTAACTCATAATAGTCCCAACCACACGGCCAATTAACACAACGTGTGTGCTGTGTGTGTGTGTGTGTGGTCATGTTCACACAAAGTATCGTGTATAGTGGCAGTGATCATTTATGAAAAAAGTAAACATATAGGATGTCAAAAATACCTCTGTTTGTTTTGGGGTGGTGGGGGGGGGGGTACCCCCATCAATATGTGTGTGTATTCGTCTGCTGTTTGTGTGTGTGGGGGGGGGTAAATTAATAGGTTTTTTTTCTTAGCCTGGCCCAATTGGGAAATTAAAGTTACAAAATGAAGTGTGATTACCCTGAAGGCCTTTTTTCCCGTTATTACTTCACACTGTTCACAGGTGGGTTTACACAGAGCGATGGGGCTGAAGAAAGGAAAGGCCCAAAAGATGAAGAAATAGGAGAAGAGGAAGTTGAAATGGTCATTCAATCCGTCGGCCCTCTGTCACTCACTCTCCCAAACACAACAGTTTAATTTTTTTTCCTTCTCGCGCTGCGGTGAAAAAAGAAAGAAAGAGGCCGGCTAGCGCACACTGTCCAGAGAACATCAATCAAACAACGTTTTGCATTACTGGCTGAATGTCAAGGCTGGTGTGAAAGGCCGTATGTAGATGCAGTCCTGGAAGGAATTTAAAAAAAAAAGGTTTTGATATAGTGGCGAATAATTTCACGGGGAAACGAGGCTTTAAACCCATGAACTGAACTAGAAAGGTACCCGGAAAAAATGAAAGTCTAAGAAGTATATCCTGCATTAATTCTTACATTTGAAGCCTTCTTTCAGTCACATGAATCAAGTCAAGCGGAAAGGAATAAAACATCTTTTTGAACATCCACACACCTGAAATTTTAACATGAAATCAGTTGATTGTTGTTGGTCGAAAACCGTGGCACCTACAGTATAGGTGTGTTTTTGTGTCTTTTCTGATCGGGGTTCTTGTTAACCAAAGTCTGGCTCTCAATAGAAGCAGTTCTGTGGATCAGCAGCTCTGAGATCAGCGCTGACTCAACAGGTCAAGCCTTGAAACACACAGCACACTGAGCCAAAGGTCATCTTGCTCAGTAAAGATGTGCATAGGCACTTTTTTAATGTATCCATTGTTGCACCTTAGTTTTACGTACTATAATAATCTGCCAACATGTTTTAACATAATTTCAGGACGTGAATCACCTCGATATGCAGCATGAGCGTTTCTCTCCAATCATCGACCCGTATTATCCATTCTTTGCCGTCATAGCCCTGCTTATCTCAATCATCGGTCCCTGACATTCCACGGTAGAGAATGCTACAGAGGAAAAGTGATCATCTCTGTCAGATTACCATCCAATTGACATTAGGTTATATATTACAATGCCAATTCTTCTGCCTCTAACCTCTCTAACCCTAAACACTACTGAGCTTTTTATTCATCAAACAAAAGAACAGTCCAAGTGTTTCTACTTCCTCTCCATTAATGTCGTCAGCATGTGATTTAACATTATGAGAGTTCATCCTCTGGATGTGATCCATGTGGTTTTAAGTTTACGCAATAAGCATTTTAATTCTTTCAATTCTGCCAGCATGGTGATCAGATGTGGAAATAATTGAGGCATGGCTGGCTGTAATTACCCAGAGGATGAACTCTCATAATGTAATCACGTGCTGACGACATTAATGGAGAGGAAGTAGAAACACTTGGACTGTTGTTTTTTTTTAGCTGCTCGTAATGTCTGATAGCAACCGGCACAGAGCGAACATCAGTCCAATGGGAGGCTGCGGCTGCCTGTGTGGGCGTGCTTCTTTTCAATTAGGCCTCAAAAATACCCTACCCAGAGGAAGACGATATATCAGTCTTTGGATCCACAGACAATACATCCACCGTTGGATTTGGTCACTTCGTGGGATTTCTTTGGCGATAACAAACATTTGGAACATCACCAGAATTGTCTGTTAAACTCTGAATCTAAATCAAAACTCTTTCTCAAACACTGCCTGTATGAATATAGATCCAGAATCCCGGGGTGGAAGAAAGAGAGCTCAACTAACACTGCCAGTAAAGTGGTTAAGTGGCCAGTCATTCACACAGTCGGCAAGCAGTTCAATGATTTAGCAATTCAGTCGTTTCGAGTGATTTAGTCAGACGGGCCACTTAATGATTCCATGTTCGTTATTCTACATGGATGCTTCCTCCTCAGCAAGGCTAATTGTGTTAATGTGATGAATATAGAAGAGGTAGGGAGACTGCCTAATGCTCATCACTGCCCAACACACACACACACACACACTCGCACACGCGTGTTTATTCTTCCCTTCCGTCTCAGTGAGTGTCCCAGAGGAGAAACTCAAATGATGAGCCTGAGGGACCCAGTAAGATGGTCTATTTATAGCACACATGCATGTTATAATGTTCACAACGTATCGGGCTACAGCTTTCAGAATAAAACATATTCTAATGCACCTCAACACACCCACAGTGACACTAACGGGGACACTTTCAAAATGACATCATTCTATATTATATTGGTACAGGCCTGTTACCATTTTATTCTCATAACAGCTACCTGAAGGTTTAATTTATAACAATCATGAAGGGGTTTGATCAATATTCATTGGGGATATTACTTATACAATTTTCTGGATATTTATGTTTTTTGTTTGGCTTTTTTTATTCATATGGCTATATACGAAAGGGTAAACATCATATGTATCCCTTGTATCAGCTTTATTTACTCTTGGATAGTGATATAACTACATTTACTGAAAATGTATTCGTAGTACTTAACCTCTAACCTTTTCAAAGGAGACAAGGATTATGCTAAAGTATCCTCATAAAATGGTCCTTAGAATTCTCCCTTGATGTTTTGTGCGTTTTTCTTACAAAAGCCAGCAACACGTTAATGACACGTTAAAGACACTGAAACAAAGGAACAGATTTGAATGCACAGGAACTTAAATCTTCCTCACAACAGACACAAGCGCTCTGGCGACAGATGGAAATGCATTTTTTTCTCATCGCTCTGCTGAGGAGCCGCAGAAAAACTAGAAAACAGCCTCTAAATAACACTCAGAGCTGTGGCTGGCAGGGGGCATGTATTGGAAACAACTTGAGGCTTTTTTTTCTCTTGCTCCTCGTATTTAGTCCAAGCCACCCAAGGCGACACACACACAGAGAGAGGCAAATACACACCGCTCTTATTTAGTTATGCCACCCGGGGCGAGACTTCTGCATAACATCTGTCCAACATTTATCTGCCCTGACGCAGCCTCTCAGCAAGAGATGGATGAGATGAGAAGAAGGAGAGAGGGAGGGGGGGGGGGGAGAGGCAGAGGAAAATGAAGGCGAGGCAATGAAGATGATAAAACTAATACATAGGAAAAGATGAGGAGTGGAAGGAAGAGAAGCAACAAGGGAGGAATACATAGATGAAAGACTGAAGCTTTAAAAAAAAATGTGTTGCCTGGACAATTGAGTCAATAGTGAGATTTATTTAATTTTTTCTCAGACACCTCGAAGGATTAATGTGTAATCAGAGTCTAGTTTTCCTGCCATACTGTATCCCCCACTGACCAACTCCATCTGTTAGAGCCGAGGGATTGTGGGATTGTCGGCCTAAGAATGGAAGACAGCCGTAGCATCCTGACTATACAGGGATTAGTCGTGTGTCTCGTTGTGTCTTAGTTTGTCGTCACATTTCTTTTTTTTGCCAATTACCCCTCAGAAGCTCCGCCCCTTCTCAGTTTCCACTTTTTAGAAACGGGCCAATGTGGGAGGAAGCTACACATTTCTGTTCTTCCTTTTGATGGGGTCACTCAATGTCCCCAAACACCAATATACAGCCGCCGGTATATGATCGTACAGCTCTTCACATATATATAAAAAGGCCGGAAAGCGAGTTACAAATGGGGTCGACCCACTCGCTAAAACCAAATGTATGACTTCAGATCACATTCAAGAACATTCAATGACAAGTAATTGCAATACTTGTGGTTTTTGCTGCTGCTGAATGTTTATTGTTGGGCATCTAAAACGAAGGGAAAAACCATTGCTGTGCATAAAGCTGAATGAATAGATTATTTTTCAGCGAAATAAAAAGATGAGAAAATTAGCTTGTCCACCCACATTCACAGAACGAGTGATTAATGTGTCTGGGAATGTTTAATACAACTGATATGACTTCCCCTGAGTGACTGTAACCTTTGAAGACTGTTTTCCATTCAGAATGAGTCGTAAAAACAAAAGCTAGCTCTTTACACTGACACTTATTCATGCAGCCTTTTTGCTACTCCGGATTTAGCCCGCTGTTAAACACACGTGCCACTTTGTATATTCATACGGAGTCTGAAAGGCCAGTTTTCTGAAATGTCAGATGTCACACGCTGTGTGTGTGCGCGCGCTTTGGTGTGTTTGATGACGATTGTATTCACCGCTATCCTCTCAAGTCTTTCATTCCATGTTTTAATGTGCTTGTTTTGTAAATGTGTCCGGTGAGTGTAATTAAGCAATAAATCTCCCTGTTTTTGTCATTTAGATGTGTGACCATCTGGTATTTAACAGCCTGTCTACACCCTCATGGCTCCATCGGCGTACGCTGAGTGGATGTGTCTGTTCGAGGGTATAAATATGTTCTGTTCCGTCTGGGAGTGTCTATCGTGAACTATAAGGGACGTTGCAATTCATGATCAGTTTGTGTAGGAGCACTACATCAAGCAGAATAACCGATGCAGTGGCCCATTGAAGTCAGATGTTGTAATACTGCGGTATTCTACTCACAACACAGACAGACTACTCGAGTATGTAACCCCGCTCTGGTCTGCGGAGTCGCTAATGCAGATTTCTGGAGAACCGCTCATACGAACCACTTCTCGCTCAACACTTTGCTTCCTCGGGTCCTCAGCGGTACGCTTTTGTTTGGCAAGGTAGCCGACCTGGGCCCGACTAAAAGGGGCCCAAAACAGTGTGAGGTTTGGTTATGTAAATCATTGAATTATGTAACGATACTAACTCATTCTATTCCTGAATAAATTACAAAAGGACACCAACGCATTAATGACATACAGTATGTAACACAGCTGTATAGTCTTTTACAAGTACAACATTTTACAGAAATGTTAATGGAAATGTTTCAGATTCAGATTTGATTAACGACATATAACGATTATAGTATTATGCAATATTATGCATTAAACTATTCAGCATCATTTAAATATTGAAAGCTCCACCTTGAGTCAGTTGAAGTATATTGTGCTGATCGTGCGTCTTTCACTCTTCACTTAAGCTGAATTTGGAATATATGAAAGCTGGTCTTTTTCCTTTACCGTATTATTAGCATTACCATTAATAGTTAATAGATTTACTTCCGATTCTTCGACGAAAGCCAATACCAACATTCCCAGAAAGGGCCATTAAATAACTAAATCTGGCCTCTTAAAGTTGCTGATGGTCAGAAATACCAAGGAAATACTCTTGGCTATAAGGTCATTTCCTAACAGGTATATATTAGTTGCTTGCTTTTACATAACCTCCATAATTATAAAGTAGTGGTGCAGTGCCTGTGTAGGCGATCTGCTCGTGCTCAGTGGCTACAGTAAAACAGTGACTCTGATTGGCGAGTGGACGCATTCTGAACTTTTATGTCTGAATGTCTCTCGTTCGGATCTCTTAACAGACAAATTTTTCATCTAACTGATCACGAATGCACATTTTGACATCCCCAAATATTTGCCCCGGTTCATTAACTGAACTAACGTCATGAATTGATTACCTCCAGTAGGTAATCTTACCAGAAAGTCACATTCCCTGACACCTTATAATGCTTTGATTTGAATGTTTTCAAGGTTTTTTTATGCTGAAGAAATGTCTTCGGTAAGTAGACACATAATACTATAAATGGGCTCTTTTGCAGCCAGTTGCTCGTTTCTTCTTATTAATGATCAGTCTTTTATGACCCAGAACACCCTCAAAGGGATGTTTGTCTACAAATGAAATATGAATACATCCAGTGCAGACAAACAGTTTCTCAGGACAAAGTCATTTAATTGTATGACTTTCAAAACTTCATTTTACAACATTCAATTCACCTTTCTATGGTTGTGGATTATATGTGTATTTACTTTAGCATACTATCAACTGATTGTTCGTCCACCAAATGAAAAGACAAAATGTCGTTCAACCATGATGTCCAGAACGACACCGGCTGCATACACGTTTATTTCTGATCTGATTGCGCTAGCATCAGGGCTGAGCTCACACTGTCGTGCTTGGACTTTGATTAGGTCTGGACACACAACACGCTCGTCATATTTACATTAATGAATATTTGGGGAAGGTTGGAGAATGTTCCCATTAAACCATGGGAACAATACCATAAAATAGGAGTGACAATACAACACTTAAAAAAGACTTAAAACTAGAGATTGAGACCATAAACTCATGTTTACAATGTTTTCTGAGAAAATTAATCAAAAGAGAAGTATAGAGTCATTTTCTCATAGACTATGCTTGTATTGTTGGCGGTTGCATTGATTGAAACTGAGATGGATCAATAACAAACATGGCTGAAAAGACAAGTGTGTAAAATAGAAGGAGGATGGAGCGTTGCTCTGCAAGGGCAATGAGGTTTCAGTAGTCATGGGGTCAACCGGGTTAAGTTGCTCCATACTGTGTGTATTGAAACGGTTCCATTGGTTCCACTTAAGACTTGAACTAAAGGCTGTCTGGACATATAAGTGGACATGCCACATTTCTAAGTATCTTACAATTTTCCCCTAGCTGAAATAATTCGATGACACACATTGTCCGTTGGGAGGATTTTGGCTCAGCTTCATTTAGCATTTTTTTAGAAACTGGTGATTTGAAACTGGAACAGTTGACTTTGGGTCTGCCTTTCCAAACTCTTGAGCAAAGATGCCTTTCATCTCATATAAGTTTCTTTGAACAGACATTTTCTTAATTCACATTGACATTAGCATTAAAGTGCTGTGTTACCAAACACAAACAAATGTTGCCCGAAAAGTTGTCCGATTCCAACTGGGTTGAAGGCAGTTGCAAAAACTGGTTATGACTTGAGACTTGCAGGTTTAAATCCCTAATGTGTGTGTGTGTGTGTGTGTGTGGGGGGGGGGGGCATGAGCAAGGCACATCACTTGGCAACTACTCCAGTTGAAGACAAACAGCAAGTGTTGAGTGTTGAGAAGAGAATCCGTGGAAACGATGTGGAAATGATGCTCCGGCAATGAAAAATAAATAAGGAGTAGAACAAGAGATCCGACAAACAGCTGCCTCCGTCTCTGCTGTCTTGGTGGAGTCGCTCATCAGAGTCCTAACATATTGATGCTGATTGCGCTGACAGTTTATTGAATAGATGTCACAATTTCTCACTGTCTGCTTCTGGTATAACGACGGAAAACAAGATGTGGATGAGTGCAGGTGGCAAACCAATCTCTCTCTCTCTGTTCCTCTTTATCCGTCTCTTTTGTTCGACCTTGCTCTTGTTGCTCTTTCTCTCCCTCTTGAATATGAGGAGCACAGAACGATACATGCTGAGAAGTGACAAATAACCAACACTGATTACACACGCACACACAAAATCATTCCATCTCGTGTCACGGAGGGCGTGTCCACACAAACACATGATGCATTCAATAAAAGGCAGCTGACATGTCATGCTCTTCTTCTTTCACATGCGGCAACAATACCAAGACAAAGAGGACACAATTATATGTATGAAGCAGTGATTCAAACCAGTTCATAATCCGCTACTTTTTGGGAGCATGTGTACAAACTAACACTCAACATGGAGGGTTTTCCTCCTGTATTACTTTGAATTAATTCAGAATGCACTGGGGTTTTGGTACCTGCCTAGAAATCAACAGGGGAGCCACTTTGTGTCAGGGATCCAATCCGCCGGGGCTATCGACTGGAGACCTTTACTCTGGTGACTCCATTACAGCCGCCTGCAGTCTCACACTGGAAACTGTCAAGCCACATTTTGTGCACAGGCACAAGACTGTTGCGAAACAAAAACTCAGAAACCTCTGTGCTAATGTTGTTGTTCCAAATGATTCTATAAAAAAATGGCATTCATTAAAACTCTTGATGACAAATGGGAAATGGACCTGTACTTGTATGTCTCCTTTCTAATCTTTCTCACCATCAAAGCGCTTTAACACAACATGACATCATTCACCCATTCACACCTATTCATACACCGATGGGAGGAGCGACAGTTAAAGATGCCACCTGCTCATCAGGACTCTAATTAACCAATCACAGGGAGCAATTTGAGTTTGAGTGGGAGGAATCAACATGGACTAGCATAGCCAGGGGATCGAACTGTCGATCCAGTGATTGAAGGACAACACCGCTCACCTACTGATCCACAGTCGCCCGCAATTTGCATGCAAATAAAGAGCTTCATTTTCTTTTCACAGATTCAGCCAAAAGGTTTCCTGGAGATGCACATGCTTAATAATACAGGTCAACATGTCGCTGTGGAAACCAACATGATGGAGATCGTCGGAATTATATTTTTTAGAGCTGCTCCCAGGAACTAATGCGTTCAATCAAATCAAAATGTATTCATGGTAATGGTAATAATTATTTTGATGTCGCAGAATTACACTCAAATGTATGTAAATGAAATACTCAGCGATAACTTTACGACACCGCAAGTTATATTATTATGTGTTTCAATAGTGTACATACATATTTATATATATATAATTTTTTCCTAAATTTCAAAGTTATCTTTATTGTAAATTTTCCAATGTTGAACATACAGAAAATCTATAAAATAAGTTTGTCTCTTTTGTCCGACAAAGTGAAATAATAGTAATAAAGTAATAAATACATTTCAAATAGTCAACAGTTAACAACAAATAATAATATTTAGACAACATACATTTGAGAAATTAAGAAATACAAAAAAGACTGCAAATATATATATATATATATATATATATATAGATATATAGATATAGCTGTACTACAATGTAGATAATGTCTCTTTCTGTTCCTCAGGCACATTACCAAGCGCACTGGGCATCCGTCACGCGGCTGCTCACGGATCAGATCTCAGAGGCTGCCTTTATCCTGAAGGCCCTGCAGACGCACACAGCTGCCTGATTACACCTCTCCTCCTCGGATTATTTACACTTGGGCATTTCCTCCTGCCGCATGTCAAAATGCCCACGGACTCTTCATCAGGCTCAATCGGGCACTAAGTGAGAGCACCTGTGTGGGTGAACAATGAGTGTGTCACCTACATTTGACTGAATAGGTCCCCAGTGTAAAGGTACACTTCCCAAGTGTGCAACTTGAAAATATTAGGTTTATTCAAGATGAGTCCTGATTAGAATGAGTCACCGGCGATCGCATCACAATGCATGCTGGGTAGATTCGTGTCTGACTTGTTCTGACGTCGGGAACACGTGGTCAACAATAATCTCGCGAGAGCGAGGCGGCCGCAGTTTTTAGCGCCAGGCGGCGCAGCTGCTCTCCACCGACTGCATGACCCGATGCATGATGGGAAACGCCTGGCTGTGGGCACATCAGAGAGCTGATTGGCTCTTAGATTTGGTAACAAACACCACGTTTTGTAGAAACTCCTTTTTTTTCTTTCGTGTGTAGTTGTAATACTTAATGCTTGATTGTTGGCTATTAGTTTCATGTTTATTCTAAAGACACATCTTGTGTGGTGATAATAATAAAGATTATTTATATAACACATATCGAAAGGAGCAGCAAAGCGTTTCAGATTAAAGAGAACAAAGGATGCAGCCACATGCACATTTCTGCATACATATATATTTAGAAACGCATATGCATAAATCTAAACAAGGTCAGTAAACTACAAGTAGCATACAGATCAGATCAAACAGGAAGTACATGTTTCTTTGACTTCCTGTTCACTCTTTAAAGGCAGTCGTCTTGACCGCAGTTTTTGACCTGCTGCTGCTGCCCTCGTCTCATCTGCTTCACAGGCGAGGAGCAGTTCGTCTCACAAGAACCTATTACCGGGGCCGCTTCCTGCCTTTTTTTGTCATCATAATGGCATAATTAATCATTTCACGGTGATACAAGTTTTCAATCCGATTGCAATAAATGACCAATGAGTTAATTATATGGTGCTCTGCTGCCCTGTAGCTGCATTCCAACAATCAACAGTGAAACCTCCGTTTGAATATTTAAGGGGTTTCCTTTTAATTCCGTTTCATCTCCGACCTCGTCCTGGTAAAAAAAATATCCCCCAGCTCGTTTTAACAAGGTTCTTATTCATGGAACAAGTACTGGAGAGGAGGAAGGGTAGAGAGAGGGATGTAGGGAGAGAGAGGAGGAGAGAGCAGACTCACTCCACCACCATGGTCTCCATTGATCAAACCAAATAGGACTGGGTGTGCATTAGTATTATTATCAAAGCAAGAGCAAAATGTTTGAACAGCAATGTAATGAACACACATCTGAATAATTATACTATTAAACCTCATTCAAGTGAGAAACTGAGCATCATTAACTACCAATTATTATTTTGACTTTTCATAATTTGAGCCTATTGGGTCAAACAAAAGAAAAAACAACAACACAAGGTCTCACGAAGCCTTGTCAATAAGAATGCTGTATTTTCCCACCATTCATCGATTCATTTAATACCTCTGAGGACTGGGTAGTCAGCATAAAAGAACAGACCACCACCTGCAGAGAGCCAAACTACACCTTCAAAACACGATGTACAGCAGAAGGCCCAAAGCTGTCGGACTGAAAAGTGATCCGGGTTGCATCTCAGAAAAAATATCTATTTATCTGGACATGTCAAGACACACCAGCTTGTGATGAGTGTAACATGTGTTCAAGGTGTGAGATCCGAGATCTTGGGATTGACTCTCGACGACTCTCAACATGTCGACAGTGAAAGGCGGCTCAGCGCTAACGGTGCTAACGGCGCTAACACCGACAGAGCTAACGAAGGGGATTCGGAAGGCGGGCACTCCGCTGTTACAGCCACATGCACTACCATGCACTAAAAGCAGATCGGAAAAATAAGAATTACTCTAATACTTCGGGAGAGACTTAACCCTTGACCCGAATCAATATTACACCCTCCCCCCGCCTTTGGGTCATTTTGACCGGATTCAATGTTTCACCCTCCTGTTACCTTTATATTTACTAACATATTTTACCCTTTGGGTTCAATTTGACGCAAGCAATTAAAACCTCCAGAAAATTATTAGAATTAATATTGTTTTCCAAGTTTAAGTGTGAGGCACTTTATGTTTGTTTGTTGACTACCGAAAGAACACCGACATTAAACATTGAATGGGGTCAAATTAATCCTAAAGGGGGGGAGGGTGTAATATTGATTCATCAAATACAAAAGGCAACACAAGGGTTAAGAGAGAGAGAGACAGAGAGAGAGAGAGAGATAAAGTAGGAACAATATTTAGAAAAAAAGTACAGGTAGTGAGAAGTAGTTGTTATTGTCTATTATTAATGGGTGACTCATTAATCACATTCTCATCTAAGGTAATGTCTCACTCCATGGAACCACACAACGGGCTGGCTGGGCACTGTGTGTGTGTGTGTGTGTGTGTGTGTATCAAACAGTGTTGTAAAGCGAGGCACACAGGCTTCATTAAGTCCAGTGTAATGACCTATGTCACATTCCACATGGCCCTCACTCTGTCTCTCCCCTCTTTCTGTCCCTTGCATTTCACTCCCCACAGGGTACTTAATATGAAAATCACACCGGAATTACATCTCAAACTGCTATCTTTAACAAACTGACATAAAAAAACCTTGCTGCATTCATCCAAGCGCGTTTTTCCGCAGCTGCATTCTAAAGTCTCGACATTGTCAGTGGGCTACCGCTTCTGTCACCTGGCGTTGACGTATTACTCGTTGGGCTTTTTTAGTGTCGTTTCAAACGTGTACAAAGGAGCGATCGTCCGTTGTCTCCGGTAGGTGCGTCAACATGTAGTGTAAATGTGGAGAGGGTCAAACGATGAGGGTGACGCTGCTGTTGGCCTCCAGAGGAAACACCGGACGGACTAAAAGGTTTCCCAAGGCGGCGGTTCAATCCACACCGCGGTGCCGAGGCAAACAACACAAGCAGACTGTCGCTATTCTTAGAGCCTCAGCGGGGAGAGAAAAAAGGGGGAAGATGGTCCCAAGTGCTGCGCTACAGGGGAAAGGCCACGCTATCATTAAAATGAAATAGAAGGCGTTATTATTTTATTTATTTTGTCATCATTGGGGGGTGAATTTCTCTGTGAGTATCCAGAACCCTGAGGTCAGTGTGCTGCAGTACATGACTGGTTCACTAGCTTTTGACATTTTCTCAAGAGAAAAGAAGAGGATTTGTTTATATTGCCATGGAGACCGGTGTTTGAGACCGGTGTCGAGTTATTCTGAAATAATGTCCGTGATGTATTTGGCGTTTTGACGGTTTATATAGTTTAAAATTGTTATTTAACCCCCAACCACGATGTTATACTTAAAGTAAGTGTTTTTATTCGCTGCTGCTCATCCATACTTGATAATCCATAATTGAATCAGATAAATACATGTATACATGTGTAACTTCGTTTTATGAACACTTAATCAGACACATCCATCTGCGCTATCGCCACTTTTTTTCTGCACTAATATCCCTCAATTCATTGTCACTGTAGTCGTTTTTAGATTGTACATACATGTTGCTACTCTGTTGTCTTCAATGTCTTTTTTTATATTATTTTACTTGTAAATGACATGTATTTACGCTCGTACGTGTAACCGGAGTCAAATTCCATGTGCACACATCGATGGCCAATAAAGCTGATTCTGATTGTGACATTGGTGTGTTTGAGCTCATTGTTATGGTTTTACATCTCTTGTGTAGTTATAGTCTTATATATTTGCGAGAACATGAACCGTAATGTCATGGGAAGAAAATATTCTGAAAGTGTGTGTTTTGTAGGGCTGCAACAACGAATCGATAAAACCGATAAAAATCGATTATTAAAATAGTTGCCAACGAATTTCATTTTCGATTTGTCGCACGATTATTACGGCACTCAATAAGTCGCGGAGTATAAAAAAAGTTTAATTGAGCGCAGGAGAAAAAATAGCGGAGGGAGAGGACAGACAGAATGCTGCGTTGTGAGAGCCAATCAGCGCTGAGATGCTCCGCTGTCAGTGAATCTAATTGGCTGCTGCTGCTCTCGTGGCTCTGGAAGCGGAAGTCATTCACGTAGTGGGAGACATTCACGGAGCTGTGTGAGCCTACGGGTGACGTTATGACCAATAGTCAGGCGAGTAAAGCGCTGTCAGTTCTGTTTGTGACAGGGTTCATCCACATGCTGACCAGTGGATCTCCAGGACCTTTCCAGGACTTTAAACCATTTAAATATTCCATGACTTTTCCAGGTTTTCCATGAGCGTACGAACCCTATTTGAATAAAGGGTTGAAAATTACATTTTTTTATTTTTTTTATCCGATTAATCGAAAAAATTATCAAGATCATCAAAATAATCGTTCGTTGCAGCCTAGTGTTTTGCAATGTATCCTCCCACAACGGTATATAGCCTTTTCAAAATAAACTTCTGTCTTCACAGGAAACTCCTTAGTTTTTGTGGAAAGAAAATATTAAAAGGTGACCCGAGTGAAATAAAGCTCAGGTGAGAAATATGTTTAGTGAATCGCACAAAGGAGTAAGGAGGAGGCTGATGGTCTGGTCGCGGATGGGATGACATTCAAATCAAAGGCAGAGAGGAGTGAAGTCACTGTAGGTCAGACTGTCTCGGCAAATCAGGCCTGACGCACACACACAAACACACACGCACACACACACACACACACACCTAGTAAGACATGTGGAGAGATGCAACTAACACACACACACACACACACACTCAAGAATGATGAATGTGCCTGGCTAAAGTGGAAATAACCTTTTCAGAAAGATTCTACTGCCCTCTCTCCCATTGTTACAAAGGCACAAATGACTCTCAGTCAGATCATGTTCCACACTAAAGATGTTCAGGTCACAAGAAGGTCACACTGACACGCTCTGTGATACATTTGGTTACATTCGGTTTCCTTTATTTCTATTACCGCTCCTCTCTCCCATCTGTAATCATCTCTCTCTGAACTTTTATTTACCAAGTTGCTTTTGTGAAGTGGAAGGCGATGACAAATTATGCCCTGCAGATAGTAGGGTCACATTAAGAAGTACTTATCTGTGTCATTTCTTAGGGCAATTAAAAATCACGTATTCTGCTGTTTAATTTGTGGGACCTTTTGGACCACTTGAATATGATGAGGGTACAATTAACCTCCTTCCTGTGTGTAGCTGCCCCTTAAGGCTTTTCTTGTTTAGTGCTTTTCTAGTCTTTCGACCACGAAAAACACTTTAACAATACATGACATCATTCAACCATTCACACGCTGATGGGAGGAGCCACCATGCAAAGACCAGATCATTCCTATCCATACCGATTCACACATAGCAAGGAACAGCCTGAGGGAGCAATTTTGGAGTGAAGTGTCTATTAAAGGACACTTCAATACCATTGAGACAATTTCCCGTCTCTAGACCCTATGGCACCCATGTTACATGAACCAACATTCAGAGCGGACTTCTGTGTTTGACGGATGATACAGCAGCAGTCCCACTAACAACAAGTCTTCATCCCTGAATGACATACGATTTTGCGAAAAAAACATTTTCTCTCCATATCTGAATCTTAAATGTCTTCGCATGTAAGGTGTGAATGTTCCCGAAACCGTCTCAGTTTCTCCTCTGACATTCAGACACAGTTTTACGTCATCACAGCCTGTGATTACTGCATTTTCTTCTCTCAGAAACGTTAAACGTCCTCATACGAGTGGTATCCTCGTATAAGTATGTTTCTGTTATGGAAGGAAGCAAAGAAAATCTCTTTTGAATCCTCCAGGTCTCTGGGTTTATCTCGGAAATGACTAAGGGACTTCACCAAGGCCTGTCCGACCTTTGAGACGTATTTGAGAAACGTCATTGTTCAGTAAGAAAGCAGTCCTGATCCCAAGCACCTTGAATTGGTTTGGGGATGCAAACCCAGAGGACTTGTGCTAAAAACTGGTATTGTGTGTCTTTTAACATGGGGCCGTTATTGTAACGGAACTATTTTCAAATGTCTGGGGAGCGTTATGTAACCGCAACGTTGCCCGTGTTCCCATAATCGGATTTATTAATGTGCAAAGGATCTGCCAGTGTGCATCCAGAATAGTAATCAGACATGTTAATACGTAAAAGACTCTCCGAATCACCTCACCTCCGCAGCTCGGAGACTACTACACCATGAGAATAGCGGGCGGCAAATTCATTGAGGGATACATTTACTAATCTGATAACAGTTACACGGATTGAAATACAGTCACACACCTCTCCTGTTCTGCTGAGATACTGACTGCAAATGTCCCGCAAACACTATTCAGTTCCGATAACGTTTGTCCCTCTCGGTCTCCTGCCATCGCTGCCTCGCCTTCTATTTAGTCATGTTAATAGGAAGTGTCTATATATGTGTTTGTGTGTGTGTTTGTGAGTGTGTGTGTTTTTGTGCAAGCGTTAAGGGCCCATGACCTAGTTAGAGTCTCACCTCCTAATTCATTGTGAAATTGGCTCTGTTCTCCAAAGACAGATGGTCTAGATGAGGTTACTATTCTCACTCTCACACACACACACACACACACACACAAACACCGGGTACGCGGTGTGTCAAATTGAGAAAGAGCAAAAGATAGATGGAACAGGAGGGAAGAGAGACAGAAAGATCAAGAGAGATGGAAGGGAAGAACAACACCGAAAGAAAAGCAAGGGATGTAGAGAAAGTGAAAGAGTGAGAGGAGGAAAGAGAGGAGAGATATAGGATGGAGGGAGGAAGGTGGAGAGATAGGCTGTGACAGATGTAAACAGGGGATAGGAAGGGAAAGACAAGGAATATTTAACTGCGTCTTAGAGAAAGAGTGAGTGAGCGTGTAAAACTGCTGTGGAGGGGAAGTAACGTTGCATTAGGCTTAGCATTATTTCAATGAGGTTACAAATATTTTGCACCTCGGGAAATCCCCTCAATTTCTTAGTCTCTCTCTCTCTCTCTCTCCACCATCTGACGTGCCATCTTTTTCTCCCTCTCACACACATACACACAAACACACACACACCCTAACACACATTCTCAGAAGTGTTACATTTAGCCTGAATGCTGTGTACTTTGCCAACACACATTTTACTTTAAAATGCCTCTGAAATATGGATGAGACTTTTTTGATATATATGGCTCTGGGTAGAAAATGACTCAGGACAAGAGAAGGAAAGATGGGAGAGGGGAGAGAGAGAGAGTGTGAGAGAGAGAGAGTTGGGGTGATGATGCAGAATTGCTTGAGACAGAGTATACAGAAGAACAAGACTAGACGATGATGTCACCCACAGACGATCTGGAAAATTAGAGCGATTAAACATATCTCTTGTTCTGCCTGTTTTGTGATATGCATGCCTAAAAGGTGGCTAATATTTCTAGACTGAAATAATATCGGCATTATAATTATTATAACTATGAGGATTTTTTTAGTTGCCTATTTTGTGGAGCCCCCTCAGGACTTGGTGTCCTACGCACAGCGCGTAGTGCGTGTTATGGGAGCAGCGGCGTGCCGCACAAACAACAATGCAACTAGTGGAGGCGGCAAGGTGCTCAGTGTTGCCAGATTGGAAATGGTGAAGTATCGTACCAAAGGCTCAAAATGGTCGTATTTGGAGGATAATTATCGTGTATCTGGCAACCCTGAGATCGGTCGACCAATGACTGTTCTCTCTACAGTCAGAGCTCGCGCAAGAAGGTGGAACGTAAGGGAGATACCATTTCCAAAACTTGTAAGGGGTAAATACTAGTTTGTGAAAGACCCAGAGAAACACAAATATCCGACGAAGCAAAATCCCGGACGTTTTTGGAATCCCTGCCGGACGCATTTTTTAGGTCTCAAAAAGAGGACATGTCCGGGGGAAAAGAGGACGTCTGGTCAGCCTAGCTATACTCCATGGATTAAAAAAAAATTCACAAGAGCCATTAAAATGTGAGCTCACAGATTTGATTTGTCTGTACAGTTATTATATCTGCTGATTCTGGGAAGTGGAATTGCAATTGTGTGACCTTCACACTAAATCTTGTGATCTGTTGTAGAGGACTCACTTAGCTACGAGTCAGATAGATAGTTTAGTGGAGACGTGCTGGCTCTATGAAAATACCCTATGAACCAATACATATGATAACAGGGTGTGGCTACATTATCTGCTCCAGAGACATTCAGTGCGTTTACATGATGGTATAATTCGAATCTTGCTTTAGTCGGACTATGCTATCTTTTGGGGGATCTGCTGTTATCCCAATATACATGGCAGTGAGTAATTCGAATCATTGGCCGAAAGCATGTCATATCCAATGCGATAGGTGGCGCTGTTTTCATTACAACTCGTGGTGATGCTGCACTCTCTAACTTCTGGGAGGCCAATTTATCTCGTCCTGAAAATCTGTGGCTCTCTCTTTGCTTTTCCTTCTCCATGCGGCTACTCTCTCTCTCTCTCTCTTTTCTCTCCGTTTCCACAAACATGTAGGCAGAGCTTAGGGCCATTCCAGGCCAATCCTCGAGATCGGATGCATGTGCGTGTGAAAAAATAAAGTGTACGTGTATCCGCTTTGCATCTCCGTGTGTGAAAGGCAGGGCTCTCAAATGTCATGCATTGAGAGTTACAGTCACTCATTTCGGTCTTAAGTCACGCACTCCCGCCACACATCGTTTTTATCACGCTGAAAAAAACCATAGGCTATTTATTGTGCCGCAGCGCGCAAACATGACCTGGCCTGATACAGCCATTTCCGCTTGACCTCTTCACAACTACCAACAACAACCAACAACAACAACATCAACATTTCGAGAAAGAACCATGAACTTTAGTATGTTCAACTCCTTCAATACATTAAGCATAAATTCTGTCTGCTCTTCGGTCCAGAAATGTGTGGTGGCTCTTGTGTTCTCCAGAGCGTTGTTTGTTTGTTTTCTGCCGGCCAGGCTCCCGGCAGTGACAACTTATCGTCTCTTTCGACTTCCGGGTCACGACATGGGAGTGAGGGAGGGAGGCGGCGGATCTCAAGCATGCGCAAAGACGCAAAGTCCAGTTCCTAATCCAATTCACCGTTACATGCCGCGATAGTCGAATTATCAACCGGATCGGATCGAGTTATCCAGGGGTGTTAATCGGATCGTAGTCGGACCGCACATAGTCGAACAAAGGTGTTTACATGAAACGGATCATTCGATTTCAGTCCGACTAAGCCAGTTATTCGAATGCATGTAAACACGGTCAGTACTACACTATTTCTTTCCAAATAAAACCTGGCTTATTTTTATATTATTCTCAGACTGAAGGAAGATTATATTGTAAGGCCATATAGCTGGGTACAACTCGCAAAACTCACATGATTTTATTCAGACATCTGAAATCTGCCCGCAAAAATAAAGTCACGACTAAAAGAATGCAGATGAGAATGTACAAACTTTACAGCCAACAGCATGCAGCGCTGTCCTGCTGTTGAACATTAAACCTTGGGTTCTGTGTTTTGATCCACGTTTTTTTACAACATAATTCATCCAATATTTGCTGAAGCATATAGTGTTTGAGAAAAGTACACATTTCTTTCTTGTAACAGTTAATGTGATTCTTTATCCATCCATCAATGATCCTTAACCGCTGTTCAGGGTTGCGTGGTGGCGAGCTGAACATTGGTCGAATGCAGGGTTCACCCTTTACAGGTCACATGACTATCACAGGGCTGACATAGAGAAAACCATTCACCCTCACATCCACACCAAGGGGCATCTGAGAGTCAATGAACCTACGCTGCATGTCTTTGACCTGTGGCCTTGAGATGTAGATCACACTTATATTGCAATTTTAGAGTCTACTTTGTATGTACAGTCAAATCAAAACGTGTGATGTCCCTTCACCGTTAACCTAGGTTTGCTTTTATTATCCTCTTCCTAACGTGCACATCCAGCTGACCCACATTTTGATTTCCTCTCTGTATTGCACACACTTAAAGACACAATCACAAACACAGCATCAGATACATCATAATACTTCTACTCTTGTTTATACGTGCAGGTTTGTGTGCAACCTCTCTCTCTCTCTCTCTCTCTCTCTCTCTCTCTCTCTCTCTCTCTCTCTCTCTCACACACACAGAGCCGTGGTGCAGGTAGCACATTGCTTCTCTTGACTGTGAGATCTGAGGAACATAGAGACAAGATAAGACGGTTCAGTCTGTCCATTTGTTCCTCTCCTATAAAAGGCCTTTAGCGTTCTCCAAGAATCTATCCTTTGTTCATTTCAGAGGACAGAATTAATTCCTTGCATAATGAGAGGAATCAGGATTTAAGTGCAGATATTTCATTTAATCTTATTATACCTCAATGTTCATAATTTTAATATATTTCCATTTTTTCAGTTTGATTGAACAAAGTTTTCCGTTTCACTTATTTTCAAATGTCCTACCCTAATCCTGTACTTCATCTTTTCCAGCTGGTTTTTCTTTCCAAGAATGTAAATTAAATCAATGTTTTCATTCATCATTTATCTACACATTTGAATTAATATGTCTTACATAGCAGTATCCCTCTCTGCCTTTGCTCAATCAGTTCATCTGTCAAATTAACAGAAACTTACCGTCATCCATTATCTAGTCGTTGCCAGAGTGAACTGACTGTAGAACTAATGATGTACCGTATAATTATGTTATTTTTTGGGCATACGTACGTATTTCCGGTATTATCGCAGAGAAATAAACATTTAAAAAAACGTAAACATTTAAAAAATGATGTCGCGTCTCAAGACCCGGAAGACTGATGTGAGGGAAAAAAGGCGGTTCAATTCTTTTTTTGGGGGTCTCATTTTTGAAATATCTCATGCATGAAGTTAAATTTCGATTTATCAATTGTATATCTCTTTGAAATGGCTGCATTTCCAATTCAATATAATAATGTGGAACTAGCAGTGAAAATGGAGCGTTAATTCTCCTCACGGTGCAGTCCGTCTGCATACCGGGGCTAAAGGTGCGTTCACACCAAAAGCAAAACTATTTTTCACGTCGCCCAAAACGCGTGAGTTTACTCGCTCGACCATTCACCGTGTTCAAGCCATGAGCGTCGAGACGCTCCGCGAGGGACGGGGCTTGTCTCCGTGTCTCGTCGGAACACAAGAGCCGATTGGCCCGAGTTGCGAGATGACTGCCTCAAAGTTGAAATATTTCTACTAGGAGCGAAAATTAAGCCGCTGTCAACGCGCCGCTGTCAACGCGTCGGCCACATCGCGTCGCCCCAAACGCGCCGCCCTGGAAAATATCGCATCTATCGCAGCCACAAGCATTTGTACGTTGACTTTTCATGGGATTTGGTCGCGGGAAAAAATAGTTTCGCTTTTGGTGTGAACGCACCTTAAGAGTCGACAGTATGAGGCGGCCCTGTAAACACGAGCGATTACTCCGGCGTTCACGAAGCACTCACTTCCCTCGAGGTGCAGCGGTTAATTAAAAGCTGCCAATGTTTTGAAAAAAAAGAAATCTAACAGTGAACAGCGTTGAATGAAGCACATTGAGAGGGTGACATTCAGAACTCCATCCTCCCCGTTGCAGGTTTTCCCCTCAATCGCACAGCCAGCACTTCTTTCCAGCTAAGTGTGTTTTCTTTGGAATCAACATCGTAGCCAGCAGCAGATCTGCAGGCTCTGCCCGTGTTTTTGCTTTAATCTCTATTTAGTGTTAAAAGCACGGCGATAAAACCCCGCTGCCAAGAGACACAGGATGCAGGACAGAGATGTTTTAGCCAGGGGCTGGTTTCTCTGGAACTTGTGTACAGTGTGAGCGAGCTTTCATAAATAAATGGAGCTGAGGCTCGAGAAAGCCCCGTTTCAAGTTTTGAAGACAGGCAAGAGTGACAGTTGGTCTGGTAATTCAACTAGCGGGGCTTTATCTTTAAGGTGAAAACCCCACAGAGCCACAGATTTTCAGGATGAGATAAATGGGCCTCCCAGAAGTTAGTGTGTGCAGCATCAGGCATACACACACACACACACACACACACAAACACAGACAGAACAATAGACTATAAACATGTTTTAGTTGAACAACAAAGACGCCAAGTGAACTTTGAACTAGTCCCCACAATCCACCTGAATGACACTAATGCTACAAAGACACACACACTCACACATGCACACGAACACACAGACACACACTCACACATGCATGCACATCAGTGAGTGGATTTACATTTTTTTTTTCTGCATCCTTTGATGTAAATCCCTCGGACGTGATTTACATGAAGCCATCATTTCCATTGACCTTGTGCATAGTTTTTGGTTGTCATGTATTCACTATAGAAGCCCGTTTCCACCACTGTGAGAAGAGAAGTAGGATCCTGTCAGTCATAATTATGACTTACTATCTCATAATAATAGACTAGGGAGGCCCTCTTCCCAGGTGAGGATGAAGAAGAGATGACCAATGAGCAGTCACACATTGGTTTCAGCCAGGTGATATAGTTTTGATTCTTTGACCTGGTCCTGGTTCTGCACTATCTACTAACTGTCCTCATGGATAAGAAGAAGAGCAGGGAAACAAAAGACGTTTTTCAAACTCCGGACTGCAGGAGAAGGAAACGAGTGTTCCATGTAAACATCATGAAGACAAGGTCTCCAAGGGTCATCCAAAGCCCATGAGATAACGATAGTTTCACCTGTGGCACCCATTATAACGGTGATCTCTCCTGATGATGCTGATGAAGATGGGTTGGTGATGCGTATTACTACACCACAGGGGGCCAGGCCAAGAAATACTGAGAAAGGGCACGATCACACCAGACGCGCCTCTAAAAATGCAGCCGCACCAAAAACGCCTAGGCAAATATACGGCAGTCAAAACAGTGTGGCGCACCTGTGGAACGGACCTGCGTGCGCAACAAAGCATTGATTTTGGGTTCGCCTCCTGCTTGATTTGATTGACTGCATTGGCCGAGTGTGACATTGATGAGCGGCGCGCCTCGAGCTTAAAGTTGAGAATATTTTAACTTTTAACCGCGCCTGAAAAACGCAAGAAAACCGCGCCACGTGGCGTTTCAAAGGCGCGTCTGAAAGTCGCGCCGTACCATAGGGAATCAATAGTTTTGCGGGCGACACGTTTTTGAGAGGCGCGTCTGGTGTGATCGAGCCCTTAGTCCCACTTAACCCACTGTCTGTCTCATCTTCCTGTTGTCCTGGTTAGTGTGCATGTTATGAAACTTATTTGTGATTTTCATTGTCTGTTCAATGACATACCCTCCCTAACCTATGCCATAACTCATGACATTGGATTATCTAACACTACACCGATCAATCAGCATGCATATTAGGGAATTCCGGTCATGAAAAAGGAGCTTAACTATCTTGTGCAGAACGACTTTGCAGTACCAAGTTCCAGTCCATCGAGTTCCCACGTCTCAGATTGTGTACTGACCCTGCAAAGTAAACGCTGTAACTGTCCTAGAAGAACATTCATTACCCCTACATGAGGACTGCATTGATGAGGTTAGTCCTGCTACAGATGTGATCAAACATGACATACTGAAAGGATATTGGCAAGTGCTTTCAACAACACGAGCTCCAGAAATGTCAACGTTTGTGCCTCCTGACGGTTTCCTCCAATACACTGAGATGCCATTTGGTGTGTGTCACGCTCATGCTACTTTTCAAAGGCTAGGACATGCAGTACAGGGAGATGTTCAGAACTGTAGAGCGTTTCTATATGTCACTGTTGTCTATTCTGAGGACCGGGTCGGTCACATGACGACGTTGAGAGAAGTCTTGAAACGACTTCAGCCCTAACACTCAATATGTGTTTTGGTAAAGCATTGTTAGAGGAGCATGGGAAGCCATCTTGTTTTCTCTCCAGAGGTAGGTAGCCGGGTGGACATACCTTTGCACACAGAATCCAAGAAACTGTTACCTGTTGCAGTACCATTTACTGAGCCTGTTACATGTTGCAGTACCATTTACTGAGCTTGTTACCTGTTGCAGTACCATTTACTGAGCCTGTTACATGTTGCAGTACCATTTACTGAGCCTGTTACATGTTGCAGTGCCATTTACTGAGCTTGTTACATGTTGCAGTACCATTTACTGAGCTTGTTACATGTTGCAGGACCATTTACTGAGCTTGTTACATGTTGCAGTACCATTTACTGAGCCTGTTACATGTTGCAGTACCATTTACTGAGCTTGTTACCTGTTGCAGTACCATTTACTGAGCTTGTTACCTGTTGCAGTACCATTTACTGAGCCTGTTACCTGTAGCAGTACCATTTACTGAGTCTGTTACCTGTAGCAGTACCATTTACTGAGCTTGTTACCTGTAGCAGTACCATTTACTGAGCTTGTTACCTGTTGCAGTACCATTTACTGAGCGTGTTACATGTTGCAGGACCATTTACTGAGCTTGTTACCTGTAGCAGTACCATTTACTGAGCCTGTTACATGTTGCAGTACCATTTACTGAGCCTGTTACATGTTGCAGTACCATTTACTGAGACTGTTACTTGTAGCAGTACCATTTACTGAGCTTGTTACATGTTGGAGTACCATTTACTGAGCCTGGTACCTGTTGCAGTACATTTTACAGCAACTGTTTGAAGTGGCGTTAATTGTTTTGTCAAAATGTATGTTGAGAGTAATTCAAATAAAATAAATGTATTTTCATTTAAAGCCATTTGATTTCCTCTATTTTGCTGTTGCTGATGAGATGTCATACTTATTCTAACCTTTTATTTTAGAAGGAAATATCATTACATCTGGCACAAATGTTTTGACAATTTCACACAAATGTATAATAGAAGTGGTGTTTGTGTGTGTCAGAAAAAGAATGTGACACAGAGAGAGACACGCCTGACGAGTCATCTGACGATGACCTTAGTTCCATCGCTCCAGATATCATTTGAATCCTGTATTACTTCTAGTGTCGTCTTTGTTAGTTAAATTCTATTAAAGTCCATTAAGAAAATTATTGTTTGCAGAACTTTGCATGTCTGACATCCTCCATCCTCAAAATAGGATGATATAATGTCACAGACTGACACAGAGAACCAGAGAGGAGACGAGAGGAGACGAGGATGGACAAACTTCTTCTGACCGTCGTCGTCGTGTTAGGCAAGACTTTATTATCTTTTTATTCTTTTACCATCTTCTACAATGTTATAACACTGTTTCATAATGTGTCCCTGCGACATTCCTCTTACCTCCACTTCTTTGTTTGTCTTTTTTACTTTAATGTAAAATGATAATTTGTATGAGTGAGCCAAATTATTAAAATTAAATGTGATCAATATGCCATTAGTCCATCCAGGACTGTGTGCCGTCTCATCAGCTGCTGTACGTCGCTACTTTGTTGTTAATGAGCTGAAGACCAGGACCGAAGCACAGCGTCATTGCAGAGAGAACGACATGGACCTGGCCACCATACGAGACCCAGAGGACCTGGAGACCCTGAAGACCCTGAAGGCAACGTTCCACTCAGTGAGTTTCATGCTGTCAGTGGTCTGAACGTTGTACATTTACACAGTGGTGGAAAGTATGCAGATGAACTGGACCTCAGTGTGTACTTTTCTTGACTACTTTAGTGCAATGCTTATTTATTCGTAGAATAACTACACGCTTATGAGCAATAGTTAAGTGAACACTTAATTCATAATTTTTAAAGCATTTATCTAACAATAACACTCATCAGTCAGCAATTTAAAAACACAGTTATCAATCTTTTATTCATCATTAATAAGCTTGATTTTTATGCGTTTCATAATTGTGTTTTCCTACTTTATAAATGATGTATTTTGTATTTAATTAAGTAATATATATTACAAACCAAATAAGGATTTAAAGATATGAGGTATTTTTTAATGTGTTTTAATACTGCAATTCAGGATTAATTTAGGTAACTACTAGTCGTTAGTTAAGTATTGAGTGTGACCTCATCTAAAGTGAGGACGATATATGCCTAACAACGCATGTATTAATGATATTGAAAGGCTGGCAGGGCGATGCCCGTCAGTGGCACGACTGGTGAGTTAGTTTCTTAGTTTGCTGGCACTTACACATTATTTACTGAGAGTATTGTAGCGCCCCCGTTGCCTGTCCAACACAGAGGCACTACTTGGCTGTTCATCTGCTGGAGTTCCGAGGCGTTTCATTAAATTTCAGGGCCCAGTTTGTTTATTGTTTCATTTGCATGTATCCCAAACTAAACTAGAATGGGCACTCGGTAGAGCACATACCTTCGCATATCACAAGATTGAGCATTGAATTATGAACATTTTGGCATTAGTTTCATGCCAATTGGATATAAATTGACCGTGCTATAGTAAAAAGAAGATTTTGACCTTTTCATGACCATGACCTTTGACCCGATCGATCCCAAAGTCTAATCAAATGGTCCCCGGATAATAACCAATCATCCCACCAAATTTCATGTGATTCAAGAAGATGTTGACCTTTTTCATGACCTTGACCTTTGACCCGATCGATCCCAAAATCTAATCAAATGGTCGCCGGATAATAACCAATCATCCCACCAACGTACCAAATTTAAAACTTTTTTTGTTATGCGAATAACACGCATACAAATAAATAAATAAATACACGGCGATCAAAACATAACCTTCCGCATTTTCAATGCGAAGGTAATCATAAAACAATGTTGCCACCACTCAGGTGCCACATACATAAATCATCATATAACACTTAACCATTTCTGTTTCTGCTTTTCCACACTGTTACATGTTTGCTTCTGACAAATGAGCACTACAATGCCTCTCCTCATTAGGTAGGCCTAAACATCAAGTTAATGCGCCTTCCGCCATCTAGTGGTGGGAGGTCCAAAGTAACAACACCTGATTAATATGGCTCTACAAGTATCTTAAGCTATCTAGCCACACTAAAATAATTCCTGGCGCTACAAGGGACTGACAGGGTTCGGACCAGGGAGGAAGGGAGAGAAATTCCAGATCTTGCCTGAATTCTCTGTCCTCTCTAGTTTATTTTCTGCTTCATTTTATTAGTCAACCTTTGCAGAGAGACTCATCACATGTTGCCTTATTATTTAGGAGACGTTTCAACAGGCAGCTGTATCACTCACCAGTAGCATATAGACTGATATTTACAAATCAGAACAAAAGCTCACAATTATTATTGTTATTATAACATCAACATTATTAAAATAGCCCTTGTGATTGCTTAGAGCCACCCTTTTAAGTTTGGGTTTGTCATATATTGATCCTCCTAATTAGCGTGTAGTTATTATAAAGTGTTACCCAACATACTGCTAATATGTACTGGATATTTACAGCATTAATATCGTATCAATCAAACATCATAAATGTAAATATATAGTGGAATCATGTTGCCTTTGTTAGCATTGTAAGAAAGTCTCTTTCTTTATATCACAATTAAATATTTCTTTCAGCGAGCCTGGATCGGACTGTACTTTTACTCTGACAACTGGAAGTGGTCACTGTCAAACACAAGTCTCTACAAAACCGGGGAGACGGAGTTCAGCCAATGGAGCTCTGGACAACCGGACCACTACAACCATGGACAACACTGCGTAGAGATGCATGCCAATAGTCTTTGGCATGACAACAATTGTGAGAAGGCCAAGAGGTCAGCCTGCTTCGATGTCAGAGGTGAGAATATTATAGAAGTTACTAAAATAAACTTTCCTTCTGTGTTGATTCTGGTGCTCCCTGTGGATTAAAGTGGCAGTGTCTCTGAGCACCTGGGTCCCTTTAGAAAACCTCTCATTGCACTGCAGCACGGTCTGACAGGCTGACCATCTCAGTTCTGGTTCCAGCAGGTCCAGCGATAAGTCTTAGGACTCCAGCTGTGTGGTGTCAGTACTAGAGGAGGTCTGTAGTGGACCAGGACTAAACTGATGTCACATAGAGGACTAGGACTAAACTGGGGTCACGTAGAGGATCAGGACTAGACAGACTGGTTCAGCAACCGTTAAAAGTTCCTCACGGTTACTTGATCTAGTCTTCAGCTACATGAAAGTAATTTAAAGGAGATTAATGGCTTTTACCTTTATGAATGAGCATCTTCATAGTCACACAGCTCCGTGTTGATTACATTCCTTCATGCTTCGAGTCATGAAGTAAAAATAAACTGGTTTGCATCATTTGGTCTGTTATGGTTCCTCTACTCAGCACTTCCCTCTGGTCAACTTTCAGGGCCAAACACATATGTCCTCATTACCACCCCGATGAATTGGACTGAAGCCCAGAGCTACTGCAGAAAACACCACACAGACCTGGCCAGTGTGAGGAACATGGAGGAGAACCAGGTGGTTCAGAATCTGAATCCCTCTGATAAGTCCATCTGGATCGGCCTTTTCAGAGATCCATGGAATTGGTCTGATGGAAGTGAGTCCTTATTTAGGAACTGGAATAATCTGGAGCCTCGTATACCTGATGGCTCCTCTAAGAAATGTGTGGCAGCAGACTTCAGTGCCGATGGACAATGGGAGATCCTGGACTGTAACGTCAAGTCAGCGTTCATCTGCTATGATGGTGAGCTATCAATCAAAGTGTCTCTAACGTTGGACTTAGGTTTAGAAAGTGATGGCTTGGGTGACGCAACAACACTAATAACTAGAATGGGCACTCGGTAGAGCGCATACCTTCGCATATCACAAGATTGGGCATTGAATTATGAACATGTTGGCATTATTTGCATGCCAATTGGATATAAATTGACCGCGCTATGGTAAAAAGAAGATTTTGACCTTTTCATGACCTTTGACCCGATTGATCCCAAAATCTAATCAAATGGTCCCCGGATAATAACTAATCATCCCACCAAATTCCATGTGATTCAAGAAGATTTGACCTGTTCATGACCTTTGACCTTGACCTTTGACCCGATCGATCCCAAAATCTAATCAACTGGTCCCCGGATAATAAACAATCATCCCACCAAATTTCATGCGATTCGGTTCAATACTTTTTGAGTTCTGCGAAAGATTTTGACCTGTACATGACCTTTGACCTTGACCTTTGACCCGATCGATCCCAAAATCTAATCAACTGGTCCCCGGATAATAAACAATCATCCCACCAAATTTCATGCGATTCGGTTTAAAACTTTTTTTGTTATGCGAATAACACGCATACAAATAAATAAATAAATACACGGCGATCAAAACATAACCTTCCGCATTTTCAATGCGAAGGTAATCATTAAACAATGTTACCACCACTCAGGTGCCACATACATAAATCATAATATAACACTTAACCATTTCTGTTTCTGCTTTTCCGCACTGTTACATGTTTGCTTCTGACAAATGAGCACTACAATGCCTCTCCTCATTAGGTAGGCCTAAACATCAAGTTAATGCGCCTTACGCCATCTAGTGGTGGGAGGTCCAAAGTAACAACACCTGATTAATATGGCTCAACAAGTATCTTAAGCTATCTAGCCACACTAAAATAATTCCTGGCGCTACAAGGGACTGACAGGGTTCGGACCAGGGAGGAAGGGAGAGAAATTCCAGATCTTGCCTGAATTCTCTATCCTCTCTAGTTTATTTTCTGCTTCATTTTATTCGTCAACCTTTGCAGAGAGACTCATCACATGTTGCCTTATTATTTAGGAGATGTTTCAACAGGCAACTGTATCACTCACCAGTAGCATATAGACTGATATTTACAAATCAGAACAAAAGCTCACAATTATTATTGTTATTATAACATCAACATTATTAAAATAGCCCTTGTGATTGCTTAGAGCCACCCTTTTAAATTTGGGTTTGTCATATATTGATCCTCCTAATTAGCGTGTAGTTATTATAAAGTGTTACCCAACATACTGCTAATATGTACTGGATATTTACAGCATTAATATCGTATCAATCAAACATCATAAATGTAAATATATAGTGGAATCATGTTGCCTTTGTTAGCATTGTAAGAAAGTCTCTTTCTTTATATCACAATTAAATATTTCTTTCAGCGAGCCTGGATAAGGACTGTACTTTTACTCTGACAACTGGAAGTGGTCACTGTCAAACACAAGTCTCTCCAAAACCGGGGAGACGGAGTTCAGTCGATGGAGCTCTGGACAACCGAACAACTACAACTATGGACAACACTGCGTGGAGATGGGTGCCAATAGTTTTTGGTATGACTACAATTGTGAGACGGTCCTTAGGTCAGCCTGCTTCGATGTCAGAGGTGAGAATATTATAGAAGTTACTAAAAGAAACTTTCCTTCTGTGTTGATTCTGGTGCTCCTTGTGGATTAAAGTGGCAGTGTCTCTGAGCACCTGGGTCCCTTTAGAAAACCTCTCATTGTACTGCAGCACGGTCTGACAGTCTGACCATCTTAGATCTGGTTCCAGCAGGTCCAGCGATAAGTCTTAGGACTCCAGCTGTGTGGTGTCAGTACTAGAGGAGGTCTGTAGTGGACCAGGACTAAACTGATGTCACATAGAGGACTAGGACTAAACTGATGTCACGTAGAGGATCAGGACTAGACTGAGACTGGTTCAGCAACCGTTAAAAGTTCCTCACGGTTACTTGAACTAGTCTTCAGCTACATGAAAGTAATTTAAAGGAGATTAATGGCTTTTACCTTTATGAATGAGCATCTTCATAGTCACACAGCTCCGTGTTGATTACATTCCTTCATGCTTAGATTCATGAAGTAAAAATAAACTGGTTTGCATCATTTGGTCTGTTATGGTTCCTCTACTCAGCACTTCCCTCTTGTCTACATTCAGGCCAAACACATATGTCCTCACTACCACCTCGATGAATTGGACTGAAGCTCAGAGCTACTGCAGAAAACACCACACAGACCTGGCCAGTGTGAGGAACATGGAGGAGAACCAGATGGTTCAGAATCTGATTCCCTCTAATACGTTCGCCTGGATCGGCCTTTTCAGAGATCCATGGAATTGGTCTGATGGAAGTGAGTCCTTATTTAGGAACTGGAATCATCTGGAGCCTCGTATACCTGATGGCTCCTCTCAGAAATGTGTGGCAGCAGACTTCAGTGCCGAAGGACAATGGGAGATCCTGGACTGTAACGTCAAGTCAGCGTTCATCTGCTATGATGGTGAGCTATCAATCAAAGTGTCTCTAATGTTGGACTTAGGTTTAAAGAGTGCAGTCCTGGGTGACGCAACAACACTAATAATAAGTCTATGCTAAGTTAAGATGTTCTTGCACCAACCATGAAAAAACATTGAGCTGATGGAAAATTACCATTTAAAGTGTTAAACATTCAAGAATGTTGTTTATTATTAGCAAGAAATGTTTTGACTGATGATGTTTTTTGTTTTTTAGACTTTGTTCCTGTTTCAAAGCGAGTGGTGAAAGTGAGGCTGGAGAGGAGCAGCTCCTCTCTGGATCTGAATGACCCTGTGGTGATGGAGGACCTCTTGAAGCAGGTACATCTTCCTCTAATTAACAACATGACAACAGGTGATACATGAGATGTAGTGGACTACTCAGAACAATGTAGAACCAGAGTTCTTTTAGAGCAGAGCTTCCACATGAGGACAGAGAGAAAGGATACAGGAAGTAAGGAAATGACAGACGATTGAGGAGTTCCTCTAGAGCAGAGCTTCCACATGAGGACAGAGAGAGAGAAATGATGCAGGATGTAAGGGAACAACAGTCTAGTGAAGAATTCTTCTCTCCATGTTTCAGCTCAAACAGAGAATGAAGGACCAAGGGCTGAACGACGACATCAAACTGAGCTGGAAGAAGCAGTCGGATGGAAAAGTCTTTCACAAGGAAGTGAAGAAAACCAAGAAGAAGAGTTGAGCTTTAATGTTGTTTCAATCCACTCTGGTCAGAGGACTTTCTCCTCCTCTTCCTCCTTTTCTTCTTCCTCTCAATCAATGGTCGAAAGAACCAAAAGTACCAAAGTACAGACCATTTTCTATAAAGTACCCTGTTTCCATCTGATAGTCCTTTCGGCTTTTACTGTACTACATCGATCTGTCAGCTTCAGTGTCTACATTCTTATGAAAAGGGTTCTAACCAGATTCTTCCTGAAGGGCTGATGTTCTACCCAGAACTATTTGCTTCTGAAGAACCCTTTCTTGCTTTAGGGATTTCTAAAAGCTAGAACTCTTCTTCATGAACCTCATCAGGAACCCATAGTGAGTTCCAGATAGAACGCTTGGTTCCTTTCAGAGCTTTAGTTTGTACATTAGTTTGTCAGAGTGTAGTTCCTTTGCACAGGAAGATGTTAAATATAAAATCTGTGATGAGCTTATAGAATATGAATCAAATTTGTTTTGTAGCATTTCAACGTGCTGCAGCTTTAAAATGCTACTTACATGTTCATGAGTAATACTTTTGATGATGAAGAACCTTCTTCTTCACCACAGTTCTTCATGTCCTTCAGCTCAGAGTAGAGTCTGATCACTGGAACTAAACACGCCTCAAGAGCAGTGTTCCTGTTATGTTCCACTGGAATATGAGATCACATGACTACGAAATCGCATTACTATGAGATAACCTGACTATGAGATCACCTGACTATGAGATGATATGAATATGAGATCACATTACTATGAGATCACATAAATACCCGATTGCATGAATATCATATTTTATATATATATATGAGATCACATGAGTATAACATCATATGAATATGAGATGATATGAATATGTGATCAAATTACTTTGAGATCACCTAACTATGAGATTACATGAATATGAGATCATATGACTAGGAGATTGCATAACTATGAGATCCCATTACTATGAGATCATCTGACTATGAGATCACATTACTATGAGATCACATGAATACCAGATTGCATGAATATCATATTATATATATATGAGATCACATGATATATAAAATCACATGAATATGTGAGATTACGCCCACTCTACATGCAGATCTCTGCCTCTGTGTGACTCTTTGTGCCCGCTGTGAAGCAGCTCATGGGCAGGTAAAGGTGTGCAGGAGGTGTGGCTCAGGGAGGGCAAAGCGACCGAGCTGAACACGGCACACCTTGTATCACAAAGCCACCATAAGACAACCACCTTTCACTGCTTTCATTTTGTTTTAATACATCGTTTCTTTATTTAGTTAATATATCTGATAATGACCCCATAATAACAACATACGAAGGGAGGTAGATATGTTACTTCAGTTTCTTT